>NC_136071.1:13297560-13897560 GCF_964261635.1 Lissotriton helveticus
TTTACGCACATTGAAGTATACAAAAACTCACCATAACAACTTGACCAAAAATGAACTGAACATCATCAACAACTTGGCTACCGACCCAAATATCACCATACAACCGGCAGATAAAGGCGGAGCCTTGGTCCTCATGGACACAACGTATTATGAACTTAAAGTTAATGAACACGTGCATGACACAAACATTTACTTTAAATTACCAACTGATCCTACAACCACACTACAACAAATGCTGCATACTATTTTGACAACAGCCACACAGAATGAATGGATAGATGAGCAGACTGCTGCATTTTTGACGCAAAAACACCCGAGACGGCCACTGATATATATGATCCCAAAGATTCATAAGCACCCCACCAACCCACCTTTTAGACCTATTGTTTCGGGTTGTGGGTCAATTTTTGACCCCCTCGGACAATATATTGATTATCATCTGCAGGAATTTGTACAACATTGGGGCTCTTATATACGTGATACCACGGATTTCCTTAACAAACTGAAGTGGATCGGAGAAGGATATCAGGACCATTGGCTCATGTGTACTATAGATGTGGTGTCTCTTTACACCTCTATTCCCCATGAAGCAGGATTGGAAGCCAGTGAATGGGCATTACTAAAAATGGAGCAGCTTTCCACTACTAAAAAAGTCTTTTTGCTGCAATTGCTGAAATTCTGCTTATATAACAGCCATTTTATATGGCAAAATGAGTTCTATGCACAGCTAAGTGGGACAGCAATGGGATTTGCAGGGGCTCCTGCGTATGCAAATACATATATGGCTTACTTTGAATCACAACATCTCATGGCACAGGATGAATGGAAACATGTGCTGATGTATGGACGATATATCGATGATATATTTTTAATTTGGAATAACACTCAGGACTTGTTGGAATCTTTGATTCACAGATTAAATCAAGTTGACGCGAGGATTCAGTTTACTCATAAAATCAGCGCAAATACTATTGACTATTTAGACGTCCGAATCACGAAAACAGCGAATGGATTTGACACAGCCTTGTACACCAAGCCCACTGACCGGAACAGTGCACTTGAATATACCAGTTTCCATCCTAAGAACTTGATTAGGAATTTACCAGTATCTCAATTTATCCGCATTAAGCGCATATGTTCCAATGAAGAAACATGCCAGACCACACTTGAGAATCAAGTTCAAAAATACACGGCTAGAGGATATCCATCAGATGTTGTTACATCGCAATTGAATAGGGTACAACAGATGCAAAGACAGGATCTATTGACACAAAAAAAGAAATCTTCACAGAACCGGATGGTGTTTGTGACCAAATACACAACTCTTTCAGCACAGATCAAGAAGATCATCAACAAGCGATGGGAATTGTTGACATTAGAACCAGACTTTCATGGTATCTTTAAGGAACTTCCTTTACATGCGTACACACGAGGACCAAACTTAAGGGAGAGATTAAAGAAGAAACCATATCCAATTGAACCAATAGTCTACAAGGGGACTACACGATGCCTTAATTGCACAAATTGCAATAATGTAATCACAGGTAATACGTGTCCACATCCAACTTCTGGGAAAATTATACACCTCAAACATTCCAGTGACTGTAACACGACCAATGTTGTGTACGCCATAAAATGCCCATGCGGTAAAATGTACGTAGGAAAAACGGAACGTAAAACCAAAGTGCGCATTACAGAGCACAAAAGCCGCATTCGCAATGAGAATCTCACCTCACCATTGGTGTTACATTGGAAGGAACAACGACATACCATTTCACAATTGAGGTTTCTTATTCTTGAACATGTGAAAGTTCAGCAAGGTCTAGACAATCAGCAAAGACTATTACGCAGAGAAATATTCTGGATTAAATTCCTTGGAACCTTGGTCCCAGTTGGGTTGAATGATAAATATGATCTTTCATGTTACCTATAGGATGTATTCTCATGGTTCTGTATATGCATTTATGAACATAATGTGGCATTAATATTTGTTACGAATAGGGCAGTTTGTTCATTCAAAGACTAGAGTATTTAATTCCCATTATGGATACATGCATCCTGAGGCTTGATTGGTTACCCACAGCATGCTCACAGTATTATGTATGATGTACCATGTCAGCAAATCTGTAACATACTAATGTATCATCTCGTGTAGTATGGTTGATGAAATTTTACCTACAACTGCTAGAAACTGCTATCATTTATCATCGATTGTGAGCTTTTGATGTTTAAATTATAGAGGTCATACAGTACATTGGGTTCAAACATAATCTATTATGTTAACATTTCTTCTGCTGTCGAAAGCACGCAACACATTTAATATGTAATATCACCGGTATTCAGACGCACTACACAGTCCATGATGCATCACTTATCATGCCAACACATTATTTCATCTAACCATGACGATGTCGATTTTAGGTTCGCAATTGCACATGGGGGGCCACACCCTACCGTATCATATACACTATTTCTCGCCTCACTCACTGACTGGTTTACATTACATTATATCGTGCACTACACTTTTGTTTCACATCGTACTTTACAGTGGGTACTTATTATTTCCCTTCATGTGTTATAAAACAGTCGTCTTTTATTTAAGTAAAACCACATCATTATGAGTATTATTACCATCTTTGCAGTGGGCATCGTTTGTAAAATTGTAATCGCAAGGGATGAGGAGTTGATCTCCCCATTGTAAGATGGCGCGCACGTTAACTTCGTCATTCACTGGTTAGTCCGTTTTTGATTTTTATGGCCACGCCACCATGTGGACCAAACAATATTTGAATGGAGTTAGACGGCAGTACTTCGTATCAGACCCTAGAGGTTACCAGTGAACGTTTGTGGCAGACGACCCGGCCTTCGAGCTTAAGGTAAACTGACAGTCATCTATCATTGTGCAGCACATTGCGCACGTTTTTATTTTAGACTTGGCAATAACAAAGTGCCTTCGTTTCTTTTTTCGTGTAGAATTGAGATTTTGACGAAGATAAGGTAGGGCTATTTTCAGCTCGCAGTAAATGGTATTTTATGGTTGGGATTACGATTTAAAAACTGAGCTACATCTATCATTTATCATTACAGCTGTCAGCATTCCGATCACCAGGTATGTTACATAAACGTTTTTAGAGCCCATTATGTAATCATTGAGTAAACAACAGCATCATTAACCACATAAATTTTCTAGTGGCTGGGGTTATGGTTTAAATACTGAGCAACATTTTAACATTTATCATTACAGCGATCAGTTCTCCGATCACCAGGTATGTCATTTATATACTCTTATTGCTCATTCCTTTAACAATGAGCATATGACATTATCAATCATATATATCTTTTTGGTTGTAGAGTTGGTATTCATCAACATTAAACTACCAGCAGCTGAACATTAAGGTACGCTATATATCACAACTTCCAATACCCCATGTCTTCCTACATACAGATACTGACATATATTACTTTCTTATTCTTTTAGAACTGCCCCTGATGAAGGCACCGACCACGTGCCGAAATGCATTGGGCTTCATGTTAATCATTTGAAATGAATAATACAGTTAAAATGATGTATAGACTATTATGCTTTGACAATTGATTTGTATATATTAATGCGTGTATTGTTATGATGACACAATAACAAACATTTGAATCATGTATAATTCATTCTTAAAAAATTGTTGAATAAATGTGATTATCAACATTATAAATATATTTTTCATTATGGCATAATATTTTCAGGATGGTTTAAAGTGCATAGCACCAAGTGAACAGTGCATGATTAGGTGGGCCACCACTCACCATTACGCATCCTGCTTAGTGCAACATGCCAGATGGCATATGGGGGCTCTGCAGCGGGACCTGAAGTTCCACTGGACGCAGCATCATTGCAACCTGTCAGATCACGTCGCCTACCAACGCGCTGGGGTACTGCTGACAAAAAAGCTACCGACGCGCTGGGGTACTGCTGACAAAAAAGCTTTCCGCATTCAGTCTGACACCTGGGGATATTCTAAGGTAAGTAATCTAACACTAACTAATGTTTCTTACAGATATATTGTTACCGAAGGTAAGTAACTTGTACGGTATACTGTACAGAAAGGTCCATTTACCCGCTTTCTGCTTCTTTCTACTGTCCTTTTATTCATTCTCGCCCTTGCCCAGCAGGGCTCTGCTTTGGGAACTCTCAGGGGTTACCTTTCTGCTCTGTCTGCTTTTTTGCAGCTGCCAGAGCAGCCATTTATCTATACGTTTCCAGTTGATTGATTTCTAAAAGGGCTGGCTCACTTATTTCCACTTAACGCCTTTTGTCAGGTCACAAAGGGACCTTAATTTGGTCCTTGCCTGTCTGTGTGCTTCTTTTGAGCCTTTACACAGTTGTCCCCTCCGACTTTGTCCATCAAAACAGCCTTCTTGATGGCGATCGCGTCTGCCTGGCTTGTGAGTGAGTTGCCGTTATCTAGCTCGCTCCTTTACCTTATCTTGCTCGCTTCCTTACCTCATGTCCTTTCCGGACAAGGTGGTGCTTCGCACCAGTGTATCCTTCTTACTTGTGACCCCATTTCATCTGGGCCAATCCATTACTTTGCCCACCTTCTTTGCTCCCCCGCATCCCTCTAAGGAAGAGGAGCGTCTTCACTGTCTGGCCACTAAAAGAGCATTGTCGTTATACCTTGACCGCACAAGAGTTCTGGGTGGATGACCAACTCTTCGTTGGGTATGTGGTAGCAAAGAAGGGTAAGGCAGTGCAGGAAAGAACCATCTCCCGCTGGGTTGTTCTCCGCATTAAAATCTGTTACGCCTTGGCGAAGAAACAGCCCCCTGAGAGATTGAGAGCCTACTCCACCAGCGGAAAGGATGCGACTACGGCCTTGGCTCGGGGTGTCCCAGTCATGTCAGGCAGCGACGTGGACATCATTGCACATGTTCGCAATACATTATTGCCTTGATGGTCAAGTTACTTACCTTCGGTAACGCATTATCTGGTTGAGACTCTATCAAGATGCAGATTCCTTACAGCCCCACCCATTCCTCCCCGCCTTGCGGACTGATGTAGTAGGTCTAGGGTTACTCCCCAATCTGAAAGAAACACGTTGGTGATAGATTCCTCACCTTAGAATTACCTCCAGGTGTCAGACTGGACCCGGAAAGCTTTAGTCAGCAGTACCCCTGCGCGTCGGTAGGCGTCGTCGTGCCGCTCCGCCTAAGTCATTGGCGTCGTAGTTGCCGAGATGACGTCGCTGGAGCTACTTCCACGCGCGCTGAAGTCAGTTCTTTCCCGTGCCAGCAAGCTCCGTTCCGGAGAGAGTGGCACCCAGAGTCAACTTTTGAGTGAGTTAGTTTTTGGGACTCATGTCTGTTTTTGAGTCTTTGACTCCTGATGTATAGGGATTCTCGGTTTTAAGTCTTGTTCGGCTTGTCCCTTCATAATGTCGGTGACTGACCCACACCGTGAGTGTCTCTATTGCCTGGGGCGCAACCACGACTCCGAGTCCTGCCCTGACTGCCGGGCCATGGCTCTGAAAACTTTGTGGGAACGGTCCCGAAAGTTGCTAGAGGCCCGGGAGTGGGCTCCGCACTGTTCAAAGTCCCGGTCCCATGGTAGGTCAAGAGACCGGTCAGGAGCAGGTCAAGAGACCGGTCGCGGAGTCACCCACCACCATTGTTCGACGAAGTCTTCGCACTCTGAGTCAGGTAAGGTGAAGCACAAGAAGTCGAAATAGCGCAGTCGCTTTCCCCTAGCCTGTCACGCGACATGGCTGAGGGTGCGGGTAGTGCCACTCCTGCCACTCCTGCCACTCCTGCCACTCCTGCGTCTCCGGCAAAGCCTGCGCAGTTGCAGACAACCTACCCGCCCTTCCCGGGTCCGTCAGCGACTCCAGCCCAGCTACAGGACTTTCTATCAGCCATGGCCCGCCTTTTTGGTCCATTGGGCTCCGCCGGCATGTCTTCGGGCCCCGCGGGTCCGACTGGGGGTTGTTAGAAATGGGATTTCCGGTTGGCTAAGGCTTGCGCAAAAGCCAGGCAGAAACCACCACTCTAGTCAGGGCAAAGGAGTTACATGCCAAAGATAACCCCTGCTCACCCTCTAGGTAACGCGACACGAGCAGTAAGGCTAATCCCGGAGGCAATGTAGGTTAAGTATTTGCTCACGCACCCACCAGCAACAACATCCCAGGCCCCCCACAAAAGGAACTCCAAACAAGGTTATATATAAAAATAGCCTTTGTATTATACCAAACACATTAGATAATAAACACACACTTTACACTGTGCCACTGGCACGGGCGGAATTTACAGGGGATTATGTACATAGGACAGGGCCACATGGACCACTGTCAGGAATAGCACTTGGTAGAAATTAGTACTTAGAACAATTGTAGCACCAAATTGCAAATGTAGCACACAATCAGTAACCACTGGTAAAGGTAAATACACCCTATGCAACCCTAACCACCTTAGGCAAATATCACTCAGGGCACCATGAACTCACTAGTATAACTATACTAGGTAAAACAACCTCCTGAGCATAAAAATTAATTTAGGGGTGTAGGCAACAAGCATTGCATAAATCACATTAGGCAGGTAATCACATTGGCTCAAAAATCACATAAGGCATAAACAGGAACGCCTTGCAGGGGCACAACACATGAAACTGTCCCTAGGCCAACTAGGCCTCTCAGGGGCTGAAACGCCCTGTGTCCAGCAAAGTCAGGGCAGGCTGCGCAGGCAGCCAAAGAAGATTCACAAGGGCCTAAACGTAGCAGTTGCCCACTAAGTGCCGGGCAGCTGTAGGACCTGAGCCTGGGACCAGCGTGCCTCCTGGCTCCTCTTCTGGGCTCTAATTAGCAAATGCCCCCTTCAGTGCTGGGGCCTCGTGAGTTTGAAAGAACTGTGTGCCCGGGAGCCTTGTGGGCTCTGAAGAAAGAAATAGGGCCTCAGGGGCCTCGTGGCTCGAAAGAAAATGCTGCCCACTGTGGGGAGGGGGGGGGGGGCCGCTGCCAGCTAGGGCCGCTCTACCTCCCGAAATGCCCCCCAAATGTAGGGGTTAACGTTGGAGCCTCTCGGGCTTGAAAATACAAACTGCCCCCGTCGTTGGAGTCTGGCTCGGGGGACTCGAGATACAACTGTCTCCCTCAGGCACTCAGAATCACGGGCGGAGCTCTCCACACCAATCCCCTCCACCTCCCCTCCCCCACTCAATCCCCCCTCAATCCCCCCCCCCCCGTCGACACTCACTGGGCTCGGTTGCGGGGAGGCTCCTGTGTCGCGGCCAGCTTCCTTCTGGGGGCGGCGGTGGTGCGGGGCTCTCTGCTTCTGCTGCCGGTCCCATGGGGCTCTCCCTCACTCACGGGAGCGCCGGAGAGAGATGCGGACGTCCAGCCGGTGGTGCAGGAGGCGCGGGGTAGGCTCCCATCTGCTTCCTGACGTTTCTCTAGCGCTTCTGGGTTAGGTCCCGCCCCTGTCACGACGTGGGTTGCCTGACTTTCTTGGTTCTCCCGGATCGCTGCGACGTTACTTGTCGATCCCGGGCCGCTGCCGTGATTTCGAGGGGAAGGCTCCCTCTTTCAAGACGATAATAAACGCGTGGTAGGCACCCGTAATATAAATAATAAAACTGGGTGGCACCCGCGAGAGTACCAAATTAGCACCAAGTCCCTACCGGGGTGGGCACCCGTCAGGGGCACAAGATGGCACCAAGGCAGGGGGATACCTAGGCCGGGGACTCCCTCTGCGGGAAGGTCACTGCTCCGTGCTGCAATTTAAAAGCAGAAGTGCTCCCTGGAAAGTAAAAAAAACACAGCGCTTCCCAGGCGCTGTAAGGAGGAAAACAGGGCTCCAATGCACTACAGGGCATAGTCCTTCAGGAGGTGGGGGGGGTGGGGGGGGGGGGGTAAAGGCTGGGCCCAGGGGCCAGCTCACAGGGCCCTCCAGGCAGGGAGGCAGTCCCAGTGGCGGTCCTCCTGGCGCCCAGCAGCAGCAGGCCCCCCTCAAATTAGGATCAGCAAGAATATTTTGTATGGGGTCACAGCCCCTTTCTATACACAGAAACCCTTTGTCTGTGTCTGCAGGGTGGGTGGAAACCAGTCACAGCTGGTTTTGGAGCACTCTGTTGTGCTCAGCCCCTCTCACCATTCACTGGCCAGGCTAGGGTCATCAGTCGCACCACAGGGGGCGAAGCCAGCATTGTGTGGGGAAAGCCCAGCCCTATTCAGGTCCCAGGTGCACCCCTCCCTCCCATCAATATGCAGATCTCTCCACTCACCACCGTGGCAGACCCATCCTGACTCCTGGAGCCAGGCTCACCAGCCAATCACAAGCCAGACAGTCATTTCACCTTTATTACACAGACAGGCCAACTTCTAGAAGTGGCACTTCCACACTAGACACATTAAAGCCGCACACATCATCGCGCAGCATTTAATCGCACGAGTCCGCACATACCAAACGTGAGCCTGCACTCCCCACACATCAGGAACTAACATGGACACATACATTATCCAGTATTTGGGTGTCTTTCATAGATTCACATGCCTGAATCATTCCCCGTCGTCGAGACGGGAGCCTCCGGTATATAAAAAGTAATGTCCTAAAGACATACATAGAAAAGAATAGGCCCAAAGGTCTCACCTTAGTAGCCTATCCACGTCCTTTTGTAGGAAGGACCAAACAGAGCAGGCCCCAAGGGTCCCACCTTGGTGGCCTATCTGTGTCCTTTTGTAAAAAAAAGGACCAAATAAAGTACAACAGCCAATCAGCTACCACCTCCTTCTAGAACCTTCCTGCCAGAAGCCCAAGTCTCTCAGATTTTCTACCGCACGTTGTGCTAGGGAGTCTCCACCTGAGTTCTCCTCAGGAATTTCTCTTTTTCTTAAAAAAAAAAACAACTTTTATTAGTCTCTAAAGTTATGTCTGATAGTCAGAAGAAAGGTCTTTTCCGGGCTTGTTCCTCCTGCAGCAAGAAAAGACTTCACATTGACGATAAACATGATAAATGTTTATATTGCCTCTACCCTCACCACCAGGCAAAGGACTGCAAAATATGTCGGACCTTCTCCAACAAGACCCTCAAGGACCGAGAAGGTCGACTTCTGTTGTGGCTCAACAGGCTCAAGACCAAGACTGATGACTTGGTATCCGAAGGTGAGAGTGTGTCTGGAGTGTCGCAATTTTCCTTGAAGAGGCCAAGGGTTTCTTCCCCTAGCCCCACAGACACCCCTCCTATGAAGACTTCTAAAAAGTCCTCAGAGGGCAAGCCATCTGTGTCTGGCAAGGACCTGCCTGTCCCAGGGAAACAGCCACTGGTCCCGGCGACGACGACGACGGCGTCGATGGTGCATTCAGCACAGAAAACCGTCTCGACGTCGACGACAGTGTCGACGACGACGGCCTCATCGGCTTCCTCCTCGTCGACGAGGACTACGCCTTCATCGTCGGCGAGTACACCTACGCCGTCGACCATCCCAGTCACTCCATCGACGACGAAGATCTCGTCGTCCGTCGACGAAGTCTACCTCGTCGACGAGGATCATCCCGTCAACGGTGGGAAAGCCGTCGACGACGAGTACACCGTCGACGGTGGGGACTTTACCGTCGACGAAAATGACGTCGAAGAAGACATCGTCGTCGCAGCCACCGTCGACGACGACTAAATTACCGTCAACGAGCTTATCTACCATGGCACCGTCGCTTTCGACGTCGACAGGACCCTGGAAGGAGTCTGCACTCCTCTCCCACGCCATGGATGCTTTTCCACCGCAAGTGAGCCATGTCACTGTGAAAATTACTAAACGGCCTATTACGCCGCACCAGATCTCGCCCGGTAGGATACAACAACTTCCTCCGGCCTGTATACTACAAGGTCAGGAGTCGGACGAGGACTCCTTTACGCAGGCTACTAGTCCATCGGACCTAGTCCTGAAATGCCAAACCACAGACGAGCCTGAAGAGGAGGAAGACCTTCCACAACAACAGGACCAGCCTCCGCCCCAGGCACAGGTTACTCCTATGGTGTGTCTCCCCGCATCCATTGTCTCGGACCTACAATTCCTCATACAGGATTATAAGGAAAGGTTCCCGGAGAAACCTTCTGCGTCAGCACCTCCAGCTGCACAGGCGCCAGCTCCTTCATCTCGCCATAGACCAACTCCCCTGGTCATTGAGAAGACACAGGTTCCGATTCAGGACGCTCCCTCATCTGACGATGAGGAGAGGGAACAGGAGGAAGGTGAAGTCGATGACGACCAGTCGGACCTGGATGCAGATCAAGATTATGTGGCACATTCTCCAGCCTCTCCGGATCCGCAGACCTCGTAGTCTCCACCTGCAGACATCGGTGGATTCCACAACATCATTGAGCGGGCGGCTAAGAGGTTCCATATGTCCATGGAAACTCAGGAAACGGAATGCTTCCTTTATGACTTCAAGGAGCCCACTAGGAAGACTTCAAGATCAATCCACATAATTGACTACATTTGGAAGCAGGGCAAACAAATCATGCAAGCGCCTGCCTCTATACAGGTGGTGGTGCCCAGGCTTGATAAGAAATACAAGGCCACCTCCACGGCACCGGCATGCCTGACAGGTCACCCCAAACCAGATTCCGTGGTGACTCAAGCGGCGCAGAAGAAATCTCGCAATCCATCCTCGCCTCTATCAACGCCACCTGATAAGGAGGGCAGGAAACTGGATGCCGTTGGCAAACGCTTTACTACCACTTCAGCCATGACGGTCAAAGTGGCTAATTCGATAGCCCTCCTGGGACGTTACAATCGCCAACTCTGGGCGGACATTGCACCCTATCTAGCAAATCTGCCGGAGGATGTCAGAGAGGAGGCACATTCACTTCTATTGGAAGGACAGACCTCAGCCTCAGAGCTCATCGATTGTGCCATTGATGCCGCCATGACTGGTTTCCGGCAATTGGCAGGAGCTGCAGTCCTGAGGCGACAGGGCTGGCTCAAGGCCACCACTTTCCGCCAGGAGGTGCAAACCAGGATATTAGATATGCCTTACGATGGCCAGCATCTGTTTGGGGAACAGATTGACGCAGCCCTTACCACCATAAAAAAGGACACGGATACTGCCAAGGCTCTGGGTACTTTACAATTCCGGACCCAGTCCTTTTGTGGCAACCGGGGAAGAGGTCAACCTGCATACAAAGGTTCCTATCAGAATAGGTCTTCGTACACATATTCACAGTCCAAGCCGCAGTTTCAGCAGCGACAACCTCAACAAGGCCGACAGTCTTCCTACGGCAAGTCCAATTACCGAGGAAGAGGCCAAAAACGACCTGCTGGCAATAGACAATGACTTGTCTCCCTCGCTAGCCCCTCCACCACTACATTCTTTAAAACTTGGAGGGAAACTGAAATACTTCCATCGCAATTGGCAAACTATAACAACGGATCGGTGGGTACTCCAACTCATTCGATTTGGACATTCCCTAGAATTTACCTCTATCCCCCCAACTACGCCACCGTGCCAGCGATCACACAGGCATCTACGATTGCTTCTTCAGGAAATAGCTTCCATGCTGCAGAAGGGAGCGATAGAGAGAGTTCCACGGGCCCACAAGAATCAGGGTTTCTACTCTCACTTCTTCCTAATCCACCAAAAAGGAAAGAAATGGCGCCCAATCCTGGATCTCAGGGCACTCAACGTGTTCCTAAAGAAACAATCGTTTCGTATGGTGACTCTGCAAGAAATCCTTGGGCTGCTGGACAAAGGGGACTACATGACGTCCTTAGACCTCCAGGACGCCTACTATCATATCCCTATTCTCAAAGGGCACAGGAAGTTCCTCAGGTTTGCGGTGGCAAGACAGCACTACCAATTTCGGGTCCTTCCATTTGGCCTCAAATCGGCCCCGAGGATCTTTACCAAATGCCTCTCACCAGTAGCGGCATTTCTTCGTCAACAAGGCCACCAGGTGTTTCCATACCTGGACGACTGGCTGGTGAAAGCACCGACGGCAGCCGCCGCAGCCTCGTCCTCCAGCGCCTGTCTGGATATTTTCCACCGCCTAGGACTGACCCTCAACACTGCCAAGTCAACTCTGGAACCCACCAAGGTCATCACATTCCTTGGAGCGACTCTGGACACGGACCGTGTCAAGGCTTTCCCCTCTCAGGAGAGAAAAATCAAGCTCATCTCCTTGGCCAAGACAGTGGCTTCGCGGAAGACTCTTCCGGTCCGCACGTTCAAGTCTCTCCTAGGCATGATGTCCTCATGCATACTGCTCGTTCCACACTGCCGCCTAAAAATGCGCCCACTCCAGGAGGCACTGACAAAGCAATGGACTCAAGCCACAGGTTCTTTCGAGGACCGCATACGAGTCACTCGACCCATTATCAATCATTTGCAATGGTGGACATCTCTCCACCACCTCTCAAAGGGTCTGCCGTTCCTGCTCCCAGCGGAGCCACACGTAATAACTACGGATGCGTCCCTGGAAGGCTGGGGAGCTGTCCTCCAGGAACTCCAGATCAACGGCAAATGGACAACACAGGAAACCAAGTTCCATATCAATCTGTTGGAGTTACGGGCGGTTTTCCTGGCTCTACAGGCGTTTCTTCCACGCATTCGTCACTCCCCAGTGCTCGTCAGGACGGACAACACCACGACGATGCACTACCTGAACAAACAGGGGGGACGCGTTCCATCTCGTTATCTCGAGAATCGCAGAGAACCTGGAACTGGCTTCTGACACATGGCATAGTGTTGAAAGCGGAGTACGTCCCGGGCAAGGACAACGTCTTGGCGGACGCACTGAGCAGGGAGAAGTTTCCTTCCCACGAATGGGAACTGGACAGGGAGGTGCTGGACCATATCTTCCAGGAGTGGGGCACCCTGAACATAGACCTCTTTGCCACCAGAGAGAACGCCAAATGCCCAAGCTTCGCAAGCAGGCATCACCACTCAGGAACCCTCGGGAATGCATTTTCCATCGCATGGCGCAACGTCTTTGCGTACGCCTTTCCGCCATTCCCACTGATTCCCAGGGTTCTCAGGAAGATGAAATCGGAACCCTGCACTCTGATCCTCATTGCTCCGTCCTGGCCGAGGCAGCACTGGTTCACAGAGCTTCATCGCCTCTCTGCCCGGCCCCCTCTTCGCCTGCAGCAGTTTCCGGCCCTGATCACGATGTCTCAAGGGCAGGTTCTCCACCCGAACCTGAGCTCTCTGAAGTTATCAGCCTGGCTCCTGAATACCGAGAATTCAGCCATCTGAACATCCCGCAGGATTGCAGAGATGTCCTTGCGAAAGCTAGAGCTGTCAGCACTAACAAAACCTACTCACTAAAATGGAAGCGATTCTGTTCCTGGTGTGTGGATCAAGGCTTGCACCCCTTCCAGGCCACTCCACAGCAGCTGCTACCATACCTGTTACACCTTGCGCAGTCAGGCCTTGCGCATACCTCCATCAAAGTGCATCTAGCGGCGATTTCAAGGTTCACAACAAAGGCTACAGGCCCATCTTTGTGGTCGGACAGACTCATCAAACAATTCCTAAAAGGTCTATTCAGGTCCTTTCCACGACCACGGCCTATTCCTCCATCGTGGCACCTCAATGTGGTTCTTCATCAACTAATGAAGCATCCCTTCGAACCCATCCATAAGGCTGAGATCAAGTTCCTCTCATGGAAAACGGCCCTCCTCCTGGCACTAACCTCTGCCAGAAGGGTCAGTGAATTGCAGGCTCTATCCATCCAGGATCCTTTTCTTCAATTCAAAGAGGACAGAGTCATTCTGAGGACTAACCCTCGCTTCATTCCAAAAGTCCCTTCGGACTTCCATCTTAATGAACCGGTGGTGCTTAGATCGTTCTTTCCGAATCCTACAACGGCAGCTGAAAGAACTCTACATTCTCTGGATCTAAAGAGATGCCTTAAATTCTACATCGATAAGACACGACACTTTCGAAAGTCATCCCAGCTCTTCATTGCCTTTAGTAGACCAAGACTGGGCATGCCCCTGACAAAGCAGAGCATCTCCAGATGGATCTCTTCTGCGATCACCTTTTGTCACGACAAGGCCGGACGGCCTTTAGACTCACGAGTCAAAGCTCATTCGACTAGAGCCACGTCTGCGGCGCTGTTCGCTGGAGTGCCGATATTGGACATCTGCAGAGCGGCGACATGGAAGTCCCCGCACACCTTCACCAGGCACTACTGCCTGGATACTGAGCTGATGAAGGATGCAGCAGTGGGCCGAGCAGTGCTTCGCCATCTATTCCAGTGAGGTGAGCCCTACTACATCCCTCCATCCTTTACGGGTATGCACATTCTCTTACTGTATTTATATGCCATTGCATTTGGTGATTTGTAGTCATGTGATATGTTTTATCTACATGTTCATACCTGCTCTTCATACAGAATGTGCATAATGTATTGCTCGCTACTCTGATTCAGGCATGTGAATCTATGAAAGACACCCAAATACTGGATAAGAAATGCGTTACTTACCTGTAACTGCAGTTATCCAGTATTAGTGTCTTTCATAGATTCACATGCACCCTCCCGCCTCCCCTGGCAGGGCTCACCTTTCTCTCTGAGTTTACGCCTAACTAGCTTGGTGCGTACGAAAATCTGAGAGACTTGGGCTTCTGGCAGGAAGGTTCTAGAAGGAGGTGGTAGCGGATTGGCTGTTGTACTTTATTTGGTCCTTTTTTTTTACAAAAGGACACAGATAGGCCACCAAGGTGGGACCCTTGGGGCCTGCTCTGTTTGGTCCTTCCTACAAAAGGACGTGGATAGGCCACTAAGGTGAGACCTTTGGGCCTATTCTTTTCTATGTATGTCTTTAGGACATTACTTTTTTTATACCGGAGGCTCCCGTCTCGACGACGGGGAATGATTCAGGCATGTGAATCTATGAAAGACACTAATACTGGATAACTGCAGTTACAGGTAAGTAACGCATTTCTTCCCCATGCATTCCGATGGGAGGGCAGGCCTATCTCACAACATGCACTCAGAGTGCGCACGCACTTTCCACTGGGACACAGTGAAAGTGCTCAGAAGCCAAAAATAACTAACACCAAGTCACCTACCAAAACAAAAAGTTCAGGGGTTTACCTGCCAGAATGGCCAAGTCCAACAGGGGTCCTCGCTCCTCTTCGTCGCCGGCTCCGGCGTTGTCGATGACTCATCTCGTTGCCGAGAGACGCCCATGGATCCATGCATGGATCCCAGCTGATGTCAGGTGGCCTCGTACCACCTCCACTAACATCGACGTGTAAGGCACCGCAAGTGGTGTCGGCTTGCCCCATGGCTAACGCCGTACCCGGCTTCCACCCTGACGCTGAGACTGCACTGGACCGGTGTCGATCGACGCCGATATCGACTGGGAATTTCGATCCCTTTCTCCATCCGCCTCACTCTTTTCCGCCTGCCTGGAGGGTTGGGGAGGACTGGTTGGGGTCTGAGGACCCTCTTGCAGCCAAGTGCGAGTTAGACTCGGACTGGGAAGAGGATTTGGAGGATTCAGGTGATATGGATTTTACTCCAGAACCCAGCACACTGTTTCCTTCTACTGTGGCTACGGAGGAGGGTGGTAGGTATTAAGTGGTGTTGCATAGGGCAGCCGAGGCTCTCCACCTCGAGATACCTACAGTGGCCGTCAGGACTAACCTCCTGACAGATGGTGCACAGCAGAGGCTCTGGATCCCCTGTCTGCCCCTCTTTCAAAAGTCTTTTTATTTCTTCTTTCTTTTGCCCAGCAGGGCTCTGCTCTGGGCACTATCAAGGGCTACCTTTCTGCTATTTCAGCCTTTCTCAGGCTCCCTGATCAGCCCTCTCTCTTCAAGTCCCCTGTTGTAAATAGATTCCTCAAGGGCATTACTCGCCTTTCCCCTCCTATTCCTTTTGTGATGCCACAGTGGGACTTGAATCCGGTTCACATATTTAATGGTGCTCCCTTTGAGCCTCTTCATAATTGTAATTGCCCTCTGCGTCTCTTGACTCTAAAGACTGCTTTCCTGGTTGCCATCACCTCTGCTAGGAGAGTGAGTGAGCTCTAGGCTCTTTCTTGTAAACCTCCTTTTCTCTGTCCATCTGGACAAGGTTGTGCTCAGAACCCGTCCATCCTTTATGCCAAAAGTTGTCACTGCTTTTCACATCAGGTCAACTCCTTGTTGGCTATGTGGGCGCCAAGAAAGGCTGGGCTGTGCTGAAATGGACCATCTCTCGGTGGGTCGTTCGTGCATCATAATGTGTTATTCCTTGGCAAAGAAGGAACCTCCAGTAGGTCGGCACACCCATTCCATTAAGGCGACGGCAGCCACTACTGAATTGGGATGTGGAGTCCCCCTCATTGACATCTGTCAGGCAGCCACGTGAGCATCCCACAAAACACTGCTGCCTGGACAGCCAAGTCGGAGAGACAGAATCTTTGGCCATTCAGTTCTCCAGGACTTTCTGGTGTGATCTTGGTTAGCAGACCCACCTCCGGGGTTGATATTGCTGGGGTATCTATTCTAAGGTAAGGAATCTATAACTAATAGCCTCTTTCAGATGAACAAGTGACTTACCTTTGGTAACTATTAATCTGTAAGATACATATATTAGTTATGGATTACTTACCGCCCCACCCATCCTCCCTGTCCTGCGAATTGACTTCTAGGGTAAGGGACTTCATTTCAGGGCCCTTACTTTTGTGCACCAGGGGTCAGTGTCTTGCATGGATCTGTACTTCTGGTGTGGAATGTCGTGTAAAGAACTGACGTCAGCGCTCGAGGGCAGCGTCTAAGTAGATACCACAACATTATCCCGGTGATCACGACGCCAATGACAAACGTGGAATCGACCAATGCCGCTGATCGACGCGCAGAGGTACTGCTCCGAAAATTTTTCTCCGGATTCAGTCTGACACCTGGGAGTAAATCTAAGGTAAGGAATCCATAACTAATATATATCTCTTACAGATATATCGTTACCGAAGGTTCTTTATTAAAATGTCTGACAGCACTTACAAAGCCCAGAAGTTCGACTTTGGGGTTTGTTGGGGTGCCCTGCTGATGCAGGGGCACCCTAACTTATAACCAATCACCCTGCCCTCAGTACTGAAGGGCCTGCCATAGGGGTGACTGATATTTTTTAAGTGCAGTGACCTCAGATATAAGGAAACTTAGATCTGTTGTGATAGGTGCAAGTACCATCTCACACAGGCCACAATGGCAAACTAAAGTCACAGCATGAGTGCTCTCATGGGTTGCACAATACATGCTGCAGCCCATGGGAGACCCCTGGTGTGCCTGTGCCCTGGGTACCTCAGTACCATATACTAGGACTTACAAGGTAAACTAGTAGCCAATTGTAAAGGTGCAAGAGTACTCACCATGCCAATTTACGGGATAAAGCACAGTTGCTGGGTCCTGATTAGCAGGATCCTAGGAGAGGAGGTCACAAACACACTGCCACCAGGCAAAATGTGGGAGTAACCACACCAGAAGGATCTACCTTCTTACGTTTCGCATGGAACGGACAGAGAACATTTGTAATGTTGGCCAGCCAAAGGGGTTAAACGTAGAACTTGCGTATTAGACTATTATTTTAAGTAACCATGGAGTTTTGTTTGTATAGTAGCACAATTGCAGTTTATAAATCCCACAAATCATGGCGAAGTACTCCGATATTGTACTGGACTCTCACTTCTAGGGGAGGATCCCCTCTCTAGTAACTTCACATTGTGATCTGGCATTTTATATGAATTTATTTATGCTATTTGAAATGTTTTATGTAAATATATACATTTGGTAGAATTTTGTATTATGACATTACCTTAAGTTGATTTGGCAAAATGAATAAGCATGATTTTATTCATTCAATATTCCACAGCAGGAACCAGCTGGTGAACTCTGAAGCACATCCTTTAAAGCCCTATTTGTCATTGGCAATGCCATGTGTAGAGTACTAGGACATGGTAGAAGCTTCTAGCAATGGTGGGAATATGAATTAGTAATCAATACGGTTTGTTTTGTAAACGCTTTTGAAGGTGAGCCGAAGGAAGTATAGATATGCTATTGGGTTTGTTTAGACCAGAAGCGGAAATGACATTTGGCAGAATAAATGTGCCTGTTTTCTATAGATCATTATTGGTTTGCTCATTCGGGAGGTGCTCATGTTCACTCCTTTGAATTGTAGGTTGAGAATGAACTGGAAGATCTGATTGATGAACTTCTAGAGCGAGACGGGTCAGCAGGTAAGAACACTGACTTGGATTGATGCAAGTTGCACACTGGCTAGAATCCAGGCAAAAGGCGGTGTTTGGGTGTATGAGACCAGCGAGCTGAGGGTGTAGGTAAATGTAACTGCCCTATCTATTGGTGTTGAGCAGTGTTTGGGGCAGTGAACTATCAAAAATTCCACAGCTTGTGTGTTGAACTATTAGTCGGACAGTAGGTGATGGAATTTGCAGTTTTTTCTCCTCACTGGTCTCACCTGTTAATCCAATGTCAGTTCACATTTGACATATATTTACTTCATGGTGTGGTATTTCTTTGCATTGAATGGCTCCTTGATACGAAGATGTGTCCGGTAGAGGGGATTATGACTTATTGCTTAGAAATGCACTTTTTTTCTGACTTGTCAGTGAATCGAACCGAAGATGAGTCTCAAGAAGATGTTCTGATGGACGAGGCACCCTCCAACCTTAGCCAGGCATCAACGCTGCAGGCCAACCGGGAAGGTGAGGTGGGGGCTACTCATGGTATATTGTAAACTTAAAGGGTATCTGTGTGCCTTTATAGCAGGAAACAATGCTGTAGCTACAGACTTAAAAGAACATTTAAATGTTAGAAAAATTAAAAGAAAGTTTATAATTAATGTGAAATTGTCCTTCGAGATACATTTCTTAGTATTACAGGTGCTTCACTCTTTTGTGTTCTGATGTCCTGTGATAGAATATCTGATAGACTACTAGCTGCAGATTCTTTAACGTAGAATTATCCCCAGGCTTGAGACTGGATCCGGAAACATTTTTGCCCAGCATCCTTGCGTGCTGGGGAAACTGCATCACGCGACTCCTCCCTGACGTCCGCGTACGTGACGTCAGCGAGGTCGAATAAGTCCCTCCCGGGCGCGCATCCTTCAGTTTTTTCCTTCATCGCGTGCAACGTGATTCCGGATCGTGCTCCTGGCCTGTTTCGGGTCTTTCGCTTGCGTGTGTGTGTATGTGGGAACAGTGTGCGAATGCCTTCGGGCTTTAAGACGTGCTCGTCTTGTGCGTGCCCAATGTCGGCAACTGATCCTCACCCCATCTGCATGTGGTGTTTGGGAGAGCACCACAACACCACTGATTGTGAGGCGTGCCAGCAGATGAAACCGAAGTCCCGGCGGGAGTGACGGAGGAAACTTCTTTAAGCCCGCATGTCCATGTCTGCATCTGTACCACGCCCGGCCCCTGCGAAGGGTTTTAGGAATCGCCGTCTTCGACATCGGCCTGCTTCCTGGCTGCAAAAGTGTTGCTCACCTGTCTGTAAGTGTAGCAGTTTGTCCCCGAGGGCTGGTTCCCGGCCTGTTGGGGACACGTGCTCTCCGTGGATGGTGCGGCCCTGATTGTTGTCCCCCTTGTGAGAAGTTGGCCTGATATATGATGCTCACTAGTTCTAGTGATTGTAGGAAGGTAGATCCCTGACTATGGTTGCCCCCAACTTTTTGCCTGGTGTTTTGCTGGTTTTCTGACTTAGTTGACCTGGGGCCCTGCTATTCAGGACCCCAGGCCTACTGCTCTCTCTGTAAAATGGATTCCATGTACCCTAGGTACATATCTAATTGGATACTGAGTCACCTTATCAGTCCCTGTACAGTGTACCTTAGGTACCCAGGGCATAGGTGTACCCAGGGCCTACCAGGGGCTGCAGCATGTATTATGCCACCTCTGGCTGGCCATCCAAATCTGACACAACTGGCTGCACAACAGCTGGGGCAAGGTGGTGTAATCACCCTTTGCTTTAGATATAGTATACCTATATCTAACCCTAAAATGGACACACAGATCTCCTATCAGTCACTCCTATGGCAGGCCTTGACAATCCTGAAGGCAGAGTGCTTGGAATCGTGTGAGATAGTGCTCTGGCATGAGCTGAGCCTGTCTGCGGCTTTCGGGATCCATCCCTTAGCCGTTTCCATGATATCGCATACCATATACTCTTAAGTGCATTATAATCCTCGCGGTTATATGCCAACTCTGGTATCGCTTTATCAAAACATGTCGAGTAAGGTGTCATACGAATTGGAATACTAACCCCTCGCCAATTCTGGCGACGGGGTTAGCATTCCACCCTTTTAGAGGGACACGACATGTATGTAACCTGTAACCCCGGTTAAAGTCAGACAGAGCCTTAGCACCACAAAATGGATGCTGCCACCGAGACACAAGTCTGCCCTCCTGCTGCTGGGAGTCCTCCCAGCACAGGAGGCAAGGACAAAGGGTTTCCTGCCAGGGGCGGTGCCAGCACCGTCCCAGACAGGATTTTGTGTATCCTAGGTAGGCAGGGCTTTAGAGGAAGGTGACTGCAAGTGGCACCCCGGTGCTCACTGTGCATAGGCCGGCTGAAACCAGTTCCAGGGGCACTCCAGCCCCTGGCCTGGGGAAAGCCTGCCAAAGGAGAGGGGTGTAACCACCCCCCTGCTAGTCCCACCCATAGGGCAGGACTTGGTCGCGTGCCAGCCACTTTTTGCAGGATAAAGGTAGGACCTGGCCCCCTTCCAAATCAGATCATCTTTGAATCCTGAAACTACTTTCCACGAAAGGAACTCAAGACTTCTTCCCAAGATTCTCCCTTGTGACTAAGGAGTAGTCACCCTGCAGCAGCAGGCACCAACCAAGCATCGCGGTTTGTTGCCAGTCTCTCCTTCGGATCAAGACTGCTCCAGCACGACGAGAACCGGCTTCCCTGGCACCTCTGACCTCAACCTACATCATCAGCCCAGCTGTGATCCGTGGGTGTGACGAGACCTCGAGGGACCGGCCATCTTCAGAACTGCACGACGCTTGTCCAGCACGACTCCCGAGTGACCCTCGACTGAGTGCTTTGGGGTAAGAGAAGCCCCGACCCTGAGCAGCTCCAGCACCGAAGTTCAGCCCCCCTGCATCCACGAGATCTGCGTGGGGCCCTTCTGCTCTTTGCTGCCAACCGCGTTGTCCAGGTCGCTTGCCCGTTGGCTAGTGGCCCTCTCACGACGCTCCACGACGACAACTACTGCTGGTCTGGTTGCTCCAGACTAGCCCATGCTCCCCTCCAACAGAGGAGCACCCTGGACCCTCCTGGTCCACTCAAGACGCCATTTTAGGTCCACCGCGTGGGCCTTGCATTTGCCAAGACTTGTTGCCCCAATCCTGGGTCCAGCGACGTCGACAGCAAGAACCTTTGTGGGACAGCTCGCACCTCCATCCTGGTCGCCGACAACGCCTCCTGGTCCGAGAGACTGCAGAGCCCAGCAGCGCCCACTCACCTGACTGCGGTGACTTCGCCCGGTGCCATCCTGGTGCCCACTTAATCACTGGCTAGTGATTCAGAACTTGGTCCCCTCTGCTTTCAGGTCTTCTTCTTCCCTGATCCAGGCTTGGATCTCTTCGAACTTTTCTTCACTGGCCGCCTGCCAGTAACAACTTCTTCAGGGTCCTGGTCCTTCAACGAGGGCTTCCGACGCAACTTGAACCCTATGCAGCCGCAGCCCCTGGGCTAGGTAAACTGAGTACTCCGGTGCTCCAGCATAGTCCAACACTCTAGGTGTTCGGATCCACTCCCGTTTTCGTCCCAGCTAGTCGGGTTCGCCCGAGAACAGTGACTTTGTAAATTCTAGCTTCCATAGACTTTGTCCCGCATCCCGCGTGAGAGTGCACACTCTGCACCCGAGTTCCCTAGGCCTCCTGCTAGTAATCTAAAGGTTCAGTAGTCCAGTCCTAGCGATCCCAAAGCCTCTGAGAATCGTTACTTACCTGCTAGTAATTTGCATTCCACTTTTGTAATATATGGTTTTTCGTGCCCCTAGGGCATTTGTGTAAATTGTGCGACTTAAAGTATTTTCGTAAGAGTTTTGTTGTGTGCTTAGCTCCCTGACTCATAAAGAGTTCAGGGTAGTCTTGTTATAAATAAATACACTGTTTATTTTCATAACACTTGTGTGGTGTCCTTTCACTGGGTGTTCAAGGGGTAATGTGATGGTAAAACAGCTGGCTTAACACGCCCTCTGGAGCCTTAGACTGCTCGTATCCATGCTACTAGGATAGCTGGTCTATAAGGTTGACTTACAACCAATCATCAATAAGGGTTGTTTGGACTGATACATAGTGATCACTAGAATAGTGAGCACTGCATATCAGGCCAACTTCTCACAGTGATCACCTTGTATCAGTCCAAACAACCCTTATGGTGATTGGTTGTAAGTCAACCTTATAGACCAGCTCTCCTAATGGTAGCGTGGACAAAGCAGTCTTAGGCTAAACTCTTTTGGCATGTGAAGCCAGCTGCTTTACCACAATATAACCCCTTGAATACCAGATGAAAGGACAGCACACAGGTTGTTATGAAAATAAACAGTATATTTATTAATAACAACACCTCTGAACTCTTTGAGGTCAGAGGGCTAAGCACATGACCATCTCTTACGAAAAATACTACAAGTTGCACAAAATTACAATAGTGCCCTAGGGGCACAACAAACCATATACTAAGTAAGTGGAATGTGAAAGTCTATAAAAGGAATGGAGCTGTCCAGAGGCTGTAGGATAGATGGGACCACACTATACTAACTTCAGGTAAGTAATAGGAGGCCCACGGAACGCGTGTGCAGAGTGTGAACTCACACGCGAGATGCGTAACAACGTCTATGGACAGTACAGTTCAAGTAAAAGGTGAGTACGGACAATCCTGACTAGGTAGGACTAAAACGACTGTGGAACTGGACACTAGGACAGTTAAACTACCCTTGAGCACCGAAATGCTCTCGTTACCTCACCCACGGGCTGCGGGTGCATAGGTGTCAAAGTGCGTCGGGTTCTCGTGTTGAAGTCAATGGAGCCTTAAAGAAAAGATGCTGCAGGCGACCAGGAGGAAGATGTCCGGTGCAATCCAAGGGTGGATATTTGAAGAAGACCTGAAAGCAGAGGGGACAATGTTCAGTCACTAGCCAGTGACTGGAGTGGAACCAGGAAGGAACCAGATGTCGTCGTCGCGATCAGGTGAAGAGTGGACGCTTGACTCTGCAGCCACGTGGACCAGGAGGTGTCTTCGACGACCAGGATGGAGGCACGAGCTGTCCCACGCAGGCTCTCGCTGTCGGCAGTGTCGGATCCGGGATTGGACTCAACAGGCCTTGGCAAAGGCAACCCACGCGGTGAGTGAAGAAAGCGTCTGGTGCGGACTAGGAGAGTCCAGGGTGCCCCTCTTTTGGAAGGGAGCAAGGGCCAGTCTGGAGCAACCAGACCAGCAGCAAAGATTCAAAGGTTCGTCATCTAGGAGGTCACTAGCCAGCCGGCAAGTGACCAGACAACGCGTCGAGCAGCAAACAAGCAGAAGGGCCCCACGCAGATCTCGTGAATGCCGGAGGGCTGATCTTCGGTGCAGGGGCTGCTCGGGGCTGGGGCTTCTCAATCCCAAAGTTTACCTCGGGAGTCGTGCTGGAAGCGAAGTGCTGGAAGCGAAGTGCAGGTTCGTTCAAGATGGCCGGTCCCACGTGTCTCGTCGTACCCACGGGTCTCAGCTTTGCTGCAGATGTGAGTTGAGGTCGGAGAGGTCTGGGAATCCGGGTCTCGTCGGGCTCTGAAGTCTGGATCCTCGAGGGAAGACGACAAAGTGAAGCCGCTGGACGCTTGATGGTGCCTGCAGTTGCAGGGTGGACACTCCTTGCCCACAAGGGAGATTCTTCAGTCTTCTGTGGAGCAGAACGTCGAAGGCCAGAGTTTCTTCTTGTAGAATAGTTCAGGATAATCTAATTTGGAATGGGACCAGCTCCTGCCTTTATTCTCCTAAAGGGGGCTGCACTACTGACTAGGTCCCTCCCCTGGGTGGAACCAGGAAGGGGGGTGGTTACACCCCCTATCCTTTGTCCGGTTTCCCACAAGAGCTGGGGCTGGGATGCCCCAGCAACTGGTTTGAACCGGTGTATGCACAGGGCACCTTGTGTGCCCCAGGCATGTCTTATTCCTTGCAGGCCTCCCTACCTCAATACACAAAATCCTGTCTGGGGTGGTGCTAGCACCTCCCAAGGCAGGAAACCCTTTGTCCAAGCCATCCTCGCTGAAAGGACTCCCAGCAGCAGGAGGTCAGACTTGTGTCTGTGGTGGCAGCATCCATTTTGTGATGCTGAGGCTCGAGTTAACTTTAACCGGGGTTCACAGTTACATACATGTCGTGTCCCTCTAGAAGGGTGAAATGCTACCCCCGTCGCCAGAATTGGCGAGGGGGTAGTATTCCAAATCGTATGACACCTTACTCGAGATGTTTTAATAATGCTATACCAAAGTTAGCATTCAACCGCGAGGTTGATAATGCACTTAAGAGTATATGGTATAGCGTTATCATGGTTCCGCAAGCTGCAGACGGGCTCAGCTCATGCCACAGCACCATCTCACATAATTCCAAGCACTCTGCCTTCAGGATTGATAAGGCCTGCCATAGGAGTGACTGATAGGAATATATGTGTCCATTTTAGGGTTAGATATAGGTATACTATATCTACAGCAAAGGGTGTTTACCCAGGGCCTACCAGGGGCTGAAGCATGTATTATGCCACCCCTGGCTGGCCATCCAAAACTGACACAACTGGCTGCTTGACAGCTGGGGGCAAGGTGGTGTAATCACCCCTGCTCTAGATATAGTATACCTATATCTAAACCTAAAATGGGCACACAGATCTCCTATCAGTCACTCCTATGGCAGGCCTTAACAATCCTGAAGGCAGAGTGCTTGGAATCGTGTGAGATGGTGCTCTGGCATGAGCTGAGCCTGTCTGCGGCTTTCGGGATCTATCCCTTAGCCGTTTCCATGATAGCCTCAGACCATATACTCTTAAGTGCCTTATAATCCTCGCGGTTATGGTAACTTTGGTCTGACATTATCTAAACATGTCGTGTAAGGTGTCATACGCTTTGGAATACTACCTCCTCGCCAGTTCTGGCGACGGGGGTAGCATTCCACCCCTCTAGAGGGAGAAGACATGTTGGTAGCCTGTAACCCCGGTTAAAGTTGGACATAGCCTCAGCTCCACAAAATGGATGCTGCCACAGAGACACAAGTCTGACCTCCTGCTGCTGGGAGTACTTTCAGCGAGGAGTGCTTGGACAAAGGGTTTCCTGTCAGGGGCGGTGCCAGCACCATCCCAGACAGGGTTTTGTGTATCCCAGGTAGGCAGGGCTATAGAGGAAGGTGACTGCAAGTGGCACCCCGGTGCTCACTGTGCATATGCCGGCTCAAACCAGTTCTTGGGGCACACCAGCCCCTGAGCTGGGGAGAGACCGGACAAAGGAGAGGGGTGTAACCACCCCCCTCCTAGTCCCACCCATAGGGCAGGACTTAGTCGCGTTCCAGCCCCTTTTCTCAGGATAAAGGTAGGAGCAGGCCCCCTTCCAAATTAGATCATCTTTGAATCCTGAAACTACTTTCTACGAAAGGAACTCAAGACTTCTTCCTAAGATTTCTCCCTTGTGACTAAGGAGTAGTCACCCTGCAGCAGCAGGCACCAACCAAGCATCGCGGTTTGCTGTAAGTCTCTCCTCCGGATCAAGACTGCCCAGCTCGACGAGAACCGGCTTCCCTGGCACCTCTGACCTCTACCTGCATCATCAGCCCAGCTGAGATTCGTGGGTGTGACGAGACCTCGAGGGACCGGCCATCTTCAAGAATGCACGACGCTTGCCCAGCACGACCACCGAGGGATCCTTGAGTGAGTGCTTTGGGGTTTGAGAAGCCCCAACCCTGAGCAGCTCCAGCACCGAAGTCCAGCCCCCCAGCATCCACGAGATCTGCGTGGGGCCCTTCTGCTCTTTGCTGCGCACCGCGTTGTCCAGGACACTTGCCCGTTGGCTAGTGGCCCTTCTGACGACGAACCACGACGACAACACCGCTGGTCTGGTTGCTCCAGACTGGCCCTTGCTCCCCTCCAACAGAGGAGCACCCCGGACTCTCCTGGTCCACTCCAGATGCCATTTTGAGTCCACCGCGTGGGCTTGCATTTGCCAAGAGTTGTTGCCCCAATCCTGGGTCCAGCGACGTCGACAGCAGAAACCTTCCTGGGACAGCTCGCCCCTCCATCCTGGTCGCCGACAACGCCTCCTGGTCCGAGAGACTGCAGAGCCCAGCGTCGCCCACTCACCTGGTCGAGGTGACTTCGCCCGGTGCCATCCTGGTGCCCACCTAATCACTGGCTAGTGATTCAGGACTTGGTCCCCTCTGCTTACAGGTCTCCATCTTCACCGATCCAGGCTTGGATCACATCGAACATCTTCACTGGTCGCCTGCCAGCAACTTCTTCTTTCAGGCTCCATAGACTGCAACGAGGATTCCCGACGTCTTTTCAGACCTATGCAGCCGCCGCCCCTGGGCTAGGTAACCTAAGCATTTGGGTGCTCCAGCATAGCTTAACTATCTAAGTGTCCAGATCCTTTTTCGTTTCAGCTCTACCTAGTCTGATTCGTCCGATAACACTAACTTTGCATTTACTAGCCTCCATAGACTTTGTTCCGCATCCCGCGTGAGAGTGCACACTCTGCACCCGATCTCCCTAGGCCTCCTGCTTGTAATCTAAAGGTTCAGTAGTCTAGTCCTAGCGACCCCAAAGCCTATGAGAATAGTTACTTACCTGCTAGTAATTCGCATTCCACTTTTGCAGTATATGGTTTTTCGTGCCCCTCGGGCATTTGTGTAAATTGTGCAACTTTCAGTATTTCTTTAAGAGTTTTGTATTGTGCTTAGCTACCTGACTCATAAAGAGTTCAGGGTAGTACTGTTATAAATAAATATACTTTTATTTTCATAACAACTTGTGTGGTGTCCTTTCACTTGGTGTTCAAAGGGTAAATGTGGTGGTAAACATCTGGCTTAACACGCCCTCTAGAGTCTTAGCCTTAGACTGCTCGTATCCATGCTACTAGGATAGCTGGTCTATCAGGTTGACTTACAACCAATCATCAATAAGGGTCGTTGGAATGATACATAGTGATCACTAGAATAGTGAGCACTGCATATCAGGCCAACTTCTCACACTGGATACCTAAGGTACATGTGTGTCAATTTAGAGAGAGAATAGCTAGGCTGTGGGTCTGATTAGCAGGCCCACAGCCAGGGAAAGTCGTAAACCAGTGAAGCAAAAAGCAAAAATCTGGGGTGACGATAGGATTGCAGACCCCACTCTCCTACATTGTCCTTGCTTGTTTGTCCCGGACTGGTTCCCCTTCATTGTTCTTGATTGGGGTTGTAGTCCTGCTACATGTTATCATGACATTATTGATATGTTCTTGGTTTCCTTACTGGCAGGGTCACTGATCAGGGTGGTGCTCTGTTCTTTATCCATTTCCCTGCCCTTAGGTGCTGCAGTGTCTGGCACTGCCCCTTATGGTGTTGTTCCTCACCATTCCTTTTCTATGTTTCTGCTCTTTTGCTCACTGTTCCCGTTCTGTCACAGTTTTGTCTGATGGCTCCCCGTTGTGGCACGGAAAAGTTCTCTGAAGAAAACTGACGGCGCGTCGGGGTGAGACTTATGTGACCTCGCTGACGTCACGTACAACGTCGGGCGGAGTCGTGTGATGCCGTCCCCCTGGCGCTCAGGGATGCTGGGCAAAAAAATTTGGATCCAGTCTCTCGCCTGGGGATAATTCTACGTTAAGAAATCTGTGGCTAGAATCGTCTCTACCAGATACACCGTTACCTAAGGTAAGTAACTCGTACGTTGTGAACTTTGGCCTTTAGTTGCAGTATTGTCACTACTTTTTCTGGTGCTCCGTCTCTGGGTTCAAGACATTACCCAGACGGACTGTGCTGCTTTTCGCTGTTTTGTCTTTCTTTTGTTGCAGCTGGCCAGCTGTTTGTACATTGCTTTTACGCCCCATAGGAGCTTGGGTTAAATAGGTGTTCCTTGCTTTGATGGGGATGTGCCATACCCTATGTGGGGTTCTTGTTGGCTATTGTGTAGCTGCTCTTCGTGGCATGGGAAGATTTAA
The DNA here is from genome assembly GCF_964261635.1 of Lissotriton helveticus. Classification (NCBI taxonomy): domain Eukaryota; kingdom Metazoa; phylum Chordata; class Amphibia; order Caudata; family Salamandridae; genus Lissotriton; species Lissotriton helveticus. The sequence goes on from NC_136071.1 coordinate 13,325,718, forward strand.
CGGCTCCTGCAGAGTCTTCGGCTACTTCTATTTTGTCAACTCTCTACCTGCTGTTATATGACATCCCCTCTGCGTTCTTCTCTCAACTCTTGGTGTGGGGAAGTGCTTGCGTCTTCTCTCATAGCTCAGGCCCTGTGGGGCTTTCACCTATTGGCAGTGGAATTTTCACCAGCTACTTTTCTGCTGTTACCTTTTAACCTATATCCCTATGCACTTCCCCGCCAGAGACTTCGGTCCCTTTGATTATGTTTAGGGGTACAGGTCCTTCCGCTCCTGGCCTCTGCAGATGTTTTGTGATTCACTGTGGCCTAGTGGCTCAGGCCTGTCACTCTTATTCCACGGTTCTGTGTTTTGCTTCAAGTGTTTCACTGATTGTGCATTACCACTCATGACGAACGGCACTGTTTTCTTTTGTGTATGTTACGGTGCAAGTATTCTTCAGGATACTCGTCATTATACAGTGCCTATCTGAAAGAAACAGGTTAGTGTTAGATTCCTTACCTTAGAATATCCCCAGGCGTCAGACTGGATCCGGAAAGTTTTGCGTAGCCGTATCCCTGCGCGTCGGGAGGTGTTATCTGCGGCTCCGCGTCAGATGTCGGCGTCGTTGGCGCCGGGATGACGTCTTAGTTCATAGACGCCGCCCTCGCGCGCTGACGTCAGTTCTTCTTTTTTCCGCGCCAGCAATCGCAGATCCAGGAAGAGCAGTACTCCTTAGTCAATTTGTGACTAACTTTGTCGATCGCTTTTGGATCTTTTCGAGTCGATATCGACTCTCGGTGCCGATAGGGATGTGTGGGTTCAAACCCTGCGACGACTGTAACCGCTTGATGTCGGAAACAGACCCCCATCGTCCGTACCTTTATTGCCTCGGGCCGACCACGATGACAAGTCGTGCCCTGACTGCCGGGCCTTGACGTCGAAGGCTAGGAGGGAGCGGTCCCGTAAGCACCTCGAGCTCCGGCAGTCGGCCCCGCGCCACTCAAGGTCCCGGTCTAGGAGGAGGTCGAGGGACTGGTCGCGGGGCCACAGTCATCACAGCTCGGCGAGTCGACACCACTAGTCGGGCTTAAAGTCCTCGGGTAAGTCGAGGCACAAGAAGTCGAAGAGGCGACATCGCTCTTCTGAATCCCCCTGATGCTTGTGCGATGCGGCCGGGGGTTCGGGCGCCGTCTTCGACGCCGAGAGAGGAGCAATTCTTCTATGATCCGGCTCCATTCTTTTACCCTGACTATCAGAAGATAGAGGACGAGGAGGACTGGGAGGTTTCCGAGTACCCTCTGGCACAGGAGTGCCAGTCGAATCAGGACTGGGCAGTTGACCTAGGGGAGGTCAGTGGTCTGGACACTACGCCCGATACTGGATTTGTCTCCCCTCCTACCGTGGCTACGGAGGAGGGGGCGGCTTACAGCGTGGTGTTGACAAGGGCGGCCAAGGCCTTGGCCCTTGAGCTCCCTGTTGCGGCCGTGAGGACTAACCTCCTCACTGAGGTCCTCAAACCGCAGGCAAGCTCCTCGGAGCCTCTACTGTCGTTTAACGAGGCCATCACTGACGTTCTGTTGGGAACTTGGTCCAAGCCCGCTACAGGTCTGCCTGCAGATTGGAATGTGGCCACTGCCCGGCCCCGGGCCACCCTAGTTTTCTGTCCACCAACCCCACCCCTGAGAGTCTGGTTATCCAGGCCTCTAATTCCCAGACCGCATTCCCGACTGCCCACCAGAGCGGGAATCCAATAGTTATGACTAGTTCGGTAAGACGCTGTTCTCTTCACTTAGTTTGGGGCTGTGGTCTGTCAACACCGCTTGCCTTTGGGTCCGTTACACAAAATCTCTGTGGGATACGGTTGCGGACATGTTGCCAGCCCGGGCGAAGCTCGCTCAAGCCCTTGCGGAAGGGCGGGATGCAGCGCGTTACTCCATTAGATGTGGACTGGATACCACCGACTCGTTAGGTAGAGCGATTTCAACTATGGTGGCGGTTCATCGCCACGCCTGGCTCAGGTCTGCCAACTTTTCGGCCGATGTCCAGGCCACGCTCATGGACATGCCGTTTGATGGCCGTCTCCTTTTTGGCGACAAGGCAGATGGTGCGCTTGAGCGTTTCAAGGACTCCAGGGCTACGGCCAAGTCCTTGGGCTTGTAGGTCCAGCGCCAGCAAACTTCTGCCTTTCGCCCCTTTCTCAGCCAAGGAAGGGGAGCCCCCTCACGTCCTGCCAGCCACGGGCCGCAGAAGCAAGCTCAGCGCGTTGACGGACGTGGTAACAGCCGTGGCGGTGCCAGGGGACAACGCGAGGCCAGTCCACACTACCTCAAAGCCCTCCTAGTCCGTATTTTCAGGCGCATTCGATGCCAGTGGGGGGCAGGGTTGGCCATCGCCTCCTCCACTGGCGTACCATCACATTGGACAGGTGGGTGCTGCAAATCGTCAGAAGGGGATACTCCCTCCCCTTCGAGGCGACCCCTCCAGCCATGCCACCGCAGTACCACCGCGTGTCGGGGGATCACTTGCAACTTCTGCAAGAGGAAGTTACGGCCAAGGGGGCAATCAAACACGTTCCTGAGCCAGAAGTAGGGTGTGGTTGTTACTCCCACTACTTTCTGGTTCCCAAGAAGGGCAAAGGGGGCCTACGCCCTATCTTGGACCTGCAGAACGTCAACGGCTTCCTCCGGAAGGTGAAGTTCAAGATGCTGACTTTGGCTCAGGTCTTCGCTGCCCTGGACCCAGAAGACTGGATGGTAGCGTTGGACTTGCAGGACGCGCATTTCCACATCCCCGTCCTGCCGGCCCATCGGCGTTACATGCGGTTCACGGTAGGCCACGAGCACTTTCAGTTTACCGTGCTCCCCTTCGGCCTTACCAGCGCCCCTCAGGTGTTCACGAAAGTGATGGGTGGTCGCAGCTAATCTGCGCAGATTAGGGGTGTCAGTCTTCCCCTATCTCGATGACTGGTTGTTGAAGGCGGGCTCGCCCCAGACAGTCGTCTGCCACCTCCTGACTACGGCCGACCTCCTGCACCTGCTGGGGTTCTCCATCAATGTGCCGAAGTCACACCTGTGTCCCCCTCAGAAGCTTCTCTTCGTCGGAGCGGTTCTAGACTCTGCGCAGTTTCGGGTTTATCCTCCCGAACAGTGGGTTTGGGATATTCAGGCTCGGATTCCGATCTTTCAGCCTTTATCCCAAGTCTCGGTCAGGTTGACGCTGCGGCTTCTGGGGCTGATGGCCTCCTGCATCCTTCTGGTGCATCACGCCAGGTGGCGGATGCGGGGTATGCAGTGGGACCTGAAGTTTCAGTGGGCCCATCATCAGGGTAACTTGTCCGACCATGTCTTGATCTCGGAGGGCATTGCAAGACAGTTGCAGTGGTGGCTCACGGACCGCGATTGGGTCAGCGGCAGCCCTCCCTACCCCAACCAGAGCACGTAGTTGTGACGGACGCGTCCCTCCTGGGCTGGGGGGGCCACATGGGAGAGGCGGAGATCAGAGGCCTCTGGTCTCTGGCGGAGTCCCGGCTCCACATCAACCTTCTGGAGCTGCTGGCGATCTGGCTTGCACTGAAAGCATTCCTCCCCTCTGTCCGGGGGAGTGTAGTGCAGGTGTTCACGGACAACACCACCGTCATGTGGTACTCCAACAAACAGGGCGGGGTGGGGTCGTGGACCCTATGCCCGGAGGCTCTGTGCCACTGGCAGTGGCTGGAACATCTTAGTGTGACCCTGGTGGTTCAACACCCGGCAGGTTCCCTGAATGCCAGGGCAGACTAACTCAGCCGTCTGTGCATGATGGATCACGAATGGCGTCTGAACTCTGACATGGCGCAAGGTCGCTTTCAGCAGTGGGGAGAGCCTTGGTTAGATCTATTCGCCACAGAAGAAAACACTCAATGTCATCAGTTCTGCGCATTGGAATTTCCAAGGCGGCACTCGCTCGGCGGCGCTTTTCGTCACGGGTGGAGCTGCGGTCTGTTGTACGCCTTTCCGCCTATACCACTTCTGCCCAGAGTGCTGAAGAAGATCAGGCGCGACCGGGCCCAAGTCATCTTTGTGGCTCCGGACTGGGCACGAAGATACTGGTATCCCGAGCTACTCAGCATGTCAGTCGATCCCCCGCTCCGTCTTCCTCTTCAAGAGGACATTCTGTCGCAGCAGCAGATGACAGTCCTCCACCCGAACCTGTCCAGCCTCCACCTCCATGCGTGGAGATTGAGCGGCGACAGTTAAGTCCATTTGACTTGCCTCCTGAAGTCTGCGATGTTTTTCTGACGTCCCTCCACAAAATCGGTATACGCCTGCAGGTGGAGCAAATTTGTGGCATGGTGCACAGCAAAGGCTGTGGATCCCCTCTCTGCCCCCCTTTCCGAGGATTCTCCTCTTTCTTCTTTCTCTTGCCCAGCAGGGCTCTGCTCTGGGCACTATCAAGGGCTACCTTTCTGCCATTTTCGCCTTCTTAAGGCTACCTGATCAGCCCTCTTTGTTCAAGTCCCCCGTTGTAAATAGGTTCTTGAAGGGCATCACTCATGTTTCCTCCTGTTCCTTTCGTGATGCCTCAGTGGGACTTGAACCTTGTTCTAACTTATTTGATGTGCGCTCCTTTTGAGCCCCTTCATAACTGTCCTCTTCGTCTTCTCACTCTTAAGACTGCATTTCTGGTTGCCATCACCTCTGCCAGGAGAGTGAGTTTGCTCCAGGCCCTTTCTTCTAAACCTCCCTTCCTTTCTGTCCATCCGGACAAAGTTGTGTTGCGGACGCGACCCTCTTTCCTGCCCAAGGTAGTCACAGCCTTCCACAACGGGCAGTCCATCACTTTGCCCACCTTCTTTCCGCCTCCGCATCCCTCGAAAGAGGAAGAGAGGCTCCACCGTATGGACCCAAAACGTGCGCTCTTATATTAACTGGATCGCACACGCCAGTTCCGGATGGATGACCAACTCTTTGTTGGTTACGTGGGCGCTAAGAAGGGTCGGGCGGTGCACAAACGAACCATCTCTCGGTGGGTCATCTTGTGCATCAAGATTTGCTACTCTTTGGCGAGGAAGGAGTCTCCTGTTGGGCTGAGGACCCATCCACTCGGGCCATGGCGGCTACTACTGCCCTGGGGCGGGGAGTCCCCTTGCAGGACATCTGTCAGGTAGCTACGTGGGCATCGCTGCACACGTTCGCAAGACACTACTGCCTGGACAGCCAAGTCCCGGAGAGATGGCTTCTTTGGCCGTTCTGTTCTCCGGGACTTTCTGGTGTGATCTTGGTGCGCAGACCCACCACCGGGGTTGGTATTTCTTGGGTATCTATTCTAAGGTAAGGAATCTTACTAACGTGTTTCTTTCAGATGAAGAAGTAACTTATCTTCGTTAACGATATATGTGTAAGAAACATTAGTTAGATTCCTTACCGCCCCACCCATCCTCCCTGTTCTGCGAACCGGTATCTAGGGTTAAGGTCATCCATTTCAGGGCCCTAGTTTCATGTTACCAGTGTCGTTTTTAATCATGGCTCTGCGTTTCTGGCGCAGAAAAGCTGTGTATAAGAACGGACGTGAGCGCGCGAGAGCGGCGTCTAAGTACTCCGACGACTGACGCGGAGCCGCAGGCGAAGCCTACCAACGCGGAGCCGCAGGCGAAGCCTACCAACGCGCAAGGGTACTGCTACGCAAAATTTTCTGGATCCAGTCTGACGCCTGGGGGTTAGTCTAAGGTAAGGAATCTAACTAATGTTTCTTACAGATATATTGTTACCGAATGTAATTAACTTCTTCGATACGACTACTGGCACTACAAGTGGTTGGCCTAATTAGACCGCTTCTTCTCTGCCTGGACGCATAACCCTTCTAAGACTGCTTGAAGGTCCAGAGATGAGCTCTTCTGCTGAAAGGCAATTGATTCAGGATCTCTAGATTGAAATGTTTTCTATGCTGTACCTTCCCAGTGTATTCTGAAACTTTTAATGGTTTAAAGTTTTGAAGTCTATTCATGTTCCTTCACCAGCTTTCCTTCTCGAAGAAATGGTAGTTTTGCTAAGGTGTTTTTTGTTATTAGATTCCATGAACATCCTTGACCCAGAGGATGAGGAGGAGCACACTCAGGAAGAGGACAGCAGTGGCAGCAATGAAGATGAGGATGACAGTCAGGATGAAGAGGAAGAAGAGGAAGATGAGGATGATCAGGTGAGTGCTACTGGGGGCTAGAAGAAAACATTAACAACTTGCAAGTGCTAGTTTATTCAGATCAATGTATTCTCACAGCACCCATTGCTAAAGTACTGATAACAATGGTAGCCTACAATCAAAGTCTATGTTAATTCTGAGAGTGGTGTGTACTTAGATCTGCTGTATGAAGTAGTTTACTTTGGTTTCCTTTTCTTTCTGTAAGTGTATATATATATATATATATATATATATATATATATATATATATATATATATATATATATATATTATACATACATACATACATACATCTAGCCAGATTCCTTATCTTAATTATCCTAGGGTTTTTGTGAGCAGTACGCCTGTCTCAGTAGGTGGTGTCGTCGGCATTGTCCACACCAGAAGACTCGCGTGGTGCCTGTATAGGAGCCACCCTAGCGCACTGATGTAAATTCTTTTCTTTCCACACTTGTCAGTGCTGGTCTGGAAAAGAGCTACCCCCAGTTATTTTTTGACTGACCTGTTGTCGGAAGCCTGATTCTGTATATACTATACCAAAGAGAGGTACAGTGTGCACAGAGTCCAGTGGAAACCCAAAGGTAGGCAGAGGTAATGTTAGATATAACCTTACTCTATATGTGGTACTGTGGTCGAGCAGTAAGGCAGTATCAGAGGACAGTGTTAAGCATTTGTTGTACACTCTCAGTCAGCAAAAGAATTCACACACTCTAAGACTGAACTCAGAGCAGTTAGTTACATTTGTTTTTTAGAACCAAGCAAGCTTGTTACAGGTAAATGTAAATGGTACTTTTCAAGGCAGGTTGAACAATGCAAAAAAGCTAAATGAAAATGTCTGTTACAGGTTTTCAATCTTTTCAGTACAGTGGAAATTACTGTTATATTAATTTTCACATTGCTTTATGGATTACTATCTGATAGTGTTGGAAAGTGGGTTATTGGTGGGGGCAAATGTAGGTCTGCCACTGGCAATAAGGCCACTAACACAGCATAGGACTCAGCATAGGTCTTGAAAAATGATTCCTATGCTCAACCCTTGGTAACGTGGCTGCGAGCAGACAGGCTTAACTTCAAAGACAGGTATGTGAAGCATTTAAAAAAAACATTTCAGTAATTAAGACACAACACAAAATAAAAATCCAACACCAATTTATAAAAATAGGTAATATTTGTATCTTTTAAATGACACCAAAACGAAAAAAATCCACTGTAGGGAACCAGAGATATGAATTTTTAAAGATTAGTCACTTTCTAGTGCTTAGAAACCAACAGTGCCCCTTTTAGTCATTTTGTTTACTCTATCTGAAGGAAACAGGTTAGTGTTAGATTCCTTACCTTAGAATATCCCCAGGCGTCAGACTGGATCCGGAAAATTTTGCGTAGCAGTACCCCTGCACGTCGGTAGGCGTCGTCTGCGGCTCTGCGTCCGGCGGCGGCGTTGTGGTCGCTGGAACGACGTTGTAGAATTACTTAGACGCCGCCCTCACGCGCTGACGTCAGTTCTTCTCGAGCGTAAGCGTTTCGAGCTCCGCGCCGCTAGAGGAGGAGGTCGTGTGACCAGTCGCGGGGCCGTAGTAGTCACCATCACTCGTCGGGCTCCAAGTCCTCAGGTAAGTCGAGTTTAGGAGAGTAGGGTCTGCTTCCTATGGTCACCCCCACTTTTTGCTTTTGCTTCTCTGGTTTTCGACTTAGATGTGGCTGTGGGCCTGCTAATCAGACCCACAGCCCAGATGCACGCTCTCTAAATTTACACCATGTACTCTGAGTACATCCACAATTGGGAATTAGTTCACCTTATCAGCCCCTGTACAAGTGTACAATAGGCAGACCCTCCAGGATTTCGCGGTTTGCAGCGAAATCGGCACTTTTGTAAAAATGCCGCGATTTTTACAAAAGTGCCAGCGAAATCGGCACTTTTGTAGAAATCACGGCATTTTTACAAAAGCTAATGCATGCCGCTATATCCTGGGGGGGTCTGGTTTACTAATGAGTTGGACTCTCTGTGGCTTAGAAATGAATGGGGTCAGCAGCAAGAACACATTAGGCAATTGGCAGCTACACCAGCAACCCACTCACAACAGAGCTTCCGCCAAGTACTTGACAGAGCTTGGATACAAAGATAGACAATGAATCTCCTAACAGCCCAACTGCTGCAGCCTCTGGACGCATTAACTCTGTGCCTGCGAGGTCCAGCGAAGGCTGCCCTTCTCCTCCTGCTTCTCCTTGGTCTTCTGTGACACCCAGATGGGATCCAAGGAGTTCACAGCATGTGCCTAGGAATCGTACCGCATTTGAACAATTCTTTCACTATGCAAAAGATTTTTTTATGCAATGTACATAAAAAGCCAACAGACATTTTTTTTACATCTTCCAAAATATTTCTCTCAAGCTGCTGGATCACACTTGCAGATAGTTTCTATGGGACCCTATCAAATGTTCTTTTCCGAAGTTCTATTTGTGGTTTATTATTACACAAGCTCTCTTTACAATGTCGTCACAGTAAACATTGTCGGTGCAGATTCACTCAACAGCACACATAAGTTGCTACTTCTAGCATGCTGATTCAGAAAAGGGGGTGGTGATGAACAGAGTGCCTGAATTAAGCAGACCACTCTTACCCAGTCCAAAGATCAGGGCTTGATCCATCACCGTTTTTTAGCTCACTGCACCATCCCAGCTCAGACCTTGGCTATATGCAAATTAGTCTGTTCCTGTCCCAGTGCATGATGGGAACAGGGCAAACCAAACTACCAAGCCAATTCTTGTACTGGGAAGGAAACAAGCTTCCGGGGACCGGTTTCTGCCATTTCAGGCGTCGTCGGCCCGGCTTGCTTGAATCCTGATGGTGCAATGAGCAAGGGACTCACATCTGAGTATACCCTTCCACGCTTATGGTGGACAAAATGATTCAGAAAAGGGGGTGGTGATGAACAGAGTGCCTGAATTAAGCAGACCACTCTTACCCAGTCCAAAGATCAAGGCTTGATCCATCACCGTTTTTTAGCTCACTGCACCATCCCAGCTCAGAACTTGGCTATATGCAAATTAGTCTTTGGACTGGGTAAGAGTTGTCTGCTTAATTCAGACACTCTGTTCATCACCACCCCCTTTTCTGAATCATTTTGTCCACCATAAGCGTGGAAGGGTATACTCAGATGTGAGTCCCTTGCTCACTGCTCCATCAGGATTCAAGCAAGCCGGGCCGACGACGCCTGAAATAGCAGAAACCGGTCCCCGGAAGCTTGTCTCCTTTCTGGTGAAGAATTGGCTTGGTAGTTTGGTCTGCCCTGTTCCCATGATGCACTGGGCCAGGGACAGACTAATTTGCATATAGCCAGGTTCTGAGCTGGGATGGGGCAGTGAGCTAAATAACGGTGATGGATCAAGCCCTGATCTTTGGACTGGGTAAGAGTGGTCTGCTTAATTCAGACACTCTGTTCATCACCACCCCCTTTTCTGAATCACTTCTAGCATGCTGGCACTCACTAACTGTGGCATTTTCTTTCACATTGAACACATTCTTCCATTGCAGTATCTGCGGGTAGTCCGGATGTCTGCACTGCACTATCGTGCAGGCCTGTGCCTTCTTCCTGATGCCAGCAAGGCCTCAGGGCTAATCTCTTTGCGTAAAAACTATTAAAGCAGCGTCTTTCATCAAAAGAATATGGCTAAGACAGACTACTACGCGACTAATAAACTGGAGAAGGAGTGACAACCGTTCTCAAATTGGAACTTTTTCATTGCTATTTATTAGTAACAAGCAAATCACCTCCTCAGAACGCCAAATAAAAACTGATGGTAAGGGGCAATGCATACGGCAAAGTGACTCCCACACCATGGTAGACAACTCTCATGGTGGGGAAAATTCCCAATGTGTGAGGTTTATTAGTTTTTGTATTTTCTGAAAATCTGGCTTTGGAATTTTGTTTTTGAAAATGCAAAAATGTGTTAAACGTTTGACAGAGGGTACTGTCATTTTGACAGTAGCGTCCGTCAAACGTTTAATACATTGACCAGAACCACCGTCACAGCAGCTCCTGCCAATGAAAGTAAATTACTCTATCATACTGGCAAATTTACCTCCATCTGCCAAAGTCTATATCAGGTATAACGTCTACTAAAAGTAAGACACAAGAAAGGGTCACTGACTGATCCAAGAAATTATTATTTTGTTGGGTATGGCTCCCAAATGAAACCTTTATCATGAATATCAGAAAAGTACGTTTTTCACTGCAGTGACACTGCAACAGTGCTTACGCAAACTGGTTCGCCATTGTGGTGATGTCAACCAGGGTATGTACTCGCTTCAACAAGCATAAAGTAGCCAGAACCATCAAGCACAAAATTAGACTTACGTGGCGTACTCTGTTCTGAATGCGGGAAAGGAGGCAACTCCTTTTGGCTGTCAACCGGTCATCCACTGCATTCAAGAGGCTAAACACACGTGACCATTCTGTCTTAGCCTACATCTGCTCTGACTCTTCACTCAACGCCTGGTAGTGTGTCAAGATGAAGTTCTGGAACCTTCCCTAATGGGGCTCAAAGATATGACCTCTTTGTAACAGAGAGGCCCTGTGACAAAAAAACGCCCCTTTACTGCCCCCTAGAACACTAAAATGCAAGAAAAAGGCCAGGCTTTTGAAGTTTGGCTCCATACCGTCTTGCTCTGGACATCTAGAAGGAATAAGCATTGTTGGGGGAGGAGTTGTCTTCCAGTGGGTAAACAGCTGCTTTTGGAAGCATATTCTGGAGTCTGATCCCGACTTCCATATGTTATCAAAGAAAACGCGGTTGCCCCAAATATTATCATTCTGATAGATACATCTGCCGTGTGGATTCCTCACCTTGTGAATATCCCCCTTGCGTCAGCAACATTTGGAATTTTTTCTTCGTAGCACGCCGGCGTGGATGACGTCACAGGAGCACGGCATCGCGCGCGACTCCGTCTGACGTCACCGACTCCTTACAAGACCCACATCGGCGTGATGACATCAGTTCCCTTTTTTCCGCGTCGTCGACGCTAACGGTTTCTGGGATCTTCTGCGATACTTAGTATCTTCTGCTATTATAGTGTTACTATTTCATCTTTAATTATTCCTTCTTCGTCGAGAATGTCGTCGAGGAAGACAGGATTCAAACAATGTCGGTCTTGCGCTCGCATGATGTCGATCACCGATCCACATAACGATTGCTTATGGTGTCTTGGATCGGACCACGATGTTAAAAACTGTCGATCCTGCTTCAAGATGAATCCTAAGGCGTTACGAGAACGTGAAGCTAAACTTCTTCTTGCGAAGGTAAAGGGAAGAGAGACTGGGAGATCTTCGAGGTCGACGTCCAGACGCTCAAAGTCAGACAGAAGTCGCGTTCGAAGTCCAGGGCGAGGTCGAGATCCAGAGAGAGGTCGAGGTCTGGATCCAAGTCGGCTTCGGGTCATGCTTCGAGCTCCTCGAAGAGGAAGCACAAGAGGAGAAAACATAGCTCAAGACATCATTCTGGAAAAGAGTCTTCGGATTAGAAGAAGAAGTCTCGTAAGCATCATAAGGACTTCGTATCTCCTTCTCCTTTGCAGTCTCTCGGAGGTACCCCGATTCCGGAACAAGAACCGAATCCGGTGTCGCACCATTCTTCGGAGCATGAATAAGAAGAGGAATCTCCTCGAGCTCCGACTCCGGTAGAAGTCCCTGTAAATCAAGAGGGTCAGAATGAACCGATGTCGGAGCAACCTCCTTCAGAACATCCAGTAGGTTCGTACCCTCCTTTTCCTGGTCCTGGACAGGACCCCTCGCATTTCCTTAATGCGATGTTTGGAGTTTATTCGAGAGCAATGTACCCCACTGGTGCACCGGCTGGTCCCATGGGTCCATTGTCTTACAACTTGAGCATTCCTCAAAATTACGCCCCAGCTCCTTTTATGCCGTTTATGCCGGCGCCTTATACACCTTGGCTCGGTACGGCTCCACCGAGGTCATCGACTCCGCATACGGCTTCGCCGGCTCCGGATCAACCTCGTAATTTGGATCGAGGTGCCACGCCAGTCGGTGAGTCTCGTCCTCCAGCTGCCCCGGCTCCTCGTTCGACGTCGGATCCGGCTCCGTCGGAGTCGTTACCGGATCCATCGACTTCGGTTCGTATGGAATGGTCGAGACGCAGGGCTCAGCATCTCTTAGAGGAAAAGAGGTATGAAGATTCTGATGTAGAAGAAGGTGAACTTCTAGATCAAGGGGACTGTTTTGAAGACCTACATAGTGCTAGTGGTCTGGAACTCTCTCCTGAGTGGGGTTTACCATCAGTTTCTGATGCACCATCTAAGGACGTGGCACCCTACCATGTTGTTATTAGAAAGGCTGCAGATCTACTCAATCTGACCTTACCTACTGTTGAGTACAAACCTAACATCCTCACAGAGGTTTTACACTCTCCTTCTTCTATTATAGAGCCTACACTTCCATTTACTGAGGCTTTAACTGAACCGATAATGGAGGTCTAGAAGAGACCGTTGACTGCTCCTGCTGTTTCGAGGTCTGCGGCAAGACGCTACAGGGTGGCACCTGGTGACCCCGAGTTTCTCTCTTCACATCCTTCTCCTGAGGGCTTGGTGGTACAGGCCGCTTGTTCCAACAGATCGGCAGGTTCATTTCCTCAAGTACCAGCAGACAAGGACTCTAAAAAGTTGGATCAATCTGCAAAGAAGATTTTCTCCTCAGGTAGCATGGCCCTAAAATCTACTAATGCTACTTGCCTTTTGGGGAGATATGTTCATGCATTGATGGACTCTGTGAAGCAGTTGTCATCTAAGCTTCCAGAGGATGATAGAAAAAACTTTAATGAAGTGGTCTCTGATACTCAAGCTGCAGCCCGCTTGGTAATTCAGAGTGGCATGGACACAGCGGACTCTGTTGCCAGGATTATGGGCTCTACTGTTGCCACCAGAAGGGCAGCATGGCTGAAATCCTCTGATTTCTCTGCAGATGTACAATCCACGTTGTTGGACTTGCCTTTTGACGGGACAGGCCTTTTTGGGAAGAAGGCGGATGTGGCTTTGGAAAAATTCAAAGATAGCCGGGCTACTGCAAGATCTTTGGGTCTCCAGACAAGAGGTTCTACCACTAAGAAGTTTAGAGGGTTTGGTAGATCCTCCTTTCGTCCCTTCAGACAAGGCCAGCAACAACAGCAGCAGCAGCAAAACCCTCTGTACAAATCTTATAGAGGTAGACAGAAGGGCCGTGGACGTGGTCGTCAAGTCTCCTCTTCCTCTACTTCCTCCAATAATACCCAACCCCCACCTACATCAGCAAAGCAGCCCTAGATCCACCATTCTGGATCATGTGGGTCTGGTAGGGGGTCGGCTTACTCATTTTCTACGGGATTGGGAATCTGTTACATCCGATCTTTGGGTTCTCAATCTCGTAGAGAATGGGTATGCACTTCCTTTTCAGGAGTTCACTCCCAATTACCCTCCTTGCCAGGGATATTGTTCGGAGGACCACCTGCTTATCCTGCAGGAGGAAGTCCTGGCACTGTTCACAAAAGGTGCGTTAGAGGTGGTTCCAGAGCAGGAAAGGGGTCAGGGGTGCTACTCCCGGTATTTCCTGATACCCAAGAAGGATGGCAGGCTTCGGCCAATCCTGGACCTCAGGATTTTGAACCTCTATCTCAAACAGAAGTTCAAAATGCTCACACTTGCACAGGTTCTTCAAGCGCTGATGGAAGAAGACTGGATGATGTCGACCGACTTGCAGGATGCGTATTTTCACATCCCCATTCTGAAGTCGCACAGGAAGTATCTCCGTTTTACGGTGGGATCGCAACACTACCAGTTTGCGGTCCTTCCTTTTGGGCTTACTACTGCGCCTCGAGTTTTCACCAAGGTGATGGCAGTGGTGGCTGCACATCTCAGGAGGTCAGGGATTCCTGTGTTCCCCTATCTAGACGACTGGCTGATCAAGGCGGAGTCGCCGGAGATTGTGCTTCATCATCTGCAAGAGACAACTCAGTTGTTGCACAGGTTGGGTTTTGTCGATAAATGTACCTAAGTCTCACCTGGTGCCCTCCCAGCGCAACCAGTTCATAGGTGCTGTACTGGACACTACTGTGTGTCGCGCATTCCCTCCACCTCAAAAGATTCACGACATACAGGAAATGATTCCTTTATTCTTCAATGGAGCGGTTGTTCCAGTCCTGAAGGTCCTTTGTCTGCTCGGTCTGATGGCTTCTTGCATTCTGTTGGTCAATCATGCACGCTCGCACATGAGGGCACTCCAGTGGTGCCTCCGCAGGCAGTGGTATCAGCACAACGGAGATCTCAGGGAGTCAGTGAGGATCTCCAGAGAAACTGCAGCGGATCTGTCTTGGTGGAGTGTGGAAGGCAATCTGTCACAAGGAAAACCTTTTCAACTTCCTCCATCAGTGGCCACAGTGATAACTGATGCATCCACTCTAGGGTGAGGTGCTCATCTGGGGGACCTGGAGGTCAAAGGGCTTTGGTCTCCAGAGGAAAGGTTGCTTCATATCAACCTTCTAGAATTGCGGGCAATACGTTTGGCGCTCAAGGCCTTCCTCCCTTCCCTTCGCGGTCAGTCGGTTCAGGTCCTGACGGACAACACGACTGCGATGTGGTATGTCAACAAGCAGGGAGGAGTAGGGTCGCAGTGTCTCTGCAGAGAGGCTCTGCGCCTCTGGTCCTGGGTTCAGGACCATCAGATTTGTCTGATGGCAAATCATCTGGCCGGAGTTCAGAACGTTCGTGCAGACAGTCTCAGTCGGCAGTTCTCTGCCGATCACGAGTGGAGGCTCCATCCAGAGGTAGTTCACGACATCTTTCAGATGTGGGGGACCCCTCGGGTGGACTTGTTCGCCACTCGCGAGCATGCTCACTGCCTGTCATTCTGCAGTCTCCAGTTTCCGATGCAAGGAGCTTTGGGGGACGCGTTTCAGTTGAGTTGGGAAAATCAACTTCTTTACGCGTTTCCTCCCATTCCCTTGATTCCTCGGGTTCTGAGGAAGATTCGCCAGGACCGGGCCCAAGTCATATTGGTCGCCCCGGATTGGCCAAGAAGGGTGTGGTACACAGACCTTCTCCACCTCTCCTCTCACCCGCCACTCCGTCTCCCTCACAGGGCAGATCTCCTCTCTCAGATGGAGGGGCAGGTTCTACACCCCCACCTCCAGACATTACACCTTCATGCCTGGAGATTGAACGGGGCAACTTGAATTCCTTTTCTCTCCCTCACGATGTGGTGGATGTCATTCTTTCTGCCAGGCGTGACTCTACTAAGTCCATTTATTCGTATAGGTGGTCTAAATTTGTCTCTTGGTGTAGGGAGAGAGATGTTGACCCTTTGAAGGCTCATTTGTCTGACATTCTACAGTTTGCTCTTTCCTTGGCGCAGCAAGGATTTGCTGTTGCCACGGTCAAGGGGTATCTTT
Organism: Lissotriton helveticus; assembly: GCF_964261635.1. Lineage (NCBI taxonomy): Eukaryota > Metazoa > Chordata > Amphibia > Caudata > Salamandridae > Lissotriton > Lissotriton helveticus. Next base: position 13,341,303 of record NC_136071.1, read on the forward strand.
CGGCTTTGTCGGCATTTCTCTGTTTGCCGGATCAGCCTTCTCTTTTTAAGTCTCCTGTGGTTTTAAGATTTTTGAAGGGACTCACTAATAGATTCCCTCCTACTCCTTTTGTTATTCCTCATTGGGATTTGAATCTTGTGCTGACCTATTTGATGGGTTCTCCCTTCGAGCCCTTGCACAAGTGTCCCATGAGACTTCTTTCTTTTAAGACGGTCTTCTTGGTTGCAATCACCTCGGCAAGGAGGGTGAGTGAGCTTCAGGCTCTTAGTTCTAAGCCCCCATTCCTGACCATTCATGCTGAAAGACTGGTTCTTAGGACCAGGGCTGCTTTTCTGCCTAAGGTGGTAACTCCCTTCCATATAGGACAGTCCATTACCCTTCCTACCTTCTATCCTCCCCCTCACCCGTCTAAGGAGGAAGATAGACTACACCGTCTGGACCCTAAGAGGGCGGTGTCTTTTTATCTGGACAGAACAAAAGACTTCCGGATGGATGACGAGCTGTTTATTGGTTTTGCTGGCTGTCGGAAGGGCAGAGCGGTGCACAAGCGCACACTTTCCAGGTGGATAATCCTGTGCATCAAGATTTGCTACTCCCTGACGGGTAAGGACCCTCCTGAGGGTATTAGAGCACATTCAACTAGAGCAAAGTCTGCAACATCTGCTTTGTCTAGAGGTGTTCCTGTTGAGGACATTTGCAGGGCTGCGACTTGGGCCTCCCTCCACACTTTGGTTAAGCATTACTGCTTGGATTCCGAGGTGAGGAGGGACGGCCACTTTGCGCTCTCTGTTCTCCAAGATTTCCTGGTATAGCAGAGTGGTCACCCTCCTCCGGGAGTAGGGACTGCTGTGGGACTCTATTCACAAGGTGAGGAATCCACACGGCAGATGTATCTATCAGAAGAACAAGTTACTTACCTTCTGTAACGCTTTTTCTGGTAGATACTATATCTGCCTGTGGATTCCTCACATGCCCACCCGCCTCCCCGTTGTCCACTCTGCTACACCTGGTTTTATTGTTTGTATATATTTTGGGTTTTGATACCTTTGCTATGCACTGTGTGCTATTTTGGTTTGTATGTACTGTGTACATTGTATATATGCATATTTGCTGTCGTTGGTCCGTCCGGGTGCCTCGAAGGCACGGAAAAAAGGGCAGAACTGACGTCATCACGCCGACGTGGGTCTAAAAAGGAGTCGTTGACGTCAGACGGAGTCGCGCGCGATGCCGTGCTCCTGTGACGCCGTCGTGCTACGAAGAAAAAATTCCGAATGTTGCTGACGCAAGGGGGATATTCACAAGGTGAGGAATCCACAGGCAGATATTGTATCTACCACAAAAAGCGTTACCGAAGGTAAGTAACTTGTTCTTTAGCATCACTCCCCAAGGAAATAAAACGGGCAGCCCCGTGCAGGAGTAGAACTTGCTGGGTCTGGGTCAGTTCCATGCAGGAGTAGGTCTTGCTGGGTCGTGGTCAGTCCCGTGCAGGAGTAGATCTTGTTGTGTCTGGGTCAGTCCTGTGCAGGAGTAGATCTTGTTGTGTCTGGGTCAGTCCTGTGCAGGAGTAGATCTTGCTATGTCTGGGTGCCTCTCTAGACCTTACCCTGCCCTCGGTCTTACAGACAAAGCCCCATTGGGCCGTGCTTGAGACCCCAAACGCTGGTGTCTGGAGGGGGTGCTGGGCAGTGGAACTGATGCTGGCCCTGGGCTGGTGCCTTCACCAGGGCATGGACTGGCACAGACGGTTCAACAGTGCTACCGGCATTCTCATCCAAAGTCCACATTAGCAACCAGTGGGCATTTTTGGGCCAACTGGTGGCAACATCAAGAGGGATGGTTGTCAGGGCATCCCTTGGGCAGCCCTGGTGTTGTGCACTATTTCTGAACCTCTGCCAACTGGGGAAAGAGGATGCCTGCCAAGAAACAGTCAGTATGCTTGGCGAGCAGTTTACTCCACAAGTCGCTCCTTAATTCTAAAGTTCTCTGGTGTGTATTGTACCGCAGGGGTGGGGGACTGCCTGGATAGTTTCTGCCGTCCTCCCGTGAATGATGCTGGGAGCTCCTGGTGGGTGAGGTAACGCGAGTACTTCGGTGCTCCCAGGGTATTGACTATCCAAGTGTCTAGGTTTCTAGTTGTTTCCTCCTAGCTAAACAGGTAGTGTCCTAAATCCTTCTAAATCTAACTTCTAATCTCATAAAGAGTTCAGAGGAGTGTTAGTAAATAAATACATATATATTTTATATATATCCTGTGTGATGTCCTTTCATTTGATATTCAAGGAGTTACATATGGTAAAAACAGCTGGCTTTACATGCCCTCGAGTCTTTTAGCCTAAGACTGTTCTGTCCACGCTACCACTAGGATAGCTGGTCTATAAGGTTGACTTACAACCATCACCATAAGGGTTGTTTGGACTGGTGCAAGGTGTTCACTAGAATAGTGAACATCATATACCAGGCCAACTTCTCACAACCACCCTGATTTGTAGGCCTAATCCTGGTTCTGAACCATTTGTCTGCCCTCTTACCCAATTCTTGTGGAGAGGTCAGATCTGGGTCCACCAGGTGCTGGTGTAGAAGCTGGTTTTGACAATTACTAAGGATCAGCTCCCTCATAATCAAATTATAAAATCCTGTATAGTCATGTACTTTGCTGCCCAATAACCAGCCCTCCAGAGCCTTAGTAGCACAGTCTACACAATCAGTCCAGTCCTGAGTCTGTGCCTTCGGGTATCCCTGAACAGCAACCTATACTGTTCAGTGGTTAAGCCAAACCCATCAACCAGAGCACTCTTGAGGACTGTGTAGTTATCAGCATCCTCATCACTAACTGTGAGGAGCTTGTCTCTACCTTTTTCTGAAAAGGAGAGCCACAATATAGCTGCCCATTGACTTTGGGGTACCTGCTGTACTTTGCAGGCTCTCTCCAAAGCAGTTATCCATTTGTGGATGTCATCACCATCTTTATAGGGGGGGCACAATCTTGCTTAGGTGTCTATTGTCATAGGACCTGTCTTTATCCTTAGGGATATTGCTGCCACCAGTGGGTTGTAACCCACTCGCTCTATGCTCTCTAGCACCAGCAAGCTTCTCTTTGGCCAGGGCAACCTCAAGTTCCTGCCTCTCAATCCTCAGAGCAGCCTCTCTCATTTTGGCCTCATGTTCCCTTCTCTGAGGGGAGGTCATCCCTCTCTGAGCAAGGCCATGAGAGCCATTTGAAGCATGAGATTGGAGAGAGTCCCTGGAGTGGGAACTCCCTCTTCTCTGCCTCTGGTTAAGCCCACTTGGGGGCTAGGCCCAGGCTCTACAACAGCTAAGTTCAGTAGAACTTAAGTATGCTAAGACTTGTTTTTATATGTACCTATAGGTACCTATGTGATCTTTCAAATGCTATCTCAAGATTACAAGTGGTAAAACAACAGCAAGCTCTAATCCCAACCGCTGCTCACCAATGTGAGAAGTTGGCCTGGTATATGATGATCACTATTCTAGTGAACACCTTGCACCAGTCCAAACAACCCTTATGGTGATGGTTGTAAGTCAACCTTATAGACCAGCTATCCTAGTGGTAGCGTGGACAGAACAGTCTTAGGCTAAAAGACTCTTGAGGGCGTGTAAAGCCAGCTGTTTTACCATATGTAACCCCTTGAATATCAAATGAAAGGACACCACACAGGATATATATAAAATATATATGTATTTATTTACTAACACACTCCTCTGAACTCTGAGATCAGAGGCCAAAGCACATAACAAGATACTTAGTCAGATTACGTTAAGTTACACAATTTACGGTTAGGCCCTAGGGGCGAAGCAAACCATACATTAAAGTGGTATAAGTACCACGTCACGGGAAAAGGAAAGGCCTAGGGCCTAGGGAATCGCTGGGGCTACACTATCTGAACCTTAGTTTAGAAGTAGGAGGCCCACAGGCGGCGCGGCAGTGTCTTTACACACACGCGTGAGTCAATGCAAAGTCAATGGGAACTTAGAAGTTAGATTTAGAAGGATTTAGGACACTTCCGGTTTAGCTAGGATAAAACAACTAACTACCTAGACACTTGGATAGTCAATACCCTTGGGAGCACCGAAGTACTCACGTTACCTCACCCACGGGCTGCGGGTGCATAGGTGTCAAAGTGTGTTGGGTTTTGTCGTTGTTCTCAATGGAGCCTTGAAGAAAGATGCTGCAGGCGACCAGGAGGGATCCAAGGGTGGATCGAGGATGAAGAGGACCTGAAAGCAGAGGGGACCGTGTCTAGCCACAGTCTGGCTAGTTCCACCCGGTCACTAGCCAGTGACAGGGTGGAACAAGGAAGGAACCAGACGACGTCGAGGAGCAATCAGGTGCTGTCTTGAAGCTTGTCTTTGCAGCCACGTGGACCAGAAGGCGTCGACGACGACCAGGTGCTGGAGACGAGCTGTCCCACGAAGGTTCTCGCAGATGGAGGGGTCGACTTCCGGACTGGAGTCAACGAGCCTTGGCAAAGGCAACCCACGCAGGATACAACAAAGGCTTCTGGATCAGACTAGCAAGGTTGAGGTGCTTCACCTTTGCAGGGAAGCAAGGGCCAGTCTGGAGCAACCAGACCAGCGATGTGATTCAAAAGGATTGTCGTCGGAGGCTACTAGCCAAAGGGCCAGCAACCAGGCAACGCGTCGAGCAGAACACAAGCAGAAGGGCCCCACGCAGAACTCGTGGAGGGCTGATCTTCGGTTCAGGTGGAGCTCGGGTTCGGGGTTTCTCAGTCCCCAGTGCACCGCTTCGAGGATGCCTCAGGAGCTGCACAGTTAGCAAGTTGCAGGCTTTCCAAGATGTCCGGTCCCACGTGTCTCGTCGCCTCCACGAATCTCAGCTGTGCTGCAGTCGTGAAGAGAGGGTCAGAGAGGTCTGGAAGTCTGGGTCTTGTCAGGCTCTGTGCTCGGGATCCGGCGGGAACGTCGACAAAGCAAGCCGTTGATTTGCTGGATGGTGCCTGGTTGCCCAGGGTGGTCGCTCCTTGGCCGCAAGGGAGATTCTTCAGGCTTCAGCAGAATGTCGAAGGTCCAGAGTTTCGTTTCAAGTTTCAGTTCAGGATCAAATCTAAAGTCCTGTGGTTCAGCTCCTACCTTTATACAACTAAAAGGGGCTGGATTACTTTCTAGGTCCCTCCTATGTGTGTGACCAGGAAGGGGTTGGTTACACCCCCTCTCCTTTGTCCAGTTGCGCGCCAGAGCTGGGGCTGGAGTGCCCCAGCAACCGGTTTGAACCGGGGTATGCATGGAGCACATAGTGTGCCCCAAGCAGTGTCTCATTCTATTCAGCCCTCCCTGTCCCAATACACAAAGTCCTGTCTGGTGGTGCTGGCACCTCCCCAGACAGGAAACCTATTGTCCAAGCCTCCCTGACTGGAAGAGGTCAGACTTGTGTCTGTGGCAGCAGCGTCCATTTTGTGACGCTGGGGCTCTGGTTAACATTAACCGGGATAGTCAGAACTAACATGTCTTCTCCCTCTAGAAGGGTGGAATGCTACCCCCGTCACCAGGATTGGCGAGGGGGTAGTATTCCAAAGCGTGTGACACCTTACACGACATGTTTGGATAAAGCCAAACCAAAGTTAGCATTTAACAGCGAGGATTATAATGCACTTAAGAGTATATGGTATGGCAATATCATAGATCAGCTATAAGGACACGGTTCCGAAAGCTGCAGACAGGCTCAGCTCATGCTAGGGCTCCCTCTCACATAAAACCAAGCACTCTGCCTCCAGGATTGTTAAGGCCTGCCATAGGAGTGACTTATAGGTGCATATGTGTCTATATTTAAGGGTAGATATAGGTATAGTATACCTAAGCAAGGGGTGATTACACAACCTTGCCCCAGCTGAGTGATCAGCCAGTTGTCAGTTTGAGTGGCCAGCCAGGGGTGACATAATATATGCTGCAGCCCCTGGTAGGCCTTGGTTACACCTATGCCCTGAGTACCTAGGGTACATTTCTACAGGGGCTGACAAGGTGAACCAATTCCCAATTGTGGATGTACCTAGAGTACATGGATTCCATTTTACAGAGAGCAGATAGCCTGGGGTCCTGAATACCAGGATGCCAGGCCAACTAAGTCTAAAACCAGTTAAACACTAGGCAAAAAGTTGGGGGTAACCATAGTCTGGTATCCACCTTCATACATTCACTGTTTATAGACTGAGGTTGCAGGCCTCCTTTGTCTGCTGTGACATTTTTCACATGCTTTTCTGCCCCAGGCAGGATATCGTGTTTGCTTGCAAGATTGCTTCGCAGTAGCTATGCTCTGCTCTTCCCTTCTATGACTTTCAGTGCCACAGTGCCTGGCACTTCCCCGAATGGCGCTGTTCCTCTCCATTCGCTTCTTCCTTTTCTGTTTCTCTGATTCTTTTGCACACTGTTCCCGTATTCTCATTTTTTGTTTGTGATGGCTCCGCGTTGTGGTGCGGAAAGGTTCTCAGAAGAAAACGGAGGTCAGCATGCCAGGGTGGGGCTTATGTGACCTTGCTGGCATCATGCCCACGGACGGTGTGAAGGCGGAGTCATGTGGTACCGCCCCCGGCGCGCAGAGATGCTTGGCAAAGAAAATTTTCCGTATCCAGTCTCACGCCTGGTGATAACTCTACATCTGAAAGAGACATGTTAGTGATAGATTACTTACCTTAGAATATCCCCAGGTGTCAGACTGGATCCGGAAATTTTTGCGTAGCAGTACCCTTGCGCGTCGGTAGGCGTCGTCTGCAGCTCCGCGTCCGTCGTGGGCGCCGTAATGACGTCGGAATACTTAGATGCCGCCTCCGCGTGCTGACGTCAGTTCTTCTTTTTTCCGCGCCAGCAGCGCAGATCCGGAAAAAGTGGTACCTTAGTCATTTTTTGACTAAAACTTCTTACAATCCTTTTTGATCTTCCTTCGAGTCTTCGACTCCGAACGGTGCCAGTAGGGATGCCAGGTTTTAAACCTTGTGAGGATTGCAACCGACTGATGTCGGTCACGGACCCTCACCATCTGTGTCTCCACTGTCTCGGCGTCTATCATGACGACAAGACCTGCTCCGACTGCCGGGCCCTGACCTCGAAAGCTAGGCAGGAGCGGTCTCGCAAGCGACTCTAGCTCCGACAGTCGGCCCCGCGCCGTGAGAGGTCCCGGTCCGGATGGAGGTCGAGGGACCGGTCGCGGGGGCGGAGCCACCATAGCTCCGGGAGTCGACATCACTCCTCAGGGTCGAAGTCGTCAGGTTAGCACAAGAAGTCAGAGATGTCATTGCTCTTCCGACTCCCCCCGCCCCCCCCCCCCCCCCCGACGCTCGCACGACGCGGCCAGGGGTTCGGGTGACACCGCCCACGCGGCTCCGTCTGAGTCGAGCGCGTCGCGTCCGGCCCCATACCCTCCGGTCCCCGCGAGACGCCGGAGGAGATTGAGCGGTTCCTCGTGGCCATGAGGTCCCTCACCCCTCCGACGGGCTCTGCGGCGCCTTCCGGCCCAGCGGACCCGTCTGGGGGCCATTGGGGATCAGGGGCTTTGGCCCTGACGCCGTTGGGTGCTTCGGCCACAACGCCGCAGGGCCCCACTGGATCCGCTTCCGGATCCGGGTCGTCGCCGGTTGACTTGTCGACCTCACCGGCGCCGGTCCCTCAGGTGTCACCTCCGGCGCCGTCTTCGCGCGGCGCCGTCCCCGATGCCTCCCTCGCTCCTGTTTCGGCGCCGCTGGGCGCCGCTCTCGACGTCGTTTGGAGAATTAGTCTTCCATAAGCCGGCCCCATCATTTGACACCCCTGAGTACCAGGAGATGGGTGATGAGGAGAATTGGGAGGGGTCTGAGGACCCTCTGACACGGGAGTATCTGAAAGAAACAGGTTAGTATTAGATTCCTTACCTTAGAATATCCCCAGGCGTCAGTCTGGATCCGGAAACTTTTGCGTAGCAGTACCCCTGCGCGTCGGTAGGCGTCGTCTGCAGGCGTCCCCTGCGGCTCCGCGTCGTCGGCGTCGTGCGCCGTGATGACGTCGCTGGAGTATATAGACGCCGCCTCCGCGCGCTGACGTCAGTTCTTCTTTTTTCCGCGCCAGTTAGCGCAGATCCGAAGAGCAGTACTCCGGTCTTTTGACCAAGTTTTTTGTTAACTGATTGATCTTTACGGTGCCGGTAGGATGCCCGGTTTCAAGAGTTGTGACGAGTGCGACCGCATGATGTCGGTCACCGACCACCATCGACTCTGCCTCCGGTGTCTGGGCGCGGACCACGACGTGGAGTCCTGCGTCGACTGTCGGGCCTTGACTGGAAAAGCTAGGCGGGAGCGGTCCCGCAAGCTTCTCGAACTCCGGTTGTCGGCCCCGCGTCGAGAGCGGTCCCGGTCCGGTCGGAGGTCGAGGGAGCGGTCGAGGGAGCGGTCGCGGAGCCGCCATGGGCGCTCCGGGAGTCGCCACCATTCCTCCGGCTCGTCAGGTAAGCACAAGAAGTCGGGGCGTCGCCATCGCACCCCCGACTCCCCCCGACGCCCGCGTGCTGCGGCCGGGGGCTCGGGTGACCCCACCCCCGCGGTCCCGCATGGGTCGCCGACGCCGTCTGCCCCACACCTGTCGGTCCCTGGGGAAGGCGCGTCGCGTGAGGAGATCGAGGCCTTCCTCATTGCTATGAGGGCGAGGTCTTCTCCGGCGGGGCCTTCGGCGCCTGCGGGCCCGTCGGTCCCGTCTGGGGGCCCGAGCGGTTCGGGTGCTCCTGCCCCGGCGCCGCCGGTGGCTCCGGCCCCGGCGCCGCTGGTTCCCTCTGGTTCGTCGCCGGCTGGTCTCCCGGCCTCTCCGGCGTCGGTTCCTGTGGGCCAGCCCAGGGTACCGCCCCCGCGTGGTGCAGCGACTCCGCCGTCGGCTCCGGCCGGCGTCGGGTCCCCGGCACCGACGCCGCGCGGCGCCACCCCCCTTTCCTCCCCGACTCCGGACTCGGAGCCGGACCGGCGTCGGCCGACGCCGGACCCGACGCCGATGGGGCCTGTTGACCCCGATGTCTATATCGTCGACCCAGAATATGGGTATGACGAGGAGGAGTATGGTGAGGGTTGGGAGGGGTCTGAGGACCCTCTATCCCGTGCCTGCCAGTACGATGTGGACTGGGTAGGTGATCTGGGTGATGCCAGTGGCCTGGACGAGTCGCCCAACCCTGGGTTTGTCTCTCCGTCCCCGGTGGCGTCCGAGGCGGGTGCTGCCTATTCGGTGGTCCTGATGAGGGCTGCCAAGGCCTTACACCTTGAGCTCCCCGTCGCGAAGGTCAAACCGAATATCCTGACGGAAGTTTTTAAACCGCAGTCATGCCCCCAGGAGCCTCTGCTGCCGTTTAATGAGGCCCTGACGGATGTCCTTCTGGGCACCTGGTCCAGGCCCGCCTCTGGTGCGCCGGTTGACCGGAACGTTGCCAGGCGTCACCGTCCCTGCGCGGACGACCCTGCCTTCCTGTCCACCCATCCCTCCCCGGAGAGTCTGGTGATCCAGGCCTCCACTTCGCAGTCCGCATTTCCGTCGGCTCCGCCCGACCGGGAATCAAAGAGGTACGACCAATTCGGAAAGAAAGTGTTTTCCTCTTTGAGTGCTGGACTGCGGTCTTGTAACACCGCGTGCCTCTTGGGCCGCTACACCCACTCCCTGTGGGATACGGTCGAGGAGTGTTTGCCGCAATGCCCCCAGGAAGTGCGGGACAAGCTCACCCGGGCCTTTGTTGAAGGCCGGGATGCGGCGCGGTACTCGATCCGTTGTGGTCTGGACACCACGGACTCCCTGGGACGGGCCATGTCCACTACGGTGGCGATTCGTCGCCATGCCTGGCTGAGATCTGCCAACTTCTCACCAGACGTCCAAAATACGCTTATGGACATGCCATTTGATGGCAGTCGCCTATTTGGTGACAAAGCGGACCACGCGCTGGAGCGCTTCAAGGACTCCAGGGTCACGGCCAAGTCCTTGGGTCTCTCGACCCAGACCCAGCGCCAGCAGACGGGTTCGTTTCGGCCCTTTCGTGGCCAAGGGAGAGGAGGTCCCACACGTGCTGCCAGCCACGCGGCGCAGAGCGCTCCCCAGCGCGGTGGCGCCCGTGGTTTCCGCCGTGGTGGCGGTAGAGGCCAGCGTCGTGGTCAGTCCACGCCTCCCTCCGCTGCGGCATCCAAGCCTTCCTAGTCCGAGCTTTCGGGCTCACGTGACGCCAGTGGGTGGCAGGGTTCGCCATCACCACTCCCGCTGGCGCGCGATAACATCGGACAGGTGGGTGCTGCAGCTTGTCCGAAGGGGCTATGCCCTCCCCTTCGAGTCCACTCCTCCAGCCATGCCACCGCAGAACCACCGTGTGTCGGGGGACCACTTGACACTTCTGCAGGAGGAAGTTACGGCCCTCTTGGCCAAGGGGGCCATCGAGCGCGTTCCTGGGCCAGAAGTAGGGTGTGGTTGCTACTCCCACTACTTTCTGGTACCCAAGAAGGACAAGGGAGGCCTGCGTCCTATCTTGGATCTACGGAACGTCAACGGCTTCCTCCGGAAGGAGAAGTTCAAGATGTTGACTTTGGCTCAGGTCTTGGCTGCTCTAGACCCACACGACTGGATGGTAGCGTTGGACTTGCAGGATGCGTACTTTCACATCCCCGTCCTGCCGGCCCACCGGCGTTACCTGCGGTTCACGGTAGGCCACGAGCATTTTCAGTTTATCGTGCTCCCATTCGGCCTTACCAGCGCCCCACGGGTGTTCACGAAAGTGATGGCGGTGGTCGCAGCTCATCTGCGCCGGTTAGGGGTTTCAGTCTTCCCCTACCTCGACGACTGGCTGTTGAAGGCGGGCTCGCCCCAGACAGTCGTCCACCACCTTCAGATGACGGCAGACCTCCTGCACGAGTTGGGGTTTTCCATCAATGTGCCGAAATCACACCTGTGTCCCTCTCAAAAGCTCCTTTTCATCGGAGCGGTTCTCGACTCGGCGCAGTTTCGGGTTTATCCCCCGGAACGGCGGGTCCGGGATATTCAGGCTCTGATTCCCATCTTTCAGCCGTTATCCCGGGTTTCGGTCAGGTTGACGCTGCGGCTTCTGGGGCTGATGGCCTCCTGCATCCTTCTGGTGCATCACGCCAGATGGCGGATGCGGGCTCTGCAGTGGGACCTGAAGTTTCAGTGGGCCCAGCATCAGGGCAACCTATCCGACCATGTCCTGATCTCGGAGGGCACTGCGAGACAGTTGCAGTGGTGGCTTACAGACCGCGATTGGGTCAGGGGCAGATCCCTCTCCCTTCCCCAGCCGGAGCACGTGGTTGTGACGGACGCGTCCCTCCAAGGCTGGGGTGGCCACTTGGGAGAGGCGGAGATCAGAGGCCTCTGGTCTCCGGCGGAGTCCCGGCTCCATATCAACATGTTGGAGCTGCGGGCGATTCGCCTGGCACTGAAGGCATTCCTCCCCTTTGTCAACGGGAGTGTAGTGCAGGTGTTCACGGACAACACCACCGCCATGTGGTACTGCAACAAACAGGGCGGTGTGGGGTCGTGGACCCTTTGCCAAGAGGCTCTGCGCCTCTGGCAATGGCTGGAACGTCAGGGCGTGACTCTGACGGTTCAACACCTGGCAGGTTCTCTGAACGCCAGGGCGGACGAACTCAGCCGTCGGTGCTCGGTGGATCACGACTGGCGTCTGAACTCGGATGTGGCGAGAGGCCTCTTTCAGCAATGGGGAGAGCCTTGGTTAGATCTATTCGCCACAGAAGAGAACGCGCAATGTCATCAGTTCTGCGCGTTGGAGTTTCCAAGACGGCACTCGCTCGGCGACGCCTTTCGGCGCGAGTGGAGTTGCGGTCTGTTGTACGCCTTTCCGCCTATACCACTTCTGCCCAGAGTGCTGAAGAAGATCAGGCGCGACCGGGCCCAAGTTATCCTTGTGGCTCCGGACTGGGCTCGAAGGTACTGGTATCCCGAGCTACTCAGCATGACAGTCGGTCCCTCGATCCGCCTGCCCCTTCAGGAGGACCTTCTGTCGCAGCAGCAGGGGACGGTCCTCCACCCGAACCTGTCCAGTCTCCACCTCCATGCGTGGAGATTGAGCGGCGACAGTTGAGGCCATTTGACTTGCCTCCTGAAGTCTGTGATGTCATTCTGGCAGCCAGGCGTCCCTCCACAAAGTCGGTATACGCCTGCCGGTGGAACAGATTTGTGGCATGGTGCACAGCGAAGGCTGTGGATCCCCTTTCTGCCCCTCTATCTGAGGTTCTCCTCTTCCTCCTTTCCCTTGCCCAGCAGGGCTCTGCTCTGGGCACTATCAAGGGCTATCTTTCTGCCCTTTCCGCCTTCTTGAGGCTACCTGATCAGCCATCTTTGTTCAAGTCCCCTATTGTGTTAAGATTCTTAAAGGGCATCACGCACATGTATCCTCCAGCTCTGTTCGTGATGCCTCAGTGGGACTTGAACCTGGTTTTGACTTTCCTGATGTGCGCTCCCTTTGAGCCCCTTCATTCCTGTCCTCTCCGTCTTCTCACCTTAAAGACGGCCTTCCTGGTAGCCATCACCTCTGCCAGGAGAGTGAGTGAGCTCCAGGCTCTTTCTGTTCAACCTCCTTTCTTGTCTGTTCATCCTGATAAGGTGGTTCTTCGGACCAGACCTTCTTTCCTGCCCAAGGTAGTCTCTGCTTTTCACATTGGGCAGTCCATCACCTTGCCCTCCTTCTTCCCGCCTCCGCATCCTTCAAAGGATGAAGAGCGGCTCCATCGTCTGGACCCAAAACGTGCGCTTTCATTCTATATGGATCGCACACGCCAGTTCCGGGTGGATGACCAACTGTTTGTTGGCTACGTGGGTGAGAAGAAGGGAAGGGCGGTACAGAAACGGACCATCTCTCGGTGGGTCGTCCTGTGCATCAAAGCATGCTACTCTTTGGCTCGGAAGGAGCCTCCTGTTGGGCTGAGGGCCCATTCCACTCGGGCCACGGCGGCTACTACTGCCCTGGGCCGGGGAGTCCCTTTGCAGGACATTTGCCAGGCGGCCACGTGGGCCTCGCTGCACACCTTTGCGAGGCACTACTGCCTGGACAGTCAAGTCCGGAGGGATGGCTTCTTTGGCCGTTCGGTCCTCCAGGACTTTCTGGTGTAGGTTGTATTGGTTCGCAGACCCACCACCGGGGTTGGTATTGCTGGGGTATCTATTCTAAGGTAAGGAATCTAATACTAACCTGTTTCTTTCAGATGAACAAGTTACTTACCTTCGGTAACGATATATCTGTAAGAAACAGTAGTTAGTATTAGATTCCTTACCGCCCCGCCCATCCTCCCCGTTCTGCGAACTGATACCTAGGGTTAGGGACATCCCTTTCAGGGCCCTAGTTTCAAATGGCACCAGTGTTGGTTCTCACATGGCTCTGCGTGTTCTGGCGCGGAAAAGCTGTGTGCAAAGAACTGACGTCAGCGCGCGGAGGCGGCGTCTATATACTCCAGCGACGTCATCACGGCGCACGACGCCGACGACGCGGAGCCGCAGGGGACGCCTGCAGACGACGCCTACCGACGCGCAGGGGTACTGCTACGCAAAAGTTTCCGGATCCAGACTGACGCCTGGGGATATTCTAAGGTAAGGAATCTAATACTAACTACTGTTTCTTACAGATATATCGTTACCGAAGGTAAGTAACTTGTTCGTCAGTCCCAGGAGGACTGGACAGGTGAACTTGGGGAGGCCAGTGGTCTGGACACTTAGCCAGACACGTGGCTACTGAGGAGGGGGCAACCTACAGTGTGGTGCTGACGCGGGCGGCCAAGGCCTTGAACTCCCCGTCGCGGCCGTGAGGACTAACCTCCTCACTGAGGTCCTTAAACCTCAGTCAAGCTCGGCTGAGCCTCTGCTACCGTTTAATGAGGCCTTGACCGACGTTCTTTTGGGCACTTAGTCCAGGCCCGCTACAGGTTTGCCTGTAGATAGGAATGTGGCCAGATGCCAACGCCCGGCCCCGGGCGACCCTTGTTTCCTGTCCAGGGAATCCAAGAGGTAAGAGCAATACGGCAAGAAGGTGTTCTCCTCCCTGAGTCTGGGACTGCGGTCTTCCAACACCGCATGCCTCTTGGGCCGTTACACCCACTCTGTGGGATACGGTCGCGGACGTGCTGCCAGAATGCCCGTTGGAGGTACGAGCTAAACTCGGCCACGCCCTTGTGGAAGGCCGAGATGCGGCACGTTATTCTATCCGGTGTGGACTGGATACCACCGACTCACTGGGCAGAGCGATGGCAACGACGGTGGCGATTCGTCACCACGCCTGGTTGAGGTGCGCCAACTTCTCGGCTGATGTCCAGAACACACTCATGGACATGCCGTTTGATGGCCATTGCCTTTTTGGTGACAAGGCAGACCATGCGCTTGAGCGCTTTAAGGACTCCAGGGCTACGGCCAAGTCCTTGGGCCTCTCGGCCCCGTGCCAGCAATTGGGTGCCTTTCACTCCTTTCGTGGCCAAGGAAGGGGTGTACCCACACATGCTGCCAGCCACGCACCGCAGAGTAATACCCAACGCGGTGGCGGCCGTGGAAACCACCGTGGCGGCGGTCGGGGACAACGGCGAGGACAGTCCAAACCTTCCCCCGCAGCATCCGTCTCAAAACCCTCCTAGTCCGTGCTTTCAGGCCCATGTGTCGCCAGTGGGGGGCAGGGTTCGCCATCACCTCCTCCACTGGCGCACTGTCACGTCGGACAGGTGGGTGCTGCAAATCGTCCGAAGGGGCTACTCCCTCACCTTCGAGGCAACCCCTCCAGCCGTACCACCGCAGAACTACTGTGTATCGGGGGATCATTTGCGACTCCTGCAGGAGGAAGTTACGGCCCTCTTGGCCAAGGGGTCTATCGAGTGCATTCCTGGGCCAGAAGTAGGGGTGGTTGCTACTCTCAATACTTTCTGGTACCCAAGAAGGGCAAAGGGGGCCTACGCCCTATCTTGGACCTCCGGGACGTCAACGGCTTCCTCCGGAAGGAGAAGTTCAAAATGCTGACACTGGCTCCGGTCTTGGCTGCCCTGGACCCAGGAGACTGGATGGTAGCGTGGGACTTGCAGGACACTTATTTCCACATCCCCGTCCTGCCGGCCCACTGGCGCTACCTGCGGTTCACGGTTGGCCACGAGCACTTTCAGTTTACCGTGCTCCCCTTCGGCCTTACCAGCACCCCACGGATGTTCACAAAGGTGATGGTGGTGGTCGCAGCTCATCTGCGCAGGTTAGGGGTTTCAGTCTTCCCCCTACCTCGACGACTGGTTGTTGAAGGCGGGCGTCCGTCACCTCCAGACAACGGCAGACCTCCTGCACCAGCTGGGGTTCTCCATCAATGTGCCGAAGTCACACCTGAGCCCCTCTCAGAAGCTCCTCTTCATCGGAGCGGTTCTCGACTCGGCGCAGTTTCGGGTTTATCCACCCGAACAGCGGGTTCGGGATATTCAGGCTCTGATTCCACTCATTCAGCCTTTATCCCATATCTCGGTCAGGTTGACGCTGCGGCTTCTGGGGCTGATGGCCTCCTGCATCCTTCTGGTGCATCACACCCGGTGGCGGATGCGGGCTCTGCAGTGGGACCTTTAGTTTCAGTGGGCCCAGCATCAGGGCAACCTCTCCGACCATGTCCTGATCTCGGAGGGCACTGCGAGACAGCTGCAGTGGTGGCTCACGGACCGCGATTGGGTCAGCGGCAGATCCCTCTCCCTTCCCCAACCGGAGCACGTAGTTGTGACGGACGCGTCCCTCCAGGGCTGGGGAGGCAACATGGGAGAGGCGGAGATCAGAGGCATCTTGTCTCCGGCGGAGTCCCGGCTCCATATCAACCTTTTGGAGCTGCGGCGATTCGTCTAGCACTGAAGGCATTCCTCCCCTCTGTCCGGGGGAGTATAGTGCAGGTGTTCACGGACACCACTGCCATGTGGTACTGCAACAAACAGGGCTGGGTGGGGTCGTGGACCCTTTGCCAGGAGGCTCTGCGCCTCCCAATGGCTGGAACATCAGGGCGTGACCCTGGTGGTTCAACACCTGGCAGGTTCGCTGAACGCCAGGGCGGACGAGCTCAGCCGTCGGTGCATGATGGATCGCGAATGGCGTCTGAACTCGGATGTGGCGCAAGGCCTCTTTCAGCAGTGGGGAGAGCCTTGGTTAGATCTAATCGCCACAGAAGAGAACGTGCAATGTCATCAGTTCTGCGCGTTGAAATTTCCAAGGCGGCACTCGCTAGGAGGCGCTTTTCATCGCGATTGGAGTTGCGGTCTGTTTGTACGCCTTTCCGCCTATACCACTTCTGCCCAGAGTGCTGAAGATCAAGCGCGACCGGGCCCAAGTCATCCTTGTGGCTCCGCACTGGGCACGAAGGTACTGGTATCCAGAGCTACTCAGTATGTCAGTCGATCCCCCGGTTCGTCTGCCTCTTCAGGAGGACCTTCTGTCGCAGCAGCAGGGGACGGTCCTCCACCCGAACCTGTCCAGTCTCCACCTCCATGCTTGGAGATTGAGCGGCGACAGTTGAGGCCATTTGACTTGCCTCCTGAAGTTTGTAACATCATTCTGGCAGCCAGGCGTCCCTCCACAAAGTCGGTATACGCCTGCAGGTGGAATAAATTTGTGGCATGGTGCACAGCAAAGGCTGTGGATCCACTTTCTGCCCCTCTTTCTGAGGTTCTTCTCTTCTTCTTTCTCTTGCCCAGCAGGGCTCTTCTCTGGGCACTATCATGGGCTACCTTTCTGCCCTTTCAGCCTTTCTAAGGCTGCCTGATCAACCTTCTTTGTTCAAGTCCCCTATTGTAAATCGCTTTCTGAAGGGCATCACACACACGTTCCCTCCTGTTCCGTTTGTGATGCCTCAGTGGGACCCGAACCTTGTTCTTACATTTCTGATGTGCGCTCCCTTTGAGCCACTTCACAACTGTCCTCTCCGCCTTCTTACTCTGAAGACTGCTTTCCTGGTTGCCATCACCTCTGCCAGGAGAGTGAGTGAGCTCCAGGCCTTTTCTTGTACTCCTTTCCTTTCTGTCCATCCGGACAAGGTTGTGTTGCGTACTAAGCCATCTTTCCTGCCCAAGGTTTTTAAGCCTCAAAAGGCTTAAAAACAAGAGAAATGCCTACTTCAGGAAAATAAAGCGCACAAAGTTGGACTTCTTCAGCCGCCAGTTGGACCAAGCAAAAAACAGGCCAAGAAAACTGTTCGAACTAATCAAGACCCAAACAAAGGCACAACCCTTACAATCAAATAGCACAACAAGCGACACCCCACACTGTGAAGACTTCTCTGCTTTCTTTAAGCTAAAGACTGACAACATAAGAAATGACCTCATCATGGATGTAAGCCGATTCCCCAACCACACCAGAATGGCTAACACTCAACCTAAAAACAGGGCGTCTTGGCTGTGCTTCGATACCTACTCGGAAGAAACAATACACAAACTGCTCTGCACCTTGAAGCCCTCTAATCACCTCACAGACCCTCTACCTGCTAATGCTGTAAAAGACTTCATCCCCTTGCTCCTCCCTCTCTGGACCAAAATAATCAACTGCTCCCTGCAACAAGGCCTCATTCCAGACGCCCTCAAGGTGGGGCAAGTCACGCCTATACTCAAGAAACCTACAGCTGATCCGTCTGACCTAAACAATTACCGGCCCATCACCAATATCCCAACCCTGGCCAAACTGCTGGAGAAATGTGTCCAACTCCAACTAACAAGACACATTGACCAATTTGACCTCCTCAACTCTCATCAATCAGGCTTCCGAGCGAAACATAGCACGGAAACAGCTATGACACACATAATTGATGACGCCCTCCAAATTCTGGATCGCAATGAGTCCTGCCTCCTCATCCTTCTTGACCTCTCGTCAGCATTTGACACGGTCAAACATGAGAACTTGCTGGAGCTGCTAAGCACTAGAATGGGTCTATCGGGAACGGTTCTCAAATGGTTTTCGTCCTTCCTTCACAACCGGTCTCAGAAGTTCAAGATCGACAATGTGCTATCTTCACCTGTGCCTGCAGATCTAGGTGTTCCACAAGGATCCTCCCTCTCCCCCACATTGTTCAACCTCGTCATGGAACCGCTCGCCACCTTGCTCCAAGCTTCTAATGTCCAATTCCATATGTACGCCGACGACACACAACTGTACCTAAAGCTTCAATCCCCGGAAGATATCAAACATCTGAATTCCACGATTATTAACTCTCAATCTTGGCTAGCGATAATCACCTCAAACTAAATGCTCTGAAAACTGAGTTCCTTCTCATCTCACCCCCGGCGAAAAATTCCACCACCCAAACATGGCTCAACAACCTAACAGCACTCAATGTCCAACCCACCATCGTGGACTCAGCGAAATCCCTGGGCATCACACTGGACGCCAAGCTCAACATGCAGCAGCACGTCAGCAAAGCCACAAAAGCAGCTAATTTCCAAATCAACACACTGAGGAAAATCAAACCCTTCCTCCCTACTGAAGACTTCCAAACTGCTGTACAAGCGTTAGTCATCCCTCGAATAGACTACGGAATTGTGGCCCTCAGCGGACTCCCGCTATCCACAACAGCACCCTTAAGAGCCTCCCTGAACGCTGCCGCAAGACTCATTACTGGCTCAAGAAAACATTCGCATATTTCCCCAGACTTAAAGTCCCTAAAATGGCTGCCTTTTGAAGCCAGAATACAACTAAAAATTGCAGTTATGACACACGCGGCCGTGCACCACAATGCACCCAACTACCTCGCTCAAAAGTTGTCTATATCAGGAGGTTCGAGATCCAATAGAAGCTCAAAAAATCTACTCCTGAAACCCCGTAGATTCCGGAAAGAGAAAACCTACAAGCGCTCCTTCTCAGGAATGGCACCCAGGATCTGGAATGCGCTCCCTCCTGAAACAAGGCGTATCTCCTCCGCTGCACTCTTCAAGAAAGAGGTGAAAAACATCCTTCTGGCCAAGATCTCTTGAACCTTATAGGTGCTGGATCAGAGACTCTGCATTGCATTGTGTCAATGCTCACCTTGTCCTTTGGCACTATACCTCTACTTGATGACTATACTAAAACACTGGTATAAGCCTTCCACACACCCAAGATGTACCTGAACACCTCTGTCGTGGGATCAATGACTTGTGCCGTCTAGTATTACTTGTTTACCTGACTGTATATTGATATGTTTTATGTATGTTATTATTATCCTTTCATATTAGTGACTACTACATTGCTCCCACTACCTCTGTTCATTCCTACTGCCCCTACCCTGTCATTGTGAAGCGCTCTGATATCTGTAAAGATCTTGTTCGCACGATATAAAACTTTAAATAAATAAATAAATAAGGTTGTCACACCCTTCCACATCGGGCAGTCCATCACCTTGCAAATTCTTTCTGCCTGCGCATCCTTCGAAAGAGGAAGAGCGGCTCCACCGTCTTGACCCAAAACGTGCGCCCTCTTTCTACTTGGATCGCACACGCCAGTTCCGGGTGGATGACCAACTCTTTGTTGGTTACGTGGGCGCTAAGAAGGG
Source organism: Lissotriton helveticus (assembly GCF_964261635.1). NCBI lineage: Eukaryota > Metazoa > Chordata > Amphibia > Caudata > Salamandridae > Lissotriton > Lissotriton helveticus. The sequence goes on from NC_136071.1 coordinate 13,360,789, forward strand.
GAAAGCGGTGCACAAGCGGACCATCTCCCGGTGGATCATCTTGTGCATCCAGGCATGTTACTCCTTGGCTAAAAAGGAGCCCCCTGTTGGATTGCGGGCTCATTCCACTCGGGCCACAGCGACTACAACTGCCCTGGGCCGGGGAGTGCCCTTGCAAGGCATCTGTCAGGCAGCTACGTGGGCCTCGCTGCACACGTTCGCAAGACTCTACTGCCTGGACAGCCAAGTCCGGAGGGATGGCTTCTTTGGCTGTTCCGTCCTCTAGGACTTTCTGGTGTAGGTTGTATTGGTTCGCAGACCCACCACCGGGGTTGGTATTGCTGGGGTATCTATTCTAAGGTAAGGAATCTATCACTAACGTGTCTCTTTCAGATGCACAAGTTACTACTTGTGTAACGATATATCTGTAAGAGACATTAGTTAGTGATAGATTCCTTACTGACCCACCCATCCTCCCCGTTCTGCGAACCGATATCTAGGGTTAAGGTCATCCCCTTCAGGGCCCTAGTTTCAATGGCACCAGTGTTGGTTTTTAACATGGCTCTGCGTTTCTGGCGCAGAAAAGCTGTGTCTAAGAACTGACGTCAGCACGCGGAGGCGGCGTCTAAGTACGACGACGTCATCACGGCGCCCACGACGACGGACGCGGAGCCGCAGACGACGCCTACCGACACGCAAGGGTACTGCTACGCAAAAATTTCCGGATCCAGTCTGACGCCTGGGGATATTCTAAGGTAAGGAATCTATCACTAACTAATTTCTCTTACAGATATATTGTTACACAAGTAGTAACTTGTGCGTTAAGGAATCCGCAGCTAGAATCGTCTCTACCAGATACACCGTTACCAAAGGTAAGTAACTTGTACTTTTCTACTGTCTGATATGCCTAGATATCACACTGGTACATTTCCTAGAGAAATGGTAAGTAAAGCAGTGTTGAATTATTTGCAGTTTTTCAAGGTCTCGTACACAACCAGCTCCCCACTTAAAAAGATTTGCAAGGAAAAATGGTCAATATATTCCTATGGAGGAAAATGAAGTTGACGGTTTGCAGGTAAGTACTTGGTTGTGGGAGTTGGTATTCTCGGGTTAGAACCAGTGTTCACCCAGGGTCAAATATAAACTCTCAAATCACCCTCAGCGCACTAGGGCGGACGGATGCAGAGTGCTGAGACCCAATATTGTCCAATGGGGGATAGGGGGCCTCCGGTTGGTGGCTGCTCATAAGCAGGCCACAAGGTTGTGGGAGCAAAGCTCATGGGTTTAGGCTCATGGCAAACGGGGATCTGAATTAGCACCCACGGTACACCTGCAGCAGTGCAGGGGGGACTGGGTGCAGGGTGCTGTTTTGGCATCGTCTGCCCTGTTTTTAATAGGGATTCTTCGGTTGCAACAAAGACTGCAGGCTCAGGGACAAAGATCTTCTAGAGGTGATCACCGGTTGGAGAGAGGTAAGTTGGGATGCTGGGACACCGTCTGTCGGGCCACCCATGGACGTGGGACTTCGGTTGCCGGAGTGTCTTTAGGCATCTGGTTTTCTTACTAGCTCCTATCACGGTCGAGGGGGTTGTAGGAAGCAGGCCACAGAGTCCAGTGGAACCCCAAAGGTAGGCAGAGGTGTAAGGTAGCTCGCACTCCCTCTCTATTTGTGGTGATGTGGTCAAGCAGTAAGGCTTATCAGAGGACAGTGTTAAGCACTTGTTGTACACACAGTAAATGCAGTCACACACTCAAAGACTGATCTTCAGACTTTGAGAAAGTGTCCTCTTTCTTGCACGGTATGCCCCTGCTTTTTGCTGAATTGCTGATGTGCTTTGAGTGTGCCCTGGGATCCTGCCAATCAGGTGCCCAGGGCCTGTGTTCCTTCCCTACAACTGCATTGAAGCCTAAACCCAATTAGCATCTCTGGCCACATGTCAGCAACTGTTAAATGGTACCCTAGGTACCCAGGGCACTGTGACTAGAGAAGGCCCTAAGGGCTGCAGCACTTATTGTGCCACCTCTAGGGGCCCTGTAACCTGACACACACACACTGCCTTTGAAAGCTTAGTGTCTTGGTGCAGAACAAAACAAAGAGTTGACATGTCACACATCCCTGTGTGCCATACCCACAAACACACTGCCCTGGCATACATCAGTCACCCCTCTAGCTGGGTGCCCTATGCCAGTGGTGAGGGTGTAGGTGCATGAGCCCTGTGCCCCTAAAGTACCCAGGTCCATTTCCTGGACACTAAGTGTAGTGCTGCCATTAAGAGTATATGGTGCTGGGAGCACCATAATGGCTACTCTGAAGTCTGAGAAGTTTGGTATCAAACTTCTCGGTACATTAACCCCACACTGATCCCAGTGTGGGATTTAATGTAAAATGCACGACTGGTGTGCCAGCTCCACCCCTCAGGTGGGAGTGACAAGGTGAAGCACAACTCCGGACTCCGGCCATCTTGAGGATGGGGAACCCTGCCCAATAGATAGGCTCCTGCCCCCCTCCCACAGGAGAGGAGCAGGATAGGGGGTGTACTCACCCCAGGACAGGGACCTATTGGTCCCTGCCCTTCCCCTACCTGTAATGCCCCAAAAGTTAGTATGAACCTTCCTTCCTCAGATCCTGATACCGAAACAAGCAAGAAGATCAAGAAACAAGACCTACTGTGCAGCTGCTAAGAAAAAGGCAACGCCAACTGACTTGGCCCCAGCCCTACAGGCCTGTCTACCCTCGAACCTGCTCCTGCAAAACCCCTGCCCCTTCTGTGTTCAGCAACCTCAAAAACCCTGGAGGGCCTGACTGCCTTGTGACTCTACCAAGACTGGGAATCCCATGAAGCAATGGTTCTGCTCAAACAGCAACACCCCTGGTGCCAGCCAGGAACCGCAAATCCAGCACACTCTGCACCTGCTGAGCCCGGCCTGTGCCCGAGTGAAAGACCCTGAGGACATCCACCGGCGGTTGTGACCTGAAATCCAGTGCCCAAGGACCCTACTAGACAACGCCTGCAGCCTCACAACAAGGGACCCCTCCAACTGCGACCAGCAGGGGGTAAGATTTTCTGACGTTAAAAGACACCCCTGCAAACGGCGCCACACGACCCTCTGTACCCAACTCATGGGTGCCTACCTATCCTCCAAGATCCCAACTTTTACCCCTCGAAGTGTTGGTCGCTCCTAAAGAATCTCCGTGCCCGAGCCTTTGTTCATATTCGAAGTCTTCCATTGAATTACATTGAGCGCCCGACGGCTCAAAAGAACCCTGCACCCACCACCGAGTGCCCCTGGCAGTGCAACCTTTGTCCTATTCTACTCCCCCCTTTGCCCTGAGCAAGTGACCAGGAGCCCAGCTCCCACAGCCGCGTGGCCTGCTAGCCAGCAGCCACCAACCGAAGGCCCCCTGCCTCTCATTGGATAACATTGGGCCTAACTACCTCTGCACCCGGCTGCCCCAGTGCCGCTGAGGGTGTAACAACTGTACCTACCTGACCCTGGGAGACCCCCGAGTCTACGCCCAGAACCTTAACTCTGCCAGTCGACTACTTACCCAAAAGCCGATAACTCGCTGTTCGAGGCATATGGGCTGCAGACCACACACTTTTGCATTAGATCACCATCTGGTGGTGGGCCCTGATGATTACACCTTGTTGTTGTCTTGGAAGAGTCTTTGTCTGCTAGGTGACTCATCCCTTAGACCGTAGTGCACATGGGCATCGACTCCATCCTCAGATTGTTTTTTTTCCGCCATCGGGCTCGGATGTGTTGATCGGTCGGTCCCGTTACCGATCTTCTTTTGAATCTATAAATCAACTAAAACAGTATTGTCTTCGACACTGATTCCGGTCGCCCGCGTCGAAGAGAGGATCCACTTCTCCATTCCAGCGCTCATCGGGGCCGTTGGGCCCAACTGCGCCACTGGGCCTTTGGCTCATAGAAAGAACACCGTTCAAGAAGTGCCCTCAGTGTGGACACAAGTTTCCCCACACCTTTCTGCATGAGGTTTGCAACTTGTGCTTGTCTCCGGAGCACGAGATTAGAGACTGTGAGGCCTGCGCTTCGTTCCGGTCCAAGAAAACAAGCAGGGATCGTCTACCTCGAAGAGCTATGGAGCAGTCATCGTCGTCGACACCAGACCTCATCATCGACGAGGCGCCGATCGAGGTAGACGTCTAAGAACAAGAAGACGTCGCTTCCGAAGCATAGTCCGCTTCCGGTGAGGAGGATCGATACGAAGATGACTATTTTCTTCCAGCTGGTCAACAGGTCGTGAGTAGGAGCGTCGACCCTGTTCAAACCCCTGAAAGTCAGTACAGAACTGACGTGAGCGAGGGCGGCGTCCAAGTAGCTGCCCGGACGTCATCTCAGTGACCACGACGCCAACAACTTACGCGGAGACGCACGACGCCACCATCCGACGCGCAGGGGTACTTCTGACAAAGTTTCCAGATCCAGTCTAACGCCTGGGGGTAATTCAAAGGTAAGGAATCTCTCACTAACTAATGTTTCTTACAGATATATCGTTACCGAAGGTTGAGGTACTGGGTTTTTCAGAACCGGTACCAAACCGGTAACCCAGCGGTGCCAGGGTGTGAGAAGTTGGCCTGATATGCAGTGCTCACTGTTCTAGTGATCACTATGTATCAGTCCAAACGACCCTTATTGATGATTGGTTGTAAGTCAACCTGATAGACCAGCTATCCTAGTAGCATGGACAAGAGCAGTCTTTAGGCTAAACTCTAGAGGGCGTGTTAAGCCAGCTGTTTTACCATCACATTTACCCCTTGAACACCAAGTGAAAGGACACCACACAAGTTATGAAAATAAAAGTATATTTATTTATAACAGTTCTACCCTGAACTCTTTGAGTCAGGGAGCTAAGCACAATACAAAACTCTTAAAGAAATACTGAAAGTCGCACAATTTACACAAATGCCCGAGGGGCACGAAAAACCATATACTACAAAAGTGGAATGCGAATTACTAGCAGGTAAGTAACTATTCTCAGAGGCTTTGGGATCGCTAGGACTAGACTACTGAACCTTTAGATTACAAGCAGGAGGCCTAGGGAGATCGGGTGCCGAGTGTGCACTCTCACGCGGGATGCGGAACAAAGTCTATGGAGGCTAGTAAATGCAAAGTTAGTGTTATCGGACGAATCCGACTAGGTAGAGCTGAAACGAAAAAGGATCTGGACACTTAGATAGTTAAGCTATGCTGGAGCACCGAAATGCTCAGGTTACCTAGCCCAGGGGCTGCGGCTGCATAGGTCTGAAAAGACGTAGGGAATCCTCGTTGCAGTCTATGGAGCCTGAAAGAAGAAGTTGCTGGCAGGCGACCAGTGAAGATGTTTGATGTGATCCAAGCCTGGATCGATGAAGATGGAGACCTGTAAGCAGAGGGGACCAAGTCCTGAATCACTAGCCAGTGATTAGGTGGGCACCGGGCGAAGTCACCTCGACCAGGTGAGTGGGCGACGCTGGGCTCTGCTGTCTCTCGGACCAGGAGGCGTTGTCGGCGACCAGGATGGAGGTGCGAGCTGTCCCACGAAGGTATCTGCTGTCGACGTCGCTGGACCCAGGATTGGGGCAACAACTCTTGGCAAATGCAAGCCCACGCGGTGGACTCAAAATGGCGTCTGGAGTGGACCAGGAGGGTCCGGGGTGCTCCTCTGTTGGAGGGGAGCAAGGGCCAGTCTGGAGCAACCAGACCAGCGGTGTTGTCGTCGTAGTTCGTCGTCAGAAGGGCCACTAGCCAACGGGCAAGTGACCAGGACAACGCGGTGAGCAGCAAAGAGCAGAAGGGCCCCACGCAGATCTCGTGGATGCTGGAGGGCTGGACTTCGGTGCTGGAGCTGCTCAGGGTTGGGGCTTCTCAAACCCCAAAGCACTCACTCAAGGATCCCTCGGTGGTCGTGCTGGGCAAGCGTCGTGCAGTTTTGAAGATGGCCGGTACCGCGAGGTCTCGTCACACCCACGAATCTCAGCTGGGCTGATGATGCAGGTAGAGGTCAGAGGTGCCAGGGAAGCCGGTTCTCGTCGAGCTGGGCCGTCTTGATCCGGAGGAGAGACTTACAGCAAACCGTGATGCTTGGTTGGTGCCTGCGGGTGCAGGGTGACTACTCCTTAGTCACAAGGGAGAAATCTTAGGAAGAAGTCTTGAGTTCCTTTCGTAGAAAGTAGGTTCAGGATTCAAAGATGATCTGATTTGGAAGGGGGCCTGCTCCTACCTTTATCCTGAGAAAAGGGGCTGGCACGTGACTAAGTCCTGCCCTATGGGTGGGACTAGGAGGGGGGTGGTTACACCCCTCTCCTTTGTCCGGTCTCTCCCCAGCTCAGGGGCTGGTGTGCCCCAGGAACTGGTTTGAGCCGGCATATGCACAGTGAGCACCGGGGTGCCACTTGCAGTCACCTTCCTCTATAGCCCTGCCTACCTGGGATACACAAAACCCTGTCTGGGATGGTGCTAGCACCACCCCTGACAGGAAACCCTTTGTCCAAGCACTCCTCGCTGGAAGGACTCCCAGCAGCAGGAGGTCAGACTTGTGTCTCGGTGGCAGCATCCATTTTGTGGTGCTGAGGCTATGTTCGACTTTAACCGGGGTTACAGGCTACCAACATGTCTTCTCCCTCTAGAGGGGTGGAATGCTACCCCCGTCGCCAGAACTGGCGAGGGGGTAGTATTCCAAAGCGTATGACACCTTACACGACATGTTTAGATAATGCCAGACCAAAGTTACCATAACCGCGAGGATTATAAGGCACTTAAGAGTATTTGGTCTGACGCTATCATGGAAACGGCTAAGGGATAGATCCCGAAAGCCGCAGACAGGCTCAGCTCATGCCAGAGCACCATCTCACACGATTCCAAGCACTCTGCCTTCAGGATTGTTAAGGCCTGCCATAGGAGTGACTGATGGGAGATCTGTGTGCCCATTTTCAGTTTAGATATAGGTATACTATATCTACAGCAAAGGGTGATTACACCACCTTGCCCCAGCTGTCAAGCAGCCAGTTGTCTGTTTTAGTTAGTCAGCCCAGGGGTGGCATAATGCATGCTGCAGCCCCTGGGAGACTTCTGGGTGCACCTCTGCCCTGGGTACAGGGACTTGGAGAGGGCCCAGTGCCAATTCAGTACCTGGGTACAATTTGGAATAGAGAGAACAGCTAGGCTGTGGGTCTGATTAGCAGGCCCACAGCCAGGGAAAGTCGTAAACCAGTGAAGCAAGAAGCAAAAATCTGGGTGATCATAGGATTGCAGACCCTACTCTCCTACACAGAGACCTCGGGTTCTTTCCTGATTCAGACCACAGAAACTCAGAGTCTTCTAGGTGAAGTCAAGAATCGATTTTATTGGCTGCAACCAAGAAACAAGCGTCCTAGAAGTACAACACACGGGATGTATATTCTCAGGAGACTGCTCAAACTTACAAAGTCAGGCTTCTCTTTTTATACAAAATATTGTGCTTTAGGCAAACCTTCTTCGAATTTACAGTACACTATTCACATTCTTTGTTACAAAGGAAAAGCAGAGTCATGATATGTGTGAGAAGTTGGCCTGATGTGCAGTGTTCACTATTCTAGTGATCACTATATATCAGTCCAAACAACCCTTATTGATGATTGGTTGTAAGTCAACCTTATAGACCAGCTATCCTAGTAGCATGGATACGAGCAGTCTAAGGCTAAGACTCTAGAGGGCGTGTTAAGCCAGCTGTTTTACCATCACATTACCCCTTGAACACCCAGTGAAAGGACACCACACAAGTGTTATGAAAATAAACAATGTATTTATTAGAATCACAACAACCCTGTACTCTTTATGAGGACAGGGTGCTAGGCACACAACAAAACTCTTATGAAAATACTTAAGTTAGCACAGTATATACAAATGCCCGAGGGGCACGAAAAACCATATACTTTAAAAGTGGAATGCGAAATTACTAGCAGGTAAGTACAGTACTAATAGGCTTTGGAATCGCTAGGACTTGACTAGGGAATCGTTAGATTACTTCTAGGAGACCTAGGGGACTCGGGTGCAGAGTGTGCACTCTCACGCGGGATGCGGGACAAAGTCTATGGAAGCTAGTAACGCTAAAGTTAGTGTTCACGGGCGAACCCGACCTGGTAGGGAGAAAACGACAGTGGATCCTGACCCTTGAATAGTGAGGCTATGCTGGGGCACCGAAATGCCGAAGTTACCTAGCCCAGGGGCTGCAGCTGCATAGGTCTCAAAAGACGTCGGGAATCCTCGTTGCCGGACCAGGAGCCTGGAAGAAAGATGCTGGCAGGCGACCAGTGAAGATAGTTCGAGTTGATCCAAGCCTGGATCTGGAAGATGGATGACACCTGAAAGCAGAGGGGACCAAGTTCGTGACTACTAGCCAGTAGTCAGTGGGCACCAGGAGGGCACCGGATGGCAGTCACCTCGACTAGGTGAGTGGGCGACGCTGGCTCTGCAGATCTCACGGACCAGGAGGCGTTGTCGGCGACCAGGATGGAGAGGCGAGCTGTCCCACGACGGATGAAGCTGTCGGCGTCGAAGTTACCCAGGATTGGGCAACAAGCCTTGGCTAATTCAAGCCCACGCGGTGGACTCAAAATGGCGTCTTGAGTGGACCAGGAGGGTCCGGGGTGCTCCTCTTCGGAAAGGGAGCAAGGGCCAGTCTGGAGCAACCAGACCAGCAGCAGTGATGTCGTCGGGCGTCGTTCAGAAGGCCACAAGCCAGCGGGCTAGTAGCCAAACAACGCGGTGAGCAGCAAAAAGCAGAAGGGCCCGACGCAGATCGTGGAGATGCTGGGAGGCTGCACTTCGGTGCTGGATCTGCTCAGGGTCGGGGCTTCTCGGACCCCAAAGCACTCACCTGGAAATTACTCGGCGGGCTTGCTGTGCAGAAGTCGTGCAGTCTTGCAGATGGCCTGTCCCTCGAGGTCTCGTTGCACCCACGGTTCTCAGCTGGGCTGTAGAGGTGGGTAGAGGTCAGAGGTGCCAGGGAAGCCGGTTCTCGTCGAGCTGGGCAGTCGGATTCCGGAGGAAGGACTTGCAGCAGACCGCAGTGTTCTTTAGATGGTGCCTGCGGATGCAGGGTGACTACTCCTTAGTCACAAGGGAGAAATCTTAGGAAGAAGTGAGTTCCTTTCGTGGAAAGTAGTTTCAGGATTCAAAGATGATCTAATTTGGAAGGGGGCCTGCTCCTACCTTTATCTGGGAAAAGGGGGCTGGCACGCGACTAAGTCCTGCCCTAGGGGTGGGACCAGGAGGGGGGTGGTTACACCCACTTCCTTGGCGGGCTTTTCCCCAGCACAGGGTCTGGAGTGTCCCTGGAACTGGTTCAAGCCAGCCTATGCACAGTGAGCACCGGGGTGCCACGTGCAGTCACCTTCCTCTGAAGCCCTGCCTACCTACAATACACAAAATCCTGTCTGGGACGGTGCTGGCACCGCCCCTGGCAGGAAACCCTTTGTCCTTATCTCCTGCTCTGGGAGGACTCCCAGCAGCAGGAGGGCAGACTTGTGTCTCGGTGGCAGCATCCATTTTGTGGATGCTAAGGCTCTGTCTGACTTTAACCGGGGTTAGGGGTTACATACATGTCGTGTCCCTCTAGAAGGGTGGAATGCTAACCCCGTCGCCAGAATTGGCGAGGGGTTAGTATTCCAATTCGTATGACACCTTACTCGACATGTTTTGATAAAGCGATACCAGAGTTGGCATATAACCGCGAGGATTATAATGCACTTAAGAGTATATGGTATGCGATATCATGGAAACGGCTAAGGGATGGATCCCGAAAGCCGCAGACAGGCTCAGCTCATGCCAGAGCACCATCTCACACGATTCCAAGCACTCTGCCTTCAGGATTGTTAAGGCCTGCCATAGGAGTGACTGATAGGAGATCTGTGTGTCCATTTAGGGTTAGATATAGGTATACTATATCTAAAGCAAAGGGTGAGTACACCACCTTGCCCCAGCTGTCGTGCTGCCAGTTGTGTCAGTTTAGTTAGTCAGCCCAGGGGTGGCATAATACATGCTTCAGCCCCTGGGCGACTTCTGAGTACACCTCAGCCCTGGGTACAGGGACTTGGAGAGGGCCCAGTGCCAATTCAGTACCTGAGTACAATTTGGATAGAGAGAACAGCTAGGCTGTGGGTCTGATTAGCAGGCCCACAGCCAGGGAAAGTCATAAACCAGTGCAGCAAAAAGCAAAAATCTGGGTGATCATAGGATTGCAGACCCTACTCTCCTACAATATGTCTATATTTCAGATTGTCCAGCCCACAACAAATCACCCGGCGAGGCCCAACATTTCATCAGATATCGGTGGACCCCCAATAAAAATGGGCACCTCCCCATCATAAAGCAAGTGAGAGAAAAGAGCAGGGACAGGTGTGAGCAAGATTCGGCAGGGTGTGTGCGATGAAATGGGTTTATGGCCTGTTGTGCCTTGATGCTATCTCATTCGGCCACTGGGAGAGGAACTGACCAAACAGGCTCGGCCTGGGGCAATGGTTTCAACCTGCCCAGGTCAGAGAAAAGTCAATTAAGGTGTACATGTCCTTTGGAATCGAATTTAGCTGTATTATAAGCCTATGTGAGGGCAACCCTTAAAATGGCTGCCGTGCACAAAATGGAAGCCAAGGGTTCAGAACGAGAATGACGATTTCGAGGTGAAATCGTCCCTGGAATATGACGAAAATGCTTGTACATAGTGTACTCGTCATTTTCGGTCTTTTGATACTAAATTCGTCATGCTAGGATGAAGATCTGAAAGAAACAGGTTAGTATTAGATTCCTTACCTTAGAATATCCCCAGGCGTCAGTCTGGATCCGGAAACTTTTGCGTAGCAGTACCCCTGCGCGTCGGTAGGCGTCGTCTGCAGGCGTCCCCTGCGGCTCCGCGTCAGTCGTCGGCGTCGTGCGCCGTGATGACGTCGCTGGAGTATATAGACGCCGCCTCCGCGCGCTGACGTCAGTTCTTCTTTTTTCCGCGCCAGTTAGCGCAGATCCGAAGAGCAGTACTCCGGTCTTTGACCAAAGTTTTTTGTTAACTCTAACTCTTACGGTGCCGGTAGGATGCCCGGTTTCAAGCATTGTGACGGGTGTGACCGCACGATGTCGGTCACCGACCACCATCGACTCTGCCTCCGGTGTCTGGGCGCGGACCACGACGTGGAGTCCTGCGTCGACTGCCGGGCCTTAACGAGTAAGGCTAGACGGGAGCGGTCCCGCAAGCTACTCGAGCTCCGGGTGTCGGCCCCGTGTCGAGAGCGGTCCCGGTCCGGCCGGAGGTCGAGGGAGCGGTCGCGGAGCCGCCACGGGCGCTCCGGAAGTCGTCACCATTCCTCTGGTTCCTCAGGTAAGAAACACAAGAAGTCGGGGCGTCGTCATCGCACCCCCGACTCCCCCCGACGCTCACACGATGCGGCCGGGGGTTCGGGTAGCCCCACCCCCGCGTCTCCGCGTGGGTCGCCGACGCTGCCTGCTCCATACCCGTTGGTCCCTGGGCAAGGTGCGCGAGGAGATAGAGGAGTTCCTCATGGCCATGAGGGCGCTGTCTCCTCCGACGGGGCCTACGGCGCCTGCGGGCCCGGTGGTCCCGTCCGGGGGCCCGAGCGGTTCGGGTGCTCCTGCCCCGACGCCGTCGGGTGCTCCGGCGGCTCCGGCCCCGGCGCCGCTGGGCCCTTCAGGGTCGACGCCGGCTGGTCCTCCGGCCTCTCCAGCGCAGATTCCATCGGGGCAACCCGTGGTGCCGCCTCCGCGTGGCGCCGCGACTCCGACGCCGGTTCCGGCCGGCGCCGGCTCCGGGCGGCGCCACCCCCATTTCCTCTCCGACTCCGGACGCGGAGTCGTCCGACGCCGAGTCCGGCGCCGATGGGGCCCATTGACCCCGAGGAGCCGGTCTACATCGTTGACTCCGAATATGGTGAGGATGTAGATTATGGAGAGGGTCGGGAGGGGTCTGAGGACCCTCTGTCACGCGAGTGTCAGTACGACGTGGACTGGACAGGTGACTTGGGTGATGCCAGTGGTCTGGACGACTCTCCTAACCCTGGTTTTGTCTCGCCTCCTACTGTGGCCTCGGAGGCTGGGGCTGCTTATTCAGTGGTGTTGATGAGGGCTGCCATGGCCTTGCGCCTTGAGCTCCCCGTCGCAAAGGTGAGGACTAACATACTCACCGAGGTCTTCAAACCGCAGTCATGCCCGCAGGAGCCTCTGCTGCCGTTCAATGAAGCCTTGACGGACGTTCTTTCAGGCCCGCTTCAGGTTCGCCTGTTGATAGGAACGTTGCCAGGCGCCACCGTCCGTGTTCGGACGACCCTAAGTTTCTGTCCACCCATCCCACCCCTGAGAGTCTGGTGATCCAGGCCTCAACATCCCAATCCGCATTCCCGTCGGCCCCGCCCGACTGGGAATCTAAGAGGTACGACCAGTATGGCAAAAAGGTCTTCTCGTCCCTGAGTCTGGGACTGCGGTCTTGCAACACCGCATGCCTCTTGGGCCGCTACACCCACTCTGTGGGATACGGTCGCGGAGTGTCTGCCGCAATGCCCGCAGGAGGTACGGGACAAGCTCGGCCAGGCTATGGTTGAAGGCCGAGACGCGGCGAGGTATTCCATCAGGTGTGGTCTTGATACGACCGACTCACTGGGCAGAGCGATGTCCACGACGGTGGCGATTCGTCGCCACGCCTGGCTGAGATCCGCCAATTTTTCGGCAGATGTCCAAAATGCCTTGATGGACATGCCGTTCGATGGCAGTCGCCTGTTTGGTGACAAAGCGGACAATGCGCTTGAGCGCTTCAAGGACTCCAGGGTCACGGCCAAGTCCTTGGGTCTCTCGACCCAGCGCCAGCAAACGGGTACGTTTCGCTCCTTTCGTGGCCACGGAAGGGGCGGTCCCACACGTGCTGCCAGCCACGCACCGCAGAACACTTCTCAACGCGGTGGCGGCCGTGGATTTCGCCGTGGCGGCGGTCGGGGACAGCGGCGAGGTCAGGCCACACCTCCCCCCGCAGCAGCCTCCAAATCCTCCTAGTCCGAGCTTTCAGGCCCATGTGACGCCAGTGGGTGGCAGGGTTCGCCATCACCACTCCCGCTGGCGCACTATCACATCGGACAGGTGGGTGCTGCAGCTCGTCCGAAGGGGCTACTCCCTCCCCTTCGAGACCACTCCTCCAGCCATGCCACCGCAGAACCACCGTGTGTCGGGGGACCACTTGACACTTCTGCAGGAGGAAGTTACGGCCCTCTTGGCCAAGGGAGCCATCGAGCGCGTTCCTGGGCCAGAAGTAGGGTGTGGTTGTTACTCCCACTACTTTCTGGTACCCAAGAAGGACAAGGGGGGCCTGCGTCCTATCTTGGATCTACGGAACGTCAACGGCTTCCTCCGGAAGGAGAAGTTCAAGATGTTGACTTTGGCTCAGGTCTTGGCTGCTCTAGACCCGCAAGACTGGATGGTAGCGTTGGACTTGCAGGATGCGTATTTTCACATCCCCGTCCTGCCGGCCCACCGGCGTTACCTGCGGTTCACGGTAGGCCACGAGCACTTTCAGTTTATCGTGCTCCCATTCGGCCTTACCAGCGCCCCACGGGTGTTCACGAAAGTGATGGCGGTGGTCGCAGCTCATCTGCGCCGGTTAGGGGTTTCAGTCTTCCCCTACCTCGACGACTGGTTGTTGAAGGCGGGCTCGCCCCAGACTGTCGTCCACCACCTTCAGATGACGGCAGACCTCCTGCACGAGCTGGGGTTTTCAATCAATGTGCCGAAATCACACCTGTGTCCCTCTCAAAAGCTCCTTTTCATCGGAGCGGTTCTCGACTCGGCGCAGTTTCGGGTTTATCCTCCGCAACGGCGGGTCCGGGATATTCAGGCTTTGATTCCCATCTTTCAGCCGTTATCCCGGGTCTCGGTCAGGTTGACGCTGCGGCTTCTGGGGCTGATGGCCTCCTGCATCCTTCTGGTGCATCACGCCAGGTGGCGGATGCGGGCTCTGCAGTGGGACCTGAAGTTTCAGTGGGCCCAGCATCAGGGCAACCTCTCCGACCATGTCCTGATCTCGGAGGGCACTGCGAGACAGTTGCAGTGGTGGCTTACGGACCGCGATTGGGTCAGAGGCAGATCCCTCTCCCTTCCCCAACCGGAGCACGTAGTTGTGACGGACGCGTCCCTCCAGGGCTGGGGTGGCCACTTGGGAGAGGCGGAGATCAGAGGCATCTGGTCTCCGGCGGAGTCCCGGCTCCATATCAACATGTTGGAGCTGCGGGCGATTCGCCTAGCACTGAAGGCATTCCTCCCCTTTGTCAACGGGAGTGTAGTGCAGGTGTTCACGGACAACACCACCGCCATGTGGTACTGCAACAAGCAGGGCGGAGTGGGGTCGTGGACCCTTTGCCAGGAGGCTCTGCGCCTCTGGCAATGGCTGGAACGTCAGGGCGTGACTGACGGTTCAACACCTGGCAGGTTCTCTGAACGCCAGGGCGGACGAACTCAGCCGTCGGTGCTCGGTGGATCACGAATGGCGTCTGAACTCGGACGTGGCGAAAGGCCTCTTTCTGCAATGGGGAGAGCCTTGGTTAGATCTATTCGCCACAGAAGAGAACGCGCAATGTCATCAGTTCTGCGCGTTGGAGTTTCCAAGACGGCAATCGCTCGGCGACGCCTTTCGGCGCGAGTGGAGTTGCGGTCTGTTGTACGCCTTTCCGCCTATACCACTTCTGCCCAGAGTGCTGAAGAAGATCAGGCGCGACCGGGCCCAAGTTATCCTTGTGGCTCCGGACTGGGCTCGAAGGTACTGGTATCCCGAGCTACTCAGCATGTCAGTCTGTCCCTCGATCCGCCTGCCCCTTCAGGAGGACCTTCTGTCGCAGCAGCAGGGGACGGTCCTCCACCCGAACCTGTCCAGTCTCCACCTCCATGCTTGGAGATTGAGCGGCGACAGTTGAGGCCATTTGACTTGCCTCCTGAAGTCTGTGATGTGATTCTGGCAGCCAGGCGTCCCTCCACAAAGTCGGTATACGCCTGCCGGTGGAACAGATTTGTGGCATGGTGCACAGCAAAGGCTGTGGATCCCCTTTCTGCCCCTCTCTCTGAGGTTCTCCTCTTTCTTCTCTCTCTTGCCCAGCAGGGCTCTGCTCTGGGCACTATCAAGGGCTACCTTTCTGCCCTTTCGGCCTTTCTGAGGCTGCCTGATCAACCTTCTTTGTTTAAGTCCCCTATTGTAACAAGATTCTTGAAGGGCATCACGCACATGTATCCACCTGTTCCGTTCGTGATGCCTCAGTGGGACTTGAACCTGGTTCTGACTTTCTTGATGTGCGCTCCCTTTGAGCCACTTCATTCCTGTCCTCTCCGTCTCCTGACTTTAAAGACGGCCTTCCTGGTTGCCATCACCTCTGCCAGGAGAGTGAGTGAGCTCCAGGCTCTTTCTGTCAAACCTCCTTTCCTGTCCATTCATCCAGACAAGGTGGTTCTGAGAACTAGACCTTCTTTCCTGCCCAAAGTAGTTTCTGCTTTCCACATCGGGCAGTCCATCACCTTGCCCTCCTTCTTCCCGCCTCCGCATCCTTCGAAAGATGAAGAGCGGCTCCATCGTCTGGACCCAAAACGTGCGCTTTCATTTTATATGGATCGCACACGCCAGTTCCGGGTGGATGACCAACTGTTTGTTGGCTACGTGGGTGAGAAGAAGGGAAGGGCGGTACAGAAACGAACCATCTCTCGGTGGGTCGTCCTGTGCATCAAAGCGTGCTACTCTTTGGCTCGGAAGGAGCCTCCTGTTGGGCTGAGAACCCATTTTAATCGGGCCACGGCGGCTACCACTGCCCTGGGCCGTGGAGTCCCTTTGCAGGACATTTGCCAGGCGGCTACCTGGGCCTCGCTGCACACCTTTGCGAGGCACTACTGCCTGGACAGTCAAGTCCGGAGGGATGGCTTCTTTGGCCGTTCGGTCCTCCAGGACTTTCTGATGTAGGTTGTATTGGTTCGCAGACCCACCACCGGGGTTGGTATTGCTGGGGTATCTATTCTAAGTTAAGGAATCTAATACTAACCTGTTTCTTTCAGATGAACAAGTTACTTACCTTCGGTAACGATATATCTGTAAGAAACAGTAGTTAGTATTAGATTCCTTACCGCCCCTCCCTTCCTCCCCGTTCTGCGAACTGATACCTAGGGATAAGGACATCCCTTTCAGGGCCCTAGTTTCAAATGGCACCAGTGTTGGTTCTCACATGGCTCTGCGTGTTCTGGCGCGGAAAAGCTGTGTGCAAAGAACTGACGTCAGCGCGCGGAGGCGGCGTCTATATACTCCAGCGACGTCATCACGACACGGACGCGGAGCCGCAGGGGACGCCTGCAGACGACGCCTACCGACGCGCAGGGGTACTGCTACGCAAAAGTTTCCGGATCCAGACTGACGCCTGGGGATATTCTAAGGTAAGGAATCTAATACTAACTACTGTTTCTTACAGATATATCGTTACCGAAGGTAAGTAACTTGTTCTTTAGTGCAGATACTCTTCCCTAACTGAGCTCTGGGATTCGTGCCATTACCTTGCAGACACAGATGACCCTGATGGGGTACAATCCAAATCGGGGAAGATCTCTTAGCTTGCTGTTTTTCACTCCGAGTAGCTCCATATCCGGTTACGTTCCATCCTATGTATACTAGTGTCTCATCTCTCGGGATAGTTTCATAAGAAATACCTTCCTTAATTATGTCTACTATACCCTTAACTAGAGCACTATTTTTAGGATTGTCTGTAATAGAACGTAGGGGGTAGACTTCATGTGCGTATATGAACATTGTTCTGTATGCCCACACAGAACCATTGTGACTGAATGGCAGGACCAGATAAGGGATACCTTTATCCGTTGTGTGAGGCATAAGACCACACACCCAACAGTTAGTTGTGTTCATTACAAGTTGGTGTTGGTGCAAGAGCTGAACAAAGGAGTTATTAATAAACTCTAGTCTCCTAGCTGATTCGTGTTCAGGAAGGGGTTGAAAAGAGTGTGGGGAAACAGTAGAAGGAGGAGGTATGGGCGAGGTAGTGGGTGCAAATGTTACTCGAAAAGAGAATAACACATAACTTATTAAAAATATCATCACATATCAAAAAGCTTTTCTTTGTCATGATTTTACAAATCTTATGTTTAAAGTTCATTTCCTTGGCAGGTCTCTCCATCTCGAGAAACTCCATCCTCTCTAAAGTGCCGCCTGCGATGGGAGGTTGATTCTGCTAAGGAATGCTTCTGTCCAGGGCAACTCCCTTAGACCAACCAGAACTGCCGACCTAACGTTGTCAGCTGCACCCCAAAGACTTTGGGCAATCGCGGCCCTAGCAGCGGAACCCGGATGGCGGTTCGAAAAACAAAAATGAGCAAGTTTCTCAGATGGGAGAGCTGCACTTTCAAAAATAGTACTTGGAGGTGAAAAAAGGTTTTGTTTATTTGTCCATAGGTCTTGGCCTCAAATTATAGCGCTTTTTCCCAGGTATTGTCTGATCCTGAAACAGGAGTTCAGGCTCTGTAGTGTTCAATGGAATTGACGGTGATACAGCTGGTTGCAAAAGTTTATCGCTCTCTTGTTCAGTAAGTGTTCCTTTTACTCGTGCATCACTGAAGGGCAGAAAACGTGGCACGGTTTCAGTTTCTGAGTCGGCGACACCCTTCTGGACCCACTGGTCATATGGCAGAGGGATCCGTTTGCAATGGATCCCGTGGATCCAGTTCGCCTTCCCCTCCACTCGAACTGCTGATCTTGTGGAAAGAAGGACGAGGTGCGGTCCGGTCCACCTGGGCTGGTCGTTTTTGGTTCTCTGGAAGTTCTTGACAAGGACCCAGGAACCAGGGTCGATTACGTGACCTGGAGTCTCGGAGACCGGAGGCAGGGTGTCGTGAACCTGTTGATGCAAAACACGCAATTTAGCCGTCAATTCATACAGATAATCAAGCAAAACAGGGTGTTCAATTTCGCTGAACCTAGTGGGCCTTGGCACTCCCCATATGTTGGCCGGGCGGCCAAAGACTATCTCATAGGGGCTAAGTTTCACTCGTGAATGCACAGTCATTCTGGTGGACAGGAGTGCTAAGGGTAGAGCATCAGGCCATTTAAGACCTGTGCTGCTTGAATTTTGGCCAGTTTTAACTTAAGCGTGCCATTATAACATTCTACTAATCCAGCTGATTGGGGGTGATTTGCAGCGTGGAACCTTTGCTGAATGCCTAACCCTTCACATACTCTCTTTATCACTCGACCCACAAATTCACTCCCATTATCACTCCAGACCATTCTAGGCATTCCGAATCTGGGGAAGTACTCTTTCACAAGGGCTTTATCTGTGGATAAGGCAGTGTTGTCTTTTAGGGGATAGGCTTCCACCCATCTTGAAAAGGCACAAACAACGAGTACGTATTTTAAATTGTTGCACCTCTCCATGTGGATGAAATCTAGCTGCAAAACCTCGAACTGGTACGTAGGAGGTGCAAAATGACCAGCTGGAGTTGGGGTTCCCCTACCAGGATTGTGTTTCAGACACACCATGCAATTCTTGACGACATTCTCTGCACACTTGGGAATTCCTGAATTTTGCCATACTGGAGCCAACAACTTGCAAATCCCTTTTACACTGATATGAGCCATTCCAAGGGCCATTGTAACTACTGCAAGCACATATGCATCGGGTAACAACCATCTCTGATGCTCTGACAATTCAATCCAACAACCATTTGCATCCATTCTACCCGTACTTTCTCTCCACATGTTCAACTCTTTCTCTGTGGCCTCAGCTTGAATGGACTTCACACTCTCTATCGTGTCTTCACACATTCCAACATCACCAACCCATCTTGCAGGGCCTGCCACATACATTCGGCTCATCACATTCCTTGCAGTTTCTTTCGCGATTTCGTCAGCAAATGCATTTCCACGACCAACATCATCAGTCACCTTCTTGTGAGCACTACATTTCACAATTGCCACTTGCAGAGGCATGGTCAGTGATTCAAGAAGCTCATTCACCAACTGACCATGCTGAATCTTAGCTCCATGCAAAGTCAGGAACCCACGTTCTCTCCACAGTCGTCCAAAACTATGAGCCACACCAAATGCATACTGACTGTCGGTATAGACAGTCACTTTCGTTCCTTTTGACAACGCACATGCTCTTGTAAGTGCAATCAATTCTGCTGCTTGAGCTGAATTGTGTGGAATACGTGCAGCTTCAACAATTGTATGCAAAGTCGTGACAGCATATGCTGCAGTCGTATCACCATTCGGGAGCTTGAAGCATGAATCATCCACCCACAATGTACCATCACATTCAGCAAGAGGAGTATCGTAGAGATCTACTCTCCCTTTCGTTTCCTCTTCTGTTCTAAGAAAACAATCATGCTGTTCTGAAGCATCTAATTCCTCTACAATTGGCAGCAACGTAGCTAGGTTTAAAGTGTTGCACCTTTTTATGTGCACATGACTAGCTAACAATGTTAATTCGTAACCTGACAATCGAGCACTAGTTAAGTGCTGTGTCTTGGTTCTATTTAACAATGTGTCTACTGCATGTGGGACCATCACGACTAGAGTATTGTTCATTACTAGACCAGCAGACTGTTGGATAGAAACAGCTGCTGCCGCTGTGGCTCTTAAACAACTTGGCAACGCTCTAGCTACTGGATCCAAAGTCGGCGAAAAATATGCACATGGACGCTGTTTGTCCCCAAACAACTGAGTCAAAACTGACAATGCACAACCTTCTTTCTCGTGGACATACAATGTGAAGGGCTTACTGTAGTTGGGGGTACCTAACACAGGAGCCGAACATAATGCTGTGCGCAATTCAGAAAAACTTTTGACACTCTTCAGACCAAGGAATGGGATTGGGTGTATCTTTACACGTTAATGCCACCAAAGGTTTGGCCAATAACGAAAAATTTGGAATCCACTGTCTACAGTACGATGTAATGCCCAAGAAAGCACGCACTTCTCTCTGTGTTCTTGGCACACTCAATTTCGCTATTGCCTGAATTCTTTCTGGGGTCAGTTTCCTTCCCTCCTTCGATAAGAGATGACCTAAGTAGGTCACTTCTTGTCGACAATATTGCAATTTGGAAAGTGACACCTTGTGATACAAATCACACAGATGACGCAACAAAGACAACGTGGCTTTCTTACATAGTTCCTCAGTATCTGCAGCAACAAGCAAATCATCAACTGTACAAGAGTAGCACCTTCAGGTAAAACAATCGTATCAAGCTGTGTCTTTAGAGCTTGACTATATATATATTGATGGACTTTCACAGTAGCCCTGAGGAGCGCGTTTAAAGCGGAAGCTGCGTCCTCCTAAACTGAAGGAAAAAATATCCCTGCTCTCCTCAGCAATCGGGATGCTGAAGAAAGCATTCTTCAAGTCAATCACCGAAAACCAGGTGGCAGAAGCTGGAATCATGGTCAATAGGGCAGTAATGTCGGGGACAACTGGAAATTGTGGCACAACTATTTTATTCACCTCTCTAAGATCAATCACAAATCTGTAAACCGGTGGCTGGGAAGGGTCAGTTCGTTTCAAAACAGGCAGAACAGGGCTATTGCAAACGTTGCCTCTTGTCTCTTCAATCACATCTTTTTCAATCAGTTCGTAAACGATCGCTAGCAAAGCTTTTTCACCTTCACTAGAAATTCTATATTGTGGAATTCGTGGCATTCTAACATTGGCTTTCAATGTTACAACATATGGTGGTATTTCCAAAAGACCTACATCATTAGGACCAGTAGCCCAAAGAATATTAGGGAGAGATGACAATTCTGTTGGAAGTTTGTCTCTCGACAAATACATTAGAGAAACCACTTTCTTACCCAGTGTAAGTTGTACTCCAGAAGGAGAACAGTACAAAGTCGCATACAATCTTTTTAGCAAATCTAATCCTAGAAAGTTTTCACCACAACCTGTTGTCAGAATAAGGGGTGCTTCGAATTCACAAGGTCCAACAGAAAGGGACAAAGGGTCAGAAATCGGATTTCTAACTGGGGCGCCAGAAAAACCTACAGAAACGTTCATTTCGCCAGACAAAGGTGCGCCAGGGAGTTTGAAGTGCATAATAGAACTCTTTGTAGCACCAGTATCCAACAGAAAAGGCTCTGACACACCTGATGTAATCACCTCAACGTAAGGTCCACTCTGATCTACTGGAACTGAAACAACTCCCTCTCTTTGTCTATGGCTGTCCTAGCAACCATTACCTTCCCAATGCTCATCTTCTATATAGTAATTGTAGGAGAGTAGGGTCTGCAATCCTATGATCACCCAGATTTTTGCTTTTTGCTTCACTGGTTTAAGACTTTCCCAGGCTGTGGGCGTGCTAATCAGACCCACAGCCTAGCTGTTCTCTCTATTCCAAATTGTACCCAAGTACTGAATTGGCACTGGGCCCTCTCTTGTGCCCCTGTAACCAGGGCAGAGGTGTACCCAGAAGTCTCCCAGGGGCTGCAGCATGTATTATGCCACCCCTGGGTTGACTAACCCAGACACAACTGGCTGCTTGACAGCTGGGGCAAGGTGGTGTAATCACCCTTTGCTTTAGATATAGTATTCCTATATCTAAACCTAAAATGGACACATATATTCCTATCAGTCACTCCTATGGCAGGCCTTAACAATCCTGAAGGCAGAGTGCATGGAATAATGTGAAATGGTGCTCTGGCTTGAGCTGAGCCCGTTTGCAGCTTGCGGAACCAAGTCCTAATAGCTGTTCCATGATAACGCTATACCATATACTCCTAAGTGCATTATGTACCTCGCGGTCATATGCTAACTTTGGTATAACATTATCAAAACATGTCGAGTAAGGTGTCATACGAATTGGAATACTAACCCCTCGCCAATTCTGGCGACGGGGTTCGCATTCCACCCTTCTAGAGGGACACGACATGTTGGTAACCTGTAACCCCGGTTAAAGTCAGACATAGCCTCAGCTCCACAAGATGGATGCTGCCACCGAGACACAAGTCTGCCCTCCTGCTGCTGGGAGTCCTCCCAGCGCAGTAGGCAAGGACAAAGGGTTTCCTGCCAGGGGCGGTGCCAGCACCGTCCCAGACAGGATTTTGTGTATCCTAGGTAGGCAGGGCTTTAGAGGAAGGTGACTGCAAGTGGCACCCCGGTGCTCACTGTGCATATGCCGGCTAGAACCAGTTCCAGGGGCACACCAGCCCCTGAGCTGGGGAAAGCCCGGCATGGGAGAGGGGTGTAACCACCCCCCTTCCTAGTCCCACCCATAGGGCAGGACTTAGTCGCGTGCCAGCCCCCTTTTGCAGGATAAAGGTAGGAGCAGGGCCCCTTCCAAATTAGATCATCTTTGAATCCTGAACCAACTTTCCACGAAAGGAACTCCAGACTCTTCTCAAGATTTCTCCCTTGTGACTAAGGAGTAGTCACCCTGCAGCAGCAGGCACCATCCAAGCATCGCGGTCTGCTGTAAGTCTCTCCTCCGGATCAAGACTGCCCAGCTCGACGAGAACCGGCTTCCCTGGCACCTCTGACCTCTACCTGCATCTTCAGCCCAGCTGAGACCCGTGGGTGTGACGAGACCTCGAGGGACCGGCCATCTTCAAGACTGCACGACGCTTGCCCAGCACGACTCCCGAGTGACCCTCGACCGAGTGCTTTGGGGTAAGAGAAGCCCCAACCCTGAGCAGCTCCAGCACCGAAGTTCAGCCCCCTTGCATCCACGAGATCTGCGTGGGGCCCTTCTGCTCTTTGCTGCTCACAGCGTTGTCCAGGTCACTTGCCCGTTGGCTAGTGGCCCTCTGACGACGAACTTCGACGACAAACACCGCTGGTCTGGTTGCTCCAGACTGGCCCTTGCTCCCCTCCAACAGAGGAGCACCTCGGACCCTCCTGGTCCACTCCAGACGCCATTTTAAGTCCACCGCGTGGGCTTGCATTTGCCAAGACTTGTTGCCCCAATCCTGGGTCCAGCGACGTCGACAGCAGATATCTTCGTGGGACAGCTCGCGCCTCCATCCTGGTCGCCGACAACGCCTCCTGGTCCGAGAGACTGCAGAGCCCAGCAGCGCCCACTCACCTGGTTGAGGTGACTTCGTCCGGTGCCACTCTGGTGCCCACCTAAATCACTGGCTTGTGATTCAGAACTTGGTCCCCTCTGCTTACAGGTCTTCCTCTTCCCCGATCCAGGCTTGGATCCCCACGAACTTCTTCACTGGTCGCCTGCCAGCAACTTCTTCCTTCAGGCTCCTGGTTCATCAACGAAGAAACCCGACGACATTTGAACCCTATGCAGCCGCAGCCCCTGGGCTAGGTAAACCGAGTACTCCGGTGCTCCAGCGTAGTC
Organism: Lissotriton helveticus; assembly: GCF_964261635.1. Taxonomy (NCBI): domain Eukaryota; kingdom Metazoa; phylum Chordata; class Amphibia; order Caudata; family Salamandridae; genus Lissotriton; species Lissotriton helveticus. The sequence goes on from NC_136071.1 coordinate 13,384,111, forward strand.
CAACTCTCTAAGTGTCTAGATCTACTTTCGTTTTTGACCTACCTAGTCGGGTTCGCCCGAAAACACTAACTTTGCTTTTACTAGCCTCCATAGACTTTTTCCCGCCTTACGTGTGAGAGTTCCCACTCTGCACACGACGTCCCTAGGCCTCCTGCTTGTAATCTAAAAGTTCAGTAGTCCAGTCCTAGCGATCCTAAAGCCTATGAGAATAGTTACTTACCTGCTAGTAATTCGCATTCCACTTGTATAGTATATGGTTTTTTTGTGCCCCTCGGGCATTTGTGTAAATTGTGCGACTTTAAGTATTTCTTTAAGAGTTTTGTCTAGAGTTTAGCCTAAAGACTGCACGTGTCCATGCTACTATTTCATTTCATTTCATCAACTTTTATTCGATTATCAATTTGAATAATCATGAAAAGTACATACTAAAAATTTGAACACATGAGTAAGTTAGAAAGAGTCAGAAATAAAAGAGACATTTTAAGTAATAAAATAGGTTTTACAGTTCTATATAGTACTGGTTTGACTAGAGACCTTACGACGTATTGTTAAGACTGCTTTAAGGAAAGTCACTATGAGTTTAGCTTCATGTAATGATTTTAGAGATTGCAAGTAAAGAAATGCTGGAAAAGATTGTCTATATCCACTGGTTCGGAGAATCGGGATAATCCACGTTTTCCTTGGTAGTTTATAATATTTGCAAAAAAGGACAACGTGGATCGTAGATTGTGGGGAGATTCCGTCACAGGGACAGTTCATCAAGTTGCGCGACCAGTTATGCGTTTCCGGAAATGAAACTAAACGAAAGAAAATATTAAAGCGTAGTCTTGTTAATAAAAACTTTTCATGATTGGATAAAAAGTACATCAGATAGGGCTGTATGCATTTTCCAGACTGTTGGGCACAGATTTTTTCGTTTAGTGGTTTAGTGATCTCTGCCTGATTCCGTAGATCCCTCAAATGGCCCATACACATTAACTTTAACTGTTTCCTAGAGATGTCTTCCACTGAGGGAGGTTCTTCGAAGTAGGACTCACAGTCCAGGTCTTTAAAAAAGTTACATATATAGGTTAGCCACGGGATTTTTCGCCAGTTTGTAAGCGCTAAACAGTCAGTGATGAGGGAGCGAGTTAGGTGACATTCAGGGTTGCACCATATTCGATGCCACAGTAAGATAGGCTGGCATCGGACGGTGTCAATAATATATTCCATGCCGAGCTCTCGGTGTGAGGCTAGTATCGGGGAACTTTGAGGGAGGGCTCAAATATATTTTATAAAAGCATTTTCAGTGATCTGTAGCTGGTCGATACGTCCATGACCCCAGATTCCCGCTCCATAAGTGGCCACACTATGGCATTTTGCATAGTATATGGTCAGGAGTTCGTGTGGAGCTGGTTTCCCCAATTTCCTCGAGAAAGAGGTTAGTGCCGATGTTGCATGTCGGAAGTGAAGGTTCCTGGCTTCAATTGCCTTTCGCCAATTCATTGCATCGTCCACTAGGATTCCCAGGTATGGGTAAACTGCGGTTTTTTCCAGTTTGTTGTTATCAACCATTATTGGTTTGGGGTTTTTAATCCTGGGACCGATATGCATTGTGAAAGTTTTCTTGATGTTTATTTTGAGACCAAGTGAGTCCATGAATGCTGCGTATTTATTGATTTGTGTCTGAAGTTGGTTTAAAGTCCGTGCTAAAATTACTGAGTCGTCAGCATACCACAGTGTGGGTATCGGGCGATGATTTATCTGGGGGAGGTCCTGGCTCCCTTCCAACATAGCCTGTTCAAGCCCATTTGTATATAGGTTAAACAGGAAGGGAGCCAGTACACATCCCTGTCTTACTCCTTTCATTATTTGGAATGAACGGGACAGTTTGCCGCTGGTACCAAATCTTACTCGGCCTTCAGCATTTGAGTAGAGTTCTCGTAGAAAAGTTATTATCGGGGGATCCACGCCGAGGTCGCTTAGTATTTGCCAGAGTTTCGCATGCTGGACGCAGTCAAATGCCGCACTTAAGTCGACATAGACGAGGAAGATGTTTCCTCCTTTGGCGTGAACGTATTTACCAGCCAGGAGAACAAGATTGAGGGCCTGCTCCACGGTCCCGAGCCCCCTCTGGAAACCATATTGCAGGTCGGTTATGATGTTATTCTCCCGGGCCCAAGATTGTAATCGGTCCAGGAGTACTCGACCTGCAATCTTACCCATGGAGTCCAGAAGGGAGATTGGTCTGTAGCAAGCGGGATCGTTGCGATCGCCTTTTTTGAAAATGGGTAAGAGGATTGAAGTTGACCATGAGTGAAAGAGGCCGATCGAAGCTACTGCTGACATAACCCGGGTGATAATCTGCGACCAAAAGTCTACATCGTGGAGAAACAAGTCCATTGGAACACCGTCAGGGCCGGGGGCCTTGCCTGTTTTGGAAGCCCTGATTGCTTTTGTAATTTCATTAAGATGAAAGTGTATTTTAATCGGATAGATGTCATTACTCGTTGGCTGGACCACGTATGTTGGGTTATCTGCTGCGGAATCTGAGGGTGTCCCAAAAATTTTTGCAAAGTGAGAAACCCTGTCTTCCTCGGTTATTGCCACATCAAGATGTTCGGTGTCTGCACTATTGGCCAAGAAGGGAGATCTTATGATTTGCCAGAATGCGGTGCTGTCTTTTCTTCGGGCACTATCGTGTAATCGTAGCCAAAGATCTTGCTTGATTTGTTTTTTGCGGTCTTGCCTTGCAGAGTTGTATATTTTTCTCAGGTAAGAGATTTCATGGGGATCTCTCGTAGGTTTACGCAGGGCTTCTTTAAGAGATGAAAGTGCCTTCCGACAAGCGGTGTCGAACCATCTCGTGGTAGGGGACTTAATCTTATTTTTTAAATTGACAAATAGCTCATCCCTTATTGCTTCCTGAATTCTCTGGAAACATCTGACGATTATTTGCGGTGGTGCCTCCAGGGACATACATTTGGATAGCCATTGTTCAGTTTTTCCAAGGACCCTCTGTGTCACCTCTTCCGGGTCGATCTTGGCCCATTTAACTGTATACCCATTCAGTTTGTTGATGGACAGTGTTTGCTGGTTAAGGGAGGTCAGCTTTTCAGGGTGAGCTCTTGCCCGTTCGATGTTAATTTTTATACTGAGCGGGTAGTGGTCACTTATTGGGTTTGACCCGATTTCAAAGTTCGCTAGTTGCCCTTTGAGTGAATTAGAGGCTATTATATAGTCTATGGTTGTGGAGTAAGCTCGCCCATGAAAGGTAGGTAAGAAATCCTGCTGCGGGTCAACCAGTTCGTTCACGTGATCCATATCTAAGGAGAATAGGATATCGTTAAGTTTGTTTCCACATATCGAGTGGGCGAAGTGAGGTATAGGGTTGCCAAGTTCGTTTTGGAGACCACAGTTTCCATTTTTGTGGTTTGGGCACAAAGGGAAGTTGAAATCGCCACCCCAGATGATATGAGTTGCAGATGTATTGTCGTTTTGAAGCGAAGATAAAAATGTGGCGATCTCTTCTAGGTTTGACCAGCAGTCCGAGGTACCAGAGTTATTATAGTAATTTATGAATATATAGTTATTGTCTTTGGGTGCTGTTATCTGCATGATTTGCATGATTTGAAATGTTGGGGACTCCTTTAGTAATTTCACTCTGAGGGGGAGGGTATTAGCAACATAGGTCGTGAGCCGCCCCTTTGGTCTACCCATGTTTCCCTGCACTGCTGAGGTGAACACGGTTTTATATCCCGCAAGGTGTAATGGGGTTGTGCACCAAGTTTCTTGTAGGCACAGTATCTGATGTTCCCTGGCTGTATCAAGCCATAACCCCAGTGTTATTTTTGAGGGCAAGCCTGCAATGTTCCAGTATGCAGTGGAAAAACTCAGGTTTGTGGAGTCAGCAGAGACGTGGGGTGTAACTAACAAAGTATTCGCAGTCTGGATTACTGGCGATTGAAGTATTTGGGCCTGTGGAGGGTTAGAAGAAGCTTTAGGAGTTGTGATTTACTGATGGTACAAGCCAGTGGTGGTTCTGTCTGGATCTGTGGAAGTTGTGCGGGTAACATTGTTAAGAGTGTTAGGGGAGACAATTGACGTTTCTGGGAATAGGTTTTTATAGTTACAGGGAATGGGCTCCGAGGGTGCTCGGAGCTGAATTGGGTTTGTTAGTTGTGGGGTGATAATGGTGTTTATGTTCCTGGGTTCAACCCTGAGTGGTCAATCGACCATCTCAAGGCAGTCGAAGCGGTTTTGCGTTGGAAAGCTCTGCCAACCTTCGTTGGATTGAAGGGGCCTATCTTGCCAGTATTGCCTTGGCCAATCTCTCGGGGCATTTCTGCTTCCGTGGTCGTAGGTATACTCCAACTGGTTCCATGGTTCTTTAGGAGTCTGGTGCCAGTTCCAGGGTGGGGTATAGCGAGGTTGTCTTGCTGGAGGATAAAAGAAAGAAAGATGCCGAGCATCAATTCCCCCCTTTTTTTCCAGCGAGGGCCACGCGCAGATGTGATCCACTACGGAGGGGTCTCTGCAAGTTACTATAATGCAGTCCCCGCGGGTCGTTTTTGTTGTTTTACCTACCCATACTACCCTGCGGGTTGTGGAGATCCCTCCCGAGTGATGGGGTTCTAAAGGCCTGTTAATGCTTAGCCATTGCATGACCTTGTTTTTGAGTGACCATGCAGTTTCAGGTGTATCATGGGTTAGTTCTGGTACACCGGTAAGCACTATTGTATACGGAGTGGCTTCTGGGGGCAAGTGAGCTGGACGTCTGATTGCTGGTGTTTTTTTGGGGGGGAAATTTTTGGGAGAAGACTGGGGGGCCACTGATTTTGGTGGAAGAGGTACTGGCTTTTTTATAGAGTGAAAATTGCTGGGATTATTTGTCACAGGTCCTGGAGTGTCTAGGGTAGCCGGGCCTGTATTAGATGTTTGTTGGTTCGGCACCACGGTGGTTTTACTCTGCTGCAATCGGGGAGTTGTGATTTGTGGATTTTGGTTCGTAGTATTTTGTTTATGATTTTTTGGGGGTAAGGCAGTCGGATTTGATCGTTTTGTTGCTTTATGTGGTTGTGGTTGAGGATGGGTTTTTAAGGACTGCGGGGCATTTCGCTGGCCCTTTATTTCTATGCGTGTATTGGTATCAAGAATTGTTGCAGAAAGTATGGTCAGCTGGGCTTCCAGGTTTCTGATGCTGAGTTGGATGGGTTTCAGGTACTGAAACAGGAGATCTTTTGTTGTGGTCAAAACTTGTGAGGTAACTTTGCATGTTCTGCAGAGGTTGTCAGTGGCCTCATTAGGGGTTGTGAAATGAGGGAAATTAGCTGCAGGAGGGAGAAGTGTGTTTTGTTGCAGGGATTGTGTTGTAAGGTTTAGATGGTCTATAACGTGACCTGAACAAGGAGCCGTGGCTGCTGCATTGTCAATGGGTTTTGTGCTGCCTTGTTTTGGGATGGCTCCTTCCCTTTGTCCTTGAAGGTGCAAATTTGAGTTGGTCTGGAATTCTTCCTGAGTTTGACAGGCCACCAAGTCAGGGGTTGCCTCTAAGTTGTCTAAAGTTAATGATAGGTCAGACTCAGACTGAGTTACGGAAAGATCTACTATGGATGGAACTGTATTAATATCGGGTACAGACACAGACACGGGAAGGGAACAATTATGGGAGTTAAGGTGAATGGGAGAAGGGGCAGTTGCTATGGTACCTAGAGATGATCGTTTCGCATTCATGAGGTCCAGTGACACTCTCTTTTCAAGAAGGGAGATACTCTGATTGATTACCTCGTGGGTTCGTGAGATGAATAAGTCAATGGGCCCGGTTATCTGTGCTACCTCCTGGGCGTTCTTGGATTTTGTCTTTGCGGTACTCCTGGTTTTCGGCGGCATAATTGTGGTCTACTGGCTGAGATTTCTTGAATTATGGGGGGTGGCCCGGTCCGGTCTCTATCGGGCACTAACGGGCAACAACGGGCCCGCCCTTGGCCCGGGCTTCGCCCGGGCTGCGACCCGCACGCGTCCCGCGTTGCGTGGTGTACTCTCTCTTTAGTAGCTATTGGGTCAGAGGGGGCGTGGCACTGGGAGGGGGCGCGGCTCCCTCGGGAAGAGGACCAGCTGTTGGTGTTGCTTGCTGGTCCTCGCAGTCCCGGGGCCGCACCTCTCACCTCCTCTGCGGCCTCGCTCACACGCTGCTCCTCGCGCTGGTGACTGTAGAGCCTGGAAAAGGGCTGGAAGGCAAGTAAGCTGCTCCTGCAGCGACGGACAAAGTTCAATGATACAGAGACCTCTATGCGAGCGGCTCCCGCGAAGCGGGGGCCGCGAGAGGTAATGAGCGCTGACTGGGGGCGCGGCACTGGGAGGGGGCGCGGCTCCCTTGGGAAGAGGACCAGCTGTTGGTGTTGCTTGCTGGTCCTCGCAGTCCCGGGGCCGCACCTCTCACCTCCTCTGCGGCCTCGCTCACACGCTGCTCCTCGCGCTGGTGACTGTAGAGCCTGGAAAAGGGCTGGAAGGCAAGTAAGCTGCTCCTGCAGCGACGGACAAAGTTCAATGATACAGAGACCTCTATGCGAGCGGCTCCCGCGAAGCGGGGGCCGCGAGAGGTAATGAGCGCTGACTGGGGGCGTGGCACTGGGAGGGGGCGCGGCTCCCTCGGGAAGAGGACCAGCTGTTGGTGTTGCTTGCTGGTCCTCGCAGTCCCGGGGCCGCACCTCTCACCTCCTCTGCGGCCTCGCTCACACGCTGCTCCTCGCGCTGGTGACTGTAGAGCCTGGAAAAGGGCTGGAAGGCAAGTAAGCTGCTCCTGCAGCGACGGACAAAGTTCAATGATACAGAGACCTCTATGCATGCTACTAGGATAGCTGGTCTATCAGGTTGACTTACAACCAAACATCAATGAGGGTTGTTTGGACTGATATATAATGTTCACTATTCTAGTGAACACTTTGTATCAGGCCAACTTCTCACAGTAATCATCAGTATAGTACTGAGCTGTCCTACCAGATGCGTTATTCTGCTGATCAAACCTATTCATCGAATTTTGAGGTGGAAGAGACTGTGTGTTCTGGGGGAAATTTCCACGTCCTCTACCTCCTAGACGCTTGTTGAACACCTCGACCTCTTACACCAGAAGCACCATTTGCACACTGTAATAAAATAGGACAACTATACTTGAAATGGCCCTCTTCCTTGCAATATGAACACTGATTGGGGCTTACAGGGACACGTGGTTGAGTATACTCGACTCTTTGCGAGTTCCTCTGATACTGTTGAGGCTGCTGATAATTATTCTGATAGTTACTCTGACCACTATTATTTTGACCACCACCATTCTGGCCACCACCACCACGTGGCGGATATGCTTGCTGTAACAAAACCTTCGTTTTCAGCTCCTTAGTTTTCTTTTCTGCTCTATCTTTCTCGTCTTTGTCTAGATTTTCGTAATATTGTGCAGTAGCCAATATCTGTGCTGAGGAGGAAACTGCCCATGAACTCTCTGAATCTTTTAACTTTTTACACAACTCGGGAAGCAGATTGTGCACGAATTTATCGAAGAACAAACGCTGACCACCTTCTGTGCTCATATCTTGACCACTGTGGTCGACAAATGTTTCTTCAAACCTGGTGAAGAAATCTGACACTGTTTCATCTTTCTTCTGCTTACATGCAGACAACTTATCCCAATTTACACGTATTGCAGGCATTATCATTTTCATGTAATCAATTATTTTACCAGGAAGTTCGGCTACTAAAGGCTCAGGCTTAGCACCACCAACTTGTCGGGCATCTGCAGCAGCAATATTAGCCCATGAGTCACCTAACTCCTGATCATGATCTGTATGACGAATCTTACCCCATAAAGGCTGTGGAACAACATTCCCAAATAACATATCGATATCGGCTAAATTCATGATACATGACCCTGCAGTCTGTGACAACTCTTTGTAATACCCTGCGGGATTTTTACGGGGATCAGGTAATGTCTGTTTAAGGGCTAAAACTTCAGCTCGCCTCCATGGGACATGTACCCACACACGCTGAAAGTGTGGCAGAATAGGTGGGTGAGCATTTGCGTCACCCTCTCTCCATTGTGGGGGAACCTCTCTCATGGGGTACTGTCGCGCCTTTTTTCTACCGGATGTGCCATGCTCAAACGACGACTGAGAACTGCCCCCCTTACTCCGAAATGATAACAATGTCTCAACCGCTCTCTCGACATCTGGTCCTACGATCATGCCCTCTCCAAACTCGAACCGCACACGACACAACTTGGGCGGGTTGTATTCCAGATCATTGTCTGCCAAATCCTCACAGAGGAAAACACACATTTGTTCAAAAACATATCTCTGTGTCGGTGCTTCCCATTGACGGAAGACTTCCATGACAGACTCTACATCATACCTTACAGTGTCCATAACCCATTTATGCGCTAAACTATTCAGTGAATCTCTCTTGATAGTCAGGCAGTTGACTTCGCAACTGTTTTCGTTCCATGTTAGGGGTCGTAGTAGGCGACCCGAAAAGAGGTGAGAAAAGATTAGTAACAGTGTTGGCCATTCTCTGCCGAACGGAATGAGAAACTTAAGGAAGAACGGGTGGAAAAACAGGGTGAGATAAGGCAGGGGCAGAAGCAATAGCAGAGGGATCATTAGGAGAAATAGAAGGTGCACTAGGCAAAGTCGTAGAAAGCACAGGTGAAACAGATGTGATCGGTGGGCCTTGAGGAGGCTGCACCAAAGGAGCAGGAGCCAGCTGAAGAACAGCTGGTGGGTGCTGTGGAGGAACAGGAGGCACAGGTTGCACAACTAAAGGTTGCGGAGGTGCCGTGGCATTTTGCGCATAGGGGGGTGGCGAACTTAATAAATGCGACATTAACGGATCTTTTTCACGCTCTTTTGCTGCATCTTGCTGAAGAGGCGGCAAAACTGGATAGCATTTATCTATCACCATTTTACGTTGCCTGTGCAACTGCTCACTCATCTGTTCTTCTTCATTGTCTTTAAACTGCATAGCAGTTTGCATTATCGAAATTCCCCCTTCTCTCTTATTTTTCTTCGCTAATTTAATTTCCTTCTGTTTGGCTTCCTTACGCCAACGGCGGAAAGAGTCAAACATCGCCGGCCGGGCTTTCTTCTTAAAAAGTTTAACTTCAAGATTATCTAGGATTTCGGTATCAAAGCTACCATATTGGGGCCATTTTAAAACACCATCTTTTCTGGTGTATTTGATCCACACTTCGTTATATGTGATGGGGCCTACTCCTTGTTTTACATATAATTCATAAATAAGTTGGAGTTCCAACCGGAGGAACCGGACACGAGTCCTCCAATCGGGAGTCCCTATTATTACAACCAAGACAAAACAAATTTCCAAGTCTAAGACCAGGCATCTTCGCTCACTAGTCTAGCTCCAAACTTCAAAGGATTATCGATTACGATATTTCTCGTGAATACACGAGTCCTTCGGCTTTGGCACTTGCAAGTTCCAAACAAAGTGATCCCAAAGGGGATACCCAAACTAAGACCAACTAAGGACTGGGAGACGCTCCACTTATACTTAACTGAGAGATCGATGACGTCACCAGAAGACTCGTCTATCGTTTCGCTCTACCAAACTTCAAGGGTCCAAATCAGGGCGATAGCCAGGGCAGCAGTCCTTTGTAGCCGTCGGGAAGCGGGGAACCTCACAGCAAAGACATTCGGACCACGTCGACATGCAGGGGTCGATGAAGTGGATGGCCTTCCTCCAGAATTTTCACACGAAGCTCCTCACGAACCTCTGGCTGGACTGGTACCGTTGGTATCACCCCAAATGTTGGGCGCCAACTGAGGTACTGGGTTTTTCAGAACCGGTACCAAACCAGTAACCCAGCGGTGCCAGGGTACACCCAGAGACCTCGGGTTCTTTCCTGATTCAGACCACAGAAACTCAGTCTTCTAGGTGAAGTCAAGGATCGATTTTATTGGCTGCAACCAAGGAACAAGCGTCCTAGAAGTACAACACACGGGATGTATATTCTCAGGAGACTGCTCAAACTTACAAAGTCAGGCTTCTCTTTTTATACAAAATATTGTGCTTTAGGCAAACATTCTTCGAATTTACAGTACACTATTCACATTCTTTGTTACAAAGGAAAAGCAGAGTCATGATATGTCTATATTTCAGATTGTCCAGCCCACAACAAATCACCCGGCGAGGCCCAACATTTCATCAGATATCGGTGGACCCCCAATAAAAATGGGCACCTCCCTATCATAAAGCAAGTGAGAGAAAAGAGCAGGGACAGGTGTGAGCAAGATTCGGCAGGGTGTGTGCGATGAAATGGGTTTATGGCCTGTTGTGCCTTGATACTATCTCGTTCGGCCACTGGGAGAGGAACTGACCAAACAGGCTCGGCCTGGGGCAATGGTTTCAACCTGCCCAGGTCAGAGAAAAGTCAATTAAGGTGTACGTGTCCTTTGGAATCGAATTTAGCTGTATTATAAGCCTATGTGAGGGCAACCCTTAAAATAGCTGCCGTGCACAAAATGGAAGCCAAGGGTTCAGAACGAGAATGACGATTTCGAGGTGAAATCGTCACTGGAATATGACAAAAATGCTTGTACATAGTGTACTCGTCATTTTCGGTCTTTTGATACTAAATTCGTCATGTTAGGATGAAGTTTAATTCTCGAGTCCAGAACTACTTCACGAGTCCAGAATTCTTCAAAACCACAAGGTAAGTAACTTGTTCGACTAGTTGACTGTTCATACAGCCTTGAAAAGACTTGGAATCGACTTACATTTGTATGTGTATTTGATGTACTGCAGGATGATGAGGAAGGTGAGGAAGGGGATGAGGATGACGACGATGATGGCTCAGAGATGGAACTCGATGAAGATTATCCTGACATGAATGCCTCTCCACTGGTGCGCTTTGAGCGTTTTGACCGTGAAGACGATCTCATCATAGAGTTTGACAACATGTTCTCTAGTGCAAGTAAGTCTTGTTCCTCACTCACTAATGCAGTGTATAAGAACCAAGCTCTGTGGAGCAGAATAACCGTGCAACTATTAACAGACTCTTCTGTACAGTGTGGGCTGAAAATCTCTTGGCTGTATGGCAGTATGGTCAGAGCAGTGTATGGAAAATTGAAGAATACTTGCATATCAGGTTGCCTAGTCCTAGAACAAGGTACAATCAAGTGGACCTTCTGTTATTCCAAACATTGTAAAATAGATGTTCAATGTGTGTTATATTTTGCTCATTACTTTACAGAAACCTTTTAGCTAAAAATACAGCAAATTTGCTTTTTTTTTTTAAAGTTCGCAAGTTGTTACTAACGGTTGTTTCTTCCCACAAATAACTCCTCTTTAAATTTTTCTCAGCTTTCAAACTGGTTCAGTAAACATTTTATAGCAGGAGCTCTCGTGGTGGTAGGTTGCATCAATGCACCTTTGTGAAAGTGCTCTTGTTCTTGAGAGATGTTGCCCTCATCAGTTCCTCTTCTCCTCGTGCAAGAGATACAAGATTTTTTTCTCTCACTATTTTCATTGTTTTTCCTCAACTTCATACTTTTGACAACCAAAAACGCTTAAGATGTAGATATTGGTGCCTAGACCACCTTTCACCAATATGTAGTGTTTGGGAGGAGGCCACCTCTGCCCTTCTGATAGCTACCTCTTTAGTCCTTGAAGTTAGAGACATAAAGCCTGTCTAGCTGTAGATCAGATGCTGTGCACACTCATTCTTTCTTGTATTGGGCTCAGATGATTAAGTTGTTTTTCTTGGAAGGAGTTTTAGTTTCGTGTTGACTCGTACTTTCTTCCCAAACACTTACATAGCACTAGGACACAGACTACACCTCTGATTTGTGTTTTTTTTGCATATCATGTTCGGACATTTTGTTACAACCAAAAACATGAAACGTGTTTAACTTTATGGCACCGAAGACCATATGAGCAACACATACCGTGTCGACATCAGTCGAGGATCCAGCACCAGGTTGTATGAGAATGATTTCTTTGGAGGACGGTAATGGAAAATACTAATTTCTCTTGCAGGGTATCCTTTTCAATATTCAATCACAAAAAGAGGGGACCGAAAGTGCATGAAGGTCCAGCATAAGTAGAAACCAAAGAGAACTGTGCTTGAGACCATAGAACATCAGTATGTAGGGGCGGAGTCACCATGCCGCCTCAATATATATGACCCAGAGTCTGACTAGCTATAGTGCCTCACTTGCCCTCTTAATTGTACCAGAGAAACAAGTGAATTGGCACCCCAGAACACAACACACTATCCTCTCGAGGATTGCTGTAACAGGACGCACGCTTTCACCCTCTGACTCGTACTTCACCTCAACAAGATAACCAGGAAGCTCGAAGAAAGTTAAGAATATTTATTCAAACTATCGTGCTCTGCAATGCAGTATACTTGCCACAGTTAGAAAACAAATACATACTAAAAATACTGTTAACATGGTTAATAATCAATATATCATGAAAAGTCCTGTCATTTTATAGGACAGTGTGACCTAAACTCCCCTCCCCTGCTGGTAAAGCTAAATAATTATATACAAAATATCTCTGGGATTACTGGCAGACCCTGTACCTGAGCATACACAGATGGACACTCTACATCTCAGTAGACTCAGTGCTTTGGTCTCTCAAATCTCGTTCTATGTGTGTCTTTTTAGCTGATGTGCTCATCTATATTATAGGACATGTGTGCACATAAAGAGCTGCATTCTCGTGTTGTGTAGGATGCTGGGTCTGTAAATACTATACCAGAAAGAAATAAAGTGTACACAGAGGCAGAGAGTTAAGTAGATAAAACCTTACACTCAATTTAGTGGTAGGTGGGCTGACCAGTTAAACTTATCAGAGAGTAGTGTGAATGCATTTGGTGTACAAACTCCTACAAGGCAGGAACACACACTCCATGGCCAACTCTAGGCCAATCGTTGTTGAAAAATATAATGTTAGAGGCATGTGTGCTGTAGATGCACATGATTTACATACTCCTGCCATCTATTGTTGGGGCCGGATGTTTGCAAGTTGTTTTTCTTCAAATAAGTCTTTCCTAGTCACACAGTAAGGTGACTCCTCCTATTAGTGATAGTGCGCTTGTTCATCGACTCCATTGCTAGATTTTTTTTTTCCGCCATCTGGTTCGGACGTATATTGCTGCGCTCCAGTTAGAAACTGTTCTTCGGGTTCCCCTCGAAGCGCAATCCTCTCGACAGTATTGTTTCGGACATGTTCGGTCAACAAAATCTACTTTACGATTCGGAAATCTTTTTATGGATGGCCTTCAGGCCTAAAGCCTCGGTTCAGCTCTGTCGATGGAATGGACACAGTTCAAATTCTGTCCTCAGTGCCACGCAAAGTATCTGCACACTGACTCACACAAGGTGTGTAACTTGTGCTTGTCCTAGGAGCACAAAGAGACGACTGCGACGCTTACAGATAATTTTGATTGAAGAAAACTCTTTACAATCATCGGGCTCCACCTCGAGAGATGCAGCGTCAGAGCATCGAAGACACACCGGACATCTTCGCTGAATATTCCGGTCAAGAAGCTGTTGAGGCATCCGCGTCAGACAAGGAACAAACCTTCTCCGTGCAGGACACCAACTCGGAGCTCGAGATAGACCTTGACGTCGAAGAACTGCTGCAGAGACAAGGTGGCGTGAGTACGTAAGACCCCTTGCCACTTCAAATCACTCCCAAAAAGCACAAGGTTTCGGCCCCACCTCTGCCTTCTGGCCAAGTTCGCCACCCAGAAGATGTTTCCGATGCCCCACCTCCAGGCCCGGCTCCATAACAGCCAGTCAAGTCTTCCAGCTCTGTACAGAGTCGGCAAAAGTCCTTGTTGGAACTGAAACCCTCTGGTTCTAAACAGAAATCCGGCTCAGAGCCAAAATCCTCCATGCCGAAAGCCAAGCCGCCTTTGGGGCCGAAATCTTCTGTAGCGTTAGTCCAGCACATGCCGGCGTCGAAACCAAAAGATGTTATGTCTGATCCGAATTTAGACATTGTTTCACCGAAAACGGATCTCATGCAAGAGACTATAAATTAACCTTGAGACTGGTCATATTCATTCCAAGCTACTTAAAACATAAGCTTCCCGATGAGGACACTCCTCACAAGATCCCTTTATAGAGGTATTTGTTCCGATCTGTCCTTTTCATCCACCACCATCATCCCGCCCCCGCCACCTGGAAGAAGCTGGCTCTGTATATACTGTGAGAAGTTGGCCTGATATATGATGTTCACTAATTCTAGTGATCACCTTGTATCAGTCCAACCATCCCCTTATGGTGATTGGTTGTAAGTCAACCTTATAGACCAGCTATCCTAGTAGCGTGGACAAAGCAGTCTTAGGCTAAACTCTTTTGGCTTGTGAAGCCAGCTGTTTTACCACAATATAACTCCTTGAATACCAGATGAAAGGACACCACACAGGTTGTTATGAAAATAAAAGTATATTTATTAACTAACATACACCTCTGAGCTCTTTATGAGATCAGAGGCCTAAGCACATGACAATACTAGGAAGGAAATACGAGTTCGCACAATATTTACACGAGTGCCCTAGGGGCACGACAAACCATATACTCAGAACAATGGAATGCGAGGAAGGAAAGTACTGTAAGGAGATCCAGAGGCGGCAGGATCGCTGGGACTACGCTACGAACTAGGTAAGTACGGAGCAGGAGGCCCACGGGACTCACGTGCAGAGTGGAAACTCTCACGCGGGATGCGTACCAACGTCTATGGATGCTACAGTTTACAAAGTTACGGATTCCGGACGAACCCGGCTGGATGGAGGGAAAACAGTAGACCTGGACACTAGGGTAGTGGCCCCAGACTTCAGCACCTAGAAGCTTTAGTTACCTAACCCACAGGCAGCGGGTGCATAGGGCTGAAATTGCGTCAGGTTTGCTGCGTTGATCCCAGTGATGCCTGAAACAAGGATTTGCTGGCAGGCAGCCAGATGGAGGAGTCCGGTGGTTCCAAGGATGGAACTAGGAAGGAGAAGTCCTGAAAGGGAAGGGGACAGAGTCTCGGTCACTAGCCAGTGACGGTGCTGGAACCAGGAGGGAACCAGGTGCTGTCGCCGTGTTCAGGTGAAGGAAGGGTCGCTTCTCTCTGTAGCTGCGCGGACCAGGAGCTGCTCTTCACGACCAGGCTGGAGGCACGAGCTGTCCCACGTAGTCTGCTGCTGTTGGCGGTGTCGGATCGTCTATCTGGACAACAGGCCTTGGCTAATGCAAGCCACGCGGTGGAACAAAGATGGCGTCTGGTGTGGACCAGGAGGGTCCGGGGTGCTTCTCTTTCACAAGGAAGCAAGGGCCAGTCTGGGGGACCAGACTAGCAGTGTTGAAATCTTCGGGTCATCGTCTCAGAGGTCACAAGCCAGCCGGCAAGTGACCAGACAACAGGAAGGGCAGCAACCAGGAAAAAGGGCCCCACGCAGATCACGGGGATGCTGGGGGGCTGGTCTTTGGTGCTGGAGCTGCGTCGGTGTGGGGCTTCTCAGTCCCCAATGCACTCACTCGAGGAACCCTCGGGGGTCGTGCTGGAAGCGCTGTGCAGGTTTCTTCAAGATGGCCGTCTCCACTTTACTCGTCGCACCCACGGGTCCCAGCTGCGCTGTGGATGTGGGTAGAGGTCAGAGAGGTCTGGAGGTCCGGGTCTTGTCGAGCTAGGTCGTCGGATTCCGGGATGGAAGGACTTTGCAGCAAACCGCACAGGAGCTTGATGGTGCCTGCGAAGCAGGATGGTCACTCCCTGACCATAGGGGAGATTCTTCAGTCTTCTGGTGTCCAGGAGGTCGAAGGTCAAGAGTTCTTCGTGGAAGTTGTCAAGATTAATCTAACTGGGAATGGGACCAGCTCCCACCTTTATTCAGCTAAAGGGGGCTGCACTACGACTAGGTCCCTCCTCTGGGTGGGACCAGGAAGGGGGGTGGTTACACCCCCTATCCTTTGTCCAGTTTCCCGCCAGAGCTGGGGCTGGAGTGCCCCAGCATCTGGTTGGAACTGGTGTATGCACAGGGCACCTTGTGTGCCCCAGGCATCTCTAATTCCTTTGAGCCTTGGCCTACCTAATACACTAAATCCTGTCTGGGGTGGTGCTAGCACCTCCCAAGGCAGGAAACCCTTTGTCTGAGCCTCCCTCGTTGGAAGGACTCCCAGCAGCAGGAGGTCAGACTTGTGTCTGTGGTGGCAGCATTCATTTTGTGATGCTGAGGCTCGAGTTAACTTTAACCGGGGTTCACAGTTACATACATGTCGTGTCCCTCTAGAAGGGTGGAATGCTACCCCCGTCGCCAGAATTGGCGAGGGGGTAGTATTCCAATTCGTATGACACCTTACTCGACATGTTTTGATAATGTTATACCAGAGTTGGCATCTAACCGCGAGGATTATAATGCACTTAAGAGTATATGGTATAGCGTTATCATGGAACAGCTATTAGGACTTGGTTCCGCAAGCTGCAGACAGGCTCAGCTCATGCCAGAGCACCATCTCGCATAATTCCAAGCACTCTGCCTTCATGATTGATAAGGCCTGCCATAGGAGTGACTGATAGGAATATATGTGTCCATTTTAGGGTTAGATATAGGTATACTATATCTACAGCAAAGGGTGTTTACACCACCTTGACCCAGCTGTCTTGCGGCCAGTTGTGTCAGTTTTGGATGGCCAGCCAGGGGTGGCATAATACATGCTTCAGCCCCTGGTAGGCCCTGGATACACCTATGCCCTGGAAAGAAGTTTCCTCCGTCACTCCCGCCGGTATTTCGGTTTCATCTGCTGGCACGCCTCACAATCAGCGGTGTTGTGGTGCTCTCCCAAACACCAAATGCAGATGGGGTGAGGATCCTAAGGGGAATAGCTTCTGGATACCTGGTGGCATGATCCACTACCACCAGTATAAATCTGTGCCCAGATGCTGTTGGGGGGTCCATTGGTCCAACAATGTCAATCCCCACTCTTTCAAAGGGTACCCCCACCACAGGTAGTGGTATGAGGGGGGCCTTTGTGGTGCCACCTGATTTGCCACTGGCTTGACAGGTGATACATGAGCGACAAAACTCTTTAGTGTCTTCAGACATATGAGGCCAGTAAAAGTGTGGGGCAAGCCTGTCCCAAGTCTTGTTCTGGCCTAAGTGACCTGCAAGGGGAATCTCATGGGCTAAGGTGAGAAGGAATCCTCTCAGAGACAAGGGGATGACCAGCCTCCTGGTAGCACCAGGCTTGGGGTCTCTTGCCTCAGAGTATAGGAGTCCATCTTCCCAATATACCTTATGGGCGCCTGTAGCATTCCCTGCAGCCTCAGCAGCAGCCTGCTGTCCGAGGGGTTCAAGGGAGGAACAGTCTAACTGGGCCTGCCTCAAGTCTGCCCTGGAAGGTCCCCCTGTCCCAAGAAACTCAACCTGTTCAGGCTCAAGCTCTTCTAGGACAGTTCCTTCTGGGGTCTTTGGGTCAGCCTCCTGTGAAGGCTGATCCTCAACCTGAGGCAGGGGGGAAGGCTCAGCCTTACCCCTACTGCTCTTTCTCTTGGGTAGTGTCTGGTCCATTCTTCCAGGATCCAGCACTAGTTCAGCTGGGCATTTCTTGGCCTGTGACCTGGTCACAGCAAGGACATGTGCTGATAAACCTAACATTTCCACATGAGTCCTATACTCCACATCTGACCACAGTGAGGATTCCAAATCATTGCCCAAAAGACAATCTACTGTGAGGTCTGAACTAACTACAACCCTTTTGAGGCCAGTTACCCCTCCCCAGGAGAAATTAACAATTGCCATACTGTGATTGGTAGTGACATTGCTAGCATTGGTCACTAGGTAATCTGAACCTAGCATGATCTGGTCAGGGTCCACAAATGTTGGTGTCACCATGGTGACACTGGCACATGTGTCCCTGTAGGCCTGAGCCATTTTTCCATTAATTAAAGGCGTTTGTCTGTATTTGCCCAGAGTACTAGGACTTACAGTAGGGGTCATATCCATGTCCCCAGTACAAACAAGAACTGCCTGAGTAGGAATTCTAACTAAGTCAGAACCCACCTCAGTTCCCAGGGTTAACCCAACTATAGCCTTGGGAGGTACACTACCACTACTAACTGTACTAGGGGGTGCAGGTGTCTTAGGGACAGTAGTGGTAGGAGTTTGGCCTTTCTTGGTGCACTCACTAAACCAGTGAGTTTTACTTTTACAGTATTCGCACCATGGTTTCTTAGTGTAGGAGAGAAGGGTCTGCAATCCTATGATCACCCAGATTTTTTGCTTTTTGCTTCACTGGTTTACGACTTTCCATGGCTGTGGGCCTGCTAATCAGACCCACAGCCTAGCTGTTCTCTCTACTCCAAATTGTACCCAGGTACTGAATTGGCACTGGGCCCTCTCAAGTCCCTGTACCCAGGGCAGAGGTGCACCCAGAAGTCTCCCAGGGGCTGCAGCATGCATTATGCCACCCCTGGGCTGACTAACTAAAACAGACACAACTGGCTGCTTGACAGCTGGGGCAGAGTGGTGTACTCACCCTCTGCTATATTATTATTATTATTATTATTAAATGCTTTTGTAGCGCGCTCTATTACTAACAAAATAGTATCCTGGCGTGATGAAGGCACAACAGTATTGACAGAGAGCAAATATCTGCAGACACTAAATGAGGAAGATTTAAACTATAATGTTAAAAAGGTGAGTTTTTAGACCTTTCTTAAACGCACTGAGAGTGGATGCAGTTTTCAGATGGAGGGGTAGGGTATTCCAGGATTTAGCCGCTCTCACTGAGATTGATTGACCGCCAAGTCTACAGTATTTAATTTTGGGAATGGACATTTGACACAGGTTGGCCGATTGCAATGAACGGTTAGGAACATACAAGCAAAACCTTTTTCTCAAGTAAACCGGGCCAGTTTGATGAATAGCTCGGTAGGCAAGCACTAGAATTTGGAACAGGATCCTATGAGCAACTGGGAGCCAATGAAGAGCGTGGAGAAGCGGGCGAGCACTGGAACGCCTGGGGACATTAAACAAAAGTCTGGCAGCGGCATTCTGAATAACCTGAAGGCGGTGGATCAGATATGCTATAGATATAGTATTCTTATATCTAAACCTATATGGACACACAGATCTCCTATCAGTCACTCCTATGGCAGGCCTTAACAATCCTGAAGGCAGAGTGCTTGGAATCGTGTGAGATGGTGCTCTGGCATGAGCTGAGCCTGTCTGCGGCTTTCGGGATCCATCCCTTAGCCGTTTCCATGATATCGCATACCATATACTCTTAAGTGCATTATAATCCTCGCGGTTATGTGCCAACTCTGGTATCGCTTTATCAAAACATCTCGAGTAAGGTGACATACGAATTGGAATACTAACCCCTCGCCAATTCGGGCGACGGGGTTAGCATTCCACCCTTCTAGAGGGACACGACATGTATGTAATCTGTAACCCCGGTTAAAGTCAGACAGAGCCTTAACTCCACAAAATGGATGCTGCCACCGAGACACAAGTCTGCCCTCCTGCTGCTGGGAGTCCTCCCAGCCCAGGAGGTAAGGACAAAGGGTTTCCTGCCAGGGGCGGTGCCAGCACCGTCCCAGACAGGATTTTGTGTATCCTAGGTAGGCAGGGCTTTAGAGGAAGGTGACTGCAAGTGGCACCCCGGTGCTCACTGTGCATAGGCCGGCTGAAACCAGTTCCAGGGGCACTCCAGCCCCTGGCCTGGGGAAAGCCCGCCAAAGGAGAGGGGTGTAACCACCCCCCTCCTAGTCCCACCCATAGGGCAGGACTTAGTCGCGTGCCAGCCCCTTTTTGCAGGATAAAGGTAGGACCTGGCCCCCTTCCAAATCAGATCATCTTTGAATCCTGAAACTACTTTCCACGAAAGGAACTCAAGACTTCTTCCCAAGATTCTCCCTTGTGACTAAGGAGTAGTCACCCTGCAGCAGCAGGCACCAACCAAGCATCGCGGTTTGTTGCCAGTCTCTCCTTCGGATCAAGACTGCTCCAGCACGACGAGAACCGGCTTCCCTGGCACCTCTGACCTCAACCTACATCATCAGCCCAGCTGTGATCCGTGGGTGTGACGAGACCTCGAGGGACCGGCCATCTTCAGAACTGCACGACGCTTGTCCAGCACGACGCCTGAGTGACCCTCGACTGAGTGCCTTGGGGTAAGAGAAGCCCCGACCCTGAGCAGCTCCAGCAACGAAGTTCAGCCCCCCTGCATCCACGAGATCTGCGTGGGGCCCTTCTGCTCTTTGCTGCTCACCGCGTTGTCCAGGTCGCTTGCCCGTTGGCTAGTGGCCCTCTCACGACGCTCCACGACGACAACTACTGCTGGTCTGGTTGCTCCAGACTAGCCCTTGCTCCCCTCCAAAAGAGGAGCACCCTGGACCCTCCTGGTCCACTCAAGATGCCATTTTAGGTCCACCGCGTGGGCCTTGTATTTGCCAAGACTTGTTGCCCAATCCTGGGTCCAGCGACGTCGACAGCAAGAACCTTCGTGGGACAGCTCGCACCTCCATCCTGGTCGCCGACAACGCCTCCTGGTCCGAGAGACTGCAGAGCCCAGCAGCGCCCACTCACCTGGCTGAGGTGACTTCGTCCGGTGCCATCCTGGTGCCCACTCAAATCACTGGCTAGTGATTCAGAACGTGGTCCCCTCTGCTTGCAGGTTTCTTCTTCCCTGATCCAGGCTTGGATCACTCCGAACTTTCTTCACTGGCCGCCTGCCAGCAACTCTTTCTTCAGGCTCCTGGATCTTCAACGTGGGTTTCCGACGCAACTTCAACCCTATGCAGCCGCAGCCCCTGGGCTAGGTAACCTGAGTACTCCGGTGCTCCAGCATAGTCCAACACCCTAAGTGTTAGGATCCACTCCCGTTTTCGAACCACATAGTCGGGTTCGCCCGAGATCAGTAACTTTGCAACTGCTAGCCTCCATAGACTTTTTCCCGCTTTACGCGTGAGAGTTCCCACTCTGCACACGACGTCCACAGGCCTCCTGCATCTAATCCCAGTGTTTAGAATTGTAGGCCTAGCGATTCCTGAGTCTAGAAAAGTACTACTTACCTGCTAGCAAGTTCGCATTCCACTTACTGTGTATATGGTTTTTCGTGCCCCTAGGGCATTTGTGTAAATTGTGCGACTTAAAGTATTTTCATAAGAGTTTTGTTGTGTGCTTAGCTCCCTGACTCATAAAGAGTTCAGGGTAGTCTTGTTATAAATAAATATCTGTTTATTTTCATAACAACTTGTGTGGTGTCCTTTCACTTGGTGTTCAAGGGGTAATGTGATGGTAAAACAGCTGGCTTAACACGCCCTCTAGAGTCTTAGCCTTAGACTGCTCGTATCCATGCTACTAGGATAGCTGGTCTATCAGGTTGACTTACAACCAATCATCAATGAGGGTTGTTTGGACTGATACATAGTGTTCACTAGAATAGTGAGCACTGCATATCAGGTCAACTTCCCACACTTAGGACCATCATTCTTCTTCTTTTGGGAAGTTTGGGACCCACCCTCTTTAGATTGTTGGGGCCCTGTTGAAGACTTCTGGTCATTTTGCTTATTCTCATTACCCTTGGGATCTGCTTTCTTCTGGCCACCACCCTGGTTCTGGTTCTGCTGCTTGACCCTTGTTCTGACCCATCTGTCTGCCTTCTTTCCCAATTCTTGGGGAGAGGTCAGATCTGAGTCAATAAGGTGCTGATGCAGCAACTGGTTCTGACAATTATTTAAGATTTGCTCTCTCATAATTAGATTATACAATCCTGTGTAATCAGTAACTTTACTTCCCAGTAACCAGCCTTCCAAAGCCTTAGTGGCACAATCAACAAAGTCAGCCCAATCCTGAGACTGAGTTTTCTGGGTGTCTCTGAACAGCAACCTGTACTGTTCAGTGGTTAAGCCAAACCCATCAATCAGAGCAGTTTTCAAGACTTGGTAATTGTTAGCATCCTCATCTCTAACTGTGAGGAGCTTGTCTCTACCTTTACCTTCAAAGGAGAGCCACAATATAGCTGCCCACTGACTCTGGGGTACCTGCTGTACTTTGCAGGCCCTCTCCAGAGCATTTATCCACCTGTGGATATCATCTCCTGTCTTATAGGAGGGCACTATTTTACTCAGGTTTCTAGTATCAAAACCCCTTTCTTTATCCCTAGGGATATTGCTGCCACCAGTGGGGACTACTCCACTCAACTGTTGCTCTCTAGCAAAGGCAAGCTTCTCCTTGGCAAGGGCAAGTTCTTCCCTTTCAATCCTCAGATTAGCCTGTCTCATCCTAGCTTCATGTTCTCTTCTCTGAGGGGAAGTCAATCTCCTCTGGGGAGAAGTCATTCTCCTCTGAGCAGAGGCATGAGAGTGCACAGATCTTTTGGAGTCCCTAGAATGAGATCTATCTCTTCTAACTCCAAAGTTAGGCCTCATTAGGGTCAGTACTGGGGTCCCCCAGATCCTTCCCTATGTAGGTCTAAGTTGGCCCTAGTAAGTCTGCTGACTAACTCAGACCTCTTGTCTGCCTCATCCCCAGATGGTTCCTTTCTGATAGATACATCTGCCGTGTGGATTCCTCACCTTGTGAATATCCCCCTTGCGCCAGCAACGTTCGGAAATTTTCTTCGTAGTATGCCGACGTGGGCGACGTCACAGGAGCACGGCATCGCGCGCGACTCCGTCTGACGTCACCGACCCCATATCAGGTCCACGCCGGCGTGATGACGTCAGTTCCCTTTTTTCCGCGTCTTCGACGCTAACGGTTTCGGGATCTTACTGCGATACTTAGTATCTTTCTGTTAATTAATCGACACTGTTTCTCTCTTACGACTTGATTCTTCTCCGAAGATGTCGTCGAGGAAAACAGGCTTTAAGCCGTGTAGGTCTTGTGCCCGCACGATGTCCATCACTGACCCACATAAGGACTGTTTGTGGTGTCTTGGTTCGAGTCACGACGTCAAGAACTGCAATTCCTGTTTTAAGATGAATCCGAAGGCACTTCGAGAACGTGAAGCTAAATTACTTTTAGCGAAGGTAAAACAAGATTCTGGACGTTATTCAAGATCGACGTCACGGAGGTCGAAGTCGAAGCAAAGGTCTCGATCGAAGTCTGTATCGGCGTCGAGATCCAGAGCGGGTTCGAGATCTGGTGAGGATACGAGATCTAAAGAGAAATCGAAATCCAGGGAAAGATCGAGGTCTAGATCTAAATTGGCTTCCGGTCACGCTTCGAGCTCCTCGAGGAGAAAGCATAAGAGGAGGAAGCACAGTTCGAAACATCATTCAGAGAAGGAATCCTCTGACTCGAAGAGAAGGTCTCATAAACATCGTAAAGACTTTATCTCTCCTTCTCCTGCTTTATCGAAAGAAGGTTCTCCGGCCCCGGAGCCAGAACCGGAGCCGGATCCGGATCCGATGTCCTCGGAACATGAAGAGGAAGAAGAAGTGATTCCTCAAGAACCGACTCCAGCGGAGACTCCTGCGGATCCGGAAGGTCAGAGTGAGGGTGTGTCGGGGCGACCTCCATTGGATCCGGTAGGTCTGTACCCTCCCTTTCCTGGTCCTGGACAGGATCCCTCGCATTTTTTAAATGCAATGTTCGGAGTATATTCCAGGGCAATGTACCCCACTGGAGCACCTGTTGGTCCCATGGGTCCATTATCATACAATCTGGGTATTCCTCAGTCGTATGCCCCAGCTCCATTTATGCCATTCATGCCGGCGCCTCTTCCACCATGGCTCGGTACGGCTCCACCGAGGTCTTCGACTCCGCATGCGGCTTCGCCGACTCCGGATCGACCTCGCAGTCGAGATCGAGGTACCACACCTGTTCATGACTCTCGTCCTGCTCCGGCTCCTCGATCGACGTCGGAACCGGCTCCGTCGGAGTCGTTACCGGATCCGTCGACGTCGATTCGATTGGAGTGGTCGAGGCGAAGAGCTCAGCGCCTTCTAGAACAAAAAGATGATGAGAGTTCTGATGTGGAAGAAGGCGAGCTTCCTGATCATGACGATGATTTCGATGAACTTCGAGATGCTAGTGGTCTAGAACTCTCTCCTGAGTGGGTTCTGCCTTCAGCTTCTGATGCTCCATCTAGGGACGTGGCACCCTATCACGTGGTAATTAGGAAGGCTGCTGACCTTCTTAATTTAAAGCTGCCCACAGTGGAGTACAAACCCAACATCCTCACTGAAGTCTTACATTCTCCTTCTTCAATTGTGGAACCTACACTGCCATTTACTGATGCCTTGACGGATCCAATAAAGGAGATTTGGAAGAAGCCCTTATCTGCTCCTGCAGTTTCAAGAGTTATTGCAAGACGTTATAGGGTGGCTCCTGATGACCCTGCATTTCTTTCTACACATCCATCTCCGGAAAGTCTTGTGGTTCAGGCGGCTTGCTCTAATAGGGCTGCTGGCTTCTTCCCTCAAGTGCCAGCTGACAAAGAGTCTAAAAAATTAGATCTGTCTGCGAAGAAGACTTTCTCTTCTGGGAGCATGGCTCTTAAATCATCGAATGCTACTTGCCTTTTAGGTAGATACGTGCATGCGCTAATGGACTCAGTGAAGCAATTATCATCAAAACTTCCTGAGGATGATAAGAAGAACTTTAATGAGGTTGTCTCTGACACTCAGGCTGCTGCCCGCATGGTCATTCAAAGCGGTATGGACACTGTGGATTCTGTTGCTAGAATTATGGGTTCATCCATTGCGACCAGGAGAGCCGCTTGGCTAAAGTCTTCAGATTTCTCTGCGGATGTGCAATCTACATTGCTGGACTTACCCTTTGATGGAACTGGCCTTTTCGGTAAGAAGGCTGATGTAGCCTTGGAAAGGTTTAAGGACAGCCGTGCCACCGCTAGATCTTTGGGTCTGCAGATGAGAGGGTCGACGACTAAAAAGTTCAAAGGTTTTGGCAGATCTTCTTTTCGTCCCTTCAAGCAAGGCCAACAACAACAACAGCAACAGCAGCAAAACCCTCTATATAGATCCTATAGAGGTAAACAGAGGGGTCGTGGACGTGGACGTCAAGTCTCCTCTTCCTCCACTTCCTCCAATAATGCCCAACCCCCACCCGCATCAGCAAAGCAGCCCTAGATCCACCATTCTGGATCATGTAGGGCCAGTAGGGGGTCGGCTTACTCATTTTCTACGAGATTGGGAATCGGTTACATCAGATCTTTGGGTTCTCAATCTCGTAGAGAATGGGTATGCACTTCCTTTTCAGGAATTCCCTCCCAATTACCCTCCTTGCCAAGGTTATTGTTCGGAGGACCACCTGCTTCTCCTGCAGGAGGAAGTCCTGGCACTGTTTCGAAAGGGTGCGATAGAGGTGGTTCCAGAGCAGGAGAGGGGTCAAGGGTGCTACTCCCGGTATTTCTTGATTCCCAAGAAGGATGTCAGGCTTCGGCCTATCCTGGATCTCAGGATTTTGAACTTCTATCTCAAACAGGAGAAGTTCAAAATGCTCACCCTTGCTCAGGTTCTTCTGGCGCTGATGGAAGAAGACTGGATGGTGTCGATCGACTTGCAGGATGCGTATTTTCACATCCCAATCCTGAAGTCGCACAGGAGGTATCTCCGTTTTACGGTGGGATCGCAACACTACCAGTTTGCGGTCCTTCCCTTTGGACTTACTACTGCGCCTCGAGTCTTCACCAAGGTGATGGCAGTGGTGGCTGCACATCTCAGAAGGTCGGGGATTCCTGTATTCCCTTATCTAGACGACTGGCTGATCAAAGCAGAGTCGCCGGAGATGGTGCTCCATCATCTGCAGGAGACAACTCAGTTGTTACACAGGTTGGGTTTTTCGATAAATGTACCCAAGTCTCACCTGGTGCCCTCCCAGCGCAACCTGTTCATAGGTGCGGTACTGGACACTTCTGTATGTCGTGCATTCCCTCCACCTCAAAGAATTCACGACATTCAGGAGATGATTCCTTTATTCTTCAATGGAGCGGTCGTTCCAGTCCTGAAGGTCCTTCGCCTGCTCGGTCTGATGGCTTCTTGCATTCTGTTGGTCAGTCATGCACGCTGGCACATGAGGGCACTCCAGTGGTGCCTCCGCAGGCAGTGGTATCAGCACAACGGAGATCTCAGGGAGTCAGTGAAGATCTCCGGAGAAGCTGCAGCGGATCTGTCTTGGTGGAGCGTGGAAGGCAATCTGTCACAAGGAAAGCCTTTTCAGCTACCTCCATCAGTGGCCACAGTGATTTCGGATGCATCCACTCTCGGGTGGGGTGCTCATCTGGGAGACCTGGAGGTCAAAGGTTTTTGGTCTCCGGAAGAAAGGTTGTTTCACATCAACCTTCTGGAATTGAGGGCGATACGTTTGGCACTCAAGGCCTTCCTCCCTTCCCTTCGCGGTCGTTCTGTTCAAGTCCTAACGGACAACACGACTGCGATGTGGTACATCAACAAGCAGGGAGGAGTAGGGTCGCAGTGTCTCTGCAGAGAGGCTCTGCGTCTCTGGTCCTGGGTTCAGGACCATCAGATTTGTCTGGTGGCAAATCATCTGGCCGGAGTTCTGAATGTTCGTGCAGACAGTCTCAGTCGACAGTTCTCTGCCGACCACGAGTGGAGGCTTCACCCGGAGGTTGTTCACGACATCTTTCGGATGTGGGGGACTCCTCGGGTGGATCTATTCGCCTCTCGCGAGAATGCTCACTGCCTTTCGTTCTGCAGTCTCCAGAATCCGATGCAAGGAGCATTGGGGGACGCGTTTCAGCTGAGTTGGGGAGATCAACTCATTTACGCGTTTCCTCCCATACCTTTGATTCCTCGGGTTCTGAGGAAGATTCGTCAAGACCGGGCCCAAGTCATATTGGTCGCCCCTGATTGGCCAAGAAGGGTGTGGTACTCAGACCTTCTCCGCCTCTCCTCTCACCCGCCGCTCCGTCTCCCTCACAGGGCAGACCTCCTCTCTCAGATGGAGGGGCAGGTTTTACACCCCCACCTCCAGACATTACACCTTCATGCCTGGAGATTGAACGGGGCAACTTGAGTTCTTTTTCTCTCCCTCACGAGGTGGTGGAT
This sequence comes from Lissotriton helveticus, assembly GCF_964261635.1. Taxonomy (NCBI): domain Eukaryota; kingdom Metazoa; phylum Chordata; class Amphibia; order Caudata; family Salamandridae; genus Lissotriton; species Lissotriton helveticus. The sequence goes on from NC_136071.1 coordinate 13,411,126, forward strand.
GTCATTCTTTCTGCCAGGCGTGACACCACTAAGTCCATTTACTCCTATAGGTGGTAAAAATTTGTTTCTTGGTGCAGGGAGAGAGATGTTGACCCTTTGAAGGCTCATTTGTCTAATATTTTACAATTTGCCCTTTATCTGGCGCAGCAAGGTTTGGCTGTGGCCACGGTCAAGGGGTATCTTTCTGCCTTATCGGCATTTCTATGTTTGCCGGATCAGCCATCTCTCTTTAAATCTCCGGTGGTTTTGAGATTCTTGAGGGGTCTCATAAATATGTTCCCTCCTACTCCTTTTGTTGTTCCTCATTGGGATTTGAATCTTGTGCTGACCTTCTTAATGGGTTCTCCCTTCGAACCCTTGCACAAGTGTCCATTGAGGCTTCTCTCTTTTAAAACTATCTTCCTCGTTGCAATCACCTCGGCAAGGAGGGTAAGTGAGCTTCAAGCTCTAAGTTCCAAACCCCCAATCTGAAAGAAACAGGTTAGTATTAGATTCCTTACCTTAGAATATCCCCAGGCGTCAGTCTGGATCCGGAAACTTTTGCGTAGCAGTACCCCTGCGCGTCGGTAGGCGTCGTCTGCAGGCGTCCCCTGCGGCTCCGCGTCGTCGGCGTCGTGCGCCGTGATGACGTCGCTGGAGTATATAGACGCCGCCTCCGCGCGCTGACGTCAGTTCTTCTTTTTTCCGCGCCAGTTAGCGCAGATCCGAAGAGCAGTACTCCGGTCTTTGACCAAGTTTTTTGTTAACTGATTGATCTTTACGGTGCCGGTAGGATGCCCGGTTTCAAGAGTTGTGACGAGTGCGACCGCATGATGTCGGTCACCGACCACCATCGACTCTGCCTCCGGTGTCTGGGCGCGGACCACGACGTGGAGTCCTGCGTCGACTGTCGGGCCTTGACTGGAAAAGCTAGGCGGGAGCGGTCCCGCAAGCTTCTCGAGCTCCGGTTGTCGGCCCCGCGTCGAGAGCGGTCCCGGTCCGGTCGGAGGTCGAGGGAGCGGTCGAGGGAACGGTCGCGGAGCCGCCATGGGCGCTCCGGGAGTCGCCACCATTCCTCCGGCTCGTCAGGTAAGCACAAGAAGTCGGGCCGTCGCCATCGCACCCCCGACTCCCCCCGACGCCCGCGTGCTGCGGCCGGGGGCTCGGGTGACCCCACCCCCGCGGTCCCGCATGGGTCGCCGACGCCGTCTACCCCACACCTGTCGGTCCCTGGGGAAGGCGCGTCGCGTGAGGAGATCGAGGCCTTCCTCATTGCTATGAGGGCGAGGTCTTCTCCGGCGGGGCCTTCGGCGCCTGCGGGCCCGTCGGTCCCGTCTGGGGGCCCGAGCGGTTCGGGTGCTCCTGCCCCGGCGCCGCCGGTGGCTCCGGCCCCTGCGCCGCTGGTTCCCTCTGGTTCGTCGCCGGCTGGTCTCCCGGCCTCTCCGGCGTCGGTTCCTGTGGGCCAACCCGTGGTACCGCCCCCGCGTGGTGCAGCGACTCCGCCGTCGGCTCCGGCCGGCGTCGGGTCCCCGACGCCGCGCGGCGCCACCCCCCTTTCCTCCCCGACTCCGGACTCGGAGCCGGACCGGCGTCGGCCGAAGCCGGACCTGACGCCGATGGGGCCCGTTGACCCCGATGTCTATATCGTCGACCCAGAATATGGGTATGACGAGGAGGAGTATGGAGAGGGTTGGGAGGGGTCTGAGGACCCTCTATCCCGTGCCTGCCAGTACGATGTGGACTGGGTAGGTGATCTGGGTGATGCCAGTGGCCTGGACGAGTCGCCCAACCCTGGGTTTGTCTCTCCGTCCCCTGTGGCGTCCGAGGCGGGTGCTGCCTATTCGGTGGTCCTGATGAGGGCTGCCAAGGCCTTACACCTTGAGCTTCCCGTCGCGAAGGTCAAACCGAATATTCTGACGGAAGTTTTTAAACCGCAGTCATGCCCCCAGGAGCCTCTGCTGCCGTTTAATGAGGCCCTGACGGATGTCCTTCTGGGCACCTGGTCCAGGCCCGCTTCTGGTGCGCCGGTTGACCGGAACGTTGCCAGGCGTCACCGTCCCTGCTCGGACGACCCTGCCTTCCTGTCCACCCATCCCTCCCCGGAGAGTCTGGTGATCCAGGCCTCCACTTCACAGTCCGCATTTCCGTCGGCTCCGCCCGACCGGGAATCAAAGAGGTACGACCAATTTGGAAAAAAAGTGTTTTCCTCTTTGAGCGCTGGACTGCGGTCTTGTAACACCGCGTGCCTCTTGGGCCGCTACACCCACTCCCTGTGGGATACGGTCGAGGAGTGTTTGCCGCAATGCCCCCAGGAAGTGCGGGACAAGCTCACCCGGGCCTTTGTTGAAGGCCGGGATGCGGCGCGGTACTCGATCCGTTGTGGTCTGGACACCACGGACTCACTGGGACGGGCCATGTCCACTACGGTGGCGATTCGTCGCCATGCCTGGCTGAGATCTGCCAACTTCTCACCAGACGTCCAAAATACACTAATGGACATGCCATTTGATGGCAGTCGCCTATTTGGTGACAAAGCGGACCACGCGCTGGAGCGCTTCAAGGACTCCAGGGTCACGGCCAAGTCCTTGGGTCTCTCGACCCAGCGCCAGCAGACGGGTTCGTTTCGGCCCTTTCGTGGCCAAGGGAGGGGAGGTCCCACACGTGCTGCCAGCCACGCGGCGCAGAGCGCTCCCCAGCGCGGTGGCGCCCGTGGTTTCCGCCGTGGTGGCGGTAGAGGCCAGCGTCGTGGTCAGTCCACGCCTCCCTCCGCTGCGGCATCCAAGCCTTCCTAGTCCGAGCTTTCGGGCTCACGTGACGCCAGTGGGTGGCAGGGTTCGCCATCACCACTCCCGCTGGCGCGCGATAACATCGGACAGGTGGGTGCTGCAGCTTGTCCGAAGGGGCTATGCCCTCCCCTTCGAGTCCACTCCTCCAGCCATGCCACCGCAGAACCACCGTGTGTCGGGGGACCACTTGACACTTCTGCAGGAGGAAGTTACGGCCCTCTTGGCCAAGGGGGCCATCGAGCGCGTTCCTGGGCCAGAAGTAGGGTGTGGTTGCTACTCCCACTACTTTCTGGTACCCAAGAAGGACAAGGGAGGCCTGCGTCCTATCTTGGATCTACGGAACGTCAACTGCTTCCTCCGGAAGGAGAAGTTCAAGATGTTGACTTTGGCTCAGGTCTTGGCTGCTCTAGACCCACAAGACTGGATGGTAGCGTTGGACTTGCAGGATGCGTACTTTCACATCCCCGTCCTGCCGGCCCACCGGCGTTACCTGCGGTTCACGGTAGGCCACGAGCACTTTCAGTTTATCGTGCTCCCATTCGGCCTTACCAGCGCCCCACGGGTGTTCACGAAAGTGATGGCGGTGGTCGCAGCTCATCTGCGCCGGTTAGGGGTTTCAGTCTTCCCCTACCTCGACGACTGGCTGTTGAAGGCGGGCTCGCCCCAGACAGTCGTCCACCACCTTCAGATGACGGCAGACCTCCTGCACGAGCTGGGGTTTTCCATCAATGTGCCGAAATCACACCTGTGTCCCTCTCAAAAGCTCCTTTTCATCGGAGCGGTTCTCGACTCGGCGCAGTTTCGGGTTTATCCTCCGGAACGGCGGGTCCGGGATATTCAGGCTCTGATTCCCATCTTTCAGCCGTTATCCCGGGTTTCGGTCAGGTTGACGCTGCGGCTTCTGGAGCTGATGGCCTCCTGCATCCTTCTGGTGCATCACGCCAGATGGCGGATGCGGGCTCTGCAGTGGGACCTGAAGTTTCAGTGGGCCCAGCATCAGGGCAACCTATCCGACCATGTCCTGATCTCGGAGGGCACTGCGAGACAGTTGCAGTGGTGGCTTACGGACCGCGATTGGGTCAGGGGCAGATCCCTCTCCCTTCCCCAACCGGAGCACGTGGTTGTGACGGACGCGTCCCTCCAAGGCTGGGGTGGCCACTTGGGAGAGGCGGAGATCAGAGGCCTCTGGTCTCCGGCGGAGTCCCGGCTCCATATCAACATGTTGGAGCTGCGGGCGATCCGCCTAGCACTGAAGGCATTCCTCCCCTTTGTCGACGGGAGTGTAGTGCAGGTGTTCACGGACAACACCACCGCCATGTGGTACTGCAACAAACAGGGCGGTGTGGGGTCGTGGACCCTTTGCCAAGAGGCTCTGCGCCTCTGGCAATGGCTGGAACGTCAGGGCGTGACTCTGACGGTTCAACACCTGGCAGGTTCTCTGAACGCCAGGGCGGACGAACTCAGCCGTCGGTGCTCGGTGGATCACGAATGGCGTCTGAACTCGGATGTGGCGAGAGGCCTCTTTCAGCAATGGGGAGAGCCTTGGTTAGATCTATTCGCCACAGAAGAGAACGCGCAATGTCATCAGTTCTGCGCGTTGGAGTTTCCAAGACGGCACTCGCTCGGCGACGCCTTTCGGCGCGAGTGGAGTTGCGGTCTGTTGTACGCCTTTCCGCCTATACCACTTCTGCCCAGAGTGCTGAAGAAGATCAGGCGCGACCGGGCCCAAGTTATCCTTGTGGCTCCGGACTGGGCTCGAAGATACTGGTATCCCGAGCTACTCAGCATGACAGTCGGTCCCTCGATCCGCCTGCCCCTTCAGGAGGACCTTCTGTCGCAGCAGCAGGGGACGGTCCTCCACCCGAACCTGTCCAGTCTCCACCTCCATGCGTGGAGATTGAGCGGCGACAGTTGAGGCCATTTGACTTGCCTCCTGAAGTCTGTGATGTTATTCTGGCAGCCAGGCGTCCCTCCACAAAGTCGGTATACGCCTGCCGGTGGAACAGATTTGTGGCATGGTGCACAGCAAAGGCTGTGGATCCCCTTTCTGCCCCTCTGTCTGAGGTTCTCCTCTTCCTCCTTTCCCTTGCCCAGCAGGGCTCTGCTCTGGGCACTATCAAGGGCTATCTTTCTGCCCTTTCCGCCTTCTTGAGGCTACCTGATCAGCCATCTTTGTTCAAGTCCCCTATTGTGTTAAGATTCTTGAAGGGCATCACGCACATGTATCCTCCAACTCCGTTCGTGATGCCTCAGTGGGACTTGAACTTGGTTTTGACTTTCCTGATGTGCGCTCCCTTTGAGCCCCTTCATTCCTGTCCTCTCCGTCTTCTCACCTTAAAGACGGCCTTCCTGGTAGCCATCACCTCTGCCAGGAGAGTGAGTGAGCTCCAGGCTCTTTCTATTCAACCTCCTTTCTTGTCTGTTCATCCTGATAAGGTGGTTCTTCGGACTAGACCTTCTTTCCTGCCCAAGGTAGTCTCTGCTTTTCACATTGGGCAGTCCATCACCTTGCCCTCCTTCTTCCCGCCTCCGCATCCTTCAAAGGATGAAGAGCGGCTCCATCGTCTGGACCCAAAACGTGCGCTTTCATTCTATATGGATCGCACACGCCAGTTCCGGGTGGATGACCAACTGTTTGTTGGCTACGTGGGTGAGAAGAAGGGAAGGGCGGTACAGAAACGGACCATCTCTCGGTGGGTCGTCCTGTGCATCAAAGCATGCTACTCTTTGGCTCGGAAGGAGCCTCCTGTTGGGCTGAGGGCCCATTCCACTCGGGCTACGGCGGCTACTACTGCCCTGGGCCGGGGAGTCCCTTTGCAGGACATTTGCCAGGCGGCTACGTGGGCCTCGCTGCACACCTTTGCGAGGCACTACTGCCTGGACAGTCAAGTCCGGAGGGATGGCTTCTTTGGCCGTTCGGTCCTCCAGGACTTTCTGGTGTAGGTTGTATTGGTTCGCAGACCCACCACCGGGGTTGGTATTGCTGGGGTATCTATTCTAAGGTAAGGAATCTAATACTAACCTGTTTCTTTCAGATGAACAAGTTACTTACCTTCGGTAACGATATATCTGTGAGAAACAGTAGTTAGTATTAGATTCCTTACCGCCCCACCCATCCTCCCCGTTCTGCGAACTGATACCTAGGGTTAAGGACATCCCTTTCAGGGCCCTAGTTTCAAATGGCACCAGTGTTGGTTCTCACATGGCTCTGCGTGTTCTGGCGCGGAAAAGCTGTGTGCAAAGAACTGACGTCAGCGCGCGGAGGCGGCGTCTATATACTCCAGCGACGTCATCACGGCGCACGACGCCGACGACGCGGAGCCGCAGGGGACGCCTGCAGACGACGCCTACCGACGCGCAGGGGTACTGCTACGCAAAAGTTTCCGGATCCAGACTGACGCCTGGGGATATTCTAAGGTAAGGAATCTAATACTAACTACTGTTTCTCACAGATATATCGTTACCGAAGGTAAGTAACTTGTTCTTCCTGACCATTCATGCTGAAAGGATGGTTCTCAGGACCAGGGCTGCTTTTCTGCCTAAGGTGGTGACTCCTTTCCATCTTGGGCAGTCCATTACCCTTCCTACCTTCTATCCTCCCCCTCACCCGTCTAAGGAGGAAGAGAGACTGCACCGTCTGGACCCTAAGAGGGCGGTGTCGTTCTATCTGGACAGGACTAAAGACTTCCGGATGGATGACCAGCTGTTTGTTGGTTTTGCTGGCTGCAAGAAGGGCAGAGCGGTGCACAAGCGCACACTTTCCAGGTGGATAATCCTGTGTATCAAGATCTGCTACTCTCTTGCTGGTAAGGACCCTCCTGAGGGTATTAGAGCACATTCTACTAGAGCAAAGTCTGCAACATCTGCTTTGTCTAGGGGTGTACCTGTTGAGGATATTTGCAAGGCCGCGACTTGGGCCTCCCTCCACACTTTCGCGAAGCATTACTGCTTGGATACCGAGGTGAGGAGGGATGGCCACTTCGCGCGCTCTGTCCTCCAAGACTTCCTGGTGTAGCAGAGTGGGCACCCTCCTCCGGGAGTGGGGACTGCTGTGGGAATCTATTCACAAGGTGAGGAATCCACACGGCAGATGTATCTATCAGAAGAACAAGTTACTTACCTTCGGTAACGCTTTTTCTGGTAGATACTATATCTGCCTGTGGATTCCTCACTGACCCACCTGCCTCCCCGTTGTCCACTCTGCTATACCTGGTTTTTCTGTATATATGTTTATACTATTGATTTAGTTCTATGTGTACTGTGTACATTGTATATTTGCATATTTGCTGTCGTTGGTCCGTCCGTGTGCCTCGAAGGCACGGAAAAAAGGGCGGAACTGACGTCATCACGCCGGCGTGGACCTGATATGGGGTCGGTGACGACAGACGGAGTCGCGCGCGATGCCGTGCTCCTGTGACGTCGCCCACGTCGGCGTACTACGAAGAAAATTTCCGAACGTTGCTGGCGCAAGGGGGATATTCACAAGGTGAGGAATCCACAGGCAGATATAGTATCTACCAGAAAAAGCGTTACCGAAGGTAAGTAACTTGTTCTTTCATCCTCCTCCTCCTCTACTTCTTCAGTATCAGGGAGGTCAGGATCACCAAGGGTACCTTCTAAGGCTGGCATGCTCCCATCTGTATGAGAGGCTTTCCTAGCATCATATGTCTCTAAGAGACCTATCAGAAAGGGAGTGGTGGGGTTAGAACCCTGTTTCAATTTCCTGGAGGTACACAATTGTCTCATCTCCTGGAAATTGAGAGCTGCATATCTTGAGATGACCTGTGGAGGGTCAACTGCCACAAGGGGAGTGTCAGTAGACTCTCCATGGGTAGACATGCTTTTCTAGTGAGGTGTAAGTGGTGCACTTACCTACACTATATGTTTACCTACTGATCCCTTGCTAGAGTTGTAGTCAGGGTGTGCTAGGACCTTTCTACTACAACAGCTGGTTCAGTAGAACTCAGAGTATTTCTAAGCTTGTTATATGTACCTCAGTACTTATGTGATCTTTCAAAAGATATTTCAAGATTATACGTGGTAAAAACAGCAAGCTCAAATCCCAACCGCTGCACACCAATGTGAGAAGATGGCCTGATATATGATGCTCACTAGTTCTAGTGACCACCTTGTATCAGTCCAAACAACCCTTATGGTGATTGCTTGTAAGTCAACCTTATAGACCAGCTATCCTAATGGTAGCATGGATAAAGCAGTCTTAGGCTAAACTCTTTTGGCATGTGAAGCAAGCTGTTTTACCACAATATAACCCCTTGAATACCAGATGAAATGACACCACACAGGTTATGAAAATAAACAATATATTTATTAATAACACCTCTGAACTCTTTGAGGTCAGAGGGCTAAGCACATGACAATCTCTTATGAAAAATACTACAAGTTGCACAAAATTACAATGGTGCCTTAGGGGCACGACAAACCATATACTAAGTAAGTGGAATGTGAGAGTCTATAAAAGGAATGGAGCTGTCCAGAGGCTGTAGGATCGATGGGACCACGCTACACTAACTTCAGGTAAGTAATAGGAGGCCCACGGAACGCGTGTGCAGAGTGTGAACTCACACGCGAGATGCGTAACAATGTCTATGGACAGTACAGTTCAAGTAAAAGGTAAGTACGGACAATCCTGACTAGTTAGGACAACAACAACTGTGGAATTGGACACTAGGACAGTTAAACTACCCTTGAGCACCGAAATGCTCTCGTTACCTCACCCACGGGCTGCGGGTGCATAGGTGCCAAAGTGTGTCGGGTTCTCGCGTTGAAGTCAATGGAGCCTGAAAGAAAAGATGCTGCAGGTGACCAGCAGAAAGATGTCCGGTGCGATCCAAGGGTGGATCGGTGAAGAAGAGGACCTGAAAGCAGAGGGGACAATGTTCAAAGTCACTAGCCAGTGACCGGTGTGGAACCAGGAAGGAACCAGGTGCTGTCGTCGCGATCAGGTGAAGAGTGGACGCTTGACTCTGCAGCCACGTGGACCAGGAGGTGTCTTCGACGACCAGGGTGGAGGCACGAGCTGTCCCACGCAGGCTCTCGCTGTCGGCGGTGTCAGATCCGGGATTGGACTCAACAGGCCTTGGCAAGGGCAACCCACGCGGTGAAGGTAAAAGACGTCTGGTGCGGACTAGGAGAGTCCGGGGTGCCCTTCTTTTGGAAGGGAGCAAGGGCCAGTCTGGAGCAACCAGACCAGCAGCAAAGATTCAAAGGTTCGTCGTCTAGGAGGCCACTATCCAGCCGGCAAGAGACCAGACAACGCGTCGAGCAGCAAGCAAGCAGAAGGGCCCCACGTAGATCTCGTGGAAGCTGGAGGGCTGATCTTCGGTGCAGGAGCTGCTCAGGGCTGGGGCTTCTCAATCCCCAAAGCACTTGGTTGAGTTTACTTCGGGAGTCGTGCTGGAAGCGAAGTGCAGTTTCTTTAAAGATGGCCGGTCCGACGTGTCTCGTCGCACCCACGGGTCTCAGCTGTGCTGCAGATGTGAGTTGAGGTGGAAGAGGTCTGGGAATTCGGGTCTCGTTGGGCTCTGAAGTCTGGATCCTCGAGGGAAGACGACAAAGAGAAGCCGCTGGACGCTTGATGGTGCCTGCAGTTGCAGGGTGGACACTCCTTGCCCACAAGGGAGATTCTTCAGTCTTCTGTGGAGCAGAACGTCGAAGGCCAGAGTTTCTTCTTGTGAAAGTTGTTCAGGATAATCTAATTTGGAATGGGACCAGCTCCTTTATTCTCCTAAAGGGGGCTGCACTACTGACTAGGTCCCTCCCCTGGGTGGGACCAGGAAGGGGGGTGGCTACACCCCCTATCCTTTGTCCGGTTTTGCGCCAGAGCTGGGGCAGGGATGCCCCAGCAACTGGTTTGAACCGGTGTATGCACAGGACACCTTGTGTGCCCCAGGCATGTCTCATTCCTTTCAGGCCTGTCCTACCCAATACACAAAATCCTATCTGGGGTGGTGCTAGCACCTCCCAAGGCAGGAAACCCTTTGTCCAAGCCTCCCTTGCTGGAAGGACTCCCAGCAGCAGGAGGTCAGACTTGTGTTTGTAGTGGCAGCATCCATTTTGTGATGCTGAGGCTCTGCTTAACTTTAACCCGGGTTCACAGTTACATACATGTTGTATCCCTCTAGAAGGGTGGAATGCTACTCCCGTCGCCAGAACTGGCGAGGGGGTAGTATTCCAATTCGTATGACACCTTACTCGACATGTTTTGATAATGCTATACCAAAGTTAGCAATAATCGCGAGGATTATAATGCACTTAAGAGTATATGGTATAGCGTTATCATGGAACATCTATAAGGACTTGGTTCCGCAAGCTGCAGACAGGCTCAGCTCATGCCAGAGCACCATCTCACATAATTCCAAGCACTCTGCCTTCAGGATTGATAAGGCCTGCCATAGGAGTGACTGATAGGAATATATGTGTCCATTTTGGGGTTAGATATAGGTATACTATATCTACAGCAAAGGGTGATTACACCACCTTGCCCCAGCTGTCTTACCAGCCAGTTGTGTCTGTTTAGATGGCCAGCCAGGGGTGGCATAATACATGCTTCAGGCCCTGGTAGGCCTTGGGTTCACCTATGCCTTGGGTACCTAAGGTACACTGTACAGGGGCTGATAAGGGGTCCCAATACCAATTGGTAAATGCACCTAAAGTACATGGATGTCAATTTAGAGAGAGAACAGCTAGGCTGTGGGTCTGATTAGCAGGCCCACAGCCAGGGAAAGTCGTAAACCAGTGAAGCAAAAAGCAAAAACCTGGGGTGACCATAGGATTGCAGACCCTACTCTCCTACACTCAGTCTGTCAGTCGATCCCCCGATTCGTCTGCCTCTTCAGGAGGACCTTCTGTCGCAGCAGCAGGGGACGGTCCTCCACCTGAACCTGTCCAGTCTCCACCTCCATGCTTGGAGATTGAGCGGCGACAGTTGAGGCCATTTGACTTGCCTCCTGAAGTCTGTAATGTCATTCTGGCAGCCAGGCGTCCCTCCACAAAGTCGGTATACGCCTGCAGGTGGAATAAATTTGTGGCATGGTGCACAGCAAAGGCTGTGGATCCTCTTTCTGCCCCTCTTTCTGAGGTCCTTCTCTTCCTTCTTTCTCTTGCCCAGCAGGGCTCTGCTCTGGGCACTATCAAGGGCTACCTTTCTGCCCTTTCAGCCTTTCTCAGGCTACCTTATCAGCCTTCTTTGTTCAAGTCCCCAGTTGTAAATAGGTTCTTGAAGGGCATCACTCATATGTTCCCTCCTGTTCCTTTCGTGATGCCCCAATGGGACTTGAACCTGGTTCTAACCTACATGATGTGCGCTCCTTTCGAGCCGCTTCATAACTATCCTCTCCGTCTTCTTACACTTAAGACTGCATTCCTGGTTGCCGTCACCTCTGCCAGGAGAGTGAGTGAGCTCCAGGCTCTTTCTTCCACACCTCCTTTCCTCTCTGTCCATCCTTACAAGGTTGTGTTGCGGACAAGACCCTCTTTTCTGCCCAAGGTAGTCACAGCCTTCCACATCGGGCAGTCCATTACCTTGCCCACCTTCTTTTCCGCCTCCGCATCCCTCGAAAGAGGAAGAGAGGCTCCACCATCTGGACCCAAAACGTGCGCTCTCATACTATCTGGATCGCACACGCCAGTTCCGGGTGGATGACCAACTCTTTGTTGGTTACGTGGGCGCTAAAAAGTGACAGGCGGTGCACAAGCAGGCCATCTCCCGGTGGATCATCTTGTGTATCCAGGCATGCTATTCCTTGGCTAAAAAGGAACCTCCTGTTGGGCTGAGGGCCCATTCCACTTGGGCCACGGCGACTACCACCGCCGGGGAGTCCCCTTGCAGGACATCTGTCAGGCAGCTACGTGGGCCTCGCTGCACACGTTCGCAAGACACTACTGCCTGGACAGCCAAGTCCGGAGGGATGGCTTCTTTGGCTGTTCCGTCCTCCAGGACTTTCTGGTGTGATTATTGGTTCGCAGACCCACCACCGGGGTTGGTATTGCTGGGTATCTATTCTAAGGTAAGGAATCTATCACTAACGTGTATCTTTCAGATGCACAAGTTACTACTTGTGTAACGATATATCTGTAAGGGACATTAGTTAGTGATAGATTCCTTACCGACCCATCCATCCTCCCTGTTCTGCGAACCAATATCTAGGGTTAAGGTCATCCCCTTTCAGGGCCCTAGTTTCATGGCACCAGTGTTGGTTTTTATCATGGCTCTGCGTTTCTGGCACGGAAAAGCTGTGTATAAGAACTGACGTCAGCACACGGAGGCGGCGTATAAGTACTCCGGCGACCTCATCACGGCGCCAACGACTGGCGCAGAGCCGCGGACGACGCCTACCGACGCGCATGGGTACTGCTACGCAAAAAAATTCCGGATCCAGTCTGACGCCTGGGGATATTCTAAGGTAAGGAATCGATCACTAACTAATGTCTCTTACAGATATATCGTTACACAAGTAGTAACTTGTGCATTACAGCCCATGTCCTATTCTGACTCGGAACACCACTGCCACTCATTCTGAACATCCTGTGAAATAACCACATCTCGCAATGCCTCCACACTCTCCACTGGCTCCTAGTCCAGGAAAGATGGAAGTTCAAGGTACTTCCTCATGCCTACAAAGCTATCCACAACACCGCTGCAGCCTACCTCAACCACAGTCTGATTGTACCCACCAGACACATTTGATCTGCATCCCAGGCAAGAGCACACCTCCCTCGCATAAATGAGGCCAAACGTGTTGAACGCTCCTTCTCATGCCTCGAGACCAAGACATGGAACAACCTCCCGAAATACGTTAAGTCCTCCCCCACCTCCCTTCATGGACTTCTGAAGTTACCTTAAGACATTGCTTTTCCAGACGAACAGGCATGATCTCCTCCTCCTCTCCCGTCAGGCTTGCCTACTCGGGTGATAAGTTGAGCTCTACAAATTCACATAACATAATCTTTGGACATGTTGGAAGTCCTTAAAGCACGTTGTTGCCATTTATTTTGTCCTTCAGTGCCATATTAGACTGATTTGATTTCCCACTTTGAGTGTTCGTCTAATAGTGCAGATGTATTTTCCCAAATGATCACATTCTCCTCTTGGTGGAAGTAGTCCTTTGGTCCTCTGTGTACTGTCATTGTTTCTTGTTTTGATCCTTCATGTGATTGTTTGCCTTTTCATTCTTCTGCAGCAGACATCCCACCTTCTCCAGGGAACATTCCCGCCACTCACCCGTTGATGGTGCGCCATGCAGACCACAGCTCCTTAACCCTGGGCAGTGGCTCTTCCACCACTCGTCTGGCCCAAGGCATCGGTCGCAGCCAGAGGACTTTGAGGCAACTGACTGCCAACACTGGCCATACCATTCATGTCCATTACCCTGGGAACAGGCAGCCAAATCCTCCTCTGATATTGCAAAGGTGAGGATTTGATTTCTGCTCTTGAATGTATCCGTTGCAGTGGATTTCGAAGTGCAGTGATAAAGGGTGTCTGTGGAGGCTTTCTGTTGAGTCAGAGCGTGATATACTGAAGGCAGTTCATGGAAGTGTGAATGTGGAGATGTAGCAGAAGTGCTTCTGAATACACTGCTATTGTGTTGGGTTGTAAAGGGCGGCAATATTGGCTGGCTATGCAAAGTACTTTGTGTTTGCAGATTATGAGAAATTTCTTAGAGCAACATTTAACTGCTGAGTGGACAGGCAGTTTGGAATGTTTTGTTCAAGGCATATGAGCTGTAGATCATATGCTGTGCATAGATCGCCATCTAGGTACTAGATTACTCTCCCCTGAGGCGGAAAGCCGGGGGTTCTACCTTCTGTTCTTTGTAGGTGACGAAAGCGGCATTTTTAAAAATTGTAATTATTTTAAACAGTAACGCTTTTAATTAGCAATATATCACCGCTCTCTCGTGTGCAAGATTACATTGCACCGAGGCACATTCTGCTCACCTTATCCTCCCGGCGTGGCCGAATAGGGGCTATCATCGCGGGGAAAGGCGCCATCTTGGAGGGAGGAAGGGTTGGTGGTCCAGTGGCAGGACGCCTCCCACCCTCCTCTACAGAACATAAAATGTTGAGGCCATTCCGTCCGCGCAGCGGGCGGGCGCAGCGGGCGCGCCAAAGGCAAGCCCGTCTGCGCCCGTCCGCGCCGGACACGGGCCTAGGGCCACCCCCCCTGGTCAGACTGTTCCTGTATGCCTCACATCATACCCGCGCACTGCGCTGATTGACCTCCGCCCACAACCTATGGAAAAATGCACAAGGTATAGTCCTGATTCCATATCATCTGACTCCATATCATCTAAAACGGCATTGGACTGTAAACACTGTCAAACGTCCATCCCTCTATTAAATAAAAGGGCAGGTAGTGATAATTCTAACCAGACAAAGTTAATGTTCACCATAGCCCTCATTAATGTGCGCTCATTAGCCAAACATAGGCAAGAAATAGCCGATGTACTCACAGACAGGAACATAGATATAATGTTCTTGACGGAAACTTGGTTGGATAAAGCTTCCGACCCAGACCTTGTAATAGCTGTTCCACAAGGATTCAAATGCTATAGACTAGACAGAACCGGTAAAAGAGGCGGTGGGATTGCTATAATTGCCCGTGACTCCTTTAAAATTCGTACTACTGCAATTCCTTCTAAGACATGCGAGGCGCTTCAATTTGATATCTATTTGTCCCCCTCATATAACTTTAAAGGCGTACTATTATATAGAAGACCAGAAACCCGGTCGGAATTCCTCACAGAAATTCTCACCATTCTAGAAACTTCAGTTACCGATAAATCAGTAACACTGTTAGGTGATTTCAATTTCCATTTGGACTGTAGTGAAGATAAGGATACTACATCTCTGCAGTCCGAAATGGAGGTCTTTGGTCTATCGCAGTTGGTGAAAGGACCTACTCATACTGCAGGCCATACCCTAGATGGTATCTTTACTAATTTGGAAAATATTCTAGTGACCGATGTCTTGCCAATGACTTGGACCGACCACCACCTGGTACTGGCAACAATACAAATTAATAAAACATCTACCGCCACAACATCCTCCCCTAAACGAGAATTGTTCAAGGTCTGGAAAGACATCAACATTCCCTGTTTCAAGGAGGCGTTACATAATTCAACACCCATATGGGCTACTGACCCAGAAACTGCTATTGAGCAATACCATACATGGGTGGGCCAGGCGGCTAATAAATTGGTACCAGAAAAAATAATGTCCAGGAATAGAAGCTCCCCTTCAGCACCATGGTACACCGAGGAGCTAAAAAAAACTAAAACAGCAATGCAGAAACAAAGAGAGAAACTGGAGGAAAAAGTATGATAAGGAAAATAGGATAGTGTATAAGGAATTGTTAACCCAATATAAACTCTTGATCACAGAGACAAAAAAGAAGTACTACACTGAGCAAATCGAAAGCGCCAAAAATTCGAATAAAAAGCTCTTTGAAATAACTAAACATCTCGCGGGATGTGTCCCAGACCTTAACCCCCCTTGCTCACAAGATTTCTGCGATTCACTGGCATCCTTCTTTTTCACCAAGGTGAACGACATATTTTCAGCATTCAATCTGGGTGATAACCAATGCACTGAAAAAATAAATATACCATCTCCAAGCAATAATTTTTCTTGCTTTACAGAGGTCACTGAAGATCAAATCCAGGATATAATTAAAACTATCAAATCTGGATCAGCTCTGGATCCCTGTCCTTTAAATACCCTCCGTTCACTAATAGACACTGTCATTCCAGTTATTACTCAAATAACCAATCTAATGTTCCGTACAGGCATCTTCCCTAATCAGTTAAAAAAGACCTTACTTAAACCCCTCCTGAAAAAACCCGGCTTAGATAAAGCAGAACTTAAAAATTATAGGCCCATCGTGAACTTACCCTTCTTTGCTAAGATAGTCGAAAAAGCCATGAATACTCAACTTGCGGAATTCATCGAGCAATATCACCTACTCGACGAAACACAATTCGGATTCCGCAAGTTTCATGGAACGGAAACAGCCTTATTAAAGCGGCAGACGATATCCGATTAATTAGAGACCAAGGTGGCACAGCACTATTGGTGCTTCTAGATTTATCGGCTGCTTTCGACACGGTTGACCATAAGATCTTAGTTAACCGTGTCGAAAAGATGGGCGTGCAAGGCTTCGCAAAAGATCTACTGGCATCTTTTCTGGCGGAGAGATCTCAGGCAGTTATACTGGGCAAATTTGAATCTGCTGAGTTATCACTGCCATGGGGGGTACCTCAAGGTTCATCCCTTAGTCCGACACTATTTAATATATATGTGTCGGACCTCGCAAAAACCATCAAAGCGCATGGGATGAACCTTACCTCATATGCGGATGATACACAGCTGATACTGGCTGTCAGAAATGATGGGGAAACAGTGGCGGAAAGTTTCAAAACAGGTATGCTGGCCATTGGAAAATGGATGTCAGCGAACTGTTTGAAACTTAATTCCGATAAAACCGAGGTGGTCACTTTTGGCCATCTCGGCCCTAGCTGGTCCCCAACTTGGTGGCCACCTTCCTTTGGAGCTGCACCCAAACCAGTCTCGAAAGTTAGAAATTTGGGTGTCATCTTTGATGACAATCTAAATTTCATGGCTCACGCCAATCAGACGGCTTCCACTGCCTTCTATAAGTTACGACTGGTCAGGAAGATTCTTCCTTTTCTTCCCAAAAATGTAGGAAAGACATTGGTCAGCGCTATGGTTCTATCAGCATTGGATTACTGCAATGGCTTGTTCGCTAATGCCCAAGTCAGGATTATCAAGAAAATGCAGACAATCCAAAATGCAGCAGCTAGACTTCTCCTCAACATCCCTAAATTCAAGCCAATAGCTGAGTCCTTAAGGAGTCTCCACTGGCTCCCTGTTAGGAATAGAATTAAATTCAAGACGTTATGCATCGTCTACAAGTCACTACACCATCAAGCGCCTCAATTTTTGTGCAACCATCTTGTCCCATACATTCCCACTCGAACGCTACGATCAGCAGGACAGAATGACTTGGTAGTGTCACGGACTAGGCTGGTCAACTGGGGAGACAGACGTTTCCTAGTTGCCGCCCCAAGACTGTGGAATACACTCCCGCAAACTATAAGATCCAGCCCAAATCTCATGTCCTTTAGGAAGAAACTGAAGACTTGGTTATTTAACCTCTGAAAAAAAATCTATAAGATTATTCAGGAGAGTATCAATAGTATAGCGCCGAGACGCCTGCGGGCAATTGTTCGCGCTTAATAAATGCTAAAAATAAATAAATAAAATAAAAATAGTGTTGGGATGGGATATGTGCACTTTGTATCTGATAGACTACTAGCCGCAGATTCCTTAAAGTAGAATTATCCCCAGGCATGAGACTGGATCCGGAAAACTTTTTTGCCACAGCATCCCTGCGTGCCGGGGGAACGGCACCACGTGACTCCGTCCTGACGTCGACCGTGTACGTGACGTCAGCAAGGATACATAAGTCCCACCCCGGCACGCCTACGTCAGTTTTTTTTCTCTTTTCTGCGTGCAAATCGGATCCGGATTGTGTACTAGCCTGTTTTCAGGCCTTCTATTACTTTTCATGCTTTGGCATCAAGTAGAACAGTGTGCGAAGGGCTTCGGGCTTCAAGACATGTACCTCCTGTGCACGTCCCATGTCGGCGACGGACCCTCGCCAGATTTGCATGTGGTTCCTGGGTGAGCACCACGACTCGGATAGTTGCAACGCCTGCCAGCACCTTAAGCCTAAATCACAGCGGGAGCGCCGGATGAAGTTGCGGTCGGCGCGCTTGTCCTTGTCGGTGTTGTAGGAGAGTGGGGTCTGCAATCCCATGGCCACCCCAGATTTTTGCTTTTTGCTTCACTGATTTACGACTTTCCCTGGCTGTGGGCCTGCTAATCAGACCCACAGCCTAGCTGTTCTCTCTCTAAATTACAACCATGTACCTTATGTGCATTTTACCAATTGGTACTGGGCCACCTTATCAGTCCCTGTACAGCATACCTTAGGTATCCAGGGCATAGGTGTACCCAGGGCCTACCAGGGGCTGAAGCATGTATTATGCCACCCCTGGCTGGCCACCCAAACAGACACAACTGGCTGCACGACAGCTGGGGCAAGGTGGTGTAAACACCCTTTGCTTTAGATATAGTATTCCTATATCTAACCCTAAAATGGACACATATATCCCTATCGATCACTCCTATGGCAGGCCTTATCAATCCTGAAGGCAGAGTGCTTGGAATTATGTGAGATGGTGCTCTGGCATGAGCTGAGCCCGTTTGCAGCTTGCGGAACCAAGTCCAAATAGCTGTTCCATGATAACGCTATATCATATACTCTTAAGTGCATTATAATCCTCGCGGTTAAATGCTAACTTTGGTATAGCATTATCAAAACATGTCGAGTAAGGTGTCATACGAATTGGAATACTAACCCCTCGCCAATTCTGGCGACGGGGTTAGCATTCCACCCTTCTAGAGGGACACGACATGTATGTAACTGTGAACCCCGGTTAAAGTCAGACACAGCCTCAGCTCCACAAAATGGATGCTGCCACCGAGACACAAGTCTGCCCTCCTGCTGCTGGGAGTCCTTCCAGCAACGGAGGCCTGGACAAAGGGTTTCCTGTCAGGGGCGGTGCTAGCACCATCCCAGACAGGATTTTGTGTATCCCAGGTAGGCAGGGCTGAAAGGAAGGTGACTGCAAGTGGCACCCCGGTGCTCACTGTGCATATGCCGGCTCAAACCAGTTCCTGGGGCACACCAGCCCCTGAGCTGGGGAGAGACCGGACAAAGGAGAGGGGTGTAACCACCCCCCTCCTAGTCCCACCCATAGGGCAGGACTTAGTCGCGTGCCAGCCCCTTTTCTTAGGATAAAGGTAGGAGCAGGCCCCCTTCCCAAATTAGATAATTCTGAATCTTGAAACTACTTTCCACGAAAGGAACTCTTGACTCTTCTGAAGACTCTCCTTTGTGGCTAAGGAGTAGCCACCCTGCACCAGCAGGCACCATCGAAGCTCTTGCGGTTTGCTGTAAGTCCATCCTCTGGATCCAGACTGCCCAGCTCGACGAGACCCGGATTTCCCGCCATCTCTGACCTCTACCTACATCATCCAGCACAGCTGAGATTCGTGGGTGCGACGAGACCCGTGGGACCGGCCATCTTCAAGACCTGCACGACGCTTCTCCAGCACGACCCCCGAGAGACCCTCGAGTAAGTGCACTGGGGTTTGAAAAGCCCTAACCCTGAGCAGCTCCAGCACCGAAGTCCAGCCCCCCAGCATCCACGAGATCTGCGTGGGGCCCTTCTGCTTCCTTGCTGCTCACCGCGTTGTCCGGCCACTTGCCCGTTGGCTAGTGGCCCTTCTGACGACGAACCACGACGATTTCACTGCTGGTCTGGTTGCTCCAGACTGGCTCCAGCTCCCCTCCAACAGAGGAGCACCCCGGACCCTCCTGGTCCACTCCAGACGCCATCTTGAGTCCACCGCGTGGGCTTGCCTTTGCCAAGGCTTGTTGCTCCAATCCTGGTTTCAGCAGCGCCGACTGCAGACACCTTCGTGGGACAGCTCGCCCCTCCATCCTGGTCGCCGACAACACCTCCTGGTCCGAGAGACTGCAGAGCCCAGCGTCGCCCACTCACCTGGTCGAGGTGACTTCATCCGGTGCCACCTTGGTGCCCATCTGATCACTGGCTACTGATTAAGAACTAAGTCCCCTCTGCTTTCAGGTCATCTTCAACTCCGATCCAGGCTTGGATCCCAGCAACTTCTTCTTTCAGGCTCCATAGACTGTAACGAGGATTCCCGACGTCTTTTGAACCCTATGCAGCCGCAGCCCCTGGGCTATGTAACTCTAGCATTTCGGTGCTCCCACGTAGGTTCACTATCTAAGTGTCCAGATCCTTTTTCGTTTTCAGCCTAACTGGTCGGATTCGTCCGATAACCCTAACTTTACGAAATCTAGCATCCATAGACTTTGTCCCGCATCCCGCGTGAGAGTGAACACAATGCACCCGATCTCCCTAGGCCTCCTGCTCCTAACCTGAGGGTTCAGTAGTCTAGTCCTAGCGATCCCAAAGCCTATGAGAATAGTTACTTACCTGCTAGTATTTCGCATTCCACTTTTGTAGTATATGGTTTTTCGTGCCCCTCGGGCATTTGTGTAAATTGTGCAACTTAAAGTATTTTCGTAAGAGTTTTGTATTGTGCTTAGCTCCCTGACTCATAAAGAGTTCAGGGTAGAACTGTTATTAATAAATATCCTATATTTTTATAACAACTTGTGTGGTGTCCTTTCACTTGGTGTTCAAGGGGTAATGTGGTGGTAAAACAGCTGGCTTAACACGCCCTCTAGAGTTTAGCCTGAAGACTGCTCGTGTCCATGCTACTAGGATAGCTGGTCTGAAAGGTTGACTTACAACCAATCATCAATAAGGGTTGTTTGGTATGATACACAGTGATCACTAGAATAGTGAGCACTATATATCAGGCCAACTTCTCACAGGTGCCATCCCAGCATCCGTCCCCTACCTCGGAAGCAAGGAGCCGCCGGTTGGGTGGGGGATGCTGCTATTGCTCGAACAGCCAGGTCTTGAGAAGCCTCCAGAAGATTAGTAGGTCTTGGGTCTGCCGTAGGAGGATGGGGAGGGTGTTCCAGGTCTTGGCGGCGAGGTAGGAGAATGATCTGCCGCCGGAGGTTGCTCTTCGGATGCGGTGGCGAGGGCGTGGTCCGCAGAGCGGAGCTTTCGGTTCGGGGTGTAGAAGGTGAGTCATCTGTTGAGGTATGTTGGTCTGGTGTCATGGAGTGCCTTGTGTGCGTGGGTAAGGAGCTTGAAGGTTATCCTCTTGTTGACTGGCAACCAGTGCAGATCTCTCAGGTGGGGTGTGATGTGGCTTTGTTGCGTGATGTCAAGGATCAGGCGGGACGAGGCGTTCTGTATGTGTTGCAGTCGTTTCAGTAGTTTGGCCGGGGCTCCCGCGTAGAGGGCGTTTCAGTAGTACAGTGTGCTGCTGACTAGGGCCTGGGTAACTGTTTTTCTTGTGTCGGTGGGGGTCCATCTGTAGATCATGCGGAAACAGGAGGATGATACTGCGTTGACTTGCTTGGTCATGGAGAGTATTGAGTCGAGGACGAACCCCAGGTTGCGTGTGTGGTTTGTAGGCGTTGGTGCTGTTCCCAGTGCGTTCGGCCGCGAATGGGGACGCAGTGGCGGGACAAAATAGGTGAGGGACGGCGGGGTGAGCAGAGGGCAAGAACAGGGCACAGAAAAGAAATGCAGGAGTGAAAAGAGAAATTAGGCAATGCAAGACAAGTAGAGCAAAAACAATGGAGCAGCGTGGGGAGCGACCTGCCTGTGAGCAGGGTCAAAGGTGCTCCATTCACCGCTGCATGGCCTCCATATAAGGAGCGGTGGGAGGGAGGAGCAGCTGTGAGGCGGGAGCGGGCGGTAAATGGGAGAGCAGGGACGCAGCGACAGGGAAAAACTGGTGAGGGATGGCGGGGTGAGCAGAGGACAAGAACAGGGCACAGAAAAGAAATGCAGGAGGGAAAAGAAAAATTAGGCAATGCAAGACAAGTACAGCAAAAACAATGCAGCAGAAGGGCGACCTGCCTGCAAGCAGGGTCCAAGGTCGCTCGCCGCGGCCTCTAGGGCGTGGCTCACTGGCTGGTAGGTCCTTCAGTTAGTCTCCCATGCCCTGACCTCCTTCCAAGGTGAGCGCCGACTCCCCCCGGGACGTGCACCCCCGCTTGTCGCACTCCTACCTGCCGTTCCCCGGTGAGAGGCAACTAGAGCCAAAATGACAGCCTACGCTGCGGCTCTGCAGGCTTCTTTGCCCCTTCCTCCGCCTCCTGAGACATCTGCGGATCCCTTGCCTCGCACGGGGACTTCCGCTGAGTCATCTGTGGCTCCGGCCCCCGCACCGAAGGATTCGGCTTCAGGTCGTCGGAGGGTAGTGTAGTCTAGGTGCGGTCCTTTGGGGCTCCCCTCTTCGGCCTCTGACATCCCTGCCTCGCCGCAAATCCCTATGGGGCTCCCTGTGGCGTCGCAAGAGATCGCCGGGACTCCAGGCTTGGCACCGAGTCCCCCTCAGTCCTCTGGGTAGGCGGCTGCCTCACCAGAGGTCGAGCCGGTGCCATTTCGGCACTGGGAGCCTTCTTCCCTGGCTCCGGTGGAGTCGCGGGTGGAGACCGGAACCTGGGGTGCTTTTCAGAGTCCCTCGCGGTCCTCGATGCGGGCAGCTGCCACGTCTGAGGCCGAGCCGTCGCCGTTCCGCCGTCGACCCCTGCCCATTCTCCTGGTGAGCACGTGGTGGCACGAGTCGACCCGGCACCACGAATACCCACTCCGGCGCCGGTCGATGTTGACCAGGCGCCATTGGCAGACTCCACGGAGCCGCGCCGGGTTCTTGATTCTCTCCTGAGGTCCCTTCTTCTCCAGAGGTCTGTCATCTGTTGATGTGTTCCTCCCCGGAGACAGGGCGCCGTATTGTTGCCTTTTCACCGGCATCTTCCAGGGAGGGCTCCTCGCCGTCCCCACGGCCTAAATCCTCGAACCCTTCTTTCTGTGGCTCACGGCTGGCTTTTCCACCGGCCTCTCCGCCTTCCCCTGAGGCCCCTCAGGTTCCCCATTCATCTGTGGGCTGGCCGCTCCCCCCTGGACTTGGGGATGGGTGGCTCAGTCTGCAGCCATTACCCACGGAGGAATTGCTTTCTCCTCTGCGGCGCCCTACTGAGGCCAGTGTTGCCTTTGTTCGGGCTATTTTGCACGGCTGCTGGTATTCTGAGAATGGGTGAACCTGTCACTCCATTTCCTACAGACAACCTCTTTGAAGTTCTCGACCAAGGCTCTGCTGGACGGGAGTTGTTCCTTCCTTTTGAAGCGTCACTCCATAATTCTCTTATGGGGCGCCCTGCCACAGGCGATCCAGTACCTCAGGCGCTACTGCATCGCCACCTTCCTGCTCCGCACGACCCGGTCGGTCTTTCTTTCCACCCTTCTACTCAAGGCGCTCTTCTGCGGAATGCCTTTCCGTGTTTGCCTGTAGTGTTTCCTCCGTCTCAGGAGGCCCGGTGGTTGGATTCATGGGGGCGTAATGTCTTCACTTCTTCCAGCGCTGCTTTGCGGGCTTTTATCACTTTGTATCTGTTGACCGGGGCTACTTCCAGTCTGTGGGCCTCAGAGTCCCTTCTTTCTCATGTCTCTCATGAGGGTGCCTGTGCTGATCTACAGGGCCATGTGTTGGATGGTAGGGAGTTGGCCGCGTTTATTCTTCGTGCGGCCTTGGATGTTGCTGATGCTCTAGGCCGTGCTATGGCCACTTCTGTGGCTCTCTGTTGCCATGCTTGGCTACGTGATGCTGTTTTTCCTGAAAATTTTAGAGAGCCTCTGGTTGACCTGCCTTTTGACTGGGTTCTTCTGTGTTCGAGGCATGTGGGCTGCTAAATTCATATCTTATGCATAGATCGCCGCCTAGTGTTGGGTCCGGATGATTGCACATTGTTGTCCTGGAAGAGTCTTCGAAGTATCACGAGATAGGTGGCTCCTCCCCTGGACTACAGTGCGCATGGGCATCGACTCCATCCCCAGATTGTTTTTTTCCGCCATTGGGTTCGGATGTGGTTTCGACGTCTCCGTGTCGGAACCGATAAACTTTCATCTTAAGGCCAAAAGGCCTTCGTTACCTGCGTCTGTATTGTTTGCGTGCGGTCTCGAGCGTCGTCCGACTCTCTGAGCCGGATATCTACGGAGTCAAGTAACTCCTCGGACATCGAGGCCTTCTCGTAGCAGCAAGACCCGACGAACTTGACATGGAGCGGAGCCCGTTCAAGTTCTGCCCCGTCTGTGGATCCAAATATCCACACATCGATGTGCATCCGGTCTGCAATAAATGCCTGTCGCCGGACCACAACGAAGAAAACTGCATGGCCTGCTCCAAGTTCAGGTCCAAGAAGACGCTCAAGCTTCGGCGCGCGGTGCGCCTTGAGGCCCAGCGAGCGACCCCGGCACCCGACAACATATTCGACGACACCGAGGAGGAAGGCGACTGCCATCATCTCCAGATTTCGCCACCGTCAACGGAGGTCCAGGCCGATCCAGAGGAATACATCGAAGGACAGGCCACGGACCTTGAATACGTCGAGGAGGTAGGGGACGACGAAGAAGTTTATGGGGCCGTGGAAGATAGCTCAGAGGAAGAGCTATGCCCCGAGGTCTACGTTATTGAGGCTCCGGTCACGGGATCGCCACTCGGCCTTACCCACGACCATGCACTGCTATCCCCGGCCCCGCCTTCTGGCCCGGCCACGGACACTCGAGCGGAGCCGCCATTGCCCGTATCGAAACCGAAAGCGAAACCTTCGGATCCAACGGGACACAAGATGGCCGACGTCCAGTCGAAAACGAAACCGAAACCTTCGGACTCGACTAAACCTAAGATGGCCGACGTCGTACAGAAAGTTTCAAAACATGCTCCATCTTCGACTCCGTCGACCTCCGGCCCACAAAAGTTGAAAAAGGCTGTTGAGACAGCACCGCAAAAGGTGCACAAACAACCCTCCACCAAGAAGGCCGTCCCTCAGGCATCGACCACGGTTGATCCGGCGCGGACGCCTAAACCTCTTGAGACGCCTTCGTACGCGGTTACGGCGCCGTCCGGTAAACGCACGGCTGACCCAAAGTCGACTAAAGGCCACGACCCAAAGGCCGCTGGCTCAACGCATCGGCACAAGGATGCGGGATCTGCTGCATCGGCGACAAAGCCTTCATCGGAGCACCGACGCATTGCGGCCGAAGATTCGTCGACGCCAGTACCGTCGACACCCAGCAAACCCGACGCCACCGAAGATCGGCCGTCTGTTCCAAAACCCGCTGCCTCCTTTACACAGCAGCTTACTGACTCCCTTAAACGTATAAAGGATAAGACTTTGTCGTCCACGGCTTCCACGCCATCGGCTCCGAAATTGGTGGACGCACCTCAAAAGTCCTCAAGCAAGCTCCTTTACACCCTGCCACCGAAGGTGGCCCCGAAGGCCTTCGCAACCACGTCGGTGCCAAAACCGTCGGATACGTCCACGCCAAAGGGCCTATCGGATCCGTATCTTGCCTCTGAGGAGCAATCTGAGCATTGCATCGATGCCCACACAGGGAAACTGACACCTTATAAAAGGAAAATCACTTCCCAACCACTGGAATCATATGTTATTCCACTAAAGAAGAAGAGGCCAGCACAAGACATTCCTTCACTTGTTGAGCCTATTCTGCCACCACCGAGACGGAGTCCATCACCTTCACCCAACCAATCAGGAGGGGATGATGATGACCAACAGGACCAATACAATTTCCCGGTTGGCAATGACCCTGATGTTCAGCAGGACTCATATGGCGACACTGGGGACCAGAGTGGTCATCAGGTGGTACAAGATCCACAAGGCTTTGGGACACGTACATCTCCAACAGAGGATTCTGCTGCATTTAATGCTTTACTCGAACGGGCAGCAGCAAATCATAATGTGGACATGCATGCTGACCCGGTAGAGGAAGACTTTTTATTTGACACTTTCTCCGTCTCAGAGAGAACAGTTAAAATACTTCCTATGCTCAAAGGTGTCCTTAAACATGCCCCAGAGATCTTTAAGGAGCCTACCAGGGCAAGGGTGGTGAACCCACGTATTGAGAAAAAATACAGGCCAGCACCTGGAGATCCTGCATATATTCGAGGACAGTTGCCCCTGGACTCGTTGGTGGTCGCCAATGCCCGCAAGAGGGCAAACTCCCAAACCACGGGTGAAGCTCCTCCCCCAGACAAGGAGTCGAAAGTGCTTGAGGCATCGGGCAAAAGGGTGGCGGCACAGGCTGCCAATGTATGGCGTATCGCAAACACGCAGGCACTATTGGCACGATACGATAGGGCGCATTACGACACCCTAGAACAGCTCCTTCAACACCTACCTGATGAGTTTAAAGAAGCAGGCGAAATGCTCATACAAGAGGGAAAGCTTATCTCCAGCGCTGCCATAAAGTGTGCACTTGATGTGGCAGATACAGCGGCTAGGGGGATTAACACTAGCGTCATGTTAAGGCGACAAGCTTGGCTTCGCATATCTGGATTTAAGCCTGACATCCAAACTACAATCCTCAACCAGCCCGTCAATCCTGACACCCTGTTTGGTCCAGATGTGGACACCACCCTTGAAAAGATTAAAAAAGACAACGAGACTGCTAAATCCATGGGGGCGCTTCAGTCTCAACAATTCAGGGGACACACTTTTCGTCGCTCAGGTGCACGTGGTGTTACCAGAGGACAATTGGGTCAACAAACACAATACGCGAAGGGTGGTGCACAATCCTCGTACCCCAAACAGGGTAGAGGGGGTTACAGAGGTAACAGTGCCAAAGGCTGAGGCAGAGGTAACAACAACTCACGTTCCTCTGCCGCCAACAAACAGTGACGCTCTGTCACTGCCCCCCGACCATACAACACCGGTCGGGGGGAGACTCCAGCAGTTCCTGCCAGTCTGGACGTCCATCACCACGGACAGGTGGGTGAGAAAACTTATCCAGTACGGTTACTGTTTGGAGTTGACATCCACTCCTCCCAACATTCCCCCAAGACACCGTCCAATGTCGGCAGAGCACTTGCACTTATTGCAGCAGGAAGTGCTAGTGATGCTGCAAAAAGGCGCAATCGAGCTCGTGCCAGTGGAAGAGGAAGGCACGGGGGTCTATTCCCTGTACTTCCTCATCCCAAAGAAGGACGGATCCCTCAGACCTATTCTCGATCTACGCCCCCTCAACATGTACATACTGTCAGAACACTTTCACATGCTGACACTGCAACAAATCCTTCCCCTGCTCAATCAAGGGGACTTCCTAGCAACCTTGGACCTCAAGGATGCTTATTTCCACATCCCACTCCACCCATCCCACAGAAAATACCTCAGGTTTACCATTCTAAACAGGCACTATCAGTTCAAAGTCCTACCCTTCGGGGTGACTACTGCCCCCAGAGTGTTTACAAAGTGTCTGGTGACAGTGGCGGCGCACCTCAGGAGACAGAACGTACATGTCTACCCGTACCTAGACGACTGGCTTGTTCAAGCAAAGTCGGAACAACAGTGCGCCGCAGACATGTCCCACACTATTCAACTCCTTCACAGCCTGGGGTTCTCGCTCAATTACCCAAAGTCGCACCTTCAACCAGCCCATGTGCGGCAGTATCTGGGCGCGACAATAAACACCCTGACTGCTATGGCTCAGCCCAACCCAGTCAGAATCGACTGCATTCAGTCGCTGTGCCAAAAGTTCAGACCACAACACTCCCTGCCAGCGAGAGTGTTCATGCAGTTGATAGGCATGATGGCCTCCTGCATCTTCATAGTCCCGCACGCGAGGTTGCACATGCGCCCTCTCCAAGAATGCTTGGCACATCAGTGGACACAGGCTCGGGGACAGCTAACAGACCTAGTGTTGGTGACCGGTCGGGCATACAACTCTCTGCATTGGTGGAATCCACACAACCTTTGCAAGGGCCGACCGTTCCACGAGCCAGTGCCACAGATAATCCTAACAGCGGACGCATCTCTCCAAGGATGGGGAGCTCATGTGCTCCACTACACGGTGCAAGGACTGTGGTCCACTCAGCAACAGAAGTTGCACATCAACTACCTAGAATTGATGGCAATCTTCATGGCGCTCAAGTCCTTCAAAGTACATCTATGCAACAAGGTCGTGTTGATCCGGACGGACAACATGACAGCCATGTACTACATCCAGAAACAGGGAGGTACTCACTCGCCACAGCTGTCTCATCTGGCTCAGAGCATGTGGAAGTGGGCCATTCAGAGGAACATCTTCCTCATGGCGGAACACCTCCCGGGCAAGGACAATCAGATGGCGGATCTGCTCAGCAGGTACAGCCATCAAATGCACGAGTGGGAGATACATCCATCAGTACTCCACCCGTACTTCCAGCAGTGGGGTCATCCACAGATAGACCTCTTTGCCACAAGGGAAAACGCAAAATGCCAAAGCTTTGCCGCCAGGTTCCCTCACCCGGAATCGCAGGGGAATGCGATATGGATGAACTGGTCAGGCAAATTTGCGTACGCTTTTCCCCCAGCGCCTCTCATTCCGCTGGTGGCAAGAAAGCTAAAGCAACACTCCATGACTCTCATCCTGGTTGCTCCAACAGGGGCACGCCAACCATGGTACACCACGTTTCTAGAACTTTCCGTGGTACCGCATCAAAGGCTGCATCTCACATCCCGGCTCTTGACGCAGAACCATGGCGACATTCAGCATCCGGATCCGCAACAGCTCAATCTGGCGATCTGGCTCCTGAAGTCTTAGAATTTGGCTACCTCAACCTGCCTCCGGAATGCATGGACATCATCCGGGAGGCACGTAAGCCCACTACCCGAGCTTGCTATGCAGCTAAGTGGAAGCGTTTTGTCATGTACTGTGCAGACAACAAAATCAACCCGCTAGATGCATCCATTCCTAACATCATCTGCTATTTGTTACATCTTTACAAATGCAATCTAGCGTACGCTTCCATTCGGATACATTTATCCGCCATAGCGGCTTATCTCCAGAATAGACAACACCTCTCTGTTTTCAGGGTGCCTGCCATCAAAGCCTTCCTAGAATGACTTAAGCGAGTCATTCCTCCAAGAACACCACCAGCTCCAGTGTGGAACCTCAATGTGGTCCTCACTAGGCTGATGGGCCCACCTTTTGAGCCACTGCATTCCTGCGAGATTCAGTTTCTCACATGGAAAGTGGCTTTTCTCATTGCTATCACGTCGCTCAGACGTGTAAGTGAGCTGCAAGCGCTCACAGTCCAGGAGCCATTCATACAAATACATTCCAACAGGGTAGTGCTCCGCACTAACCCCAAATTCCTTCCTAAAGTGGTATCACAGTTTCATCTCAACCAAACTATTGACCTGCCTGCATTCTTCCAAAACCCACAAACGGTAGCAGAAAGAATGCTTCATACATTAGACGTTAGGAGGGCGCTAATGTACTACATAGACAGAACACAAAACTTTAGAAAGACACAACAACTTTTTGTTGCCTTCTCAGCACAGCACAAAGGCAACCCCATTTCCAAAGCAGGAATAGCCAGATGGATTGTTAAGTGCATTCAAATCTGTTATCAAAAGGCTAAACGCACCTTAACAATACCCCCAAGGGCGCACTCCACACGCAAATTGGGGGCCTCCATGGCTTTCCTGGGGAACATTCCCTTAGAAGACATTTGTAGAGCAGCCACATGGTCTACACCACACACATTTACCAAACATTACTGTGTGGATGTGCATTCAAAACAGCAAGCAGCTGTAGGACAGGCTGTTCTCAAGACACTCTTTCAAGCTTCTGCAGCTGGCACGGGCAACCGCCGTTAATGGAGGGACTGCTATGTATTCTATGCGATAGATATGAATTTAGCAGCCCACATGCCTCGAACTGAATATGCTACTTACCAGTATGCATCTGTTCTTGGCATGTAGGGCTGCTAACATTCATATCGCCCGCCCTCCTCCCCGGTGCCCGTAACGGCTGCAGATATACTCTTGCATTCAATCATTAGCATGGACATCCTTTGCACTATTTCACTCCATCTCTGCCACAATGGCTAAAAACAATCTGGGGATGGAGTCGATGCCCATGCACACTGTAGTCCAGGGGAGGAGCCTCCTATCTCGTGATACTTCGAAGACTCTTCCAGGACAACAATGTGCAATCATCCGGACCCAACACTAGGCGGCGATCTATGCATAAGATATGAATGTCAGCAGCCCTACATGCCAAGAACAGATGCATACTGGTAAGTAGCATATTCATTAATACTCATGCAGACTCTGCCATTCAGCGTCTTCTTGCCGGGGTCCATCCTCCTCCTCCTCCTCCTCCTCAGTAGGCGGTTTTGTTGATCCTCCAGGACTTGGTGGGAGGTGTTATCCCACTTGCTCCTGGTATTTGGAGTTGCAGTGGCTGTTACACTTTCTGTGAGGTTTGCTGTGCCCTTGGGGTTCTTAGTTGGCCCCCCCTCTTCAGTTGGCTGCTGGTTCAGCCCACTTTTTGGGCAAGGAAATGTTATTTTTGGCTGAATTCTAAGCCTTCTGTGGTTTCTTCCGCGGGTTTATGATTTTGTTCTCTGATGCGGGATTTCTTCCCTATGAGTAGTTCACATAACTTCTTGGGACGTGTCCTACCCTATGTGGGGTACTTGTAGCTATTGTATAGTCCCGGCTTCCGCTGGGAGCGTGTGTACTCCGCCTTGCGGGTTCCTCGACTTTCCTGGTGTTGTATTCCGCTGGTTCGGTCCATCTTCACCTGTGCATGGCTTGGCCATCTACGGCATTGTGTTGCAGTGTTTTTGCCCTTGTCCGCCGTTTGGTCTGGTCCTCTGTCTGATGTTCCAGGGGGGATCATTTCCTATGTTGACTGCTTGGTCCGTCCTACTTATCTGAAAGAAACATCTTAGTGTTAGATTCCTTACCTTAGAATATCCCCAGGCGTCAGACTTGATCTGGAAAGTTTTGTGTAGCAGTACCCCTGCGCATCGGTAGGCGTCATCTGCGGCTCCGCGTCCACCGTCGTGGTCGCCGGAATGACGTCTTCGGAGTACTTAGACGTCGCCCTTGCGCGCTGACGTCCGTTATTCTTTTTTCTGCGCCAGCAAGCGCAGATCCAGGAAGAGCAGTACTCCTAGTCATTTTTTGACTAAGTTTTTTTTAATCTATTTTGGATCGTCTCGAGTTGAACTTCGGCTCCGGTGCCGATAAGAGGAAGCCCGGTTTCAAGCAGTGTGATGACTCTCACCGATTGATAATTGTGACCGACCCCCACCGTCGGTGCCTTTACTGTCTCGGGGCAGACCATGACAACAAGTCGTGCCCCGACTGCCGGGCCTTGACCTTGAAGGCTAGGCGGAAGCGGTCCCGTAAGCCTCTTTAGCCCCGTGCCACTCAAGGTCCCGGTCGAGGAGGAGGTCGAGGGACCATTCGCGGGGGCCGTAGTTGTCACCGCTCGACGAGTCACCATCACTCGTCGGGCTCCAAGTCCTCGGGTAAGTCGAGGCACTCAAAGAAGAAGTCAAAGAGGCGTTATCGCTCTTCTGACGCTTCCATGACGTGGCGGGGGGTTCATGCGACACCGCCCACGTGGCTCCGCCTCAAGCGCAGTGTCCAGCTCCATACCCGCCGATCCCTGGGCTGCACGCGATGCCGGAGGAGATCAGTGCCTTCCTCGTGGCCATGAGTGTAGGAGAGTGGGGTCTGCAATCCCATGGCCACCCCAGATTTTTGCTTTTTGCTTCACTGGTTTACGACTTTCCCTGGCTGTGGGCCTGCTAATCAGACCCACAGCCTAGCTGTTCTCTCTCTAAATTGACAAGCATGTACCTTAGGTGCATTTACCAATTGGTACTGGGCCACCTTATCAGTCCCTGTTCAGTATACCTTAGGTATCCAGGGCATAGGTGTACCCAGGGCCTACCAGGGGCTGCAGCATGTATTATGCCACCCCTGGCTGGCCACCCAAATCTGACACAACTGGCTGCACGACAGCTGGGGCAAGGTGGTGTAATCACCCTTTGCTTTAGATATAGTATACCTATATACCTATATCTAACCCTAAAATGGACACATATATTCCTATCAGTCACTCCTATGGCAGGCCTTATCAATCCTGAAGGCAGAGTGCTTGTATTTATGTGAGATGGTGCTCTGGCATGAGCTGAGCCTGTTTGCGGCTTGCGGAACCAAGTCCTTATAGCTGTTCCATGATAACGCTATACCATATACTCTTAAGTGCATTATGAACCTCGCGGTCAAATGCTAACTTTGGCATAGCAGTGTGAGAAGTTGGCCTGATATGCAGTGCTCACTATTCTAGTGATCACCTTGTATCAGTCCAAATAACCCTTATTGATGATTGGTTGTAAGTCAACCTGATAGACCAGCTATCCTAGTAGCATGGACATGTGCAGTCTTTAGGCTAAACTCTAGAGGGCGTGTTAAGCCAGCTGTTTAACCATCACATTTACCCCTTGAACACCAAGTGACCGGACACCACACAAGTTGTTATGAAAAATAAAGTATATTTATTTATAACAAGACTACCCTGGCTCTTTATGAGACAGGGAGCTAAGCACACAACAAAACTCTTAAAGAAATACTTAAAGTCGCACAATTTACACAGATGCCCGAGGGGCACGAAAAACCATATACTACAAAAGTGGAATGCGAATTACTAGCAGGTAAGTAACTATTCTCATAGGGTTTAGGATCGCTAGGACTGGACTACTGAACCTTTAGATTACAAGCAGGCGGCCTAGGGACGTCGTGTACAGAGTGGGAACTCTCACGCGTAAGGCGGGAAAAAGTCTATGGAGGCTAGTAAAAGCAAAGTTAGTGTTCTCGGGCGAACCCGACTAAGTAGAGCTGAAACGACAAAGGATCCCGACACTTAGATAGTTAGACTATGCTGGAGCACCGAAATGCTCAGGTTACCTAGCCCAGGGGCTGCGGCTGCATAGGGCTGAAAAGACGTCGGAGATCCTCGTTGCAGTCTATGGAGCCTGAAGAAAGAAGTTGCTGGCAGGCGACCAGTGAAGAAGTTCATGGGGATCCAAGCCTGGATCGGGGAAGAGGAAGACCTGTAAGCAGAGGGGACCAAGTTCTGAATCACTAGCCAGTGATTTAGGTGGGCACCAGAGTGGCACCGGACGAAGTCACCTTGACCAGGTGAGTGGGCGCTGCTGGGCTCTGCAGTCTCTCGGACCAGGAGGCGTTGTCGGCGACCAGGATGGAGGTGCGAGCTGTCCCACTAAGATATCTGCTGTCGACGTCGCTGGACCCAGGATTGGGGCAACAAGTCTTGGCAAATGCAAGCCCACGCGGTGGACTTAAAATGGCGTCTGGAGTGGACCAGGAGGGTCCGAGGTGCTCCTCTGTTGGAGGGGAGCAAGGGCCAGTCTGGAGCAACCAGACCAGCGGTGTTTGTCGTCGAAGTTCGTCGTCAGAGGGCCACTAGCCAACGGGCAAGTGACCTGGACAACGCGGTGGGCAGCAAAGAGCAGAAGGGCCCCACGCAGATCTCGTGGATGCGAGGGGGCTGAACTTCGGTGCTGGAGCTGCTCAGGGTCGGGGCTTCTCTTACCCCAAAGCACTCAGTCGAGGGTCACTCGGTGGTCGTGCTGGGCAAGCGTCGTGCAGTCTTGAAGATGGCCGGTCCCTCGAGGTCTCGTCACACCCACGGGTCTCAGCTGGGCTGAAGATGCAGGTAGAGGTCAGAGGTGCCAGGGAAGCCGGTTCTCGTCGAGCTGGGCAGTCTTGATTTGGAGGAGAGACTTACAGCAGACCGCGATGCTTGGATGGTGCCTGCTGCTGCAGGGTGACTACTCCTTAGTCACAAGGGTGAAATCTTAGGAAGAGTCTTGAGTTCCTTTCGTAGAAAGTCGGTTCAGGATTCAAAGATGATCTGATTTGGAAGTGGGCCTGCTCCTACCTTTATCCTGCAAAAGGGGGCTGGCACGCGACTAAGTCCTGCCCTATGGGTGGGACTAGGAAGGGGGGTGGTTACACCCCTCTCCCATGCCGGGCTTTCCCCAGCTCAGGGGCTGGTGTGCCCCTGGAACTGGTTCAAGCCGGCATATGCACAGTGAGCACCGGGGTGCCACTTGCAGTCACCTTCCTCTAAAGCCCTGCCTACCTCGGATACACAAAATCCTGTCTGGGACGGTGCTGGCACCGCCCCTGGCAGGAAACCCTTTGTCCTTGCCTCCCGCGCTGGGAGGACTCCCAGCAGCAGGAGGGCAGACTTGTCTCGGTGGCAGCATCCATCTTGTGGAGCTGAGGCTATGTCTGACTTTAACCGGGGTTACAGGTTACCAACATGTCGTGTCCCTCTAGAAGGGTGGAATGCTAACCCCGTCGCCAGAATTGGCGAGGGGTTAGTATTCCAATTCGTATGACACCTTACTCGACATGTTTTGATAATGTTATACCAAAGTTAGCATATGACCGCGAGGTACATAATGCACTTAGGAGTATATGGTATAGCGTTATCATGGAACAGCTATTAGGACTTGGTTCCGCAAGCTGCAAACGGGCTCAGCTCATGCCAGAGCACCATTTCACATTATTTCACGCACTCTGCCTTCAGGATTGTTAAGGCCTGCCATAGGAGTGACTGATAGGAATATATGTGTCCATTTTAGGTTTAGATATAGGAATACTATATCTAAAACAAAGGGTGATTACACCACCTTGCCCCAGCTGTCAAGCAGCCAGTTGTGTCTGGTTTAGTTAGTCAACCCAGGGGTGGCATAATACATGCTGCAGCCCCTGGGAGACTTCTGGGTACACCTCTGCCCTGGTTACAGGGACACAAGAGAGGGCCCAGTGCCAATTCAGTACCTGGGTACAATTTGGAATAGAGAGAACAGCTAGGCTGTGGGTCTGATAAGCAGGCCCACAGCCAGGGAAAGTCGTAAACCAGTGAAGCAAAAAGCAAAAAATCTGGGTGATCATAGGATTGCAGACCCTACTCTCCTACATCCTGCTCCTAACCTGAGGGTTCAGTAAGGTAGTCCTAGCGGTCCTGAAGCCTCTGGATCGTGTTACTTACCTGCTAGTATTTCGCATTCCACTTTTAGAGTATATGGTTTTTCGTGCCCCTCGGGCATTTGTGTAAATTGTGTAACTTGCAGTATTTACGTAAGAGTTTTGTATTGTGCTTAGCTCCCTGACTCATAAAGAGTTCAGGGTAGTCTTGTTATAAATAAATATCCTTTATTTTTATAACAACTTGTGTGGTGTCCTTTCACTTGGTGTTCAAGGGGTATATGTGATGGTAAAACAGCTGGCTTAACACGCCCTCTAGAGTTTAGCCTAAAGACTGCTCTTGTCCACGCTACTAGGATAGCTGGTCTAATAAGGTTGACTTACAACCAATCATCAATAAGGGTTGTTTGGAATGATATATAGTGATCACTAGAATAGTGAGCACTATATATCAAGCCAACTTCTCACAATGAGGAATCGCTTCCCTCTGTCGGACTCCCAGACGCAGGTCCATCTGGGAGTCCTAGCGGGCCGGCGGCTCCGGTGCCGGCGGGTGCTTCGGCCCTGGCGCCGTCGTCGACTCCGGTCCCGACGCCGCAGGATCCAGGCCTGGATCCGGGTCGCCGCTGGTCGACCTTACGACCCCTCCGCTGGCGCCGACCCCAAGGTTGTCGCCCACAACGCCGTCTCCGGACGACGTCCCCGGTTCCAATCCGGATCCGGCGTCTGAGGACCCTCTGGCACAGGAGTGCCAGTCGAATCAGGAATGGGCAGGTGAGCTAGGGGAGGCCAGTGGTTTGGACACTTCGCCGGACACTGGATTTGTCTCCCCTTCTACCGTGTGTGAGAAAGTGCCATCCTTCTTGCCTTGGTATGCCCCCACTTTTTTCTGAACTGCAGATGTACTTTGACTGAGTGTGCACTGGGTCCCTGCCAATCAGTTACCCAGGGCCTGTGTTCCTTTCCTAAAACTGTACAGAAACGAAATACCCAATTGGCATCTCTGGCCACCTATCAGCCCCTAGTAAATGGTACCCTAGGTACCCAGGGCATGGTGACCAGAGAAGACCTTTGAGGGCTGCAGCACTTATTGTGCCACCCTCAGGGACCCTGTACCCTAGCACCCACACACTGCCTTTGCAGGCTGAGTGCCTAAGTACAGAACTAAAGCAAGAGTCGACATGGCACACATCCCTTTGTGCCATGTCCACAGAACCCACTGCCCTGGAATACTTCAGTCACCCCTCTAGCTGGGTGCTCTATGCCAGAGGTGAGGGCCCAGGTGCATGAGCCCTGTGCCCCTACAGTACCCAGGGCCATTCCTGGGCACTGTTCAAGTTCAAGTTCAGAAATTTGTATAGCGCACTACCCACCCAGAGGGTCTCAAGACGCTGGGGGGGGGGAGGGGGAATTACTTATCGTATAGCCAGGTTTTTAGCTGCTTTCTGAAGGAGAGGTGGTTCTGAGTAAGGCGGAGGTGAGTAGGGAGAGAATTCCAGGTTTTGGCCGCTAAGTGGGAGAAAGATCTCCCTCCCATGGTGGATCTATTGATGCGCGGAATTGCGGCGAGGGCTTGATTGGACGATCGTAGTTGTCGGGGGGGGGGGGGTGTAGAAGGACAGTCGTTTGTTGAGGCATTCGGGTCCTAGGTCGTAGAGGGCTTTGTGTGCGTGGGTGAGGAGACGGAACGTTATTCTCTTGTTGACGGAAAGCCAGTGGAGATCTTTCAGGTGACCGGAAATGTGAGCTTGACGGGGGATGTCCAGTATGAGTCTGGCTGAGGCGTTTTGGATGCGTTGGAGTTTTTTCTGTAGTTTGGCTGTGGTTCCGGCGTAAAGGGTGTTTCCATAGTCTAGTCGGCTAGTGACTAGTGCGTGGGTGACTGTCTTTCTTGTTTCGGTGGGGATCCAGCGGAAGATTTTTTTGAGCATGCGTAAGATGTTGAAGCATGATGATGAAACGGCGTTGACTTGTCTGGTCATTGAGAGGGAGTAGTCTAGGATGAAGCCCAGGTTCCGTGCGTGATCTGTAGGTATGGGTGCTGTGCCCAGAGCCGGTGGGCACCATGAGTCGTCCCATGCAGAGGGGGACGATCTTAAGATGAGGACTTCCGTTTTGTCCGAGTTTAGTTTTAAACGGCTGTTCTTCATCCATTCGGCTACTTTTCATTCCTTCGTGTAGATTGGTTTTGGCGGTGTTGGGGTCTTTGGTGAGGGAGAGTATTAGCTGGGTGTCGTCAGCGTAGGAGATGATGTTGAGGTTGTGTTGACGCGCGATTGATGCGAGGGGACTCATGTAAACGTTGAAGAGGGTGGGACTGAGTGATAATCCTTGTGGTACGCCGCAGATGACTTTGGAGGCCTCTGATTTGAATGGGGGGAGGCGGACACTCTGGGTTCTACCGGCGAGGAACGAGATGATCCAGTCCAACGCTTTTCCTTGTATTCTGGCGTTGCTGAGGCGCTGTATGAGGGTGTTATGACAGACCGTGTCGAAGGCGGCGGAGAGGTCAAGTAGGATGAGGGCAACTGTTTCTCAGTTATCCAGTAACGTTCGGATGTCGTCAGTAGCAGCGATGAGGGCGGTTTCGGTGCTGTTTTTGGCTCGAAAGCCGGACTGTGAAGGCTCAAGAGAATTGTTGGATTCAAGGAAGGCGGCGAGCTGACTATTGACGGCTTTCTCAATGACTTTGGCTGGGAAGGGGAGGAGTGAGATGGGGCGGTAGTTCTTAAGTTCAGAGGGGTTCGCTGTAGGTTTCTTCAGGAGGGCGCTGAGTTCGGCATGTTTCCAGCTTTCAGGGAAGATAGCGGAGTTGAAGGAGCAGTTGATGACATCGCGGAGATGGGGTGCGATGATGGCGTCTGCTTTGTTGAAAATGTGGTGGGGGCATGGGTCCGTTGGTGAACCTGAGTGGATGGAATTCATCAGACGGATGGTGTCTTCAGTAGTGATTGGGTTCCAGGCGAAAAGGTTGTGATAGTGCTGTTTTGGTTCAGAGGTGGGTGGAGTGAGTTGTTCCTCGGACAGGTTTTCAAAGCTGTTATGAATGTCGGCGATTTTGTTGTGGAAGAAAGAGGATAGTGAGCCGCAGAGGTCTTGGGAGGGAGTGATGTAGTTGGTGCCGGCGGTGGGGTTGGTGAATTCTTTGACGATGTTGAATAGTTCCTTGCTGTTGTGGGCGTTGTTGTCGAGTCGATCTTTGAATGCTGTTTTCTTGGTGGATCGGAACAATTGGTGGTGTTTGCGGGTGACGTCCTTGAAGGTGGTCAGGTTGGTAGTGGTTGGGTTTTTCTCCAGGTTTTCTCGAGGGTACGACATAACTTCTTGGATTTCTTAAGGTAGTCGTTGAACCAGGGGGCCTTTCTGTTACCTTGTATGATCTGGTGGTTTTTCCAGGGTGCTAATTCATTAGCGCTGTGGGTGATCCATTGTGTGAGTTTGGTGGCAGCTTGGTTTGGGTCCGATGTGGCAGGGGGGTTTTGGTTAAGCGAGGTGAGGAGTTGGTCGGTGGTGATTTTGTTCCAGTTTCTTCGAGGAATCGGTTGTGGGGCGTTGTGGGTCCGGGTCTTTTTGTAGCTGAAATGAACGCAGCTGTGGTCCGTCCAATGGAGAGCTGTGGTGTGATCGAAGGAGATGTGTTTGCAGGAGGTGAAGATGGGGTCGAGCGTGTGTCCGGCCAGGTGGGTGGGGGTGTCAACAAGTTGTTTCAGTCGGAGATTGTTCAGGTTGTCCAGGAGTGTGGTAGTGTTGTTGTCGTTATTCTTTTCCAGGTGGAAGTTGAGGTCTCCCAGTAGAATGTAGTTCTCGGAGGTGAGGGCATGTGGGCTGACGAAGTCAGTGATGTCTACGTTGAATTGTGTTCGGGATCCTGGTGGTCTGTAGATGAGGGTGCCTCTAAGTGTGGTCCTGGGGTCGGTGTGGATCTGGAAGTGAAGGTGTTCGGCGGTAGTGAGGTTATCGACGGAGCTGGTCGTGATTCGGATGGTGTTTTTATGGACGATGGCGATGCCTCCTCCTGTTTGGTTGGTGGTGCGGTCTTTTCGGATGATCTTGTAAGCATCCGGGATGGCTATGGCGATGTCGGGCGCTGATGAGGCGTTCATCCAGGTTTCTGTAAGGAAGGCGACGTCCGGTGATGTAGTGTCGAGTAGGTCCCAGAGTTCAGTGTCGTGTTTGTGGACCGAGCGGGTGTTCAGCAGGATGCACTTAAGGTGGTTAGAGTTGGAGCTGTGTTTGGAGTTAGTGGATTTGGTGTGGGTCCTGATGCAGGCGAACTTGCAGGAGTGGCAGGCGAAGGGTCCATGGGTGTGTCCTGGGGCAGCTTCTCAGCATTGTGGTGTGCGTCTGGGGTTAAGGGCAAAGAGGGTAGCGGCGTCATACGTTATGCGGGTGGAGTGGGTTTTGCGAGGACCAGGGGGGTCTGGTGCTGGGCGCGGTCCAGGCGCGGACGGGCGTAGACGGGCTTACCTTTGGCGCACCTTCGGCGCACATGGGGCGCGTCCGCTGCGCGTAGGCTGTTCTGACATATGTAGATATTGGAGGGGGCGGAGCGAGAGAGGGTCAGCTGGGAGGCGGGAGCTAGGTGGAGGGAGGGGCTGGGACGGCACAACACAAAATGGCAGCAATAATAACAAACAAAGCGAAGCAGGGTGAGATTGGGGTCCAAAGTGAAAGAGCTGTGCGAGCAATGGAGCGCTATGGGTGATATTGAGGTCCAAACAGCAGTGGTATAGCGCTGCGATCCCAGCAGCAGTCGAGCAATGATACACGCTATAAATGGATTTTACAATACCCAGCAGTCGAGCGAGTGATCAGCAGTGGAGAGTTCAGAGCAATGTAAAAGCGCAGCACAAACAATTTAGAGGCACAAAGCACAACCAGCAGAGGCAAAGCGCTACCATACCAGTAGGAGAGGGAGTGAGGGGAGCGACCGCTTCTGCACAGGTCAGGGCGGCCACTGTAAGTGCAGTGTTGCCATTTAAGAGTATATGGTGCTCGGCGGTTGTGATTACGAACTCAGCAGCACCATAATGGCTTCACTGAAGACTGACAAATTTGGTACCAAACATCTCAGCACATTAAACCCTCACTGATGCCAGTGTGGGATTTAATG
The DNA here is from genome assembly GCF_964261635.1 of Lissotriton helveticus. NCBI lineage: Eukaryota > Metazoa > Chordata > Amphibia > Caudata > Salamandridae > Lissotriton > Lissotriton helveticus. Next base: position 13,450,613 of record NC_136071.1, read on the forward strand.
TAAAATCCACGAGAGGGCATCTTAGAGATGCCCTCCAAAAACCAGAACCGACAATCTATGTCTGGGCTGAGAGGCTGCCACACAGCAGACATGTTGCTGGACCCCTGGGTGGAGAGCTCCCCGCTCTCCTGGGTCTGCAACAAAGCACATCTGGGCGAGGTGCTATGTCTCCTCCCCCAGGATGGACAGGGGGAAGCTTCAAAGGCATACCGCCTCTTAGAGCTTCTCCAGACCATTTTCTGTACCCAGCAACCAGCCCCCCACCAGGCCTACCCCCACTCTGGCGGGAAGACTGGCGGGAAAAACTACGTCAGGAAGGGGGGGTGCCAACCTGTGCCAACTCAACCCCTCAGGTGGAGGAGGTGAGGTGAAACACGACCCCGTACCCCGGCCATCTTGTAAATGGTGAGTCCTGCCCAATCCCAGCTAGGCTCCTGCCCCCCTCCCACAGGAGAGGAGCAGGCTAGGGGGTGTACTTGCCCCAGGACGGGGACCCATTGGTCCCTGCCCTACCTGTAACGCCCTTAAATTTAGTATTTAGGGGCTCCCTGAGCCTTCCTTCCTTAGATCCCGATACCAACAAGAAGAAAGAAGATCAAGAAGACCCGCCGCGCAGCTGCTAACCGGACAACCACAACTGACTTGGCCCCAGCCCTACCGGCCTGTTGATCCTGGAACCTGCTCCTGCCTAATCCCGGCGACCTCCACGGACAACAACCTTGGGACACCCAGAGGAACTGCCTGCCTTGACCCTCGAAGATTGGGACTCCATCTGCAGAGGCTCTGCTGCAACAACCCACCTAGTGCCACCAGGAAGCTCCGGATCAGCCCACTCTGCACCAGCCGAGCCCGGGCCGGGCCAACCCGTACCAAGACCACGAGGACGTCCCCCCGGCGACTGGGACCCGAAGTCCAGTGCCCAAAGACCCTCCTCGACGAACCAGCCGACGCCTGCAGACTCAGAACCAGGGGCCACCCCAACCGCGACCAGCCGAGGGAAAGCTTTTCCAACACCCAAAGACACCCCTGCGCCCTACAGCCCCCTGTGCCTCTCTTTGGGGTACCTACCTGTGCTCCAACATCCCAACTTACCTCTCGAAGTGCTTGTCGCCCCCGGAGAGTTCCCGGCCCGAGCCTGCAGCCTTTGTTTCTTTGTCTAGATCCTCATTGGATAACATTGAGCACCAGACGGCTCAAAAGCACCATGCACCCAGCCACCCGAGTGCCGCTGGCTGTGACCTCTCTGTAGGAGAGTGGGGTCTGCAATCCTATGGTCACCCCAGATTTTTGCTTTTTGCTTCACTGGTTTACGACTTTCCCTGGCTGTGGGCCTGCTAATCAGACCCACAGCCTAGCTGTTCTCTCTAAATTGACAACCATGTACTTTAGGCACATTTACCAATTGGTACTGGGCCACCTTATCAGTCCCTGTACCCAGGGCCTACCAGGGGCTGAAGCATGTATTATGCCACCCCTGGCTGGCCATCTAAATCTGACGCAACTGGCTGCATGACAGCTGGGGCAAGGTGGTGTAAACACCCTTTGCTGTAGATATAGTATACCTATATCTAACCATAAAATGGACACATATATTCCTATCAGTCACTCCTATGGAAGGCCTTATCAATCCTGAAGGCAGAGTGCTTGGAATTATGTGAGATGGTGCTCTGGCATGAGCTGAGCCCGTTTGCAGCTTGCGGAGCCAAGTCCAAATAGCTGTTCCATGATAACGCTATACCATATACTCTTAAGTGCATTATAATCCTCGCGGTTAAATGCTAACTCTGGTATAACATTATCAAAACATGTCGAGTAAGGTGTCATACGAATTGGAATACTACCCCCTCGCCAATTCTGGCGACGGGGGTAGCATTCCACCCTTCTAGAGGGGCACGACATGTATGTAACTGTGAACCCCGGTTAAAGTTAACTCGAGCCTCAGCTGGGTATGCTCAGATGTGAGTCCCAGGCTCTCCACACCACTGGAGTCAAGCTATCCAGGCTGATGAAGGCTGATAGCCAGAAACCGGTCCTTGGATGCTTGATTCCGGTCTGGGAAAGACATGGCTTGGTAGTTCGGACTGGACTGTTCCCATGAGGCATAGGGTCAGAGCTGATTTGCATATAGCCAGTGTCTAACCCAGGGTGGTGTGGAGTGCAAAAAAACGATGGATTTAGGCCCAGATCCTTGTACTGGGGTGAATGTATGACATTGTTCTACATTCTGTCCATCAACTGTGTTTTTGCAACTCGAGCCTCAGCATCACAAAATGGATGCTGCCACCACAGACACAAGTCTGACCTCCTGCTGCTGGGAGTCCTTCCAGCGAGGGCGGCCTGGACAAAGGGTTTCCTGCCTTGGGAGTTGCTAGCACCAACCCAGACATGGATTTTGTGTATTGGGGAGGATAGGCCTGAAAGGAATGAGACATGCCTGGGGCACACAAGGTGCCCTGTGCATACACCGGTTCAAACCAGTTGCTGGGGCATCCCTGCCCCAGCTCTGGCGGGAAACCAGACAAAGGATAGGGGGTGTAGCCACCCCCCTTCCTGGTCCCACCCAGGGGAGGGACCTAGTCAGTAGTGCAGCCCCCTTTAGGAGAATAAAGGTAGGAGCTGGTCCCATTCCAAATTAGATTAATCCTGAACTACTCTACAAGAAGAAACTCTGGACTTCGACGTTCTGCTCCACAGAAGACTGAAGAAATCTCCCTTGTGGGCAAGGAGTGTCCACCCTGCATCTACAGGCACCATCAAGCGTCCAGCGGCTTCACTTTGTCGTCTTCCCTCGAGGATCCAGACTTCAGAGCCCGACGAGACCCGGATTCCCAGACCTCTCCGACCTCTACCTACATCTGCAGCAAAGCTGACACCCGTGGGTACGACGAGACACGTGGAACCGGCCATCTTGAACGAACCTGCACTTCGCTTCCAGCACGACTCCCGAGGTAAACTCGACCAAGTGCTTTGGGGATTGAGAAGCCTCAGCCCCGAGCAGCCCCTGCACCGAAGATCATCCCTCCAGCATCCACGAGATCTGCGTGGGGCCCTTCTGCTTGTTTGCTGCTCGACGCGTTGTCTGGTCTCTTGCCGGCTGGCTAGTGGCCTCCTAGACGACGAACCTTTGAATCTTTGCTGCTGGTCTGGTTGCTCCAGACTGGCCCTTGCTCCCTTCCAAAAGAGGGGCACCCCGGACTCTCCTAGTCCGCACCAGACGTCTTTTCCCTTCACCGCGTGGGGTGCCTTTGCCAAGGCCCGTTGACTCCAATCCCGGATCCGACACCGCCGACAGCGAGAGCCTGCGTGGGACAGCTCGTGCCTCCATCTTGGTCGTCGAAGACACCTCCTGGTCCACGTGGCTGCAGAGTCAAGCGTCCACTCTTCACCTGATCACAACGACAGCACCTGGTTCCTTCCTGGTGTAGGAGAGTGGGGTCTGCAATCCTATGGTCACCCCAGATTTTTGCTTTTTGCTTCACTGGTTTACGACTTTCCCTGGCTGTGGGCCTGCTAATCAGACCCACAGCCTAGCTGTTCTCTCTCTAAATTCACAACCATGTACTTTAGTTGCATTTACCAATTGGTACTGGGCCACCTTATCAGTCCCTGTACTCAGGGCATAGGTGTACCCAGGGCCTACCAGGGGCTGAAGCATGTATTATGCCACCCCTGGCTGGCCATCTAAATCTGACACAACTGGCTGCCTGACAGCTGGGGCAAGGTGGTGTAAACACCCTTTGCTGTAGATATAGTATACCTATATCTAACCCTAAAATGGAAACATATATTCCTATCAGTCACTCCTATGGAAGGCCTTATCAATCCTGAAGGCAGAGTGCTTGGAATTATGTGAGATGGTGCTCTGGCATGAGCTGAGCCCGTTTGCAGCTTGCGGAACCAAGTCCTAATATCTGTTCCATGATAACGCTATACCATATACTCTTAAGTGCATTATAATCCTCGCGGTTAAATGCTAACTCTGGTATAGCATTATCAAAACATGTCGAGTAAGGTGTCATACGATTTGGAATACTACCCCCTTGCCAATTCTGGCGACGGGGGTAGCATTCCACCCTTCTAGAGGGACACGACATGTATGTAACTGTGAACCCCGGTTAAAGTTAACTCGAGCCTCAGCGTCACAAAATGGATGCTGCCACCACAGACACAAGTCTGACCTCCTGCTGCTGGGAGTCCTTTCAGCGAGGATGGCTTGGACAAAGGGTTTCCTGCCTTGGGAGGTGCTAGCACCACCCCAGACAGGATTTTGTGTATTGAGGTAGGGAGGCCTGAAAGGAATGAGACATGCCTGGGGCACACAAGGTGCCCTGTGCATACACCGGTTCAAACCAGTTGCTGTGGCATCCCAGCCCCAGCTCTGGCGGGAAACCGGACAAAGGATAGGGGGTGTAACCACCCCCCTTCCTGGTCCCACCCAGGGGAGGGACCTAGTCAGTAGTGCAGCCCCCTTTAGGAGAATAAAGGTAGGAGCTGGTCCCATTCCAAATTAGATTATCCTGAACTATTCAACAAGAAGAAACTCTGGCCTTCGACGTTCTGCTCCACAGAAGACTGAAGAATCTCCCTTGTGGACAACGAGTGTCCACCCTGCAACTGCAGGCACCATCAAGCGTCCAGCGGCTTCACTTTGTCATCTTCCCTCGAGGATCCAGACTTCAGAGCCCGACGAGACCCGGATTCCCAGACCTCTCCGACCTCTACCTACATCTACAGCAAAGCTGAGACCCGTGGGTGCGACGAGACACGTGGGGCCGGCCATCTTGAACGAACCTGCACTTCGCTTCCAGCCCGACTCCCGAGGTAAACTCGACCAAGTGCTTTGGGGACCGAGAAGCCCCAACCCCGAGCAGCCCCTGCACCGAAGATCAGCCCTCCAGCATCCACGAGATCTGCTTGGGGCCCTTCTGCTTTGTTGCTGCTCGACGCGTTGTCTGGTCACTTGCTGGCTGGCTAGTGGCCTCCCAGACGACGGACCTTCGAATCTTCACTGCTGGTCTGGTTGCTCCAGACTGGCCCTTGCTCCCTTCCAAAAGAGGGGCACCCCGGACTCTCCTAGTCCGCACCAGACGCTTTCTTCACTCACCGCTTGGGTTGCCTTTGCCAAGGCCTGTTGAGTCCAATCCCGGATCCGACACCGCCGACAGCGAGAGCCTGCGTGGGACAGCTCGTGCCTCCATCCTGGTCGTCGAAGACACCTCCTGGTCCACGTGGCTGCAGAGTCAAGCGTCCACTCTTCACCTGATCGCGACGTCGACATCTGGTTCCTTCCTGGTTCCACTCCAGTCACTGGCTAGTGACTGTGAACATTGTCCCCTCTGCTTTCAGGTCTCCTTCTTCAACAATCCACCCTTGGATTGCACCGGACATCTTCCTCCTGGTCACCTGCAGCATCTTTTCTTTCAGGCTCCATAGACTTCAACGCGAGAACCCGACGCACTTTGACACCTATGCACCCGCGGCCCGTGGGTGAGGTAACGAGAGCATTTCGGTGCTCAAGGGTAGTTTAACTGTCCTAGTGTCCAGTTACACAGTCGTTTTAGTCCTACCTAGTCAGGATTGTCCGTACTCACCTTTTACTTGAACTGTACTGTCCATAGAATTTGTTACGCATCTCGCGTGTGAGTTCACACTCTGCACACGCGTTCCGTGGGCCTCCTATTACTTACCTGAAGTTAGTATAGCGTGGTCCCATCGATCCTACAGCCTCTGGACAGCTCCATTCTGATTATCGACTTTCACATTCCACTTACTTAGTATATGGTTTGTCGTGCCCCTAGGGCACCATTGTAATTTTGTGCAACTTGTCGTATTTTTCGTAAGAGATTGTCATGTGCTTAGCCCTCTGACCTCATAAAGAGTTCAGAGGTGTTGTTATTAATAAATAGACTGTTTATTTTCATAACAACCTGTGTGGTGTCCTTTCATCTGGTATTCAAGGGGTTATATTGTGGTAAAACAGCTGGCTTCACATGCCAAAAGAGTTTAGCCTAAGACTGCTTTGTCCACGCTACCATTAGGATAGCTGGTCTAGAAGGTTGACTTACAACAGGTGGAAGAGGTGTGGCGCCGCGGCCAGGGCGACTGACGCTGGAATCTGGGGACCACGGTTCGATCCCCGACTCCGGCGGCAGGTTAGCGGTATTCAAGGGGTTATATTGTGGTAAAACAGCTGGCTTCACATGCCAAAAGAGTTTAGCCTAAGACTGCTTTGTCCACGCTACCATTAGGATAGCTGGTCTAGAAGGTTGACTTACAACCAATCACCATAAGGGTTGTTTGGTCTGATACAAGGTGATCACTAGAACTAGTGAGCATCATATATCAGGCCAACTTCTCACACTCTGTCCTAATCTACTTGCCCTGAGCAAGTGACCAGGAGCCAAACTCCCAGAGCCGCGTGGCCTGCTAGCCAGCTGCCACCAACCGAAGGCCCCCCTGCCTCTCATTGACTAACATTGGGCCTAATTACCTCTGCACCCGGCCGCACCTGTGCCGCTGAGGGTGTACTAACTGTACCTACCTGATCCTGGGGGACCCCTGAGTCTGTGCCCAAAACCTTACCTTCACCAGCCAAGTACTCACCTGGAGGCCGGTAATTCACTTACCTGCCATTGGATAACATTGACCCATTTGGACTCGAAAATGTTCTAAGTGTGACGTTTTGAAAACTGAAAACATTCTTATAAAATCAGCCAAAGTCCGAATTCGAAAAAACTCCTGTGATCAGGAGAGAAGCCAGTACTGTACCTTTCAGCCCAGTACTGAACCACAAAAGTAACCTGTGTTTTAGGCATATGAGCTGCAGATCGTATACTGTGCATTAGATCGCCACCTGGTGTTGGGCTCGGATGATTGCAGGTTGTTGTCTTCTTGGAAGAAGTCTTTGTAGTCACGAGATTTTGTGTATCCCAGGTAGGCAGGGCTGAAAGGAAGGTGACTGCAAGTGGCACCCTGGTGCTCACTGTGCATATGCCGGCTCAAACCAGTTCCTGGGGCACCCCAGCCCCTGAGCTGGGGAGAGACCGGACAAAGGAGAGGGGTGTAACCACCCCCCTCCTGGTCCCACCCATAGGGCAGGACCTAGTCGCGTGCCAGCCCCTTTTTCTTAGGATAAAGGTAGGAGCAGGCCCCCTTCCCAATAATCTTGAATCTTGAACTACTTTCCACGAAAGGAACTCATGACTTTCTCTGAAGACACTCCCTTGTGGCTAAGGAGTAGCCACCCTGCACCAGCAGGCACCATCGAAGCTCTTGCGGTTTGCTGCACGTCCATCCTCCGGATCAAGACTGCCCAGCTCGACGAGACCCGGATTCCCTGCCATCTCCGACCTCTACCTACATCATCCAGCCCAGCTGAGATTCGTGGGTGTGACGAGACCCGTGGGACCGGCCATCTTCAAGACCTGCACGACGCTTCACCAGCACGACCCCCGAGAGACCCTCGAGTAAGTGCACTGGGGTTTGAGAAGCCCTAACCCTAAGCAGCTCCAGCACCGAAGTCCAGCCTCCCAGCATCCACGAGATCTGCGTGGGGCCCTTCTGCTTCTTTGCTGCTTGCCACGTTGTCCGGTCACTTGCTCGTTGTCCGGTCACTTGCTCGTTGGCTAGTGACCCTCTTGACGACGTACCACGACGTTTTCACCGCTGGTCTAGGTCCCCTAGACTGGCCCTTGCTTCTTGTCCAACAAGAAGTGCCCTGGACCCTCCTGGTCCACTCCAGATGCCATCTTGACTCCACCGCGTGGGCTTGCCTTTGCCAAGGTTTGTTGCTCAAATCCTGAGTCCAGCATCGCCGACAGCCTCGTGGGACAGCTCGCACCTCCAGCCTGGACGCCGACAACGCCTCCTGGCCCGTGTGACTGCAGAGTCCAGCGTCGCCCACTCACCTGGTCGAGGTGACTTCATCCGGTGCCATCCTGGGGCCCACATAATCACTGGCTAGTGATTAAGAACTGAGTCCCCTCTGCTTTCAGGTCGTCTCCTTCACTGATCCAGCCTTGGATCACACCGAACATCTTCACTGGTCGCCTGCCAGTAACATCTTCTTTCAGGCTCCATAGACTACAACGAGGATTCCCGACGTCATTTGAACCCTATGCAGCCGCAGCCCCTGGGCTAGGTAACCCGAGCATTTCGGTGCTCCAGCACAGGTTCACTCTCCTAGTGTCCAGATCCTTTTTCGTTTTTAGTCTACCTAGTCGGATTCGTCCGGAAACAGTAACTTTAGAAACGCTAGCATCCATAGACTTCTTCCTGCATCCCGCGTGAGAGTGCACACTCTGCACCCGATCTCCCTATGCCTCCTGCTCCTAACCTTAGGGTTCAGTAGTCTAGTCCTAGCGATCCTGAAGCCTCTGGATCTTGTTACTTACCTGCTAGTATTTCGCATTCCACTTTTTGTGTATATGGTTTTTCGTGCCCCTCGGGCATTTGTGTAAATTGTGCAACTTAAAATATTTTCGTAAGAGTTTTGTATTGTGCTCAGCTCCCTGACTCATAAAGAGTTCAGGGTAGACTTGTTATAAATAAATATCCTTTATTTTCATAACTTGTGTGGTGTCCTTTCACTTGGTGTTCAAGGGGTATATGTGATGGCGAAACAGCTGGCTTAACACGCCCTCTAGAGCTTAGCCTGAAGACTGCTCGTATCCATGCTACTAGGATAGCTGGTCTAATAAGGTTGACTTACAACCAATCATCAATAAGGGTTGTTTGGTATGATACAAAGTGATCACTAGAATAGTGAGCACTATATATCAGGCCAACTTCTCACACGCCCCTGCCTGACAAAGAATCTAAAGTTATTGACGCGTCAGGGAAACGGATTGCTGCACAAGCAACAAACATATGCGCATAGCAAACACACAAGACTTACTCTCACGCTACAACAGGGCTCACTACGACCAATTAGAAAAACTGATGGAGGACCTCCCAGATCAGTACAAAGATCAGGCAACAGAGCTCATACAGGAAGGCAAATTAATATCTAATGCCTCAATTAAGTGTGCACTAGATGTAGCTGACACAGCATCCAGAGCAGTCAATACTAGTGTTATACTCAGACGACATGCGTGGTTACGCATTTCAGGTTTTAAAACAGAGGTACAGACCACCATCCTGAACCAGCCCTTCAATTAAAACCAATTGTTCGGGCCGGAAGTAGACACTACACTGGAAAAGATGAACGAGGAGGCTCTAAGCAAACCGGCACAGATACGTCATCTTTTAAAACAAATACACAGACCTCCTCTAACAAGAGCTACTTCAGAGGAGGATACAGAGGCAATAATAACAAGGGAAGAGATAGAGGTAATAACATCCGTTCCCCTTCCACTCCCAAACAGTGACTTCCCTCTGCCTCCCCCACAGCATTCCACTCCTGTGGGGGGCAGATTATCACAGTTCCTACCTGTCTGGAATTCCATCACAACAGACAGGTGGGTGAGACCAACTATCCAACATGGCTACTGCCTAGAACTCACAGCAACCCCCCCAAACATACCGCCCAGGCAGCGTCCAATGTCCACAGACCATATTACTCTGCTTCAACAAGAAGTTCTAGCACTTCTACAAAAGGATGCTATTCAAGTAGTTCCTTTAGAAGAACTGGGAACAGGAGTCTACTCCTTGTACTTCCTAATTCCCAAGGACGGGACACTAAGACTAATTCTCAACCTCAGGCCCCTCAACCATTACATACAATCAGATCATTTTCACATGATCGCTCTGCAGCAAGTACTCCCACTACTGCAACAAGGCGACTTTCTTTCAACACTAGACCTAAAGGACGCCTAATTTCACATTCCTATACATCCTGCTCACAGGAAGTATCTAAGGTTTGTCATACAAGGACAGCACTAGCAGTTCAAAGTCCTTCCATTCGGGGTCACAACCGCACCACGAGTGTTCACAAAGTGCTTAGCAGTAGTAGCGGCACATCTCAGAAGACAACGGATACATGTCTTCCCTTATCTAGACTGGCTTATAGAAACAAAAACATACAGTCAATGTGTCCATCACACAAAGCACACAATTAAAACACGGCACGACTTGGTGTTTACCATAAACTACACCAAGTCGCGCCTAGAGCCTTCGCACGTTCATCAGTATCTAGGAGCTACCATAAACCCATCTACAGCTCTAGCGTATCCCAGCCCAGCCAGGATACAGAGCATTCAAACCTTAGTCTCCAGTTTTCAACCCCAGCAGTCTCTCCAAGCCAGAGTGTTCATGAGACTAATAGGCATGATGGCGTCTTGCATCTTCATAGTGCCACATGCAAGACTGCAAATGCGTCCGTTACAGGAATGTCTAGCACGACAATTGAATCGGGCTCAAGGTCAGCTCACAGACCTGGTGTTGGTGAACAGCCGTACATATCGCTCTCTGCAATGGTGGAACACCAAAGATTTGACAAAAGGACGGCCGTTCCTAGAGCCTGTCCCACAGATAGTGCTCACGACAGACGCATCCCTCACAGGATGGGGAGCCCATCTCTTACACTATACCACTCAAGGCCAATGGAACAACCAACCAAAACTGTTCCAACCATCTAGAGCTGCTAGCAATTTTCCTAGCACTCAAAACATTTCAAGTGCAAGTACAAAACAAAGCTGTCCTAATCCGGATGGACAATATGACAGCCATGTACTATACACAAAAACAGGGGGGACACACTCTCTGCAACTGTCCCAGCTCGCACAGAACATTTGGAGATGGGCCATTCCTCAAAACATACATCTGACCGTGGAACACCTTCCAGGAATTCACAATCAGATAGCAGATCTGTTGAGTTGACAGTCACAACAGATTCACGAATGGGAGATACATCCACAAGTTCTTCAGCCATTCTTCCAAATGTGGGGAAATCCACACTTAGATCTGTTTGCCACCCACGAGAATACAAAATGCCCAACCTTCGCTGCCAGGTTTCCACACCCACGGTCGGCGGGGAATGCGATATGGATGAACTGGTCAGGCAGATTTGCGTACGCTTTTTGCGCCTCTCCCACTCATTCCACTAGTAGTGCGCAAACTCAGACAACAGTCTCTCAAACTAATTCTAGGGGCCCCTACATGGGCACGTCAGCCGTGGTTCACCACGCTACTAGATCTCTCACTGGTTCCACATCAGAAATTACGGCTCACGCCATCCCTGTTAACACAGAACCATGGAGAAATAAGGCACCCAGAACCAAACCAACTGAATATGGCGATCTGGCTCCTGAGGTCTTAGAGTTTGGCTACTTAAACCTACCACCAGACTGTATGAACATAATTAAAGAAGCTAGAAGACCCACTACCAGAGCGTGTTATGCCGCTAAGTGGAAAAGATTTGCAATATATTGCAACAATAATCACATTGATCCATTGGGTGTTTCCATCCAAAATATTATTTGCTACCTTCTACACCTACAAAGGTCCAATTTAGCTTACTCTTCCATACGCCTGCATCTAGCAGCAATTGCAGCCTATTTACAGAATAGACAACATCTATCTCTATTCAGAGTACCTGCGATCAAAGCTTTTATGGAAGGATTAAAACGAATAATCCCACCTAGGTTACCACCTGCACCAGTATGGAACCTAAACGTGGTCCTTACAAGACTTATGGGTCCCCCTTTTGAGCCTTTACACAAGTGTGAACTGCAATTCCTAACATGGAAAACTGCCTTCCCTGTTGCCATCACCTCTCTCAGAAGAGTTAGTGAAATACAAGCATTCACAATACAAGAACCATGTTTTCAGATACATAATAACAAAGTGGTTCTTAGGCCTAATCCAAAATTCCTGCCAAAAGTTATTACTCCTTTTCACCTTAACCAATCAGAAGAGCTACCTGTGTTTTTTCAAAACCTGGACTCTGTTGCAGAAAGGGCTTTACACACCTTAGAAGAGCCCTGTTCTACTTCACAAATAGGACTAAAACCTTCAGAAAGACAAAACAATTATTGGTATCTTTCTCTCCTCCACACAAAGGCAGCCCCATCGCTAAGGGGGGAATTGCCAGCTGGATTGTAAAATGTATACAAATATGCTATCAAAAAGCTCAACGTACACTAACAGTTCCTCCTAGAGCACACTACTCGCAAATTAGGAGCCTCTATGGCTTTCTTAGAAAACATCCCCCTCGAGGACATATGCACAGCAGCAACATGGTCTACAATGCCCACCTTCACTAAACACTATTGTGTTGATGTGCAAGCCAAGCAGCAAGCTGCAGTGGGCCAAGCTGTCCTTAGAACACTATTTCAGAATACTGCAACGGATACAAGCGACCACCGCTAGGGGAGACACTGCTGCACAATCGTTGCTAAGTGTACAATCTGCAGCTCATATGCCTCGAACGGAATATGCTACTTACCAGTATGCATCTGTTCTTGGCATGTAGAGCTGCAGAGTGGTACACGCCCTCCCGCCTCCCCGGGACTTGTATCCGTTCCAGTACTCATCTTACTTAGATGCACACGCATGGACATCCTTTCTCTTTACTTCTACTAACTCCATCATTTCCCATCATGGCGAAAAACAATCTGAGGATTGAGTCGAAGACCATGCGCAGTATTGTCCAAGGGAGGAGTCACCTATCTCGTGACTACAAAGACTTCTTCCAAGAAGACAACAACCTGCAATCATCCGAGCCCAACACCAGGTGGCGATCTAATGCACAGTATACGACTCTGCAGCTCTACATGCCAAGAACAGATGCATACTGGTAAGTAGCATATTCCTTTCCTCCCATTGAATAACATTGTGAGAATCACCTCAAAGTTTCTAAGTGTGAACTTTTAAAACCGCTTTATATTCAGGAAAAATCATCACTGTAACTAAAACGTTTTTGCTAATCTGGTTTCAGTTTAGACCCCAGGGCTGAATCCAAGGTCTAGTCCTGGAACTACCAAAGTAATCCATAAAGTAATCAACTGTACTTTCCTATGAAAACCCATTGAGCTCAATGCTAGAGTGTGTTTCAGAACTGTATTGCTTATTAGCTAACCTGTGATTATTGTGTGTACAAACTCATTGCTCCTCTGCAAAGTAGTTACATGAGAGTACTCGTAACTTGAAAAGTATATTTTTATAACTGTTGGTTCTAAAAATAAAACAACCATATCTTTGGATATACAAACAATTGGCCTGGAGTTCAGTCCTTGTGTGTGTGAAACCTTTTGCTGACTGAGAGTGTACAACAAATGCTTTACACTGTCCTCTGGTACTGCCTTACTGCTCGACCAAGCTACCTCTTTGGAGAGTAAGGTCACACCTGGCTTTAACCTCTGGGGTTGGTGGACTCCTTACACACTGTACTTCCTTCTAGTCCAGTATATATGGAGCCACTTTCTCACACCGTAGCTACGGAGGAGGGGGCTTCCTACAGTGTGGTGTTGACGAGGGCAGCCAAGGCCTTGGCTCTTAAGCTCCCGTCGCGGCCGTGAGGACTAACCTCACTGAGGTCCTCAAACCGCAGGCAAGCTCTTCAGAGCCTCTACTGCTGTTCAATGAGGCCCTTACTGACGTTCTGTTGGGCACTTGGTCCAGGCCCGCTACAGGTCCCCCTGTAGATAGGAACGTGGCCAGACGCCACCGCCTGGCCCCGGGCGACCCTAGCTTCCTGTCCACCCACCCCACTCCCGACAGCTCCTCCTGATCGGGAATCCAAAAGTTATGACCAGTTTGGTAAAAAGATGTTCTCCTCACTCAGTTTGGGGTTGCGGTTGGTCAACACCGCTTGCCTTTTGGGCCGTTACACCCACTCTCTGTGGGACACGGTCGCGGACGTGCTGCCGACTTGCCTGGAGGAGGCCTGGGTAAAATTTGCCCAAGCCCATGCGGAAGGGCGAGATGCGGCACGGTACTCTTTGTTGTGGGCTGGATACTGCGGACTCGCTAGGCAGGGCGATTGCAACGACGGTGGCGATTCGCCACCACGCCTGGCTGAGGTCCAGAACACCCTCATGGACATGCCGTTTGATGGCCGTTGCCTCTTTGGCGAAAAGGCAGACCGTGCGCTTGAGCGCTTTAAGGACTCCAGGGCTACGGCCAATTCGTTGGGCCTGTCAGGCCTGCGCCAGCAAACTTCTGCCTTTTGCCCCTTTCATGGCCAAGGAAGGGGGAACACCCACATGTCCTGCCAGCCACGGGCCGCAGACTAACATCCAGCGCAGTGGCGGACGTGGTTACCGTCACGGCGGTAACGGGACAGCGCCGTGGCCGGTCCACATCCACCCCCGCAGCATCCGCCTCAAAGCCTTCAAAGGCGTCATATGGGGCTTTCAGCCCCATATGACGCCAGTGGGGGGCAGGGTTCGCCATCACCTCCTCCACTGGCGCTCCATCACATCGGACAGGTGGGTGCTGCAAATCGTCCGAATGGGCTACTCCCTCCCCTTCGAGACGACCCCTCCAGCCATGCCACCGCAGTACCACCGCGTGTCGGGGGATCACTTGCAACTTCTTCAAGTGGAAGTTACGGCCCTCTTGGACAAGGGGGCCATCGAGCGCATTCCTGGGCCAGAAGTAGGGTGTGGTTGTTACTCCCACTACTTTCTGGTTCCCAAGAAGGGCAAAGGGGGCCTACGCCCTATCTTGGACCTCCGGAACGTCAACGGCTTCCTCCGGGAGAAGTTCAAGATGCTGACTTTGGCTCAGGTCTTAGCTGCCCTGGACCCGGGAAACTGGATGGCAGCGTTGGACTTGCAGGACGCATATTTTCACATCCCCGTCCTGCCGGCCCACCGGAGCTACCTGCGGTTCACGGTAGGCCACGAGCACTTTCAGTTTACCGTGTTCCCCTTCGGCCTTACCAGGGCCCCTCGGGTGTTCACGGAAGTGATGGCGGTGGTCGCAGCTCATCTGCGCAGATTCGGGGTGTCAGTCTTCCCCTATCTCGATGACTGGTTGTTGAAGGCGGGCTCGCCCCAGACAGTCGTCAGCCACCTCCAGACTACGGCCGACCTCCTGCACCTGCTGGGGTTCTCCATCAATGTGCCGAAGTCACACCTGTGTCCCTCTCAGAAGCTCCTCTTCATCGGAGCGGTTCTGGACTCGGCTTGGTTTCGGGTTTATCCTCCCGAACAGCGGGTTCAGGATATTCAGGCTCGGATTCCGATCTTTCAGCCTTTATCCCGGGTCTTGGTCAGGTTGACGCTGAGACTTCTGGGGCTGATGGCCTCCTGCATCCTTCTGGTGCATCACGCCCGGTGGTGGATGCAGGCTCTACAGTGGGACCTGAAGTTCCAGTGGGCGCAGCATCAGGGCAAACTGTCCGACCACGTCCGGATCTCGGAGGGCACTGCGAGACAGTTGCAGTGGTGGCTCACGGACCGCGGTTGGGTCAACGGCAGATCCCTACCCCAACCGGAGCACATGGTAGTGACAGATGTGTCCCTCCTGGGCTGTGGGGGCCACATGGGAGAGGCGGAGATCAGAGGCCTCTGGTCTCCGGCGGAGTCCCGGCTCCACATCAACCTTCTGGAGCTGCGGGCGATCCGTCTTGCACTGAAGGCATTCCTTCCCTCTGTCCGGGGGAAGTGTAGAGCAGGTGTTCATGTGTCGTACTGCAACAGAGTGGGCTGGGGTCGTGGATCCTTTGTCAGGAGGCTCTGCACCTCTGGCAAAGGCTGGAACACCAGAGCATCACCCTGGTGGTTCAACACCTGGCAGGTTTCCTGAACGCCAGGGTCGACTAACTCAGCTGCCGGTGCATGATGGATCCCGAATGGCGTCCAAGGCGGTGCTCGCTCGTAGACGTTTTTCATCGCGAGTGGAGCTGCGGTCTGTTGTACGCTTTTCCATCTATACCACTTCTGCCCAGAGTGCTGAAGATCTGGCGCGACCGGGCCCAAGTCATCCTTGTGGCTCCGGACTGAGCACGAAGGTACTGGTATCCTGAGCTGCTCAGCATGTCAGTCGATCCCCTGATTTGTCTGCCTCTTCGGGAGGACCTTCTGTCGCAGCAGCAGCGAACGGTCCTCCACCCGAACTGGTCCATTCTCCACCTACATGCGTGGAGATTGAGCGGCGACAGTTGAGGCCATTTGCCTAGCCTCCTAAAGTCTGTGATGTGATTCTGGCAGCCAGGCGTCCCTCCACAAAATTGGTGTACACTTTCAGGTGGAACAAATTTGTGGCATGGTGAACAGCAAAGGCTGTGGATCACCTTTCTGCCCCTCTTTCTGAGGTTCTCCTCTTCCTTCTTTCTCTTGCCCAGCAGGGCTCTGCTCTAGGCACTATCAAAGGCTACCTCTCTGCCATTTCAGCCTTTTTGAGGCTTCCTGACCAGCCTTCTCTTTTCAAGTCCCCTGTTGAAACAAGATTCTTGAAGGGCATCACAAACATGTTTCCTCCTGTTCCTTTCGTGATGCCCCAGTGGGACTTGAACCTTGTTCTGACCTATTTGATGTGCGCTCCTTTCGGGCCACTTCACAATTGCCCTCTTCGTCTTCTGACTCTTAAGACTGCATTCCTGGTTGCCATCAACTCTGCCTAGAGAGTGAGTGAGCTCCAGGCTCTATCTTCTAAACCTCCTTTCCTCTGTCCATCCGGACAAAGTTGTCTTGAGAACTCGTCCTTCTTTCCTGCCCAAGGTGGTTACAGCCTTTCATATCGAACAGTCCATCCCCTTGCCCACCTTCTTGCCACCTCCGCATCCCTCGAAAGAGGAAGCGAGGCTCCACCACCTGGACCCAAAACGTGCGCTCTCGTTCTATCTAGACCGCACACGCCAGTTCCGGGTGGACGACCAGCTCTTTGTTGGTTACGTGGGTGCTAAGAAGGGACGGGCGGTGCACAAACGACCATCTCTCGGTGGGTCATGTGGTGCATCAAGGTCTGTTACTCCTTGGCCAAAAAAGGAGCTTCCTGTTGGGCTGAGGGCCCATTCCACTCGGTCCACGGCGGCTACTACTGCCCCGGGTCGGAGAGTCCCCTTGCAGGACAACTGTCGGGCAGCTACGTGGGCCTCGCTGCACATGTTTGCTGGACACTACTGCCTGGACAGCCAAGTCCGGAGAGATGGCTTTTTCGGCCGTTCCGTTCTCCAGGACTTTCTGGTGTGATCATTGGTTCGCAGACCCACCACCGGGGTTGGTATTGCTGGGGTATCTATTCTAAGGTAAGGAATCTAACACTAACCTGTTTCTTTCAGATGCACAAGTTACTTACCTTCGGTAACGATATATCTGTAAAACATTAGTTAGTGTTGGATTCCTTACCGCCCCACCCATCCTCCCCGTTCTGCGAACCGATTTCTAGGGTTAAGGTATATCCCTTTCAGGGCCCTAGTTTCATGGCACCAGTGTCGGTTTCTATCATGGCTCTGCGTTCCTGGCACGGAAAGCTACGTACAGAACTGACGTCAGCGCGCCAGGGTGGCGTCTAAGTACTCCGACATCATCCCGGCGATCACGGCGCCGACGACGGATGTGGAGCTGCAGATGACGCCTACCGACGTGCAGGGGTACTGCTACGCTAACCTTTCCGGATCCAGACTGACAACTGGGGATATTCTAAGGTAAGGAATCTAACACTAACTACTGTTTCTTACAGCTATATCGTTACCGAAGGTAAGTAACTTGTGTAACTTGTTCATTTGGGCTATGATCCCGATGTTTCAACCTTTGACCTGGATCTCAATGAGAATCTTTCCTGTGTACCAAACCAGGTGGCAAATGCGGGCTCTGCAGTGGAATCGGAATTTACAATGGGCTCGACACCAAGGGAAACTCTCAGATTCCATCCAGGTCACGGGGAAGACTCTAAAAGATCTGCAGTGGTGGCTGCTTGACTGAAATTGGACAGGTGGTACACCTCTCTCCCTGCCCCTCTAAGATCTAAATGCCATGAGGGATGCATTGTTGCTGGGTTGGGAAGGTCGTCTGAGAGAGGTGGAGAGGAGGGGATTTTGGTGGAGACACTCCTCCACATCAGTCTGTTGGGGTTGCAAGTGATTTACAGGGCACTAAAAGCTTTCTTTCCGTCAACGGCACAGTGTCCCATGCCATCAACAGCACTTGAAATATGGAAGCAACTTTTTTTAATCACCAATATTGTGCGTTTAGCCCAAGCAAAGTAGACTTTATACTTTCAACCCTAATATCAATGTGAAATGAGTTGCCTGGTGATTTAACATGTATTTGGTTCGGTTTTGACGGTATCCTGCTCTTGTTCTATTTTTACATGTCTTCTGTTAATGCTCTAGGTTGTTGGGGCCATCAGCAGCTGCAGACATTCTGCAGTTGAGCAGCAGCCTTCCCTTGCAGAGTCGTGGTAGAGCGCGCCTCCTTGTGGGAAATGATGATGTTCACATCATTGCCCGCTCCGATGACGAGTTGCTGGATGACTTCTTCCATGACCAGAGTACTGCCACCAGCCAGGCCGGTGAGTGCTTGAATCTTTTAGTTATGATTGGTTATCTCGTTGGGGGGAGCCTCTAGGTAATTGGATACTTTACCCTTATTTATGACTTGGTACAGTCTGGAAAGCTGCTGACTTCGTCTTTTGGTAATTTCTGCATACACTTTTAGTTTCTTTCAAAATGGTATGGGAGCTACGAAGCATTTAGAAGTTGTGGGTGCAATATGGTCTCTAGGAGTGTCAAGTTATTATACGTTCAGTAATGGGTTGTTTTTTTTAACAGTTTGGTTTTCTTTTTGCTCACCTTTTGTATTACTGTAGGTACACTGTCTAGCATCCCAACTGCTCTGACTCGCTGGACCGAGGAGTGTAAGGTTCTGGATGCAGAGAGTATGCACGACTGTGTATCTGGTGAGTGCTTTTGGGGGATTCTATTATGCTGCGGAGTGCTTTTGGATTCTAATGGATACTTTTTGTTGGAAAGTGGGTAATTGATAAGGGCAAATGTAGGTCTGCCACTGGCAGTAAGGCCACTAACACATGATAGGACTCAGCATAGGTCTAAGAAAATTATTCCTTTGCTCAACCCTTGGTAACATGGCTGCAAGCAGACAGGCTTAACTGCAAAGACAGGTATGTAAAGCATTAAAAAAACACAATTTCAGTAAATAATTAAGACGCTGTAGGAGAGTAGGGTCTGCAATCCTATGATCACCCAGATTTTTGCTTTTTGCTTCACTGGTTTACGACTTTCCCTGGCTGTGGGCCTGCTAATCAGACCCACAGCCTAGCTGTTCTCTCTACTCCAAATTGTACCCAGGTACTGAATTGGCACTGGGCCCTCTCCAAGTCCCTCTACCCAGGGCTGAGGTGCACCCAGAAGTCTCCCAGGGGCTGCAGCATGTATTATGCCACCCCTGGGCTGACTAACTAAATCAGACACAACTGGCTGCTTGACAGCTGGGGCAAGGTGGTGTAATCACCCTTTGCTTTAGATATAGTATTCCTATATCTAAACCTAAAATGGACACATATATTCCTATCAGTCACTCCTATGGCAGGCCTTAACAATCCTGAAGGCAGAGTGCATGGAATCATGTGAAATGGTGCTCTGGCATGAGCTGAGCCCGTTTGCAGCTTGCGGAACCAAGTCCTAATAGCTGTTCCATGATAACGCTATACCATATACTTTTAAGTGCATTATGTACCTCGCGGTCATATGCTAACTTTGGTATAACCTTATCAAAACATGTCGAGTAAGGTGTCATACGAATTGGAATACTAACCCCTCGCCAATTCTGGCGACGGGGTTAGCATTCCACCCTTCTAGAGGGACACGACATGTTGGTAACCTGTAACCCCGGTTAAAGTCAGACATAGCCTCAGCTCCACAAGATGGATGCTGCCACCGAGACACAAGTCTGCCCTCCTGTTGCTGGGAGTCCTCCCAGCCCAGGAGGCAAGGACAAAGGGTTTCCTGCCAGGGGCGGTGCCAGCACCGTCCCAGACAGGATTTTGTGTATCCTAGGTAGGCAGGGCTTTAGAGGAAGGTGACTGCAAGTGGCACCCCGGTGCTCACTATGCATAGGCCGGCTTGAACCAGTTCCAGGGGCACTCCAGCCCCTGATCTGGGGAAAGCCCGCCAAAGGAGAGGGGTGTAACCACCCCCCTCCTAGTCCCACCCATAGGGCAGGACTTAGTCGCGTGCCAGCCCCTTTTTGCAGGATAAAGGTAGGAACTGGCCCCCTTCCAAATTAGATCAATCTTTGAATCCTGAACCGACTTTCCACGAGAGGAACTCAAGACTCTTCCTAAGATTTCTCCCTTGTGACTAAGGAGTAGTCACCCTGCAGCAGCAGGCACCATCCAAGCATCGTGGTCTGCTGTAAGTCTCTCCTCCGGATCAAGACTGCCCAGCACGACGAGAACCGGCTTCCCTGGCACCTCTGACCTCAACCTGCATCATCAGCCCAGCTGTGATCCGTGGGTGTGACGAGACCTCGAGGGACCGGCCATCTTTGAAGACTGCACGACGCTTGTCCAGCACGACCACCGAGTGACCCTCGACTGAGTGCTTTGGGGTAAGAGAAGCCCCGACCCTGAGCAGCTCCAGCACCGAAGTTCAGCCCCCCTGCATCCACGAGATCTGCGTGGGGCCCTTCTGCTCTTTGCTGCTCACCGCGTTGTCCAGGCCACTTGCCCGTTGGCTAGTAGCCCTCTTACGACGCTTCACGACGACAAACACCGCTGGTCTGGTTGCTCCAGACTAGCCCTTGCTCCCCTCCAAAAGAGGAGCACCCTGGACCCTCCTGGTCCACTCCAGACTCCCTTTTAAGTCCACCGCGTGGGCTTTCATTTGCCATGACTTGTTGCCCCAATCCTGGGTCCAGCGACGTCGACAGCAGAGACCTTCGTGGGACAGCTCGCACCTCCATCCTGGTCGCCGACAACGCCTCCTGGTCCGAGAGACTGCAGAGCCCAGCAGCGCCCACTCACCTGGTCGAGGTGACTTCGTCCGGTGCCATCCTGGTGCCCACCTAAATCACTGGCTAGTGATTCAGAACTTGGTCCCCTCTGCTTACAGGTCTTCTTCTTCCCTGATCCAGGCTTGGATCACCACGAACTTCTTCACTGGCTGCCTGCCAGCAACTTCTTTCTTCAGGCTCCTGGTTCTTCAACAAGGGTTTCCGACGCAACTTGAACCCTATGCAGCCGCAGCCCCTGGGCTAGGTAAACTGAGTACTCCGGTGCTCCAGCATAGTCCAACACCCTAAGTGTTCGGATCCACTCTTGTTTTCGACCCACCTAGTCGGGTTCACCCGAGAACAGTAACTTTGTGATTGCTAGTATCCATAGACTTGTTCCCGCATTACGCGTGAGTTCCCACTCTGCACACGGCGTCCCTAGGCATCCTGCTTCTAATCCAAGGGTTCAGCATTGTAAGCCTAGCGTTTCTACAGTCTAGAAAAGTAGTACTTACCTGCTAGTAATTCGCATTCCACTTCTTGTGTATATGGTTTTTCGTGCCCCTCGGGCATTTGTGTAAATTGTGCGACTTTAAGTATTTTCGTAAGAGTTTTGTTGTGTGCTTAGCTCCCTGTCTCATAAAGAGCCAGGGTAGTCTTGTTATAAATAAATATCTGTTTATTTTCATAACAACTTGTGTGGTGTCCTTTCACTTGGTGTTCAAGGGGTAAATGTGATGGTAAAACAGCTGGCTTAACACGCCCTCTAGAGTTTAGCCCAAAGACTGCACGTGTCCATGCTACTAGGATAGCTGGTCTATCAGGTTGACTTACAACCAAACATCAATAAGGGTTGTTTGGACTGATACAAAGTGTTCACTAGAATAGTGAACATTATATATCAGGCCAACTTCTCACAGACGCAACACAAAATAAAAATCCCACACCAATTTATAAAAATAGGTAATATTTTTTATCTTTCAAATGACACCAAAACGAAAAAAATTCTCTGTGGGGAACCAGAGATGAATTTTTAAGGATTAGTCACTTTCTAGTGCTTAGAAACCAACAGCGCCCCTTTAAGTCATTTCGTTTTCTCTATCAGGGACACACCTTTATAAATGGTTCTGAAGAATTTTCTCACCACTGTGGTGGCCGACTTCTTCAGCAAGCGGGGTCAAGTTAGAACACCTTCCTGGCGTTCTGCTTGCGGGTCCCAAAGTATCCAAAACGCAATCCAAGGTTCTGGAATCTCCAAGAGGGTCCTTGAAAGTGTGAAACTTCAATTCCGCAATCCATTTGAACAAAACCCTTACAAATCCACTCGTACTCCAGGCTTTGAATTCTTTGTGGGGCTGTCCAGGTGAGCTCTGTTAACCTGTAGCTTGCAGGGTGTTTCCACTCTTGAGTCTTTTGGCAGCAAGGTAATCCACAGGGCTGCAGTGTTACTTGGTGCAGTCTTCAGAGGTCAGGCCTTTGAGTTCCTTGCACAGCAAAATCTTCAGCAGGGCACTTCTTGCTTCAGTAAGTTTCAAGCAGCAGATCTGGAGGGCTCTGCCCCTCTCAAGATACTTATTCAAAATTCTCTGGGTCAATCACCAGGTCACTGCTGACCAATGAGAGCAGGGCAACTCCTCATAGTTATGACCACATCCTGTGGAGTGTGGCATTAGTTTGTCCCGGAGTGCATCATTCTTCCAAATCCATAATGGCTGATTTTCCAGCAAGGAGGTAAGACCTGGCTAAACACACCCCCTGGGATGTCTTATCTTCATGGACACTCCCCCTACCATCTGCACATACCTTTCTTAAGCCTATCCCTGACTCTGGAAATGCTCTCTATCTTGCTCTCTATCTTGGCTTACCGAAAACCCTTACCAACAGGCTCCAGGTTTTGATGAATGATGCTGCCCGTTTGATCTTTAGACTTCCCAGGAGGTCTAGAGCCACTCCCCTACTACAAAGCCTACATTGGCTTCCAATTAAAGAGAGAGTGGAATTTAAGAGCTTGTGTACAGCTCATAAGGCAATTTACGGTAAGGCTCCAGCCTATATCAAGGAGCGCCTACAGCTGTACTGTCCGACGAGATCACTTCGGTCCTCGGACTCGCAGCTGCTGACCTGCTCTCGCTATAGGCTAGCAACGAAGGGAGGGAGAGCCTTCTCAGTACTGGTTCCCCAGTTGTGGAACAGTCTGCCTGGAGGGCTGCGCGAGGAAGGAAACCTCCTAAGATTCCGAAAGAGCTTAAAAACGCTATTGTTTAGGAGAAGCCTGAGCATAGCATAACCGGAATGCTGCTCTTTGCTCTGACTTTATGTTGTTGTCCTGTACCATCTTTTCCTGGCGCTTAGAGACCTGCAGGTGATTAGGCGCGGTATAAAATTAAAATAACAATAACAATAACAACGACTGTCATAGTGGACTGAAACCCAGGCCCCCCTCTTACCTTTGAAGAGCGTAGTTTACGACGCCACCTCCTGGCCTGGCATTCCTATAGACCAGCACACTGCCCTCCCAGCAGCCTGGGGCTAATCCACTTAACTCTGACCAATCAGGGCAGACCACTGAAAGGCTAAATTTGGACTTACAAACAAAGTCTTATAACTTATTGTATGTACACTTTAGGAGAAATTCAACAATATAATATTGTTGGATTTACTACTACCATTCTGGGAAGTCTTTGAATGGTCCGGCTAGTCCTCTCCTATCAATATTTATTAATCAATAACTTCCTACCTTGTTAACCTATGGGCCATGGGGTTTGCAATGGGGAAAATGACTGGGGCCACTTTTGTAGCGCCAGGGCTTATAAAAACCATATGTTCAAGGCATATGAGCTGCAGATTGCACACTATGCATAGATTGCCACCTAGTGTTGGGCCCAGATGTTTGCAGTTTGTTTTGTTGTGGAAACATTTTTGGGAAGTCACGGGATAGGTGACTCCTCCTTTGGATGATACTAGTATGCGCATGGGCATCTGCTCCATCCCCAGATTGTTTTTTTCCGCCACCGAGCTCGGATGGGTTTCCAGCGCTCCGTGTTGAAACCAATTTCCTTCAGCACGCAATCCTCACCAACTTACAGGAAATTAGTTTCGAACGCTTTTCACGTCTACGCTATTCTTCAACATCGAATACTTCGATTCCGGTCGACGGTCTTCGGGCCTACCCAGGCCTCGACTCCAGCTCATGGAAAGGACGCCATTTAAAAAGTGTCCTCAATGTGGGTCGACGTTTCCCCACACCGACCTTCATGAAGTGTGTAACCAGTGCCTCTCCCCGGAGCACGAGGCCAAAGACTGTTCCGCTTGTGCCTCTTTCCGCTCCAAAAAGACTATCCGGGACCAAAGAGCGAGAAGAACAATGGCTCGATCTTCAACTTTCATTCCGGACGACCTATTTGAGGAAGGCGTCAACGTCCCAGAACAACATGACGTCAACAGCTGTTCCAAAGAAGTAGATTCCGAAGTCGAGGACATCACTCCAGCGCAGCGGGTCGTAAGTAAGACCGTCGACCCCAACCCTTTCTCGACACAAACCCAAAGAAGGCCCCGGTCACACCCTCGCCCTCTGGCTCGGGTGCACACCGACACTCCGCTTTCTACTTCCCCACCTTCGGGCCCGGCTAAGAAGCCAATTAAGCCTTTAGGCGACTCAAGCTCGAGTCAGCCTTCGCATGGTGCCGGCGCCAACTTACCGGCACCGAAAAAGGCAACGACCCCGGCTATGCCGACTTCCAAACCATCAGCGCTAAAACCCACTACTCCTTCGGCACCGAAACCCAGGTCGGAACCAAGCAAAGCCGCTTCAATTCCAAAAAACCACCGGAACCAAAAAAAAAACGGAACCAAAGAAACTGTCGGATCCAAAATCAATACCGGAACCGAAAAAAACATCGGAACTGAAAACCTTCGGAGCCGAAAAAGACTCCTGCTTCCCCGATAAAGGACATTGTCAAAAAACCCAAACAACCCGCTTCGGTGCCAAAACCTTCACCCACACCAAAAGATCAGACTCCAGCAGAAGACTTATCTTACCCAGACCCTGCTCAAAAGACTCTGGCTAGAGACCCAATCACTGGACAGGTGATTTTGGCCTCAAAGAAGCGACCACTGGACAAACCAGCTCCAGCTCCACATGCAAAGAAGGACATGGCTACCTCGCCTTTAAGACTGCCTTCCCCTTCACCTATGCCATCACCACATGCTCCCATACCACAGCATTCCCCAGCATCCTCTGTAGCACAAGATTATGACAACAGGGATGATGGCTCTGATGATGTGGGGGGGGGGGAGGGGTAACACACTTGATCCAGCCATGCCCACAGGATCACCAGACCCATGGGATGATAATACCACACCAGATGTCCCAAATATCCCTTAGGATGACTTGTACCCCTCAAGGCCTTCACCACCAGAAGACACTATAGGGTTTAACGAGTTAATACACAGGGCTGCACAATATCATGGTGTAGACATGCATACAGACCCTGTAGAGGAAGACTTCCTAATGGATACCTTTGATAATGCACAAAGGTCCACATCCATTTTACCAATGCTTAAGGGAGTGATTAAGCACGCTTCCAAAGTCTTCAAAGACCCAGTCAGAACTCGGTCATTAACCCTCGCATAGAGAAAAAATATAAAGCTGCCCCTTCAGACCCGGCATACATTAAAGGGCCGGTACCACTAGACTCACTTGTAGTTTCCAATGCACGCAAGAGAGCCGCACAACCAGATAAAGAGTCTAAGTTACTTGACGTATCAGGGAAAAGAACTGCGTCTCAAGCAGCAAACATGTGGCTTATAGCCAATACACAGGCACTGTTAGCCAGATATGATAGAGTACATGATGACGAGTTAGTCACTAATGAGACACCTTCCTGACAGGTACAAGGATAGAGCAAACAAGCTCATCCAAGAGGGTAAAAAAATCACAAACACCTCCATTAGGTGTGCCCTGGATGCAGCAGATACTGCGTCTAGGGCTATTAACTCCGGCGTTTTACTACGCAGACACGCCTGGCTACGTATATCAGGATTCAAACCTGAGGTACAGAGTGGCATTCTTAATCAACCGTTCGATGAGCAACACCTATTCGGACCCAATGTCGATGTATCTCTTGAAAAAATGAAGAAAGATACAGGCACCACCAAATCTATGGGAGCCCTGCAGTCGCAGGCTCCCAGACGTTCATTTTGTCGCTCATCCTATAGAGGTGCCACCAGGGGATATACTTCAGACACAGCTTCCACCTCATACAAAGCACCCACACGGTCCACTTACAGCAAGGGCTACCTCAGGGGTGGTTACAGGGGTAACAATAACAAGGGCAGGGGTAAAAATAACAACTCCCGCTCTGCCTCCACCCCTGCCCAATGACTCCCTTTCCCTTCCCCCGCCCCATTCCACTCCTGTCGGGGGAAGACTCCAGCAGTACCTGCCAGCCTGGGAAAACATCACATCAGACAGGTGGGTGTTACAAATAATTCAATCAGGTTACTGTCTGGACGCCGACGACGGACGCGGAGCCGCAGACGACGCCTACCGACGCGCAAGGGTACTGCTACGCAAAAGTTTCCGGATCCAGTCTGACGCCTGGGGATATTCTAAGGTAAGGAATCTAATACTGACTAATGTCTCTTATAGATATATCGTTACACAAGTAGTAACTTGTGCCCCAAGCAACGTCCAATGTCACAGGAACATTTAACATTGCTCAGACAAGAGGTAACATCCCTCCTGCAGAAAAATGCAATATAAATAGTTCCAGAGCATCAGAAAAACAAAGGAGTATACTCGCTATATTTCCTAATACCAAAAAAGGACGGGTCTCTAAAACCCATCCTAGACCTCAGACCTCTAAAGATTTACATACAGTCGGACCATTTCCATATGGTCACACTACAACAGGTCCTCCCATTACTGGTATTAAACGACTGCCTTGTCACTCTAGATCTCAAGTACGCCTACTTTCATATTCCCATCCACACAGCACTCAGAAAATATCTCAGATTTGTGCTAGACGGGCAGCACTACCAGTTCAAAGTGCTCCCATTCGGAGTCACAACAGCGCCAAGGGTGTTTACCAAATGCCTAGCAGTAGTAGCAGCACACTTAAGACAACATATTCATGTCTTGCCATATCTGGATGACTGGCTCATAAAAGCCAGCTCATACAACCAGTGTGTACAAAACACGCACGCTACCATTCAACTGCTTCACGGCCTAGGATTCACAGTAAATCACACCAAGTCGCATCTACAACCCTCACACATACAACACTATCTGCGCTACAATAAACACCCAACTAACACTAGCTTATCCCTCTCCAGCCAGGATAACAAGTGTACAAACTCTTCTAACGAAATTCAAACCACAACACTTGTTGCCAGCTCGAGTGTTCATGCAGCTCATAGGAATGATGGCATCTTGCATATTTATAGTACCTCATGCAAGACTCCAAACGCGTCCACTTCAAGAGTGCCTAGCACGACCATGGAACCAGGCTCAAGGTCAACTGACAGACCTAGTGTTGGTAGACGGTCGGACTCCTCGTTCTCTGCAATGGTGGAACACCAAAAACCTTTCCAAAGGGCGACCGTTTCTAGAGCCAGTTCCACAAATAGTCATAACAGCGGACGCATCGCTCTCCGGCTGGGGAGCTCACTTCCTGCATCACACCATGCAAGGCAGGTGGACACCGCAACAAAAGCTACTCCACATCAACCACCTAGAGATACTAGCAGTGTTTCTAGCTCTAAAAGCTTTTCAAACTCCAGTATCAGGCAAAGCTGTCTTAGTCCGCACAGACAATATGACAGCCATGTGCTACATAAACAAACAAGGCGGGACACACTCTCTGCAGCTCTGTTAGCACAGCAGATATGGAGATGGGCTATACCACTAAACATCTTCCTATTAACCCAACACGTCGCAGGAGTACAAACACTATGGCAGATCTGCTAAGTCGACAAACACAGCAAATCCACAAGTGGAAACTTCATCCACAAGTTCTTCATCCGTTCTTTCAAATGTGGGGACAACCTCAAATAGACCTCTTTGCCACCCACGAAAACGCAAAATGCCCAAACTTTGCCGCCAGATACCCACACCCATTGTCCAAAGGCAATGCGATATGGATGAACTGGTCAAAACTATTTGCGTACGCTTTTCCTCCTCCCCCACTACTTCCATTAGTGGTACGCAAGCTACAGCAACATTCCCTAACGCTCATCCTGATCGCTCCAACTTGGGCCAGACAACCGTGGTAACCCACGCTGTTACAAATATCTGTAGTACCACATCAAAAACTAAACCTGTCTCCACGCCTTTTAACGCAGAACCATGGAGAGATCAGACACCCGTACCCAGCTCAGCTCAACCTAGCGATCTGGCTCCTGAGGTCATAGTTTGGTTACCTCAACCTTCCCCCAGAATGTATGAACATTATCAAGGAAGCTAGACGCCCCACTACTAGAGCATGTTATGCTGCGAAGTGGAAACGGTTCGTCATATACTGCCAAAACAACCAAGTTAATCCTTTAGACGTGTCTATTCAACATATCATCGGATATTGATTACACCTTCAGAAGTGTAATTTAGCCTACACGTCTATCAGGTTACACCTTGCAGCTATTGCAGCATACTTGCAAAATAGACCACATCTATCTATCTTTAGAGTACCAGCTATTAAAGCTTTCATGGGAGGTCTCAAAAGAATAATTCCTCCCAGAACACCACCTTCACCAGTGTGGAACTTAAATGTGTTTCTCACAAGGTTAATGGGATCTCCCTTTGAACCATTACATGAATGTGAATTGCAATTTCTAACCTGGAAAGTAGCTTTCCTAGTAGCCATTACTTCCCTCAGCAGGGTTAGTGAACTACAAGCATTTACCATTCAGGAGCCCTTTCTGCAAATGCATCTTAACAAAGTGGTTCTTCGTACTAATCCAAAATTCCTTCCAAAAGTCATTTCCCCTTTTCATCTAAATCAATCCGTTGAGCTGCCCGTATTTTTCTCGCAGCCTCAAACAGTCGCAGAAAGAGCTCTACACACTTTAGATGTCAAAAGAGCGTTGCTGTACTACATTGAAAGGACACAAACTTTTCGTAAGACAAAACAACTTTTTTTGTCTTTCTCACTGCCACATTAAGGCAATCCCATATCAAAATCAGGGATCGCTAGGTGGATTGTTAAATGTATACAAATATGTTATCAAAAAGCCAAACGTACATTAACAATCTCTCCAAAAGCCCACTCTACAAGGAAGATAGGGGCTTCAATGGCATTCTTAGGGAACATTCCCCTAGATGATATATGCAAAGCAGCTACATGGTCTACACCGCACATGTTCACAAAGCATCACTGTGTACATGTGCAAACTAAACAACAAGCCACTGTGGGCCAGGCTGTACTAAAGACTGTTTCAAACAACTGCAACAGATAGGGGTGGTCGCCGCTAAGGTGGGTATTGCTATATGTGAGAAGTTGGCCTGATGTGCAGTGCTCACTATTCTAGTGATCACTATATATCAGTCCAAACAACCCTTATTGATGATTGGTTGTAAGTCAACCTTATAGACCAGCTATCCTAGTAGCATGGATACGAGCAGTCTAAGGCTAAGACTCTAGAGGGCGTGTTAAGCCAGCTGTTTTACCATCACATTACCCCTTGAACACCCAGTGAAAGGACACCACACAAGTGTTATGAAAATAAACAGTGTGTTTATTAGAATCACAACAACCCTGTACTCTTTATGAGGACAGGGTGCTAGGCACACAACAAAACTCTTATGAAAATACTTATGTTAGCACAGTATATACAAATGCCCGAGGGGCACGAAAAACCATATACTCTAAAAGTGGAATGCGAAATTACTAGCAGGTAAGTACAGTACTAATAGGCTTTGGAATCGCTAGGACTTGACTAGGGAATCGTTAGATTACTTCTAGGAGACCTAGGGGACTCGGGTGCAGAGTGTGCACTCTCACGCGGGATGCGGGACAAAGTCTATGATAGCTAGTAACGCTAAAGTTAGTGTTCACGGGCGAACCCGACCTGGTAGGGAGAAAACGAAAGTGGATCCTGACCCTTGGATAGTGAGGCTATGCTGGGGCACCGAAATGCCGAAGTTACCTAGCCCAGGGGCTGCATCTGCATAGGTCTCAAAAGACGTCGGGAATCCTCGTTGCCGGACCAGGAGCCTGGAAGAAAGATGCTGGCAGGCGACCAGTGAAGATAGTTCGAGTTGATCCAAGCCTGGATCTGGAAGATGGATGACACCTGAAAGCAGAGGGGACCAAGTTCGTGACTACTAGCCAGTAGTCAGTGGGCACCAGGAGGGCACCGGATGGTAGCCACCTCGACTAGGTGAGTGGGCGACGCTGGCTCTGCAGATCTCACGGACCAGGAGGCGTTGTCGGCGACCAGGATGGAGAGGCGAGCTGTCCCACGATGGATGAAGCTGTCGGCGTCGAAGTTACCCAGGATTGGGCAACAAGCCTTGGCTAATTCAAGCCCACGCGGTGGACTCAAGATGGCGTCTTGAGTGGACCAGGAGGGTCCAGTGTGCTCCTCTTCTGGAAGGGAGCAAGGGCCAGTCTGGAGCAACCAGACCAGCAGCAGTGATGTCGTCGGGCGTCGTTCAGAAGGCCACAAGCCAGCGGGCTAGTAGCCAAACAACGCGGTGAGCAGCAAAAAGCAGAAGGGCCCCACGCCGATCGTGGAGATGCTGGGGGGCTGCTCTTCGGTGCTGGAGCTGCTCAGGGTCGGGGTTTCTCGGACCCCAAAGCACTCGCCAGGAAATTACTCGGCGGGCTTGCTGTGCAGAAGTCGTGCAGTCTTGGCAATAGTCGGTCCCTTGAGGTCTCGTCGCACTCACGGTTCTCAGCTTGGCTGTAGAGGTGAGTAGAGGTCGGAGGTGCCAGGGAAGCCGGGTCCTGTCGAGCTGGGCAGTCGGATTCCGGAGGAAGGACTTACAGCAGACCGCAGTGTTCTTGCGATGGTGCCTGCGGATGCAGGGTGACTACTCCTTAGCCACAAGGGAGAATCTTGAAGAAGAAATCTTGAAGTCCTTTCGTAGAAAGTCGTGTCTTGATTCCAAAGATGATCTAATTTGGAAGGGGGCCTGCTCCTACCTTTATCTGGGAAAAGGGGGCTGGCACGCGACTAAGTCCTGCCCTATGGGTGGGACCAGGAGGGGGGTGGTTACACCCACTTCCTTGGCGGGCTTTTCCCCAGCTCAGGGTCTGGAGTGTCCCTGGAACTGGTTCAAGCCGGCCTATGCATAGTGAGCACCGGGGTACCACTTGCAGTCACCTTCCTCTGAAGCCCTGCCTACCTAGGATACACAAAATCCTGTCTGGGACGGTGCTGGCACCGCCCCTGACAGGAAACCCTTTGTCCTTATCTCCTGCTCTGGGAGGACTCCCAGCAGCAGGAGGGCAGACTTGTGTCTCGGTGGCAGCATCCATTTTGTGGAGCTGAGGCTCTGTTTGACTTTAACCGGGGTTAGGGGTTACATACATGTCGTGTCCCTCTAGAAGGGTGGAATGCTAACCCCGTCGCCAGAATTGGCGAGGGGTTAGTATTCCAATTCGTATGACACCTTACTCGACATGTTTTGATAAAGCGATACCAGAGTTGGCATATAACCGCGAGGATTATAATGCACTTAAGAGTATATGGTATGCGATATCATGGAAACGGCTAAGGGATGGATCCCGAAAGCCGCAGACAGGCTCAGCTCATGCCAGAGCACCATCTCACACGATTCCAAGCACTCTGCCTTCAGGATTGTTAAGGCCTGCCATAGGAGTGACTGATAGGAGATCTGTGTGTCCATTTTTAGGGTTAGATATAGGTATACTATATCTAAAGCAAAGAGTGATTACACCACCTTGCCCCAGCTGTCGTGCAGCCAGTTGTGTCAGATTTGGATGGCCAGCCAGGGGTGGCATAATACATGCTGCAGCCCCTGGTAGGCCCTGGGTACACCTATGCCCTGGGTACCTAAGGTACACTGTACAGGGACTGATAAGGTGACTCAGTATCCAATTAGATATGTACCTAGGGTACATGGAATCCATTTTACAGAGAGAGAGCAGTAGGCCTGGGGCCCTGAATAGCAGGGCCCCAGGTCAACTAAGTCAGAAAACCAGCAAAACACCAGGCAAAAAGTTGGGGGCAACCATAGTCAGGGATCTACCTTCCTACACTATACAATCTATGCACAGTGTGTAATCTGCAGCTCATATGCCTCAAACAGAAAATGCTACTTACTAGTCTGCATCTGTTCTTGGCATGTAGAGCTGCAGAGTTGCACACACCCACCCGCCTCCCCGGCTACCCTTGTCTGTACCAGTATTCTCTTAATTAGATACAAATTATATGGTCATCCTTCCTTTTTTTTGCAAAGCTCCATCATTTCCCTAAAGGCGAAAAACAATCTGGGGATGGAGCCGATGCCCATGCGCAGTATCATCCAAAGGAGGGGTCACCTATCCCGTGACTTCCAAAGACTTTTCTACAACATAAAAAACTGCAAACATCCGGGCCCAACACTAGGTGGCGATCTATGCATAGTGTGCGACTCTGCAGCTTTACATGCCAAGAACAGATGCAGACTGGAAAGTAGCAATTTCCTTTATAAGTATTTCCCTAATTTCTACCGGACCCCCACCCCCTGTGCACCTAGGGGTTCTGAATCTGCAGAAATATTGCAGATCATCCTTACCCAATTCTTCTAGCATCAAAGTCGAATTTGAGCAGCCCTTTAATACAATGTGGGGAGTCAAATATAAAATTTCACTTTACCCAGGCATATAAAAACTCATTTTATAAGGGCGCTCCTTATAGATAACTGACCCCCCACCCCTGGGATACCTAGAGGTGACCCTGGGGGTCCCTAATATGCAAAAACATGGTAGGTTTTTCATTTTTAAGGGCCCCTACCCCCAAAGTCGAGTTTGGGCACACTGGTTTAAAAAGCTGTCCTGGCAGCCAGTGCTGCTTTTAAACTGACCTCAGGCTTCAGCACTGCACACATGCAAGTGCAGAGAATCTGCTGGCCTCTAAACTGCCATGCCCCAGGATACTGGAGACTACTAGGTAGTTTCAATCCCCTGCCCTATTACATACTGGGGGTTTATGGGGTAGGTCATGTCAATTACAGGGGTACCCCACCATACCATAGTGTATGTTGGGTGTCTGTATTCTAATGTGTTCCTTTTAACTTGGTACTGGGCCTGGTTAAACAGAGCCCAGGGTCAGTCAGTAAGTTACTACCATTTCCAGTCAGCAAAAAGTTGGGGGGTGCCCAGGGCACAGGATGACTTTGCAACATCGACCTTCCATTTGATGGCAGCTTTTTCCATGCCCCGGCTGTGAGAAGTTGGCCTGATATATGATGTTCACTAGTTCTAATGACCACCTTGTATCTGTCCAAACAACCCTTATGGTGATTGGTTGTAAGTCAACCTTATAGACCAGCTATCCTAATGGTAGCATGGACAAAGCAGTCTTAGGCTAAACTCTTTTGGCATGTGAAGCCAGCTGTTTTACCACAATATAACCCCTTGAATACCAGATGAAAGGACACCACGCAGGTTGTTATGAAAATAAACAGTATATTTATTAATAACAAACACCTCTGAACTCTTTGAGGTCAGAAGGCTAAGCACATGACAATCTCTTAGGAAAAATACGATAAGTTGCACAAAATTACAATGGTGCCCTAGAGGCACGACAAACCATATACTAAGTAAATGGTATAAGGAAGTCAATAGAAGGAATGGAGCTGTCCAGAGGCTGTAGGGTTGCTGGGACTACGCTATCCTAACTTTAGGTAAGTAATAGGAGGCCCACGGGACACGTGTGCAGAGTGTGAACTCACACGCGAGATGCGGAACAAAGTCAATGGACAATACAGTTAAAGAAGAAGGTGAGTACGGACAACCTTGACTGGTTAGGACTAAAACAACTGGAGAGTTAATCTACCCTTGAGCATCGAAAATGCTCTTGTCACCTCACCCACGGGCTGCAGGTGCGAAGTCGTGTCGGGTTTCTGCGTTGAAGTCTATGGAGCCTGGAAGAAAAGATGCTGCAGGCGGCCAGGAGGAAGATGTCCGGTGCGATCCAAGGGTGGATTGTTGAAGAAGGAGACCTGAAAGCAGAGGGGACAGTGTTCAAAGTCACTAGCCAGTGACCGGTGTGGAACCAGGAAGGAACCAGATGTCGTCGTCGCGATCAGGTGAAGAGTGGACGCTTGACTCTGCAGCCACGTGGACCAGGAGGTGTCTTCGACGACCAGGATGGAGGCACGAGCTGTCCCATGCAGGCTCTCGCTGTCGGCAGTGTCGGGTCCGGATTTGGAGCCTTGGCAAAGGCAACCCACGTGGTGAGTGGAAACGGCGTCTGGAGTGGACCAGGAGGGTCCGGGGTGCTCCTCTTTTGGAAGGGACAAGGGCCAGTCTGGAGCAACCAGACCAGCAGTGAAGGTTTCAAGGATCGTCGTCTAGGAGGCCACTAGCCAGCCGGCAAGTGACCAGACAACGCGTCGAGCAGCAAACCGGCAGAAGGGCCCCACGCAGATCTCGTGGATGCTGGAGGGCTGATCTTCGGTGCAGGGGCTGCTCTGGGCTGGGGCTTCTCAACCCCCAAAGCACTTGGTTGAGTTTACCTCGGGAGTCGTGCTGGAAGCGAAGTGCAGTTTCTTTCAAGATGGCCGGTCCCACGTGTCTCGTCGCACCCACGGGTCTCAGCTTTGCTGCAGATGTGAGTTGGGGTCGCAGAGGTCTGGGAATCCGGGTCTCGTCGGGCTCTGAAGTCTGGATCCTCGAGGGAAGACGACAAAGTGAAGCCGCTGGACGCTTGATGGTGCCTGCAGTTGCAGGGTGGACACTCCTTGCCCACAAGGGAGATTCTTCAGTCTTCTGTGGAGCAGAACGTCGAAGTCCAGAGTTTCTTCTTGTAAAGTTGTTCAGGATAATCTCATTTGGAATGGGACCAGCTCCTACCTTTATTCTCCTAAAGGGGGCTGTACTACTGACTAGGTCCCTCCCCTGGGTGGGACCAGGAAGGGGGGTGGTTACAACCCCTATCCTTTGTCCGGTTTTTGCGCCAGAGCTGGGGCAAGGATGCCCCAGCAACTGGTTTGAACTGGTGTATGCACAGGGCACCTTGTGTGCCCCGGGCATGTCTCATTCCTTTCAGGCCTGTCCTACCCAATACACATAATCCTGTCTGGGGTGGTGATAGCACCTCCCAAGGCAGGAAACCCTTTGCCCAAGCCTCCCTCGCTGGAAGGACTCCCAGCAGCAGGAGGTCAGACTTGTGTCTGTGGTGGCAGCATCCATTTTGTGATGCCAAGGCTCGAGTTAACTTTAACCGGGGTTCGCAGTTACATACATGTCGTGTCCCTCTAAAAGGGTGGAATGCTACCCCCGTCGCCATAATTGGCGAGGGGGTAGTATTCCAATTCGTATGACCCCTTACTCGACATGTTTTGATAATGCTAAACCAAAGTTAGCATTTAACCGCGAGGATTATAATGCACTTAAGAGTATATGGTATAGCGTTATCATGGAACAGCTATTAGGACTTGGTTCCGCAAGCTGCAGACGGGCTCAGCTCATGCCAGAGCACCATCTTACATAATTCCAAGCACTCTGCCTTCAGGATTGATAAGGCCTTCCATAGGAGTGACTGATAGGAATATATGTGTCCATTTTAGGGTTAGATATAGGCATACTATATCTAAAGCAAAGGGTGTTTACACCACCTTGCCCCAGCTGTCGTGCAGCCAGTTGTGTCAGATTTGGGTGGCCAGCCAGGGGTGGCATAATACATGCTTCAGCCCCTGGTAGGCCCTGGGTACACCTTTGCCCTGTGTACAGGGACTGATAAGGTGGCCCAGTACCAATTGGTAAATGCACCTAAAGTACATGGTTGTCAATTTAGAGAGAGAACTGCTAGGCTGTGGGTCTGATTAGCAGGCCCACAGCCAGGGAAAGTCGTAAACCAGTGAAGCAAAAAGCAAAAATCTGGGGTGACCAAAGGATTGCAGACCCTACTCTCCTACAACCAGGACAACCAAAATCAAACATGGTCTGATCCTGTAGACTCGCAGCCCATTCAAGACAATACTGCATACCCTGTAAAAACTTCGCCTACAGAGGACACAGCTGCTTTCAATGTATTAATCGAAAGAGCCGCATACAACCACCACGTGGAAATGCATGCAGACCCCATTGAGGAAGACTTCCTCTTTGACACTTTCAACACTTCTGAAAGATCAGTGAAGACATTGCCAATGCTAAAGGGGTGCTTAAACACGCAGGGGACATATTCAAGGAAACAACCAGGGCACGAGTCATTAACCCCAGGATAGAGAAGAAATATAGGCCAGCACCAGGGGACCTTACATACATTAAGAGACAGCTCCCTTGGACTCTTTGGTAGTATCCAATGCACGCAAACGTGCTAATTCTCAAACTACTGGCGAGGCTCCACCTCCAGACAAAGAGTCTAAAATTCTGGAGGCTTCAGGCAAAAGGGTAGCTGCTCAAGCAGCTAACATATGGAGAATTTCAAACACTCAAGCCCTGTTAGCCAGGTATGACAGGGCACACTACGACACACTTGAGCACCTTCTCCAGCATCTACCTGACCTTTATAAGGAACAGGCAGAATTCCTAATACAAGAGGGAAAGTTGATATCCAACGCCTCCATCAAATGCGCGTTAGACGCTGCAGACACAGCAGCCAGGGCTGTCAATACCAGTGTCATGCTCAGACGCCATGTGTGGCTCCGCATCTCTGGTTTTAAAAATGAGGTTCAGAGCACTTTACTTAATCAGCCAGTGAACCCTGATTATTTGTTTGGCCCTAATGTGGACACAATATTAGACTAAATGAAGGACACCGAGACAGCCAAGTCTATGGGAGCCTTGCAGTCACAACAATACAGAGGCGGCTGCTTTCGTCGCTCCGGCAACAGAGGAGCTGCAAGAGGGGGCTCAGCGCAGCAAACCTCATACAACAAGGGGAACGCGCAAAACACCTACAACAAAAACAGTAGAGGTGGATACCGTGGCAATAACAGCAAAGGTAGAGGACGAGGGAATAACACCACCAGATCCTCTACCAATACCAAACAGTGACTTCTTGTCACTGCCCCCAGACCATGTAACACCGGTCGGGGGAAGATTACAGCAGTTCCTACCAGTCTGGGAAAACATCACTACAGACAGGTGGGTGAGGCAAATTATCCAGCATGGCTATTGCCCAGAATTAATCTCCATACCACCCAACATACCCCCAAAACACCGTCCTATGTCCGCAGAACACCTACACTTATTGCAGCAGGAGGTCATCAGCATGCTACAAAAGGGGGCCATAGAACTAGTAGCCTTAGAACACCAGGGTACAGGAGTGTACTCACTATACTTCTTAATCCCCAAAAAGGACGGGTCTCTCAGGCCAATTCTGGACCTCAGGCCCCTAAACCAATACATTTTATCAGAGCATTTCCACATGCTCACTCTACAGCAGGTGTTACCACTGTTGCGTCAAGGAGACTTCCTCGCAACACTAGACCTCAAAGACTCTTATTTCCATATCCCAGTACACCCAGCACACAGGAAACATCTAAGGTTTACGATACAAAATCAGCACTATCAATTCAAAGTCCTACCTTTCGGGGTGACAACAGCCCCGAGAGTATTTACCAAGTGCCTGGCGACAGTAGCTGCACATCTCAGAAGACAGCATATTCATGTCTATCCTTATCTGGACGACTGGCTCATACAAGCACAGTCAGCCCAGCAATGTGCCAGCCACATGTCACACACTATTCACCTCCTGCACAGTCTAGATTTCTCGCTGAACTACCCAAAGTCCCATCTTCAGCCTGCCCACGTACAACAATACCTGGGAGCGACAATAGACACTCTGGCAGGGAAAGCACAGCCAAATTCTGTCAGAATAAACAGCATTCAGATGCTAATCCAAAGGTTCACGCCCCAACACTCGCTCCCAGCCCAAGTGTTTATGCAACTAATAGGTATGATGGCCTCATGCATTTTCATAGTCCCTCACGCAAGACTACACATGCGTCCGCTGCAGGAGTGCCTGGCACGTCAGTGTAACCAGGCTCAAGGACAATTAAACAACCTAGTGTTGGTGACCAGTCGTGCATACAACTCTCTGCATTGGTGGAACCCACAAAACCTTTGCAAAGGATGACTGTTCCAAGAGCCTGTACCACAAATAGTCTTGACGACGGACGCTTTCCTGATAGGGTAGGGAGCCCATGTCCTCCACCACACAGTACAGGGCTTATGGACCACGCAGCAGAAAAAAAATGCACATCAACCTACTGGAGCTGATGGCAATTTTTCTGGCAATGAAAGCGTTCAAAGTACATCTGTGCAACAAGACCGTGTTGATCCGGACGGACAACATGACTGCGATGTACTACATACAGAAACAGGGAGGAACACACTCTCCACAGCTGTCACATCTGGCTCCGAGCATGTGGAAGTGGGCCATACAAAGAAACATTTTTCTCATGGCAGAACACCTCCCAGGCAAGGACAATCAAATAGCAGATCTGCTCAGCAGGCACAGCCGACAGATGCACGAGTGGGAGATTCATTCCACAGTGCTTCAACCGTACTTCCAGCAGTGGGGACAACCAGAGATAGACTTGTTCGCCACAAAAGAAAAACGCAAAATGCCAGTACTTCACCGCAAGGTACCCGCAGTCTCAGGGCAATGCGATATGGATGA
Source organism: Lissotriton helveticus (assembly GCF_964261635.1). Taxonomy (NCBI): domain Eukaryota; kingdom Metazoa; phylum Chordata; class Amphibia; order Caudata; family Salamandridae; genus Lissotriton; species Lissotriton helveticus. The sequence goes on from NC_136071.1 coordinate 13,489,252, forward strand.
ACTGGTCAGGCAAATTTGCGTGCGCTTTTCCACCAGCACCGTTGATACCGCTAGTGGCACGCAAACTGCGCCAGCACTCCATGACGCTAATCCAAGTTGCTCCAACATGGGCGAGGCAACCGTGGTACACCACGTTCCTAGAACTTTCCGTGGTGCCTCATCAAAGACTAAAACTAGCACCCAGTCTCTTAACGCAGAGCCATGGAGACATTCAGCACCCAGATCCACAGCAGCTGAACCTTGCAATCTGGCTCCTGAAGTCCTAGAGTTTGGCTACCTAAACTTACCTCCTGACTGCATGAACATTATCAAAGAGGCAAGAAGACCTACCACAAGAGCATGCTATGCTGCAAAGTGGAAACGTTTCGTCATTTACTGTAACAACAATGACATAAACGCACTAGATGCATCAACTCAAAATATCATATGCTATCTTTTGCACCTACACCGCTGCAATCTAGCCTATTCATCCATACGGATACACTTAGCGGCCATAGCAGCTTACCTTCAAAACAGGCAACATCTTTCACTATTGAGAGTGCCTGCAATTAAAGCATTCATGGAGGGACTCAAACGAGTCATCCCCCCAAGACACCCACCTTCACCTGTCTGGAACCTAAACATCGTTTTAACCAGACTAATGGGACCACCTTTTGAACCTCTACACTCGTGTGAAATACAATTTTTAACATGGAAGGTGGCATTTCTTGTGGCGATTACTTCGCTTAGAAGAGTTAGCGAGCTGCGAGCCCCAACTATTCAAGAGCCATTCTTCCAAATCCACGCTAATAGGGTCGTGCTTAGGACAAATCCAATATTCATGCCAAAAGTGGTGTCCCACTTCCACATCAATCAAACAATAGAACTGCCAGTGTTCTTCCCAAATCCAGTCAGTACCTGAAAGGGCCCTGCACACACTAGTTGTTAAGAGGGCTCTCCTATATTACATAGACAGGACAAAGGATTTCAGAAAAACAAAACAATTGTTTGTTGCTTTTTCACCACAACACAAAGGCAACCCCATTTCTAAATCTGGATTAGCCAGATGGATAGTTAAGTGCATTCAAATATGTTATCTTTAGGCAAAACGCACTTTAAGTTCCTCCAAGAGTGCATTCGACACGCAAGCTAGGGGCATCCATGGCTTTCCTAGGAAACATCCCTCTAGAAGAAATTTGTAGAGCAGCCACGTGGTCAACCACACATACATTCACAAAACACTATTGTGTAGATGTACATTCCAAACAGCAAGCTGCTGTAGGACAGGCTGTTCTAAAAACTCTGTTTCAGACTTCTGCAGCTGGCACAGGTAGCCACCGCTAAGGGAGTGACTGCTATACATTCTATGCACAGATATGAATTCAGCAGCCCACATGCCTCGAACGGAATATGCTACTTACCAGTATGCATCTGTTCTTGGCATGTAGGGCTGCTGACATTCATATCGCCCGCCCTCCTCCCCGGTGCCTGTCGCAGCTGCAGCATTCACTCTTTGCATGGAACTCTTACTGTACCATACTCCATCTCTGCCACAATGGCGAAAAACAATCTGAGGATGGAGAGGATGCCCATGCGCACTGTAGTCCGAGGGAGGAGCCACCTATCTCGTGATACTTCGAAGACTAATGTGCAATCATCCGGACCCAACACTAGGCGGCGATCTATGCTATAGATATGAATGTTAGCAGCCCTACATGCCAAGAACAGATGCATACTGGTAAGTAGCATATTCCATACAAGAAGTTATAAGACTTTCTTGTTTGTAAGTCCAAATTCAGCCTTCCCATGGTCTGCCCTGATTGGTCAGAGTTAAGTGGATTAGCCAGGCTTCTTTGAAGAGGTGATAATGGGGCCCTGTGGTTACCAACTGTCCTGGGAGGGCAAGTGTTGTTCCATAGGCCATGGGGTAGAGTCTAAACCATGTGCTGCGCTTCAAAGGCAGAGGGGAGGCCTGGGTTTCAGTTTCACTCTGACACTCTTGACCCAGAGTCAGGGCTAGTCTTAAGCAAGGTATGTGCAGATGGTAGAGGGAGAGTCCAGGGAAATAAGCCATCCCAGGGGGTGTGTTTAGCCAGCTCTTACTTCCTTGCTGGAAAATTAGCCATTATGATTTAGAAGATTGGTGCACTCTGGGACAAAATAATGCCATACTCTACAGGATGGTGTTTTTAAATGTTAATGTTAAAATGAGTTTTATATAGCGCTCAGCTACTCCGAGGAGTGTCCCGGCGCTTTGAAAACCCGCGCGGTACGGGGATAGGAGATAAATGCCAGATACTACTGAACAAAATGCCAGGACTTAAGGTCTTTTCTAAAGGCTAACAGGTTGACAGTCTTTCTCAGAGGAGCCGGCAAGGCGTTCCACAACTGAGGCGCCAAGCGTCGAAAAAGAACGACCTCCTATGCGGGCTCGTCTAATGGCTGGAACAGAAGCCAAGGCCAGGGAGGCAGACCTAAGCGATCTGGATGGCTGGTAAAAAACCAACCGTTTGCTGATATATTTGGCGCCCGTGCCGTGGAGGGCCTTGAAGGCCAGAGTGAGCGTCTTAAAAACAATTAGTTTTAGAATTGGAAGCCAGTGCAAGGTTTTCAGGAGATCTTTAGCACTGGCTCTCCGATGGAGTCCGAAGATGTGACTTTGGGTAGTTCAGCGAGAAACCTAAACTGTGCAGGAGGTGAATAGTGCGTGACATGTGGCTGGCACATTGCTGGGCTGACTGTGCTTGTATTCGCCAGTCGTCCAGATATGGATAGACATGAATATGCTTGTGAGATGTTGGCCTGATATATGATGCTCACTAGTTCTAGTGATCGCCTTGTATCAGTCCAAACAACCCTTATGGTGATTGGTTGTAAGTCAACCTTATAGACCAGCTATCCTAATGGTAGCATGGACAAAGCTGTCTTAGGCTAAACTCTTTTGGCATGTGAAGCCAGCTGTTTTACCACAATATAACCCCTTGAATACCAGATTAAAGGACACCACACATGTTGTTATGAAAATAAACAGTCTATTTATTAATAACAACACCTCTGAACTCTTTATGAGGTCAGAGGGCTAAGCACATGACAATCTCTTACGAAAAATACGACAAGTTGCACAAAATTACAATGGTGCCCTAGGGCCACGGCAAACCATATACCAAGTAAGTGGAATGTGAAAGTCGATAAAAGGAATGGAGCTGTCCAGACGCTGTAGGATCGATGGGACCACGCTACACTAACTTCAGGTAAGTAATAGGAGGCCCACGGAACGCGTGTGCAGAGTGTGAACTCACACGCGAGATGCGTAACAACGTCTATGGACAGTACAGTTCAAGTAAAAGGTAAGTACGGACAATCCTGACTAGTTAGGACAACGACGACTGTGGAATTGGACACTAGGACAGTTAGACTGCCCTTGAGCACCGAAATGCTCTCGTTACCTCACCCACGGGCTGCGGGTGCGTAGGTGCCAAAGTGTGTCGGGTTCTCGCGTTGAAGTCAATGGAGCCTGAAAGAAAAGATGCTGCAGGTGACCAGGAGGAAGATGTCCGGTGCGATCCAAGAGTGGATCGGTGAAGAAGAGGACCTGAAAGCAGAGGGGACAGTGTTCAAAGTCACTAGCCAGTGACTGGAGTGGAACAAGGAAGGAACCAGATGCTGTCGTCGCGATCAGGTGAAGAGTGGACGCTTGACTCTGCAGCCACGTGGACCAGGAGGTGTCTTCGACGACCAGGATGGAGGCACGAGTTAACTTTAACCGGGGTTCACAGTAACATACATGTCGTGTCCCTCTAGAAGGGTGGAATGCTACCCCCGTCGCCAGAATTGGCGAGGGGATAGTATTCCAAATCGTATGACACCTTACTCGACATGTTTTGATAATGTTATACCAGAGTTAGCATTTTACCGCGAGGTACATAATGCACTTAAGAGTATATGGTATAGCGTTATCATGGAACAGCTATTAGGACTTGGTTCCGCAAGCTGCAAACGGGCTCAGCTCATGCCAGAGCACCATCTCACATAATTCCAAGCACTCTGCCTCCAGGATTGATAAGGCCTTCCATAGGAGTGACTGATAGGAATATAGGTGTCCATTTTAGGGTTCGATATAGGTATACTATATCTACAGCAAAGGGTGATTACACCACCTTGCCCCAGCTGTCATGCAGCCAGTTGTGTCAGTTTTAGATGGCCAGCCAGGGGTGGCATAATACATGCTTCAGCCCCTGGTAGGCCCTGGGTACACCTATGCCCTGGATACCTAAGGTATACTGTACAGGGACTGATAAGGTGGCCCAGTACCAATTGGTAAATGCACCTAAAGTACATGGTTGTCAATTTAGAGAGAGAACAGCTAGGCTGTGGGTCTGATTAGCAGGCCCACAGCCAGGGAAAGTCGTAAACCAGTGAAGCAAAAAGCAAAAATCTGGGGTGACCATAGGATTGGAGACCCCACTCTCCTACAATGCTGTCTTCTTAGATGTGCAGCTACTGTCGCTAGGCATTTGGTAAATACTCATGCCGGCTGGAGTACATCGCCATTATCTCCTTTGTGCAAAATGGCGGGGGCCATAAAAGGAGCAACACACAAGTAATAAATCACACCACCGCCCCTACTTCGGCCGCGAGGATGCATTCCAACGAGTTCAAGGGGTACTAAAAGGAAGATAAGTCTCTTCCTTCCCTCCAAGCAGCAACCAGGAAGCAGCAACACAGAAATAGGACTATCTCTCCCTCAGCAGAAAGGAAAAGGGACAAAGGACTAACAATGCTGCCTTACAGTCTATTTTGGCAGCCATCTTGAACAGCAGCAGCAATAGCGAAAAAAAAGGTATTTACATCACCACACTAGAGTGCATTGTTTTACCTCATCTGTTACCCTACACTAAGAGCTGGACTCTTTGAGACTAATGTCATTCACAGCGCACTTTTACATATCTATGCACCTAATCCCCCTGGTGATAGAGTGTATGCCTTTATCGCAGTATTATACTTCTAAGTGTACCTTGGATATTTCTACCTGAATCTAACTCACCCTGCACCGATTGCTACCTCATTCATTCATTTCTGGCTGCGCATTAGCGTCACCTGACGCACTAACTTGCTGTGGGCATATGTATTGTGTTACACTATTTCGGTAGTATTATACGCTTGCATCTATCTGCGATCCGGCACATCTCTTCTGCTCACTCTCCCACACCCACCCTACGCCTTACTTCCTACGGATCTTTATAACATTTTGTCTGCATCTATCTGCGATCCGGCACATCTCTTCTGCTCACTCTCCCACACCCACCCTACGCCTTCCTAACATGGATCACTGCGGCAAGCACACATATAAAATAATCTACCCACCCACACTCACAAAAAAAGCCGCTAAACGCTTCAAACACAACTTCCTGAGGTCCCACCCTGAAACACCCTTTGCCGATACCTACTTCTCTCCGGTAAATGGATCCCTGAACACTGATATTATCTTCCACACCGCACGCAGAGCTCAATGGAGAAAAGCTTTCCTTGCCTTACTCAACGTCGCCACCACCAGGAAATCCGCCCATGGACTCTCACTTTCCATCGCACCATCCAAACTCTTCCCGGGCAGCACAGCCATTACTATTTACAACAACGGGACTATTCTAATGCAATCCACAGACAGGAACCTGGAATTACTTGACAACCTGTTCCCCACTTTCAAAGAGCACCTCTCCAATCGTCGGCCCTCCACACATACCCCAATCCAACTGAACCAGAACTCCTCACCTCCAACTAACGTCCCAGAACGACCCACCGCCGCTGACCCGCACAACCCGACGCTATGCCATCCCAAATACCCCCCAAATCTCTCCATCCCCACCACTACCTACACTCCCGCCGCACCTAGCTCCCCCTCTAGCCATGACCTCTCCCCCCCACTCCCTGCCCCCCCCCCCACTCCCTGCTCACCCGCCACTCCTAGCCTTCACTCCTCCCTAAACAGCGCTCCCCCCATTGTCGGCGCTCAACCCACTCCAGACCTACACCCCTCCCTCTACATCTCCCCCCCCCCCCACCCCCACTCAAACGACTCCTGTCATACACTCCTTCCGCAACATCTCCCCCCCCTCTCCCTGCACTCCCGCCACGCCTAGCCTTCACCCCTCCCTCAACTGCGCCCCCCCTATTCTCGGCACTCAATCCTGTCCCCTCAACATCGCCTCCCCCACCCCCTGCACCCCCGCTACTCCAAGACTCCACTCCTCCCTCAACAGTTCACTCCCCACCCTTAGCTCCCCCTCCACTCCTGGACCCCACTCCCCCCTCAACATCTCCCCCCCCCCCACTCTCACTCCCTATTACTACACCTGCCCTCCTGCAACGACCAGTCTCCACTCGTCCCGCAGCTGTATCACTCCTCCTGTCACTGATTACACTGCCAATGACCCTAATCCCATCCCCAACGGCACGCTGGACACAATCATGACCGCCCTCCTCCAAGTGAAAGAAGAGCTCCACTCGCTCAAAGGGTTACTCCTCACGCACACCGTCCATCCCCCCCTCACCACCACGTCTCAACGAATTTTCAACCCCCCCCCCCCCCCCCCCATCCTAGGCACCCCTTACATGGGACTTCTATCCCCTCTCGCAATACCTCCTACAGGCCTAAGCGCACTATCAAGACACATCCTAATCGCTCCTTGCATTGGACCTCTATCCCCTCTCGCAATACCGCCAACCGCCCCCAGCGCGCAATCAAGACTCTCTCGGACCGCGACATACACACCCTACTCAGCACATATGCCCCGGCAACCCAAAACAGCTTAACCAACACGCACATGTCCATTTCTACGATTCTCTCCAACCCCAGTAGGCACCCCACGTATAGCAACAGAGAATCTGTTCCCAACAACCTCACTAAAGTCCCTCTCACTATGGTACCCTCCACCTCCCCCTGCACCCCCAGTCTCAAATGCACACTTCTCAACTGTAGATCGGCCCAAAAACACTCGACGGAGGTCGCTGACCTCATCCTGTCTAGGAACCTTGACCTGGCCATACTTACTGAAACATGGTTAACCGAATCCTCCAATCCTATCATGGATATCCTAGTCCCCCCCAACTACTACATCACTAGACTTGACAGGCCCAACAAGACAGGTGGCGGAATCGCCTGCATTTACAAGAGCAACCTATCTATTAATAAAGTCACCGCCCCTTCTCTTACCTCCTGTGAATACTTCTGCCTTGATGTCACCAGTGAGAACAAACCTGTATGCTCGTTACACATCATGTACCACCCCCCGGGGGACAACCTAGTCTTCTCCCAACAACTCATGGACACAATATCAATCAACGCAGGACGGCTACACACACAAATTTACCTTGGTGACTACAATCTCCATTGGAATGATTGCAGTGACGCAGTAGTTAACAGCCTCAAAAGTTTCCTTACCGCTTCTGATCTCACTCAAATTTGCAACACCCCGACACACGACAAAGGCTCGATCCTCGACCTGGTCATTTCCAAAGAAGGCACCACTCAACTCGACTCAATACAACCTTGTGACTGGTCAGACCACCATATTATCACATTCCTCATCAAGGAAAAAGTAAAACTCATCCCGGTGCAATACGCCATGCCCAAAGTCTGGAAAAGAGACATGAGGAAACTCAATCCAAACTCTCTACCCCCTAACAGCTGCAATCTCCTACTCCCCCCTACCGACACTTCTGACGTTCAGGACCTAACAGACCACTATCTCAACTCCATGGCCACGATAATCAATGAGGCCGCTCCAATGCAATTGAAAAGAGTATCCACTAAGATATCCAACCCCTGGTACAACGGGAGTCTCAATGAAGAGAGACGGGCTATGCGATCGGCAGAGCGTACCTGGAGATCAATTCCCTCGACATTGCATCTCAAAACTCTTAGGAAAAAGAGGAATGCATACTTCAGGAAAATAAAACGCTCAAAGTCAGAGTTCTTCAGAATCCAGCTAGACCAAGCAAAAAACCGTCCAAGTAAATTGTTCGAACTAATCCGATCTCAATCTAAGGAACAACCCCCAGCTGTCGACATTATCAGCACTACCCCTTCTTGTGAAGATTTCGCAGCTTTCTTTAACAATAAAACTGACAATATAAGGAGCGACCTCCTCAATGACGCAAGCCTTTACTTAAAACCCCACTGCATAACACCCATTAAACTAAAAAACAATGCAACATGGTCATCCTTTGACACCTACTCTGAAGAAGAAATTGGCAGAATACTCAGCACCCTAAAACCATCCAATCACCTCACTGACCCTCTTCCTGCTAACGCCGTAAAAGACTTCATCCCTCTGCTACTCCCACTCTGGACTAAAATTATCAATAGTTCACTACAACAAGGAACCATCCCGGACTCCCTCAAAGTTGGACAAGTTACACCTTTACTGAAGAAACCAACAGCCGACCCCACTGATCTAAACAACTACCGTCCGATTACCAACATTCCCACTCTCGCCAAGCTGCTAGAAAAATGCGTCCAACTGCAAATGACAAAGCACATAGAACAGTTTGATCTTCTCAACCCACACCAATCAGGCTTCCGAGCAGGGCACAGTACTGAAACCGCTATGACTCACATTATTGACGACGCCATCCAAATCTTAGATCAAAACAATACCTGCCTCCTCAACCTTCTTGATCTCTCTTCCGCATTCGACACAGTGAAACATGAGAGCTTACTCGAACTCCTAAAATCAAGAATGGGCCTCTCTGGGACTGTGCTTCGTTGGTTCACTTCCTTTCTACACAACAGGTCTCAAAAATTCAAGAGCAAAAACCTAATGTCTTCCCCAGTACCTGTATCGTTGGGCGTCCCTCAAGGATCCTGCCTATCCCCTACTTTGTTCAACCTAGTTATGGAACCTCTCACCACTCTGCTACAAGCATCCAATGTACACTTTCACATGTACGCCGATGACACTCAAATATACCTCAAGTTACAATCCCCCAAAGACATCCTGAGTCTGAATTCAACGATCAGAAGCACCCAATCTTGGTTGGCTGACAACCACCTCAAACTCAATGCTATGAAGACTGAGTTCCTCCTAATCTCACCTCCCACGAAAATATCTTCCGCACAAACATGGCTTAAGCACCTAACAGCACTCACTGTCCAACCGACCATCGTGGACTCAGCTAAATCCCTAGGCATAACACTAGACACCAACCTCAACATGCAGCAGCATATCAGCAAGGCTACTAAGGGGGCGAAATTCCAAATAAACACCTTGAGGAAACTTAAACCCTTCCTCCCAGCCAAAGACTTCCAAACAGCAGTACAAGCTCTAGTCATCCCTCACATAGACTATGGCAGCGTGGCCCTCTGCGGCCTCCCCCTAACGACAACTGCACCCCTAAGAGCGTCACTAAATGCAGCAGCGAGACTCATCACTGGATCAAAAAAGCATTCGCATATCTCTCCTGACTTCAAAGCCTTGAACTGCTGCCTCTGGAAGCCAGAATACAGCTGAAAATTGCCTGCATGACTCACAAGGCTATACACCTGAAATCACCCAGCTACCTCACTCATAAGTTGACAATCTCTGGTGGGTCCAGAACTACCAGGAGCACGAACAATCTTCTGCTGAAACCGCGAAGATTCCGGAAGGAAAAAACCTACAAACGCTCCTTCTCTGGTATGGCGCCCAGGATCTGGAACGCACTTCCTCCTGAAACGAGGCTCATCTCTTCCTCCCTTCTTCTTAAGAAAGAAGTCAAAAGTATCCTTATGGCTAAATACACTTGAACAATTCGTTTGATTTACATTAAGAACAGTATTACCAGTATGGTGTTATGATATTGCCTATATATTCCTATGCACGTGTGTTTTGACGTATTTTAGTCCTTCTTTATTTTTTACAGCGTTTTGATGGCCTTCGCTCCAACTATGCACTGCTACCTCATACCTGTACTATGCGTACTATACGTACTATTTTTTTAATAATATTAATCTGTATTATTTACAGCGTGTTGATGGCCTACGCTCCAACTATGCCTGCTACCTCATACCTGTACTATACGTTATATTGGTACTATGTTATATACTATATTGGTGCTACGTACATGAACTTGTTGATGGCCTACGCTCCAACTATGCCGGCTACCTCATACCTGTACTATACGTTATATTGATACTATGTTATATACTATATTGGTGCTACGTACATGATCTTGTTGATCTACCTCCCTACTATGCCCCCTTGGTCCCCTACCCTCCACCTGCCTTTGTAAAGCGCTCTGTTATCTGCAAAGATCTTGTTCGCGCTATATAAAACTCTCAAAATAAAATAAATAAAAATGGGGCTGTTGTTACCCCGAAAGGAAGGACTTTGAATTGATAGTGCTGATTTTGCATTGTAAACCTGAGATATTTCCTGTGTGCTGGGTGTACCGGTATATGGAAATATGCGTCTTTCAGGTCTAGTGTTGCGAGGAAGTCTCCTTGACGAAACAGTGGCAACACCTGCTGTAGAGTAAGCATGTGGAAATGCTCTGATAAGATGTATTGGTTTAGGGGCCTGAGTTCCAGAATTGGTCTGAGAGACCCGTCCTTTTTGGGGATTAAGAAGTATAGTGAGTACACTCCTGTACCCTGGTGTTCTAAGGGTACTAGTTCTATGGCCCCCTTTTGTAGCATGCTGATGACCTCCTGCTGCAATAAGTGTAGGTGTTCTGCGGACATAGGACGGTGTTTTGGGGGTATGTTGGGTGGTGTGGAGATTAATTCTAGGCAATAGCCATGCTGGAGTTTTGGACTATTTGCAAACATGATAGAAGATACTCCGGATGTCCGAGATAAAGCATGTTGGCATAGTCCAAGTGAGAGCCTATTAGTGCCTGCACAGTGATCTTTCTATGGGCCAGAGAGAGTAAAGGGAGAAATTTCCTTAGCATTTTTAGAAGGCCGAAGCATTTCCCGACTAGACCAATTATTTGGAGCTTCAAGGTAAGGCCATTATCTATTTTCACTCCTAGGTTCTTGGCCGTATCGGAAGCGGCGGAGGGAGGAAACATGGCCTCGGGCCACCAAGACTGCCACCGAGGGTCGGAAGGGCATCCGAAGAAGAGCACCTCGGATTTATCAGAGTTGCACTTGAGGCTATTGAGCTGGAACCATTGGAAAACAGCCCCAAGGCAATCTCTAATACTCTCCCCATTGAAGTCAGAACCCTTCTCACAGGAAAAGAGGAGCTGGGTGTCGTCAGCGTACGAAACGATCTGGGCACCATAAGACTCCGCCAGTGCCGCCAAGGGGGTCATATAGATGTTAAAGAGAGCAGGGCTTAAAATAGAGCCCTGCGGAACTCCAACCTCCAAAGGCGGCACCACGGCGGAGAACGAGGGGGGGCCCAGACCATTTGACGGCTGTCCGCTAGGAAGGACGCGAACTATCTGAACACCGCCCCCCGCAGACCGATCTCCCTGAGTCTTAGAAGGAGACCGCTGTGGGGGACGGTGTCGAAGGCCGCCGAAAGATCAAGCATCACCAACATCACCTTACCCCCGAATCCAAGACCTCCTTAATTGCCTCCGTTACTTCTAGCAGCACTGTCTGTAAATGCTTTACATACCTGTCTGTCTGTTCGCAGCCACGTTACCAAGGGTTGAGCATAGGAATAATTTTTCAAGACCTTCGCTATTTCCTATTATGTGTTAGTGGCCTTATTGCCTGTGGCAGACCTACATTTGCCCCGACCAATAACCCACTTTCCAACAGTGACTAATCCCACTAGTGCCTGAAAATTTTGGGAAGATGCCTCTGCTGGGAGTGTTAGTTATTTGTTATTGCTTGATTAACTGAAGTTTGGTTCTTTATAAATGATGTAGATAAGCTATAAAATGTGTCTTTTGCCTCTGTAAGCTATGTATACTACTTCCACTGCTTTGGAATGTACCGTGGGACTCCCACCTCGACGATGGGTTTGATTCAAGCATGTGAATCGATGAAAGATACTGATACTGGAGAACGAGAGTTACAATTAAGCAACAGGTTTTTTCCCCCAACATCTGTGATTTTTACATATGTGGTGACGTAATGTTAGCTTGTTTGTGCTACTTTAATCGTTAAATAAGATGTACTCACTTGTTTTAAGTTTTAATAACTTTTCTGTACTTTCCCTTCAGTGGTTAAGGTTCCAATTATCAACCACCTTGAGGCTCTGCGGGATGAGGAACTTGAGGAGCGCAGAGAGAAACGCAGGAAGCAACTCGCAGAGGAGGAGGCAAAGAATGCTGAGAAGTCCAAGGAGGACAAAGGCAAAGAGAACAAAGCTCCCGACTCTCAGGTAAATACACATTCTTTTCTATTTATTTGTGCACAGATAGTGGTTTGAAATCCATGCCTTTGCAAATAGGGCAAAGACTCATCAATTTCCAAATGTTTTCTAGTTTCTCTGAAGGTTATTTCTAACTCTATATTGCTCACCTTGTTAATCTCCTCAGGCACCAGACTGTCATTTGAATCTCTGGTAATAGCTTCTTCACATGGACAACCAAATACAAACTTCGAGGCAACATCCATCGCCCGAAACCCTTGTAGTAGGTTTCCATGAGCAATGTAAACATGAATCCTGTTCTTCAATGAATAGGGAATCCAATAAAGTTGATAGCATAGCAAAGAAGATCTTTTCATGTTCAAATTGGGCATGGATACAGTTTCTCACACACACACACACACACTTTGACACAGGTGTTAGGCTTTCTAAATGTTCTACACAATGCCTTCACTTGAGTAAATGATAGGATCTGTAAAGTACTTTTTACAATTTGGCCTGCACACTTTGTATTCTCCAGTATTGGCTCTTTCGTAGATTCACATGCTTAAATTATTCCCAGTCGTTGGAGTGGGTGTCCTTCATATGTAGGAGAGTGGGGTCTGCAATCCCATGGTCACCCCAGATTTTTGCTTTTTGCTTCACTGGTTTAAGACTTTCCCTGGCTGTGGGCCTGCTAATCAGACCCACAGCCTCGCTGTTCTCTCTCTAAATTGACAACCATGTACTTTAGGTGCATTTACCAATTGGTACTGGGCCACCTTATCAGTCCCTGTACAGTGTACCTTGGGTATCCAGGGCATAGGTGTACCCAGGGCCTACCAGGGGCTGCAGCATGTATTATGCCACCCCTGGCTGGCCACCCAAATCTGACACAACTGGCTGCACGACAGCTGGGGCAAGGTGGTGTAATCACCCTTTGCTGTAGATATAGTATTCCTATATCTAACCCTAAAATGGACACATATATTCCTATCAGTCACTCCTATGGAAGGCCTTATCAATCCTGAAGGCAGAGTGCTTGGAATTATGTGAGATGGTGCTCTGGCATGAGCTGAGCCCGTCTGCAGCTTGCGGAACCAAGTCCTTTAGCTGTTTCCATGGTAACGCTATACCATATACTCTTAAGTGCATTATAATCCTCGCGGTTAAATTCTAACTCTGGTATAACATTATCAAAACATGTCGAGTAAGGTGTCATACGGATTGGAATATTACCCCCTCGCCAATTCTGGCGACGGGGATAGCATTCCACCCTTCTAGAGAAACTCGACATGTATGTAACTGTGAACCCTGGTTAAAGTTAACTCGAGCCTTGGCATCACAAAATGGATGCTGCCACCACAGACACAAGTCTGACCTCCTGCTGCTGGGAGTCCTTCCAGCGAGGGAGGCCTGGACAAAGGGTTTCCTGCCTTGGGAGGTGCTAGCACCATCCCAGACAGGATTTTGTGTATTGAGGTAGGGAGGGCTGAAAGGAATGAGACATGCCTGGGGCACACAAGGTGCCCTGTGCATACACCGGTTCAAACCAGTTGCTGGGGCATCCCTGCTCCAGCTCTGGCGCGAAACCGGACAAAGGATAGGGGGTGTAGCCACCCCCCTTCCTGGTCCCACCCTGGGGAGGGACCTAGTCAGTAGTGCAGCCCCCTTTAGGAGAATAAAGGTAGGAGCTGGTCCCATTCCAAATTAGATTATCCTGAACAATTCTACAAGAAGAAACTCTGGAATTCGACGTTCTGCTCCACAGAAGACTGAATAATCTCCCTTGTGGACAAGGAGTGTCCACCCTGCAACTGCAGGCACCATCAAGCGTCCAGCGGCTTCCCTTTGTCGTCTTCCCTCGAGGATCCAGACTTCAGAGCCCGACGAGACCCGGATTCCCATACCTCTCTGACCTCAACTCACATCTGCAGCAAAGCTGAGACCCGTGGGTGCGACGAGACACGTGGGACCGGCCATCTTGAAAGAACCTGCACTTCGCTTCCAGCACGACTCCCGAGGTAAACTCTACCAAGTGCTTTGGGGATTGAGAAGCCCCAGCCCTGAGCAGCCCCTGCACCGAAGATCAGCCCTCCAGCTTCCACGAGATCTGCGTGGGGCCCTTCTGCTTGTTTGCTGCTCAACGCGTTGTCTGGTCACTTGCCGGCTGGCTAGTGGCCTCCTAGACGACGAACCTTTGAATCTTCACTGCTAGTCTGGTTGCTCCAGACTGGCCCTTGCTCCCTTCCAAAAGAGGGGCACCCCGGACTCTCCTAGTCCGCACCAGACGTCTTTTCCACTCACCGCGTGGGTTGCCTTTGCCAAGGCCTGTTGACTCCAATCCCGGATCCGACACCACCGACAGCGAGAGCCTGTGTGGGACAGCTCGTGCCTCCATCCTGGTCGTCGAAGACACCTCCTGGTCCACGTGGCTGCAGAGTCAAGCGTCCACTCTTCACCTGATCGTGACGACGACATCTGGTTCCTTCCTGGTTCCACTCCAGTCACTGGCTAGTGACTGTGAACACTGTCCCCTCTGCTTTCAGGTCCTCTTCTTCATCGATCCACCCTTGGATCGCACCGGACATCTTCCTCCTGGTCGCTTCCAGCATCTTTTCCTCCAGGCTCCATAGACTTCAACGCGAGAACCCGACACACTTTGACACCTATGCACCCGCAGCCCGTGGGTGAGGTAACAAGAGCATTTCGGTGCTTGTGAGAAGTTGGCCTGATGTGCAGTGTTCACTATTCTAGTGATCACTATATATCAGTCCAAACAACCCTTATTGATGATTGGTTGTAAGTCAACCTTATAGACCAGCTATCCTAGTAGCATGGATACGAGCAGTCTAAGGCTAAGACTCTAGAGGGCGTGTTAAGCCAGCTGTTTTACCATCACATTACCCCTTGAACACCCAGTGAAAGGACACCACACAAGTGTTATGAAAATAAACAGTGTATTTATTAGAATCACAACAACCCTGTACTCTTTATGAGGACAGGGTGCTAAGCACACAACAAAACTCTTACGAAAATACTTAAGTTAGCACAGTATACACAAATGCCCGAGGGGCACGAAAAACCATATACTTTAAAAGTGGAATGCGAAATTACTAGCAGGTAAGTACAGTACTAATAGGCTTTGGAATCGCTAGGACTTGACTATAGAATCGTTAGATTACTTCTAGGAGGCCTAGGGGACTCGGGTGCAGAGTGTGCACTCTCACGCGGGATGCGGGACAAAGTCTATGGAAGCTAGTAAAGTTAAAGTTAGTGTTCACGGGCGAACCCGACCTGGTAGGAAGAAAACGACAGTGGATCCTGACCCTAGGATAGTGAGGCTATGCTGGGACACCGAAGTGCCGAAGTTACCTAGCCCAGGGGCTGCAGCTGCATAGGCCTGAAAAGACGTCGGGAATCTCGTTGCCGGACCAGGAGCCTGGAAGAAGGAAGTTGCTGGCAGGCGACCAGTGAAGGAAAGTTCGATGGATCCAAGCCTGGATCACGGAAGAAGGAAACCTGAAAGCAGAGGGGACCAAGTTCTTGAATCACTAGCCAGTGATTAAGTGGGCACCAGGATGGCACCGGGCGAAGTCACCGCAGTCAGGTGAGTGAGCGCTGCTGGGCTCTGCAGTCTCTCGGACCAGGAGGCGTTGTCTGCGACCAGGATGGAGGTGCGAGCTGTCCCATGAAGGTTCTTGCTGTCGACGTCGCTGGACCCAGGATTGGGCAACAAGTCTTGGCAAATGCAAGGCCCACGCGGTGGACCTAAAATGGCGTCTTAGTTGGACCAGGAGGGTCCAGGGTACTTCTCCGATGGAGGGAAGCAAGGGCCAGTCTGGAGCAACCAGACTAGCAGCAGTGATGTCGTCGGGCGTCGTTCAGAAGGCCACAAGCCAGCGGGCTAGTAGCCAAACAACGCGGTGAGCAGCAAAAAGCAGAAGGGCCCCACGCAGATCGTGGAGATGCTGGGAGGCTGCACTTCGGTGCTGGAGCTGCTCAGGGTCGGGGCTTCTCGGACCCCAAAGCACTCACCAGGAAATTACTCTGCGGGCTTGCTGTGCAGAAGTCGTGCAGTCTTGAAGATGGCCGGTCCCTCGAGGTCTCGTCACACCCACGAATCTCAGCGTGACTGATGATGTAGGTAGAGGTCAGAGGTGCCAGGGAAGCCGGTTCTCGTCGACCTGGGCAGTCTTGATCCGGAGGAGAGACTTGCAGCAGACCGCAGTGTTCTTAAGATGGTGCCTGCGGATGCAGGGTGACTACTCCTTAGTCACAAGGGAGAAATCTTAGGAAGAAGTCTTGAGTTCCTTTCGTGGAAAGTAGTTTCAGGATTCAAAGATGATCTGATTTGGAAGGGGGCCAGTTCCTACCTTTATCCTGTAAAAAGGGGCTGGCACGCGACTAAGTCCTGCCCTAGGGGTGGGACTAGGAGGGGGGTGGTTACACCCACTTCCTTGGCGGGCTTTTCCCCAGCACAGGGTCTGGAGTGACCCTGGAACTGGTTCCAGCCAGCCTATGCACAGTGAGCACCGGGGTGCCACGTGCAGTCACCTTCCTCTAAAGCCCTGCCTACCTACAATACACAAAACCCTGTCTGGGACGGTGCTGGCACCGCCCCTGGCAGGAAACCCTTTGTCCTTATCTCCTGCTCTGGGAGGACTCCCAGCAGCAGGAGGGCAGACTTGTGTCTCGGTGGCAGCATCCATTTTGTGGAGCTGAGGCTCTGTTTGACTTTAACCGGGGTTAGGGGTTACATACATGTCGTGTCCCTCTAGAAGGGTGGAATGCTAACCCCGTCGCCAGAATTGGCGAGGGGTTAGTATTCCAATTCGTATGACACCTTACTCGACATGTTTTGATAAAGCGATACCAGAGTTGGCATATAACCGCGAGGATTATAATGCACTTAAGAGTATATGGTATGCGATATCATGGAAACGGCTAAGGGATGGATCCCGAAAGCCGCAGACAGGCTCAGCTCATGCCAGAGCACCATCTCACATGATTCCAAGCACTCTGCCTTCAGGATTGTTAAGGCCTGCCATAGGAGTGACTGATAGGAGATCTGTGTGTCCATTTTAGGGTTAGATATAGGTATACTATATCTAAAGCAAAGGGTGAGTACACCACTTTGCCCCAGCTGTCGTGCAGCCAGTTGTGTCAGTTTAGTTAGTCAGCCCAGGGGTGGCATAATACATGCTTCAGCCCCTGGGAAACTTCTGGGTACACCTCAGCCCTGGGTACAGGGACTTGGAGAGGGCCCAGTGCCAATTCAGTACCTGAGTACAATTTGGATAGAGAGAACAGCTAGGCTGTGGGTCTGATTAGCAGGCCCACAGCCAGGGAAAGTCGTAAACCAGTGCAGCAAAAAGCAAAAATCTGGGTGATCATAGGATTGCAGACCCTACTCTCCTACAGTGCTCAAGGGTAGTTTAACTGTCCTAGTGTCCAGTTCCACAGTCGTTTTAGTCCTAACTAGTCAGGATTGTCCGTACTCACCTTTTACTTGAACTGTACTGTCCATAGACGTTGTTACGCATCTCACGTGTGAGTTCTCACTCTGCACACACGTCTCGTGGGCCTCCTATTACTTACCTGAAGTTAGTGTAGCGTGGTCCCATCGATCCTACAGCCTCTGGACAGCTCCATTCTTTTTATCGATTCTCACATTCCACTTACTTAGTATATGGTTTGTCGTGCCCCTAGGGCACCATTGTAATTTTGTGCAACTTGTAGTATTTTTCGTAAGAGATTGTCATGTGCTTAGCCCTCTGACCTCATAAAGAGTTCAGAGGTGTTATTAATAAATATACTGTTTATTTTCATAACAACCTGTGTGGTGTCCTTTCATCTGGTATTCAAGGGGTTATATTGTGGTAAAACAGCTGGCTTCACATGCCAAAAGAGTTTAGCCTAAGACTGCTTTGTCCATGCTACCTCTAGGATAGCTGGTCTATAAGGTTGACTTACAACCAATCACCATAAGGGGTGTTTGGACTGATACAAGGTGATCACTAGAACTAGTGAACATCATGTTCGAGGCATGTGGGCTGCTAAATTCATATCTTAGCATTAGATCGCCGCCTAGTGTTGGGCTCGGATGATTGCACATTGTTGTCCTGGAAGAGTCTTCGAAGTATCCTGAGATAGGTGGCTCCTCCCCTGGACTACAGTGCGCATGGGCATCGGCTCCATCCCCAGATTGTTTTTTTCCGCCATTGGGTTCGGATGTGGTCTCGACGTCTTACTGTCGGAACCAAGTAAAACTAACTTTTAGCGGCCAAAAGGCCTCGATTTTCTTGCGTCGGTATTGTCTGCGCACGGTCTCGAGTCTTCCGTCTCTTGGAGCCGGAATAAGCGGAGTTTTCTTCGCTCTCGGAACTTTGAGGCCTTCTCATCGCGACACGACTGCAAGCCTTTTCGGACATGGAGCGGAGCCCGTTTAAGTACTGCCCGCTCTGTGGGTCCAAGTACCCACACATCGATCTACACCCCGTGTGTAACAAATGCCTTTCGCCTGACCACGACGACGGAAAGTGCAAGGCCTGTGCACAGTTCCGATCGAAAAAGACTCTCAAGCTTCGGCGCGCGGTGCGCATGGAAGCTAAACAAGCGGCACCGGATCCGGAGAACATCTTCGGCGACCAAGACGAAGAGGACCAGGGTCATCATCTCCAAATCTCCCCACCCGGGACGGAGGTCGAGGCGGATCCGGGAGACGACGACGGAGTCGCGGGTCCAGGCCTTGAATACGTCGACGAGGTAGGAGACGACGATGAGATTTATGGGGCCGCGGCGGATAGCTCGGCGGACGAGCTCTGCCCCGAAGGTTACGAGGATACCGACCGGGACACGGGATCGCCTGTCGGCCTTACCCAAGACCCGTTGCCGCAAGCCACAGCCCCGCCTTCGGGCCCGGCCACGGACTTACTTGCTGGGCAGACTGTTTTGAAACCGAAACCGAAACCATCGGGATCGACAACACCTAAAATGGCCGACCCGAAATCGAAACTGAAAGTTAAGGACTCGAGTGTCCCTAAGATGGCTGCCGTGCCGGTGAAACCGACGGCGCCTGCTACCCCATCGACTCCGTCGACCTCCGGTCCGCAGAAGTCGAGGAAGTCCGTCGATTCCGATGCTGCGAAATCGAAACCGACGCCAGAGGAGGGGTCCTCCAAGAAAGATGGTCGGCACGGGACAGCGGCTCCGACGCCGTCAAAACCCGCCAAAGTCGGCTCCAAGGAGGCTACGCAGGCACACGGAAAGAAGTCTGTGCCCCGAACGCAGGAATCGGAGGCGGTACAGACGGGATCCGCGCCCAAGACGCACAAGGCCCACAAGGACGTCGGATCCGAGGGGAAAATCAGACCATCCTCGTCGGCGCCGACACAAACTGTGAGTGTGCCGTCCCCCATTGCCGACTCACTGAAGAGGATCAGGGAAAAGGCCTTTGCCCCGTCGGCTCCGATACCATCAACGCAGCCGCGAAAAGACACTCCAGAGAAGCCGTCTGGGAAACTTCTCTTTATTTTGCCGCCGAAGGAGGCGCCCAAGGCATTTTCAACCAAATCGGCACCGAAACAGGCGGTTTCTTCACCGACTGGCCCACTTCCACGTCAGGTGCTCGAATCCGAGGACGATTCGGCGCATTTCATCGACGCTGACACAGGCAAACTGACCCTCTATAAGAGGAAAATAACTTCGGAGCCAGTGGACCCCTATGTCATTCCACTAAAGAAGAAAAGGGTGCCCCTTGACGCCTCAGGCCTCACGGAACCAATCCAGCCTCCTCCGAGACGGAGCCCTACTCCCTCCCCAGACCACTCTGAGGGTGAGGGGTATGATGAGGACGACCAGTACAATTTCCCAATCAATGAACCTGATGTGCAACCGGATTCATTTGATGACACTGGTGACCAGAACACCCAAGGTGCGGGGCAGGACCCGCAGCCTTTTAATGCACGGGCATCCCCGACTGAGGATTCAGCAGGTTTTCATGCCCTACTCGAAAGGGCGGCGGCCAATCACGATGTGGACATGCATGCCGACCCTGTGGAGGAAGACTTCCTTTTCGACACTTTTTCGGTCTCTGAAAGGACAGTAAAGACACTGCCTATGCTTAAAGGAGTCCTCAAGCATGCTGGGGACATATTTAAGGAGCCTACGAGAGCGAGAGTGGTCAACCCTCGCATTGAAAAAAAGTACAGACCTGCACCTGCGGACCCCGCATACATTCGGGGACAATTGCCATTGGACTCTCTTGTGGTCGCCAATGCCAGGAAACGTGCCAACTCCCAGACTACGGGTGAAGCTCCTCCCCCGGATAAGGAATCCAAAGTGCTAGAGGCAGGGGGCAAAAGAGTAGCTGCACAGGCATCAAACTTCTGGCGCATTGCCAATACACAGGCGCTCTTGGCGCGTTATGATAGGGCGCACTATGACACCCTAGAACAGATCGTACAACACCTGCCTCCACAGTTCCAAGAGGGCACAAAAATGCTTATCGAGGAAGGGAAGCTAATCTCAAACGCAGCCATCAAGTGTGCACTTGATGCTGCGGACACAGCTGCTAGGGCTATCAACACTAGCGTTATGCTGAGACGACAAGCGTGGCTCCGCATCTCAGGGTTTAAACCGGATATTCAGACGACAATTCTTAATCAGCCAGTCAATCCTGATAGTCTGTTTGGTCCGGATGTTGACACCACCCTAGAGAAAATAAAGAAAGACACAGACACTGCTAAGTCTATGGGGGCCCTACAGTCACAGCAGTTTCGTGGCGGCAATTTTCGTCGCTCAGGTGCACGTGGAGTCACCAGAGGACAATTGGGTCAACAATCCCAGTTCACAAAAGGTGGGACACAATCCTCGTTCACTAAACAGAACAAGGGAGGTTACAGGAATAACAGCAACAGAGGTCGCGGCAGAGGAAACAACAGCTCCCGCACCTCTACTCCCAACAAACAGTGACTCTCTGTCACTGCCCCCCGACCACCTAACACCTGTCGGGGGGAGACTGCAGCGGTTCCTGCCCGTCTGGAGAAACATCACCACAGACAGGTGGGTGCGACAACTAATCCAGTATGGTTATTGCCTAGAGTTAAAGTCCACTCCACCCAACATCCCGCCAAGGCAACGGCCTATGTCCGCAGAGCACTTGCTCTTATTGCAGCAGGAGGTAGTGGTGATGCTGCAAAAGGGAGCAATCGAGCTCGTGCCGGTGGGGGAGGAAGGCACAGGGGTATATTCCCTGTACTTCCTTATTCCAAAGAAGGACGGTTCTCTCAGGCCCATTCTCGATCTACGTCCCCTCAACCTGTACATACTATCGGAACATTTCCACATGCTTACACTGCAACAGATTCTTCCCTTGCTAAACCAAGGAGACTTCTTAGCAACCTTAGACCTCAAGGATGCTTATTTCCACATTCCACTACACCCGTCACACAGGAAATACCTCAGGTTCACTATTCAAGGCAGGCACTACCAGTTCAAAGTCCTACCCTTCGGAGTCACAACAGCCCCGAGGGTGTTCACAAAGTGTCTGGCGACAGTAGCGGCGCACCTCAGGAGGCAGAACATCCATGTCTACCCCTACCTAGACGACTGGCTCGTGCAAGCCAAGTCAGAGCACCAGTGCGCCGCAGACATGTCGACTACAATTCACCTTCTTCACGATCTGGGTTTCTCCCTGAACTACCCAAAATCGCATCTTCAGCCGGCGCATGTCCGGCAGTTTCTAGGCGCGACGATCAATACCCTGACGGCCATGGCTCAGCCAAACCAGGTCAGGATAGACAGCATGCAGGCTCTGATCCAAAAGTTCAGGCCGCAACACTCGCTTCCAGCGAGAGTGTTCATGCAGTTGATAGGCATGATGGCCTCCTGCATCTTCATAGTCCCTCACGCACGGCTACACATGCGCCCGCTCCAGGAGTGCTTAGCGAATCAGTGGACACAGGCTCAAGGGCAATTGACAGACCTAGTGTTGGTTACCAGTCGGGCATACGACTCTCTGCATTGGTGGACTCCACACAACCTTTGCAAGGGCCGACTGTTCCAAGAGCCTGTGCCGCAGATTATCCTGACAACGGACGCGTCTCTCCAGGGTTGGGGAGCTCATGTGCTCACTTACACAGTGCAGGGACTATGGACGACGCAGCAACAAAAGATGCACATCAACTATCTGGAACTGATGGCAATCTTCATGGCGCTCAAGTCCTTCATTGTACATCTGTGCAACAAAGTCGTGCTAGTCCGGACGGACAACATGACCGCGATGTACTACATTCAAAAGCAGGGAGGCACCCACTCGCCACAGCTGTCTCATCTGGCTCAGAGCATGTGGAAGTGGGCCATTCAGAGGAACATTTTCCTCATGGCAGAACACCTCCCAGGAAAGGACAATCAGATGGCGGATCTGCTCAGCAGATACAGCCATCAAATGCACGAGTGGGAGATACACCCGTCTGTTCTCCACCCGTACTTCCAGCAGTGGGGTCATCCGGAGATAGACCTGTTTGCCACAGCAGAGAACGCAAAATGCCAACTCTTTGCCGCCAGGTTCCCTCACCCACTGTCGCAGGGGAATGCGATATGGATGAACTGGTCAGGCAAATTTGCGTACGCTTTTCCGCCAGCCCCTCTAATACCGCTGGTCGCAAGAAAGCTAAGGCAGCACGAGATGACTCTCATCCTGGTTGCTCCAACGTGGGCGCGCCAAGCTTGGTACACCACGTTCCTCGAACTCTCAGTGGTGCCGCATCAAAGGCTGCGCCTCACGCCCAGTCTTTTGACGCAGAACCATGGAGACATTCAGCATCCAGATCCACAACAGCTCAAACTGGCGATCTGGCTCCTGAAGTCCTAGAGTTTGGATACCTTAACCTACCTCCGGAGTGCATGCACATCATCAAGGAGGCGAGGAAACCAACTACTAGAGCATGCTATGCTGCAAAGTGGAAGCGTTTTGTCATTTACTGTACGGCCAATGACATCGACCCGCTAGATGCATCTATCCCCAACATCATCTGCTATCTGTTGCATCTTTACAAGTGCAATCTAGCGTACACTTCCATTCGGATACATCTATCCGCCATAGCGGCTTATCTCCAGAACAGGCAGCACCTCTCTGTCTTCAGGGTGCCTGCCATTAAAGCCTTCCTTGAAGGTCTGAAACGAGTCATTCCCCCAAGGACACCGCCAGCTCCGGTGTGGAACCTCAATGTCGTTCTCACCAGACTGATGGGACCGCCATTTGAGCCCCTGCACTCGTGTGAACTCCAGTTCCTTACGTGGAAAGTAGCTTTCCTTGTGGCTATTACGTCTCTGAGGCGTGTCAGTGAGCTGCAGGCGCTCACAATCCAAGAGCCATTCATTCAAATCCATTCAAATAGGGTAGTGCTACGCACTAACCCCAAATTCCTTCCGAAGGTGGTGTCACAGTTTCATCTAAACCAAACTATTGACTTACCAGCATTCTTTCAAAACCCGCAAACGGTGGCGGAAAGAATGCTCCATACCTTAGATGTACGGAGGGCGTTGATGTACTACATAGACAGGACACAACCCTTTAGAAAGACAAAACAACTCTTTGTTGCCTTCGCACCCCAACACAAAGGCAACCCAATTTCCAAAGCAGGGATAGCCAGGTGGATTGTTAAGTGCATCCAGATATGTTATCAAAAAGCCAAGCGCACTTTAACAATACCCCCCAGAGCGCACTCCACACGCAAACTGGGGGCATCCATGGCTTTCCTAGGTAACATTCCTTTAGAGGATATTTGCAGAGCAGCCACGTGGGTCACACCACATACCTTCACAAAACACTACTGTGTTGATGTGCATTCCAAGCAGCAAGCAGCTGTAGGACAGGCTGTTCTCAAGACACTTTTTCAGGTTTCTGCAGCTGGCACGGGCAACCGCCGCTGATGGAGGGACTGCTATGTATTCTATGCTAAGATATGAATTTAGCAGCCCACATGCCTCGAACTGAATATGCTACTTACCAGTATGCATCTGTTCTTGGCATGTAGGGCTGCTAACATTCATATCGCCCGCCCTCCTCCCCGGTGCCTGTCGCAGCTGCAGATATACTATTGTATTTATTCATTAGCATGGACATCTTTTACACTTTTCACTCCATCTTCTGCCACAATGGCGAAAAACAATCTGGGGATGGAGCCGATGCCCATGCGCACTGTAGTCCAGGGGAGGAGCCACCTATCTCAGGATACTTCGAAGACTCTTCCAGGACAACAATGTGCAATCATCCGAGCCCAACACTAGGCGGCGATCTAATGCTAAGATATGAATGTTAGCAGCCCTACATGCCAAGAACAGATGCATACTGGTAAGTAGCATATTCAATATCAGGCCAACTTCTCACATTAGAAGCAATTCCTCTGGTTGTTTTTTTCTCAACCTACTTCAACACCTGGTGTTGATGGAACAGTGCCCCTTTGTTAGATTTTGACAGGTTTCAAACCTTGTGGGTCTTGTAGCCGACATATGTCGGTAACGGACCTGCATACAATTTGTATGTGGTGCTTAGGTGAGCACCACTATGCCAAGGATTTGCAGTTCCTGCCTGTGAGAAAGTGCCATCTTTCTTGCATTGATATGCCCCCACTTTTTGCTGAATTGCTGATGTGCTTTGACTGAGTGTGCCCTGGTATCCTGCCAACCAGGGGCCCAGGGCCTGTGTTCCTTCCCTAAAACTGTGTTGAAACTAAAACCCATTTGGCATCTCTGTCCACCTGTTAGTCCCTAGTAAATGGTAACCTAGGTACCTAGGGCATGGTGACCAGAGAAGACACCTAAGAGCTGCAGCACTTATTGTGCCACCCTTTGGGGCCCTGAACCCTGAAACCCACACACTGCCTTTGCAGGCTGAGTGCCTAAGTACAGAACTAAACAAAGACTCGACATGACACATCGCTGTGTGCCATGCCCTTTAACCCCACTGCCCTGGCATACTTCAGTCACCCCTCTAGCTGGGTGCCCTATGCCAGAGACGAGGGCCCAGGTGCATGAGCCCTGTGCCCCTACAGTACCCAGGGCCATTCCTGGGCACTAAGTGGAGTGATGCCATTTAAGAGTATTTGGTGCTGGGAGGTTGTCATTACGAACTCCACAGCACCATAATGGCCGCACGGAAGACTGAGAAGTTTGGTATCAAACTTCTTAGCACATTAAACCAGCACTGATGCCAGTGTGGAATTTAATGTCAAATGCACCAGAGGGCATCTTAGAGATGCCCCCTAAAACCAAACCTACAATCCAGGTCTGGTCTGAGAGGCTGCCACACAGCAGACATGTTGCTGGACCCCTGGGTGGAGAGCCCCCCGCTCTACTGGGCCGGCAACAAGGCACTTCCTGGGCGAGGTGCTAGGTCTCCTCCCCCAGGATGGGCAGGGGGAAGCTTCAAAGGCCTGCCGCCGTTGTGTGCTATATATATATATATATTTTTTTTTTTACAGGGGTATGTACAACAATTAGGTTCTTATGTGCAGGACACCGGGGATTTTCTGTTGAAAATCAAGGATGTTTAATGGGTTACAGGTGATTGGCTTCTGGCTTTGGATGTATCATCCCTTTATACGAGCATTTCGCATGATGGTATCAAAGCGGTTGAGCACTATTTGTCCAGAAAGGGCTCTGATTTTCATGATCACAATGTAATGCTTCTGGACATGTTGAGATTTTGCCTTGTCAATAATGTATTTCTCTTTAATCAACAATTGTACCGCCAGTTACAGGGCGTGGCAATGGGGGCCAGCTTCTCCCCGAGCTTCGCATGTTTGCACATGGGAGCTTGGGAGGAGCTGGTCCTGGGACACGAATAAGGGTACCATTCACTAGGGGCTGGTAGGTGGCCAGAGATGCCAATTGGGTTTTTGTTTCAACACAATTTTAGGGAAGGAACACAGGCCCTGGGTACCTGGTTGGCAGGATCCCAGGGCACACTCAGTCAAAGCACATCAGCAGTTCAGCAAAAAGTGGGGGCATACCAATGCAAGAAAGATGGCACTTTCTCACAGAAGTGACCATACAAAACGAGGCACTTCTTAGTCTCAAACAAAGTGTTACCGAAAGGAAGTAACTTGTTAGTTATACCACATGCTATCTTACTGTTACGTGAACTTATTACAGAGAACGGCACCTGCCTTTTGGGTGTTAGTTTCATCCGATTGCCTCAAAGGCACATTATGGAAACTGGTGTGCTTTGTGGCTCCTGTGAAGTCATGAGGCGTCGCATGAGGTGCTAATGTTGAGCCATTGTCCCTTACCGGTGTGGGAGAGCTATCAAAGCGTTTCTGTATCTAGACAATCTATTGGGATATTCAAAAGGTGAGTAGTCTGTAGGTATATGTACCGTCAATCAGGAAAAGCATTACCAAAGGTAAGTAACATTTTCATATGCCTTCCTAGTTTTGTTAGTTTTACACTCCTTACTTTCCTCCACTCCCACTTTTGCTTTTATTTTACCTTCTGTATGACACAATGCCCTATCTATGCCCCTCATGGTGCCTTTTTCTCATTGTAGGTTGCTGGCTCCAAAGCAAATAACTCCTTGGAACTAAAGCCATCGGGTAAGGACACAACTCTTCTTCCTTGAGGTTGTGGGAGGGAGATGTTTGTAATTGACTCCATTGCTGCCCAGTGGATGATCAAGGTAAGAAACCAGTGCCCTTTGGGATGAGGTAGTAGATTGTATAGTTTTAGGGTCATACCCGATCTCGGAGATAACTATACAGTCTACTGTCTTTCTCACGGTGTCACCATCTGCAGCAAAGGAGCTAAAGGATAGGCCGAATGGCAATCGCTGCTTATTTTGGAAACGTGATTATCCTGATGCATGTGAAATGTGTGCTTCGGTTTACAAATGTGTAATTTCAGTGGCAGGCCCTCAATTGTATAATAGAGAGGGGAGGGGTTGGCCTAACGGCTAAGGCGCTCGACCTCGGACCTGGGGAACTGGGTTCGAGTCTCGGTAACGACGCCAAAAAAAACCTCCTGTGATTCTGGGCAAATCACTTAATCTCCCCGTGCCTAAAATGAAAGTGTGTCCTCATGTAACGTAACTGGTGCTATGTAAAGCGCTCTGATACCTGATTCGGTTCGGGTCTAGTTTGCGCTATATAAAACATCTTAGCAGAGAGAAAAATTATCCAGAGCAAGTGTCCAGTATACAATGTCCATGAATATGCTGTTGTAGATATATCTGTCTCTTTATGTTCAATCTTGCAATATATTCAAGGTGATCTTATTCTCAATCTCGGAATATATCCAAAGAGTTGTTACTGTAGCCAACATGTGTTTTGTCTGTGATGTACAACTCTGACTTCGTCAGGGATGCAAGAGATCAGAGCTGCCGACTTCGGAGCTGGGGAAGCAGGTTTGAGTCTTGGCGTCCGCTCATCATCCTGTGATTCTGGGCAAAGGACAATCTCCCAGTGCCTACCAAAAAATGAATGTGTCGTTGTGTAACGTAACTGGTGCCATGTAAAGCGTTGCAATACTTTCGGGTTGAGTTCACACTATATAAAATATGCAAACATCTGAGTTATTTCTATAAATTAATTTAGTATTGTGAAATCAACATTAGGTCCTGAAAAATGATACTGTAAAAAGTTTTATGTGGGAACCAAGACAAGATTGAAAGTGATGATTATATTTCCCATTGAGAGGTAATGGACACCATGCGCTAAGCCGAAGCTTGTATGCCAAACCGTGCCAGTTCACACACGTTATCGCTAAAGACCATGTAGCCACCTCACCATAGCAAACATCCTACTCAATAAATCCAGTATCTTTCTAAACATTGCCTTGGCCATATTAATGGGACTAATGTTTACTAAACGAGAAATTCAATCGTTGCAATGTACACTGGTATTCCTGCATCATATTTAGATTCAAATAAGTTATTTATGACGTACAATGCCTATTGTTTGTGGTCACAATGAATATCAGCCCAATACTCCAGTGACCTGTACAGTATCTGTAATATAGTAGTTCCATGACTATCTCAAGTCCCATGCCAACATATACATGTTTGCAGGCATCATCAGTATTTAAACGCCTCGTAACACATCACCGCATATCCCGCTTAAATGACTGCCAATCCCCCGCTTGAGGCATCAGCCTTGTATACAGTTTGGTTCCAAACATCCCAACTATTCTAATCATATCCACGATACTGACCCTGATTATTTTTTTCATTTTTAAGCTTGACTCACCCGTATTTCCACAAGATTCCAAGCAGAGTGCTCATGTGTCACTGCGTCCCACAGCTGTGCCATCTTGGAATATCTATTTATACAAAATGGTCACATGACCTCGTACCGGGAATAAGCACAGCTGTCTAAAAACCCTACTAGCTCAGCGCAATCTTGGTCTAATACTGTATCATAATAAACATAGTATTTAATCTGTAGGAAATCTCTTAAAAGGAATCTATAGATATGAAAGACAAATAGTTATAGATTCGTTACCTGTAGAATGAGCCCCAGGCGTCCCACTGGATACGGAGAATTTTTTCGGCAGCAGTACACCTGCGTGTCGAATGGTTGCGTTGGTCAGCTCTGCGTTCATCGTTGTCGCCAGGATGATGTCGCGGTAGCTATTTAGACCCAACCCTCGCGTGCTGACGTCACTTATTTCGTTTTCCACGCCAGCCAGCGCAGAGCTGGAGAGAGCGGTACCTCCTTTCACTTTTTTGCGACTTTTGTCGGCACAGTCATTTAAGTTTTTGACTCCTGGTGCACACAGGGATGTTGAGTCATCCTCTGCCCGGCTTCAAGGCTTGCGACACCTGTCACAAGCTGATGTCGGTTACAGTGTCTGGAGCGCGTCCATGATCCCAAGGCGTGCTCTGACTACCGGACCATAAATCCGAAGTCTTTGCGGGAGCGGCCCCGAAAGCTTCTCGAGGCCCGGCACTTCGTGGTCCCGGTCGCTTGGGAGGTCGATCATCTAAGCCTTCGCACTCCTGAGATAAGTCGAAGCAGAAGTCAAAGAAGCATAGTCGCTCTTCGACTTCGCCCCATCTGTCGCGACGAGAAATTCAGATGGTGACCCTCCCGCTGCTCCCCATGCAGAGCCTGAAGGGTCGACTCCGCATGCAGAGCTTGAAGAGTCTCACGCCTTTTCCGGGAGCCGGAGCGACTCCTGCCCAGCTGTAGCGTTTCTACGAAGCGATGCATGCCATCTTTGGTCAGACCGACTCTGGCGGTGCGCCTTTGGGCCCCGCACACTCAGCTGGGGGCCCTAGGCCTTTGACACCAGCTTCCCCGGCACCACAGGATCCCCTTGGATCCAGGCCTGGATCCGGATCAGTGCCAGTCGACCTTGTAATACCACCCCCGGTTGCACCACGTCCGCTTCCAACATCAGTGTGGACCCCAGCCGGCGTCTACCACCGCCTCCACCCTGACTTGGACACGGAACTGGACCGGCGTCGACCAACGCCAGATCCGACACCGAGCAGGACTTTTGTACCTCTGTTTGACCCTGGTGTTTCCTACAGGCCAGATTAACAACCAGAGGACGGTGAGGACTGGGAGGGGTCTGTCTGGCCAGTTAAATGAACCGGACTGGAGAGAGGAGTTTGGGTTGCTAGTGGTCTGGATACCTCCCCAGACCTTAGCATGCTGTCTCCTCCTATCGTGGTACAAAAGGGGGTGGTGATGGACGGAGCATCTGAACCAATCAAACACTCACACCCAGTCAACAACTATCGTGGCTACGGAGGAGGGTGCTTCAGACGCAGTTTTGTGGCGTAGGGCGGCGGAGGCCATCAACCTCGAGCCTTGGCCCCGACAGCCTTGAGGGAGAAGCGCCGGAAGTTGCTTGAGGTTCGGCACTCGTCCCAGTGCCGTTCCCGGTCCAGGGGCCGTTCTAGAGAGCGCTCAAGGGGCCTCCATCATCGCTCCTTGGGCTCCAAGGCCTCACCCTCTGATTCTTGTAAGAGACGACTCAAAAAGAAGTTGAAGAAGCATTGTCGCTCCGACGTCCCCCCGTCTGTCCCCGGATGCAGACGAGGGGGACAGGGGTTCTGCTCTTGAGGCTCCTTCGGAGCCTGAGAGTCCCGCGGCCTACCCGCCTTACTTACCTACCTTCGGTAACGATATATCTGTAAGAAACAGTAGGTTCGAGGCATATGGGCTGCAGATGGTACATTTATGAATAGATCGCCATCTGGTGTTGGGCTCGGATGATTGCACTTTGTTTTTCTTCTGGAGAAGTCTTTGTCGTCATAGGTGACTCCTCCTCTCGGTGTTAGTGCGCATGGGCATCGGCTCCATCCTTAGATTGTTTTTTTCCGCCATCGGGTTCGGATGAGGATCGAAGCGCTCCGGACCGACTTCAACAAAGAAGGTTATAACCGGCGCGTATTCCTTTCCAAATCGACGGTATCGTTATCGAACGCGACTTCACTCCATACCGACGCGATTCGAAGGACGACGACTACGAGAAACTCGACGTAGTCCAGCCCGGGGTCCATGGAAAGGACTCCATTCAAAAAATGTCCAATGTGTGGTGCTAAGTTCCCACACAAGGACCTACACGAAGTGTGCAACCTCTGCTTGTCCCCTGAACACGAATCCAGGGACTGTGAGGCCTGTGCAGCGTTCTCGTCAAAGTCGACGATTAGAAACCGTCGAGCCCGAAGACACGAGGTATCGAGAATGCAGTCACAAGCAATCCCGGAGCTGTTCGAGGACCAGCAACCAGAAGAGGAGGAAGAAGAGGCCGACGAGGCGGGGTCAGAAGCGGACGAGTCCGACGTCGAGGAGATCGACGTCCAACAAACCGTGAGTGACGACGTCCCTTTACCGAAAAACAGACCCCGCACGGTGTCGACCCCGCCCTCGAGCCCGGTCAGACAACCGAAAAAAGTTTCCAACGCCCCGCCTTCGAGCCCGGCAACGAAACAGAAACCGAAACACTCGGTCCCCCATCATAGTGGTTCCGGTTCCGATAAACCAACCACATCGACACCGAAGCACCAGGTCAAGGAAAGCTCGAAGTCGAAGCAGTCCATGTCGACACCGAAGCACGCTTCGGCGCCGAAAACACCCTCGACACCGGGGACATCTTCGATACCGAAGATATCGGATCCGAACAAAACTTCGGCACCGAAAACACAAATGGACATTTCAAAGAAAAGACACCTTTCGGAACCGAAAACTGCGGTACCGACACAGGAACACGGAACGGATCCTAAACAAAAGACTTTGTTTATTGACCCAAAGACTGGCAAGGTAGTCACAGAGCTACCTAAAAAGAGGAAACATGAACATTTGGACGACAAGGCTCATCCAAAGAAGAGAACAATGGGGACGAATACAACTCCTCCCCCTTCTCCCAAACCTCACACACCATCTTCGCCTATTCCTCACAATAGGCCAGATATTCCTCCCACACGTCCATCTACACCTACAACAGATGAAGAAAGTGACACAGGGGAGGGGGGACACCCTGGGGATGATGAGGACACAATCCCAGAGGAGGCAGACCCATGGGAGGAGTATAATGTGGGATCAGGTAATGATACCGACCTTGAGTCATATCCCTCAAAACCTTCACCTCCTGATGACAATACTGGGTTTGCACAACTCATTACTAGAGCAGCAACATTTCATAAGGTAGACCTACATACAGAACCTCTAGTACAGGACTTCTTATTAGAGACACTACCTACTGCACAAAGAACATCAGGAACACTACCAATGCTAAAAGGCCTTCTCAGTCATACATCAGAGATATTCAAAGACCCAGTGAGGGCTAGGGTATTGAACCCAAGAATTGATAAAAAATATAGGGCAGCTCCAAAAGACCCAATATACATTAAGGGACAAATTCCTCTAGACTCACTAGTGGTCACAAACGCTCGCAAGAGAGCAAACTCTTTATCTACGGGAGAAGCGCCACCTCCTGACAAAGAGTCTAAACTAATAGATGCCTCTGGCAAGAGAGTAGCATCTCAAGCGGCAAACAGTTGGCGCATAGCTAATACGCAAGCACTACTTGCAAGGTATGACAGAGCGCATTATGATGAATTAGAAACACTCATCAAACATCTCCCTAAAGAACATCAAAAGAGAGCTGATCAACTTATACAAGAAGGGAAGTTAATTACTAACACTTCAATAAAGTGCGCCCTAGACGCGGCAGAAACTGCGGCAAGGTCGACAAATACAAGCATCATGCTAAGGAGACATGCATGGCTCAGAGTGTCAGGATTCAAACAAGAGGTACAAACCTCGTTACTTAATCAACCTTTTGATGGGAAAACACTTTTTGGCACAGGGACAGATGAGGCCCTAGAAAAAATGAAAAAGGATACAGAAACGGCTAAATCAATGGGAGCATTGCAGCAGCCGACACAAAGAGGTTCCTTTCGTAGATCCACCTATAGAGGAGGATCCAAAAGTACAGGTACAAACCAACAGCAAACCTCTTTTACACCTACATCACCCAGAGGTAATTCTAGAGGTGGATACAGGGGTAACAACAACAAGGGTAGAGGTCGCGGAAACAACAACAACCGCAACTCTCCAACCCCAAAACAGTGACTTCATAGAGCTTCCCCCAGACCATATAACACCGGTAGGGGGACGCCTATCACAGTTCCTACCTGTCTGGGAAAACATCACATCAGACAAGTGGGTAAGACAAATTATCCAACATGGTTATTGCCTAGAACTCACAGCTACCCCACCAAACATCCCCCCCAAACAGCGTCCAATGAAACAAGATCACCTGACACTGTTAAAACAGGAAGTAATATCACTGCTAGAAAAGCATGCCATAGAGAAGGTTCCACAGCACCAACAGGGAACAGGAGTATACTCCCTATACTTCCTAATCCCCAAAAAGGACGGGTCTCTAAGGCCAATACTGGACCTAAGACCTCTCAACGCATACATAAATTCGGAACATTTCCACATGGTCACGCTCCAACAAGTACTTCCTTTACTGAAGAAAGGGGACTTTCTTTCTACACTGGATCTAAAAGACGCTTACTTTCATATCCCTATTCACAAAGCCCACAGGAAATACCTCAGGTTTGTGGTAGAAGGACAACATTATCAGTTCAAAGTCCTCCCATTTGGTGTCACGACGGCACCAAGGGTGTTCACAAAATGCCTGGCAGTGGTAGCAGCTCACCTAAGAAGACAACAAATTCATGTCTTCCCATACTTGGACGACTGGCTAATAAAAGCCAGGTCGCAAGAGGAGTGTCTGCAACACACACAAAAGACAATTCAGCTACTACACCAGCTAGGGTTCACGGTGAACTACACAAAGTCACACCTACAACCAAACAAAGTTCAACAATATCTGGGGGCTACCATAGACACAGAAAAAGCCAAAGTGTACCCCAACCCAATAAGAGTCCAAGCAATGCTTACAATCATTCAGAGATTTCAGCCACAACACTCACTAACAGCAAGAGTGTTCATGCAGCTACTAGGTATGATGTCATCCTGCATACTGCTAATACCATATGCAAAACTACAAATGCGTCCGCTACAAGAATGCTTAGCGACACAGTGGAATCAGGCTCAAGGACAGATTACGGATCTGGTGTTGGTAGACGACCGCACACACCGCTCTCTGAAGTGGTGGAACAGAACAAACATTACCAAGGGGCGGTCGTTCCTAGAGCCAATTCCACAGGTGACAATAACAGCAGACGCATCGCTCACCGGATGGGGAGCACATATGGACAAATACACAGTACAAGGAAGGTGGAGTGTGCAGGAAAAAACACTGCACATCAACTATCTAGAACTACTGGCAGTGTTTCTAGCATTGAAAGCCTTTCAGATACATGTTATCCACAAAGCAGTCCTGATCAGAACAGACAACATGACAGCAATGTATTATATTCAAAAACAGGGGGGGACGCACTCTCTCCAATTATCCAGACTAGCACAGGAGATTTGGAGATGGGCCATTCCTCAAAACATCTATCTGTTAGCCGAACACCTACCAGGAGTTCAAAACCAGATAGCAGACATCTTAAGCAGACAGTCGGAACAAATACACGAATGGGAACTGCACCAACAAATACTGCAGCCATTCTTCCAAAGATGGGGACAACCAGAGATAGACCTATTTGCCACTCATCAGAACGTAAAATGCCAAAGCTTCGCGTCCAGGTACCCACACCACCTGTCGCAGGGTAATGCGTTATGGATAAATTGGTCCAACAAATTTGCATACGCTTTTCCCCCTCTCCCACTAATCCCATTAGTGGTCAGGAAACTGCAACAACATTCAATGACCATGATACTAGTAGCACCCACGTGGGCAAGACAGCCGTGGTTCACCACGCTCCTGCAACTCTCACAAGTGCCACATCAAAAGCTAAGAATTCTACCCATGCACCTTACACAGAACCATGGAGAGATAATGCACCCAGATCCAACTCAATTGAACTTAACGATCTGGCTCCTGAAATCCTAGAATTTGGGTACTTAGATCTCCCCCCAAATTGCATGGAAATAATCAAACAAGCGAGACGTCCAACCACCAGAGCATGCTATGCAGCTAAGTGGAAGAGGTTTGCTATACACTGCACTAATAACAATATCAACCCTCTGGACGTATCAACAAGGGAGATTATTTGCTACTTGTTACACTTACAGCAATGTAATCTAGCGTACACATCTATCAGAGTACATCTAGCAGCTATAGCAGCATACCTACAAAATAGGCAGCGCATATCACTGTTCAGAGTACCAGCGATAAAAGCATTCATGGAAGGGCTTAAAAGAGTCATTCCACCAAGATTACCACCTTCCCCAGTCTGGAACCTCAACGTAGTACTCACCAGACTAATGGGGCCACCCTTCGAACCTATGCATAGGTGCGAAATACAATTCCTTACATGGAAGGTGGCATTCCTTATAGCCATTACCTCACTCAGAAGAGTAAGCGAGTTACAGGCATTAACAATACAAGAACCATTCCTACAGATACACCAGAATAAAGTGGTTCTTAGAACAAACCCAAAGTTCTTGCCTAAAGTAATTTCAGCATTCCACATCAATCAGCCAGTGGAATTACCAGTCTTCTTTCCAAAGCCACAGACGGTGGCAGAAAGGGCTCTACATACACTAGATGTTAAAAGAGCCATTTCATACTACATAGAAAGAACACAAGACTTCAGGAAAACTAAACAACTATTTGTAGCATTTTCCCCAACACATAAGGGCAATCCTATCTCTAAAGCAGGCATCGCAAGATGGATTGTAAGATGTATACAAATATGTTACATTAAAGCAAAGAGAACATTAACTGTTCCTCCTAGAGCTCATTCCACAAGAAAACTAGGAGCATCTATGGCATTCTTAGGGAACATTCCCCTAGATGACATATGTAGAGCAGCAACTTGGTCTACACCACATACATTCACAAAGCACTACTGTGTTGATGTACAGGCTGCACAACAAGCCAGAGTGGGCCAAGCTGTATTAAAAACTCTATTTCAGACAGTTGCGACAGACACTGGTGACCACCGCTAGGGAGGTAACTGCTGTACAATCTATTCATAAATGTACCATCTGCAGCCCATATGCCTCGAACGGAATATGCTACTTACCAGTATGCATCTGTTCTTGGCATAGAGGGCTGCAGAGTGGTACATGCCCTCCCTGCCTCCCCGGAAACCTGTGTCTGTCCCAACATTATCTTATTTAGATACATTTACATGGGCATATCTTTATGTACTACACTACACTACTCCATCTAACCCTACTATGGCAAAACAATCTAAGGATGGAGCCGATGCCCATGCGCACTAACACCGAGAGGAGGAGTCACCTATGACGACAAAGACTTCTCCAGAAGAAAAACAAAGTGCAATCATCCGAGCCCAACACCAGATGGCGATCTATTCATAAATGTACCACTCTGCAGCCCTCTATGCCAAGAACAGATGCATACTGGTAAGTAGCATATTCCTTAGTGTTAGATTCCTTACCGCCCCACCCTCCCCCTTTCTGTGAACCGATATCTAGTGTTACGGTATTTCCCTTTGAGGTCCCTAGTTTCATGGCACTAGTGTCGGTCCCTGGCATGGCTCTGCGTTCCTGGCGCGGAAAGCTATGTACAAGAACTGTCGTCCGCGCGCGAGGGCGGCGGCTAAGTACTCCGAAGTCATCCCGGCGACCACCATGACGCCGATGACCGATGCGAAGCCGCAGACTACGCCTACCGACGTGCATGGGTACTGCTACGCAAAACTTTCCGGATCCAGTCTGACGCCTGGGGATATTCTAAGGTAAGGAATCTAACACTAACTACTGTTTCTTACAGATATATTGTTACCGAAGGTAAGTAACTTGTGCTTCAGGCTTCGACTTCCCAGAGTGCCTTTCCCGTCGGAGAAGGACTCTAAGAGGCTGGAGCAGTTCGGCAATCGGTTGTTCTCTTCGGCCAGTTTGGGGCTGCGGTCGATTAACACGTCCGGTCTGTTAGGCTGCTATTCCCACGCAGTGTGGGATACCGTTGCTCAGGTGTTACCTCCGTGTCCTGAAGAGGGCCAGGCTGTGCTGTCCCAGGCTGTGGCCGAGGGTAAGGACACGTCTAAGTTTGCCATTCGGTGTGGCTTAGACACCGCGGACTCCCTCAGCAGGGCGATTTCCACAACTGTGGCGCTTCGTCACCACGCCTGGTTGAGATCTACCGGGTTCTCACCGGATGTCCGGAGCTCGCTCATGGACATGCCATTTGATGGCACTCGCCTGTTTGGTGAGAAGGCCGACAGTGCGCTGGAGCGTTTTAAGGAGACTCGGACTACGGCCAAGTCCTTGGGTCTTAACACCTCTCGTCCGGCCACGTCTACTTTACATTCATTTCGTGGCCATGGAAGGGGCGCCCTGCCCGCTCGTTCAGTCAAAAGCCTGCGCAGAACCAAACTCGGCGTGGAGGCCGCCGTGGCGGCTCCAGGGGCCGGCGTGAGGGTCAGTCCACCTCCGCCTTGCAACATCCGCCTCAAAGCCTTCATAGTCTGAGCTTCGGGACGCAACCCACGCCAGTGGGCGGCAGGATTCGTCTTCACCTTCCCCATTGGCGTTCTGTCACTTCCGACAAGTGGGTGCTACAACTCGTCCGGAGGGGTTACTCCCTCACCTTCGAGTCTGCCCCCCCGGCCATGCCACCTCAGTTCCACCGCATGTTTGGGGATCACTTCGCTCTTCTCCAACAGGAAGTTATGGCCCTCTAGGCCAAGGGGGCCATCAAGCGCGGTCCTGGGCCAGAAGTAGGACGTGGTTGTTATTCCCACTACTTTCTGGTCCCCAAGAAGGACAAAGGGGACTTGCACCCCATCTTGGACCTCAGGAACGTCAATCGCTTCCTCTGGAAGGAAAGGTTAAAGAAGTTGACTCTGGCTCAGGTCTTGACTGCCCTCAACCCTGGATGGTAGTGTTGGACTTGCAGGACGCATATTTTCACATCCCCGTCCTGTCGGCCCACCGGCGTTACCTGCGGTTCACGGTAGGACAGGAGCATTTTCAGTTTGCTGTGCTCCCCTTTGGCCTTACCAGTGCCCCTCAAAAGTGATGGCGGTGGTCGCAGCTCACCTGCGCAGGTCAGGGGTGTCATTCTTCCCCTACCTCGACGACTGGTTGTTGAAGGCTGGCTCACCCCAAGCAGTCGTCAACCACCTTCAGACTACGGCTGATCTCCTGGGGTTCTCCATCAATGTGCCGAAGTCGCACCCTAGTCCCTCTCAGAAGCTCCCCTTCATCGGAGCGGTTCTGGACTCGACGCGGTTTTGGATTTATCCTCCCGAGCAGCGAGTCTGTGATATTCAGGCTATGATTCTGATCTTTCAGCCTCTATCCTGGGTTTGTTAGGATGACCCTCCGGCTCCTGGACCTGATGGCCTCCTGCATCCTGCTAGTGCAACTTGCTAGATGGCATATGTGGGCTCTGTAGTGGGACCTGAAGTTCCAGTGGGCGCAGCATCAGGGCAACCTGTCCAATTATGTCCAGATCTCGGAGGGCACTGCACGACAATTGCAGTGGTGACTCACGAATCGTGATTGGGTCAATGGCAGATCCCTCTCCCTTCCCCAACCGGAGCACACAATGGTGACGGATGCGTCCCTACTGGGATGTGGGGGCCACTTGGGAGAGGTGGTGATCAGAGGCCTCTGGTCTCCGGCAGAGTTCTGGCTCCATATCAACCTTTTGGAGCTTAGGGCGATCGACTTGCTCTGAAGGCATTCCTGTCATCTGTTCAAGGAAGTGTGGTGCAGGTGTTCAGACAATACCACCGCCATGTGGTATTGCAGTAAACAGGGCAGGGTGGGGTCCTGGACCCTATGTCAGGAGGCTCTGCGCCTCTGGACATGGCTGCAACATCAAGGCATTACCTTGGTGGTTCGACACCTTGCAGGTTCTCTGAGCGCCAGGGCGGATGAACTCCGCCACCGGTGCTTGATGGATCATGAATGGCGTCTGAACTTGGACGTGGTGCAAGGTCTCTTTCAGCAGTGGGGAGTGCCTTGGTTAGATCTATTCGCCACAGAAGAGAACGCACAATGTCAATGGTTCTGCGCGTTGTAATTTCCAAGGCGGCACTCTCTCGGAGACGCTTTTTGTTGCGAGTGGAGTTGCGGTCTATTGTACGCCTTTCCGCCTAAAACACTGCTGCCCAGAGTGCTGAAGAAGATTCGGCGCGACTGGGCCCAAGTCATTCCTGTGGCTCCAGATCGGGCACGAAGATACTGGTATCCTGAGCTACTCAACATGGCGATGGATCCCCCGATCCGACGACTGCCTCTTCGGGAGGATCATCTGTCGCAGCAGCAGGGGACGGTCCTCCAGCCGAATCTGTCCTGCCTCCACCTCCATGCGTGGAGATTGGGCGGCGACAGTTGACAGCTTTCGATCTTCCTCCCGAAGTCTGTGATGTAATTCTGGCAGCCAGGCATCCCTCTACTAAGACCGTATACGCCTACAGGTGGAATAAGTTTGTGGCACGTTGCACAGCAAAGGCTGTGGATCCCCTGTCTGCCCCTCTTTCTGAGGTCCTTCTGTTCCTCCTTTCCCTGGACCAGCAGGGCTCTGCTCTGGGCACTAACAAAGGTTATGTTCGAGGCATATGGGCTGCAGATGGTACATTTATGAATAGATCGCCATCTGGTGTTGGGCTCGGATGATTGCACTTTGTTTTTCTTCTGGAGAAGTCTTTGTCGTCATAGGTGACTCCTCCTCTCGGTGTTAGTGCGCATGGGCATCGGCTCCATCCTTAGATTGTTTTTTTCCGCCATCGGGTTCGGATGAGGATCGAAGCGCTCCGGACCGACTTCAACAAAGAAGGTTATAACCGGCGCGTATTCCTTTCCAAATCGACGGTATCGTTATCGAACGCGACTTCACTCCATACCGACGCGATTCGAAGGACGACGACTACGAGAAACTCGACGTAGTCCAGCCCGGGGTCCATGGAAAGGACTCCATTCAAAAAATGTCCAACGTGTGGTGCTAAGTTCCCACACAAGGACCTACACGAAGTGTGCAACCTCTGCTTGTCCCCTGAACACGAATCCAGGGACTGTGAGGCCTGTGCAGCGTTCTCGTCAAAGTCGACGATTAGAAACCGTCGAGCCCGAAGACACGAGGTATCGAGAATGCAGTCACAAGCAATCCCGGAGCTGTTCGAGGACCAGCAACCAGAAGAGGAGGAAGAAGAGGCCGACGAGGCGGGGTCAGAAGCGGACGAGTCCGACGTCGAGGAGATCGACGTCCAACAAACCGTGAGTGACGACGTCCCTTTACCGAAAAACAGACCCCGCACGGTGTCGACCCCGCCCTCGAGCCCGGTCAGACAACCGAAAAAAGTTTCCATCGCCCCGCCTTCGAGCCCGGCAACGAAACAGAAACCGAAACACTCGGTCCCCCATCATAGTGGTTCCGGTTCCGATAAACCAACCACATCGACACCGAAGCACCAGGTCAAGGAAAGCTCGAAGTCGAAGCAGTCCATGTCGACACCGAAGCACGCTTCGGCGCCGAAAACACCCTCGACACCGGGGACATCTTCGATACCGAAGAAATCGGATCCGAACAAAACTTCGGCACCGAAAACACAAATGGACATTTCAAAGAAAAGACACCTTTCGGAACCGAAAACTGCGGTACCGACACAGGAACACGGAACGGATCCTAAACAAAAAACTTTGTTTATTGACCCAAAGACTGGCAAGGTAGTCACAGAGCTACCTAAAAAGAGGAAACATGAACATTTGGACGACAAGGCTCATCCAAAGAAGAGAACAATGGGGACGAATACAACTCCTCCCCCTTCTCCCAAACCTCACACACCATCTTCGCCTATTCCTCACAATAGGCCAGATATTCCTCCCACACGTCCATCTACACCTACAGCAGATGGAGAAAGTGACACAGGGGAGGGGGGACACCCTGGGGATGATGAGGACACAATCCCAGAGGAGGCAGACCCATGGGAGGAGTATAATGTGGGATCAGGTAATGATACCGACCTTGAGTCATATCCCTCAAAACCTTCACCTCCTGATGACAATACTGGGTTTGCACAACTCATTACTAGAGCAGCAACATTTCATAAGGTAGACCTACATACAGAACCTCTAGTACAGGACTTCTTATTAGAGACACTACCTACTGCACAAAGAACATCAGGAACACTACCAATGCTAAAAGGCCTTCTCAGTCATACATCAGAGATATTCAAAGACCCAGTGAGGGCTAGGGTATTGAACCCAAGAATTGATAAAAAATATAGGGCAGCTCCAAAAGACCCAATATACATTAAGGGACAAATTCCTCTAGACTCACTAGTGGTCACAAACGCTCGCAAGAGAGCAAACTCTTTATCTACGGGAGAAGCGCCACCTCCTGACAAAGAGTCTAAACTAATAGATGCCTCTGGCAAGAGAGTAGCATCTCAAGCGGCAAACAGTTGGCGCATAGCTAATACGCAAGCACTACTTGCAAGGTATGACAGAGCGCATTATGATGAATTAGAAACACTCATCAAACATCTCCCTAAAGAACATCAAAAGAGAGCTGATCAACTTATACAAGAAGGGAAGTTAATTACTAACACTTCAATAAAGTGCGCCCTAGACGCGGCAGAAACTGCGGCAAGGTCGACAAATACAAGCATCATGCTAAGGAGACATGCATGGCTCAGAGTGTCAGGATTCAAACAAGAGGTACAAACCTCGTTACTTAATCAACCTTTTGATGGGAAAACACTTTTTGGCACAGGGACAGATGAGGCCCTAGTAAAAATGAAAAAGGATACAGAAACGGCTAAATCAATGGGAGCATTGCAGCAGCCGACACAAAGAGGTTCCTTTCGTAGATCCACCTATAGAGGAGGATCCAAAAGTACAGGTACAAACCAACAGCAAACCTCTTTTACACCTACATCACCCAGAGGTAATTCTAGAGGTGGATACAGGGGTAACAACAACAAGGGTAGAGGTCGCGGAAACAACAACAACCGCAACTCTCCAACCCCAAAACAGTGACTTCATAGAGCTTCCCCCAGACCATATAACACCGGTAGGGGGACGCCTATCACAGTTCCTACCTGTCTGGGAAAACATCACATCAGACAAGTGGGTAAGACAAATTATCCAACATGGTTATTGCCTAGAACTCACAGCTACCCCACCAAACATCCCCCCCAAACAGCGTCCAATGAAACAAGATCACCTGACACTGTTAAAACAGGAAGTAATATCACTGCTAGAAAAGCATGCCATAGAGAAGGTTCCACAGCACCAACAGGGAACAGGAGTATACTCCCTATACTTCCTAATCCCCAAAAAGGACGGGTCTCTAAGGCCAATACTGGACCTAAGACCTCTCAACGCATACATAAATTCGGAACATTTCCACATGGTCACGCTCCAACAAGTACTTCCTTTACTGAAGAAAGGGGACTTTCTTTCTACACTGGATCTAAAAGACGCTTACTTTCATATCCCTATTCACAAAGCCCACAGGAAATACCTCAGGTTTGTGGTAGAAGGACAACATTATCAGTTCAAAGTCCTCCCATTTGGTGTCACGACGGCACCAAGGGTGTTCACAAAATGCCTGGCAGTGGTAGCAGCTCACCTAAGAAGACAACAAATTCATGTCTTCCCATACTTGGACGACTGGCTAATAAAAGCCAGGTCGCAAGAGGAGTGTCTGCAACACACACAAAAGACAATTCAGCTACTACACCAGCTAGGGTTCACGGTGAACTACACAAAGTCACACCTACAACCAAACAAAGTTCAACAATATCTGGGGGCTACCATAGACACAGAAAAAGCCAAAGTGTACCCCAACCCAATAAGAGTCCAAGCAATGCTTACAATCATTCAGAGATTTCAGCCACAACACTCACTAACAGCAAGAGTGTTCATGCAG
Source organism: Lissotriton helveticus (assembly GCF_964261635.1). NCBI lineage: Eukaryota > Metazoa > Chordata > Amphibia > Caudata > Salamandridae > Lissotriton > Lissotriton helveticus. Next base: position 13,531,974 of record NC_136071.1, read on the forward strand.
CTACTAGGTATGATGTCATCCTGCATACTGCTAATACCATATGCAAAACTACAAATGCGTCCGCTACAAGAATGCTTAGCGACACAGTGGAATCAGGCTCAAGGACAGATTACGGATCTGGTGTTGGTAGACGACCGCACACACCGCTCTCTGAAGTGGTGGAACAGAACAAACATTACCAAGGGGCGGTCGTTCCTAGAGCCAATTCCACAGGTGACAATAACAGCAGACGCATCGCTCACCGGATGGGGAGCACATATGGACAAATACACAGTACAAGGAAGGTGGAGTGTGCAGGAAAAAACACTGCACATCAACTATCTAGAACTACTGGCAGTGTTTCTAGCATTGAAAGCCTTTCAGATACATGTTATCCACAAAGCAGTCCTGATCAGAACAGACAACATGACAGCAATGTATTATATTCAAAAACAGGGGGGGACGCACTCTCTCCAATTATCCAGACTAGCACAGGAGATTTGGAGATGGGCCATTCCTCAAAACATCTATCTGTTAGCCGAACACCTACCAGGAGTTCAAAACCAGATAGCAGACATCTTAAGCAGACAGTCGGAACAAATACACGAATGGGAACTGCACCAACAAATACTGCAGCCATTCTTCCAAAGATGGGGACAACCAGAGATAGACCTATTTGCCACTCATCAGAACGTAAAATGCCAAAGCTTCGCGTCCAGGTACCCACACCACCTGTCGCAGGGCAATGCGTTATGGATAAATTGGTCCAACAAATTTGCATACGCTTTTCCCCCTCTCCCACTAATCCCATTAGTGGTCAGGAAACTGCAACAACATTCAATGACCATGATACTAGTAGCACCCACGTGGGCAAGACAGCCGTGGTTCACCACGCTCCTGCAACTCTCACAAGTGCCACATCAAAAGCTAAGAATTCTACCCATGCACCTTACACAGAACCATGGAGAGATAATGCACCCAGATCCAACTCAATTGAACTTAACGATCTGGCTCCTGAAATCCTAGAATTTGGGTACTTAGATCTCCCCCCAAATTGCATGGAAATAATCAAACAAGCGAGACGTCCAACCACCAGAGCATGCTATGCAGCTAAGTGGAAGAGGTTTGCTATACACTGCACTAATAACAATATCAACCCTCTGGACGTATCAACAAGGGAGATTATTTGCTACTTGTTACACTTACAGCAATGTAATCTAGCGTACACATCTATCAGAGTACATCTAGCAGCTATAGCAGCATACCTACAAAATAGGCAGCGCATATCACTGTTCAGAGTACCAGCGATAAAAGCATTCATGGAAGGGCTTAAAAGAGTCATTCCACCAAGATTACCACCTTCCCCAGTCTGGAACCTCAACGTAGTACTCACCAGACTAATGGGGCCACCCTTCGAACCTATGCATAGGTGCGAAATACAATTCCTTACATGGAAGGTGGCATTCCTTATAGCCATTACCTCACTCAGAAGAGTAAGCGAGTTACAGGCATTAACAATACAAGAACCATTCCTACAGATACACCAGAATAAAGTGGTTCTTAGAACAAACCCAAAGTTCTTGCCTAAAGTAATTTCAGCATTCCACATCAATCAGCCAGTGGAATTACCAGTCTTCTTTCCAAAGCCACAGACGGTGGCAGAAAGGGCTCTACATACACTAGATGTTAAAAGAGCCATTTCATACTACATAGAAAGAACACAAGACTTCAGGAAAACTAAACAACTATTTGTAGCATTTTCCCCAACACATAAGGGCAATCCTATCTCTAAAGCAGGCATCGCAAGATGGATTGTAAGATGTATACAAATATGTTACATTAAAGCAAAGAGAACATTAACTGTTCCTCCTAGAGCTCATTCCACAAGAAAACTAGGAGCATCTATGGCATTCTTAGGGAACATTCCCCTAGATGACATATGTAGAGCAGCAACTTGGTCTACACCACATACATTCACAAAGCACTACTGTGTTGATGTACAGGCTGCACAGCAAGCCAGAGTGGGCCAAGCTGTATTAAAAACTCTATTTCAGACAGTTGCGACAGACACTGGTGACCACCGCTAGGGAGGTAACTGCTGTACAATCTATTCATAAATGTACCATCTGCAGCCCATATGCCTCGAACGGAATATGCTACTTACCAGTATGCATCTGTTCTTGGCATAGAGGGCTGCAGAGTGGTACATGCCCTCCCTGCCTCCCCGGAAACCTGTGTCTGTCCCAACATTATCTTATTTAGATACATTTACATGGGCATATCTTTATGTACTACACTACACTACTCCATCTAACCCTACTATGGCAAAACAATCTAAGGATGGAGCCGATGCCCATGCGCACTAACACCGAGAGGAGGAGTCACCTATGACGACAAAGACTTCTCCAGAAGAAAAACAAAGTGCAATCATCCGAGCCCAACACCAGATGGCGATCTATTCATAAATGTACCACTCTGCAGCCCTCTATGCCAAGAACAGATGCATACTGGTAAGTAGCATATTCCCTTTCGGCCATCTCCGCCTTTCTACGGCTTCCTGATCAGCCTTCTCTTCTTCAGTCCCTGGTTGTTAACCGTTTCCTGAAAGGCATTACGCACACGTTTCCTCCCGTGCCGTTCAATATGCCTCAATGGGACTTAACTCTTGTCTTGACATATCTGATGTGCGCTCCCTTCGAGCCCCTTCATAACTGTTGTTTGCGTCGTCTTACTCTCAAGACGGCTTTCCTGGTAGCCATCACCTCTGCCAGAAGAGTGAGTGAGCTCCAGGCCCTTTCTTCCAAACCTCCTTTCCTTTCTGTTCATCCGGACAAGGTGGTTTTGAGGACCCATCCTCCTTTGTTGCCAAAGGTTGTCACGCCCTTTCACATCGGGCAGACCCTCACTTTGCCCACCTTCATTCCGCATCCTTCAAAAGAGGAAGAGAGGCTCGACCGCCTGGACCCAAAACATGCGCTCTCGTTCTATCTGAAGTGCACACGCCAGTTCCGGGTGGATGACCAGCTCTTTCTTGGCTCCGTGGGCGCCCAAAAAGGTTGTGCCGTGCAGGACATTTGTCAGGCAGCTCGTGGGCCTCGCTGCACATGTTAACCAAGCATTACTGTCTTGACAGTCCAGTCCAGAGAGACAGTTTCTTTGGCCGTTCTGTTCTCCGTGACTTTCTGGTGTAATCTTCTCAGACCCACCACCGGGGTTGGTGTTGCTGGGGTATCTATTCTAAGGTAAGGAATCTCACTAACGTCTCTTTCAGATGCACAAGTTACTACTTGTGCAACGATATATCTATAAGAGACATTAGTTAGTGATAGATTCCTTACCGCCCCACCCATCATCCCCGTTCTGCAAAATGATTTCTAGGGTTCAGGTCATCCCTTTCAGGGCCCTAGTTTTATGCACCAATGGTCAGTTTCTTGCATGGCTCTGCGTTCCTGGCGCGGAAAGTCGTGTACAGAACTGACGTCTGTGCAAATGGGTGGCGCCTAAGTAGTCTTAGTGACGTCATCTCAACGTTTACGCCGCTAGCGACGGATGCGGAGCCGCACAATGCCACCTACTGACGCGCAGAGGTACTGCTAGCGAAAACTTTTTGGATCCAGTCTGACGCCTGGGGATATTCTAAGGTAAGGAATCTAATACTAACTAATGTCTCTTACAGATTTATTGTCACACAAGTAGTAACTTGTGCATTCAGACTCATCATTAAAAGGTAATTTTGTCAGGATCACATCCTCTGTCTTAGCGTTTGAGATCAGTCCTGCTTTTGAACCAAGTCTGTGGCCCAGTGCTGCCTCTCTAATCCTAGGTGCTCGTCTGCGTCAATGCTTCCTAGATGGAAATGGGAAAGAGCAAATCTTAATTGAATTGTTGGAATTTTCACCTAACAATGCATAGTATGTGTTACTGACAATCTGCTTTATTTTCCTTCAAGCTTTTTAAATCAGTTTTTGGAGCTGTTTGAGCCGTTACCTTTGAAGGGGATTGTGCATTGGGAAGAACTAATATCCCCTTTCCTCTTGCATTGTAAATAACATGTTTTGTCATCTCTCAGATAACATTCTACCGACTGGGCCTGAAAACTACCCAACTGCCCCGCCTTCCACTGACTGCACTCCCACAAGCCCCGTTCAGCAGCCTCTCATCGCCCAGGATTCTGTTCCACAACCTCCCTTGTCTGAGCTTGGTGACCTTCCTCCGGGGTTGCAGGCCTCGTCTGGTGCAGAAGATAATGGACAGCTTCCGATTCAAGTGGAGCAAGAGGAGCCTGGAGCAGGGGTGTCAAGTGGTGAGGCTGAGGCCACGCAGATGGAATTATCTCCAGCTCCCACCATCAGTAAGAAACTTGAAACCGTGATATTGCCTGTTGTTGCATTGCCCTCCACTTGGTGGGCCCTTATAACGATTTAACAGTTTTTAATTTGAACCAGTGATTACAGTTGGAGACCAAAGGCACTTATTTTTGGGGACCAGCATGTTTGCAGTATGAAACTTTTCTGGATTCGCATGCCATGCATTATTCAACCATCCAGTGATTGGGTCCGGAATTGTCTTTGTAATCATCTATGATTCCCCATCCCAGGTCATCGAACTTTTGGTGTCTTTTTTTCTATCCCAGACACTTACCCCGAGATTCTTTGTGCGTGGTCGCTATTTTCAGATTTCTTTTTCCCTGCTGTTTGGTCTTAAGTAGAGCAAGAACGTGGCACATTTTTTAGGAAAATCTAGTTTTTAATTGAACGATTATTGTACAAACATCAAAATCCTGAAGAAAACCCAAGATTATCAGATGTCAATGAAAGTAGGTTTACAATGGTCGTATGATGGAATCACGTATTCGATTACCCTGGTGCCTTTACAACGCGGCAGTCTCAACACGGTACCATTACCACGCATTATCTTTTACACACATCTTTACAACGAATATGCCTTCACTACAAATATCGTAGTAAAGGCATGATTTGATGAAGGCATATGCTTGTTAAAGGTTAATTGCGGTAACAGTACATGCTTTGTAATCGCTGGCACCCAGCACGGCCCCTCCCACATACTGAGTCCTATACACCACTCCTCCCCTCCCCCCCCCAGCCCTGAAACCTAATACCAGCCTCCCAGCCCGAAAACACACCAGCACCTCCCCCCCACGCCCAGTCCTGAGCCCTAAAACCCTTCTCCCAGCCCTAAAAACTACTCCCCAAGCCACGCCCCTATCCCTTTGATGTCCCCACAATTTTCTCTTTTTTTAACCTTAAAAACCTCCCTCCCCCTGCCCTTTAGCTCCAAGCCTAGAGCGCGGACTACCTTTACGACTTGTACGCCTTTACAACAAAAATCGTTGTAAATGCATGCATGGTAATGGAATGGGCTTTGTAAAAGCAAGCGTGGTAACACTTACGTTGTAATGGCATGCGCGATTGAGACTGCATGGTAATTTCTGTTTCGAGTTTACAAGGAGGAAAAAAGATGTTTTGTCAGTAGCTCAGCATTGGAGCGACGGGACACAAGGGTCAGCAAATGGAGCATACACCCTTTAGATTCTGCCTGAAGTGCCACCATACGTAAAACAGTGAATGGCCTCCAGAAGGTTTGCAACCTTTGCCTATATAAAGGCCACAGCCCCAGGATCTGTGATGCATGTGCACAGATCCATTCCAAGACCCTGAAGACTAGGGAGAAACATAGGTGGGCTCATGACTCCATGATCCAGTCGCACAAAAATACCATTGAAGGACCTTGGCCTGTACAGCAACAATGAAAATATTGCGGGAACCGAGATAACCCAGTGAGAAGGCTCCAATGCTGAAGAAATTGTCGAAACCAAGAAGAAGCCAAAGAAGTAATCAGACAAGTCAAAGAAGCACTAGGCAGCCAGGAGCATGATGGGGCTGAGCCAAAGCATTCAGATTTCAAGTGGAAGGCCACCTCAACACGAAAGTCAGCGGAAATCGAGAGTAAGCTTTAACAAAAAATCCCAATGGGTTGAGTTTGAAAAGCACCATTCGCAGTAAACCTTCAAAACCAGCCTCCACTTTGAAAGGCGATCAAGAGCGTGGGAGAGAAAATAAGCTCAAGAGCAGGAGGCTTAGTCGATCAACATTGAACAAAGAGCTCTCTCCATTGAGAGAAAAAAATGAATGCTCAAAGCTGAAATGGAGGCCCTCCTAAAGAGGAGATATGATAGACATCTAGCTGCAGGTTCCTTACCTTTGAACTTCCAGGCATCAGGCTTCACATCAACCTTCTGGAGCTCCGGGCGATTTGTCTTGCACTGGAGGCATTCTTTCCCTCTGTCCGAGGAAGAGTAGTGCAGGTGTTCAAGGATAACACCATCGCCATGTGGTACTGCAACAAACAGGGCGGGGTGGGGTCATGGACCCTATGTCAGGAGGCCCTCCAAGGCATTTCCTTGGTGGTTCAACACCTGGCAGGTTCTCTGAACCCCAGGGCGGACAAACTCAGCCGCAGGTGTATGATGGATCACGAATGGCGTCTTCACTCGGAGGTGGTGCAGGGTCTCTTTCAACAGTGGGGAGAGCCGTGGTTAGATCTATTCCCTACTGAAGAACACGCGCAATATCCGCGATCTTGCGCGTTGGAATTTCCAAGGCGGCATTTGCTAAGCGACGCTTTTGGTTGCAAGTTGCGTTACAGTCTGTTGTACTCCTTTCCGCCTATGCCATTTCTGTCGGGAATGTTGAAGATCTGGTGCGACCGAGCCCAAGTCATTCTTGTGGCTCCAGATTGGGCACGATGAGTCTGGTATCCCGAGCTGCTCAACATGGCCATCGATCCTCCGATCACACTGCCTCTTCGGGAGGATCATCTGTCGCAGCAGGAGGTGACGGTACTCCACTTGAACGTGTCCAGTCTCCACCTCCTTGCGTGGAGATTGATCGGCGGCAGTTGACATCTTTCAACTTGCCTCCTGAAGTCTGTGACGTAATCTTGGCAGCCAGGTGTCCCTCCACAAAGACGATATACGCCTGCAGGTGGAACAGATTTATGGCATGGTGCACTGCAAAGGTTGTGGATCCCCTTTCTGCCCCTCTTTCTGAAGTACTCTTGTTTCTTCTCTCTTTAGCCCAGCAGGGCTCTGCTCTGGGCACTATCAAGGGCTATCTTTCAGCCATCTCTGCCTTCCTTCGGTTGCCAGATCAGCCTTCTCTTTTCAAGTGCACAGTAGTTAACCGTTTCCTAAAAGGCTTAATGCATCTTTTCCCTCCAATCCCCTTCATTATGCCTCAGTGGGACTTGAATCTTTTGCTAACCTATTTAATGTGTGCTCCCTTTGTGCCGCTGCATAACTGTCCTTTACGTCTTTTGACTCTTAAAACTGCTTTCCTGGTAGCCATCACCTCTGCCAGAAGAGTGAGCGAGCGCCAGGCTTTCTTCTAAACCTCCTTTCCTGTCTGTTCATCCGGACAAGGTGGTTCTCCGGACACGTCCATCCTTTCTTCCTAAGGTGGTCACTGCCTTCCTAATTGGGCAGACCATTACTTTGCCCACCTTCTTTCCGCCTCCTTTAAAGAAGGAAGAGAGGCTCCACCGTCTGGACCCAAAGCGTGCGCTCTCCTATCTGGATCGCACAAAACCATTCCGTGTGGATGATCAACATTTTGTTGGGTACGTAGGCGCAAAAAAGGGTTGGGCCGTACACAATCTCATCATTTCTCGATGGGACGTGTTGTGTATTAAGCCTCGTTACTCTCTGGCTAAAAAGGAGTCTCCAGACGGGCTATGCGCTCCCTCCACCAGGGCGACGGCTGCCACTACTACCTTCAAAAGGGGAGTGCCTCTGAATGACATCTGTCAGGCAGCCACATGAGCAGCGCTGCACACTTTCACCAAACACTACTTCCTGGACAGCAAAGTCCGGAGAGACGGCTTCTTTGGCTGTTCTGTTCTCCAGGATATTCTGGTGTGATCTTGATTCACAGACCCAGCACTGGGGTTGGTATTGCTGGGGTATCTATTCTAAGGTAAGGAATCTATAACTAATGTGTTTCTTTCAGATGCACAAGTTACTTACCTTTGGCAACGATATATCTGTAAGAAACATTAGGTTCGAGGCATGTGGGCTGCTGAATTCATATCTGTGCATAGATCGCCGCCTAGTGTTGGGTCCGGATGATTGCACTTTGTTGTCTTGGAAGAGTCTTCGAAGTATCACGAGATAGGTGACTCCTCCCCTAGACTACAGTGCGCATGGGCATCCTCTCCATCCTCGGATTGTTTTTTTCCGCCATTGGGTTCGGATGCTAACTCCAACTTCGGAATCGAAAACAAAACTTTCTTAAAGGCCTTCGACTTCGACGGTATTGTTCTTGCTCGGTACCTCTCTACTCGATCCAGCTTTCCATCTCCCATTGGACGTCGACGCAGGCCGTTGGGCCTTTTCGACGCCACGTGGCCACCTTTTAAAAATGCTGGAAAGAAGCCCTTTTAAAAGGTGCCCACAATGCCACTCCAAGTTCCCACATACTGACAAACACTCAGTATGCAACAAGTGCCTTTCCCCAGACCATAGGGAAGAAACCTGCCCGGCCTGCGCCCAGGTTCGGTCGAAGAAAACAGTACAGATCCGACGGGCCGCTAGGCAAGAAATGCAGCGACAGGCACCGGAACCGGACAACATCTTCGATGATGACCAAGACCTACCGGACGCTCAAGACTCGGACCTAGAGAACGTCACCGTCGAGGACTACTCTGACTCCGATGACGAGATCCCGCCGGGGAAAATCGTGAGTACACAGCCCCCGACACCAATAAGCCCATTACCAAAGGCTCCGGTCGAGGCATCGCCAAAAGGCCTTAGCCAAGATCATAAAAACTTATTGCTAGCCCCGCCGTCCTGCCCGGCTCCGAAATCAAAACAGATACCTTTAGAGACCCCAGGGCCCAGTAACATCGCCCCGAAGAAGGTTCCAGAGCCTAAAAAAGTCATCGACCCGAGGGGCGTCGAACCAAAAAAGGCCGTACAGCCAAAAAGCGTCGGGCCAAAAAGACTGTCGACCACAAAAAGGCCACTCAGCCAAGAGACGTCGACCCCAAAGAGGTAGTCGAACCGAACAGGGGCTCGCAGCCTAAGGGTGCCGAACCAAAAAAGGTCGCCGACCAGAATTAGACTACCGCTCCAAAATTTGAATTTAAAATTTGAATTTAAAAGCATTTATTTAGCGCGCTTATACCCAGCCCAGCGGTTTCATGGCGCTGTAGGAGCTACTACTAGCAAACAGCAACAAGAGGGACAGGTTAGACAGCAAAAGCTCTGGAAAAGAGGAAGGTTTTCAGATTCTTCCGGAACTCCAAATAGGAGGTTGTGGATCTGAGTGTCATGGGGAGGGAGTTCCAGAAGGCAGGTGCATGGACCGCAAATTTCGCCCCACCTGCTCTCTTTTTCTTAAAGCGAGGTGTAACCAGGAGTGCCATGTGGGTAGAGCGGAGTTCTCTGCCCGGCAGGTAGGGTTTGATGGCTGAGCATATAAACTCAGGGGCAGTGCCCATCCTAGCCTGGAAGGTGAGGCAGCCTAGTTTGAATAAGGACCGCTCTCTCACGGGCAGCCAGTGCAGTGATTTCAGCAGTGGGGTTGCTCGATGGAACTTGGGCAGCCCATGGATCAGGCGGGCAGCCTGATTTTGCACTAGCTGCAATCGGTGTATGGCATAGGCCGGTGCGCCGTTATAGATTATGTTCCCATAATCAAGGCGCGAGAGCACCATTGCCATCACAATTATTTTCAGTGCCGGGAGGGAGAAGAAGCGAGATATATTCCTAATTATCCGGAGGGAAAAAAAGCAAGAGGAAACTACCGAACTGACCTGGGGGTTTACAGATAGTTGGGAATTGAGAAAGATCCCAAGGGTTTTAACTTTAGGAACCGGGAGGGGGGGGACACCGAGTGAAGGGGGCCAAAACGAGGGGGACCAGGGGCTGCAACCACCTCCTGTCAAGACCAGCTCTGTCTTGTCAGGGTTGAGTTTAAGGTGGTTGCAGTTCATCCAATCTTGGATGAATAACCTAACGGTTTGAAAATTCTGAACAGAGGAGGGGGAGGGGGAGTGAGAGAGGTTAAAGATAAGCTGGAGGTCATCGGCGTAATTAAACACCATGACCTCGAGCTGCTGCAATGAAAAAGAAGGGGATAGATGTATAAATTAAACAAAAGAGGGGATAGGGAAGAGCCCTGAGGGACGCCGCACTCCACCTTTCGTGAGGAGGCAGTAAAACCAGCGAGATGAACAGCCTGTGCCCTGTCACACAGGAAGGAATTAAGCCAGGAGAGGGCAGAGCCCTCTATGCCCGCCGCCCTGACACGAGTGAGAAGAGTGGAGTGATCCACCGTGTCAAAAGCGGCGGACATGTCCAAGAGGACAAGGGCTTGCGGGAGGTTGATGTCAATACCCTCGCGGAGTCCGTCCATCACTGAGATCACTACCTTCTCTGTGGAGTGTAGAGGTCGGAAGCCCGCCTGGCAAGGGGAGAGGCAATGATTTGCCTCCACATAAGTGCTCAGGGTACTCGTGACGTGGGTTTCTAAGACCTTTCCCAAATAGGGCAGGAGGGAGATGGGGCGGTAATTAGCTGGGGACAAGGGGTCAGCGCCGGTTTTTTTTAAGATCGGGATGATGACTGCTGATTTGTGAGAGGAGGGAACCACACCATTACTTAGTGAGTCATTAAGAAGCGTGAGGGGAGGGGTAGGACTAGCCGAGAATATCTCTTAAAACATGGGCGGGACCAAAATCCAAGGGGGAACCCGACTTCACCCGTCGAAGCAGAGGAAGGAGTGAGTCCTTGGTCAGCAGAGGAATGCTAGCCAGTTTGGAAGTGGAGGGGGGAGGGGGCGGGTTGACAAAGGTTAACGAAGGAGGTGGTATATTAATTTTTATCTGTGCGACCTTCTCGATGAAAAATTTGTTTAGCGAATCAGAGATGTTGGGAGGGAGGGACTGTTGTCGTAACTCTATCGGATGCTGCCAGTTCATGGACGGTAGCGAAGATCTCTTTGGATTGACTCTGCCGCTAAAATCCTTCCTGAGTAATATTCTGTCTTAGCCTTAAGAATGCCATTTTTGTAAGTCTGTAAGGCAGAATGGTATGCGGATTTCAGTAAAGGGCTATAGGCTCTCCTCCAAGCTCTCTCAGCTCTCCGTGCAGCTAGTTTTTTCACCTTAAGGTCAGAGTGGAACCACCTATTGGCTGCATGGGCTCTCTTAACCGTAATCCGCCTTAGGGGAGCGAATTCGTCGCCCGATTGAATCAGCCAATTATTGATCGATTCCAATTGGTCTGAGGCTGCAAGGCCTGAGAGGTCAGGGCTGGACTCGGACAAGGACGGGCTGAAGGACGGCATATCGGCTTTGCCCCATTTCCTAATCCAGGTGTTCTTGGGGAGCGGGGGCTTAACCTCAGGGGATAGTGCAAGGGAAAAGGAAATGAGAGAATGGTCCGACCAAGGGCAGGGAGAGATGGTGGGGGGCGTTGAAGGGACATTTAGGGCCCAGATTTGGTCCAGTGCATGACCATGAATATGAGTGGGGCTATGAATGTGAGGCACAAAGTTCAGGTTAATCATGAGTGTAGGAAGGTAGATCCCTGACTATGGTTGCCCCCAACTTTTTGCCTGGTGTTTTGCTGGTTTTCTGACTTAGTTGACCTGGGGCCCTGCTATTCAGGACCCCAGGCCTACTGCTCTCTCTCTGTAAAATGGATTCCATGTACCCTAGGTACATATCTAAATTGGATACTGAGTCACCTTATCAGTCCCTGTACAGTGTACCTTAGGTACCCAGGGCATAGGTGTACCCAGGGCCTACCAGGGGCTGCAGCATGTATTATGCCACCCCTGGCTGGCCATCCAAATCTGACACAACTGGCTGCACGACAGCTGGGGCAAGGTGGTGTAATCACCCTTTGCTTTAGATATAGTATCCCTATATCTAAACCTAAATGGACACACAGATCTCCTATCAGTCACTCCTATGGCAGGCCTTGACAATCCTGAAGGCAGAGTGCTTGGAATCGTGTGAGATAGTGCTCTGGCATGAGCTGAGCCTGTCTGCCGCTTTCGGGATCCATCCCTTAGCCGTTTCCATGATATCGCATACCATATACTCTTAAGTGCATTATAATCCTCGCGGTTATATGCCAACTCCGGTATCGCTTTATCAAAACATGTCGAGTAAGGTGTCATACGAATTGGAATACTAACCCCTCGCCAATTCTGCCGACGGTGTTAGCATTCCACCCTTCTAGAGGGACACGACATGTATGTAACCTGTAACCCCGGTTAAAGTCAGACAGAGCCTTAGCTCCACAAAATGGATGCTGCCACCGAGACACAAGTCTGCCCTCCTGCTGCTGGGAGTCCTCCCAGCCCAGGAGGCAAGGACAAAGGGTTTCCTGCCAGGGGCGGTGCCAGCACCGTCCCAGACAGGATTTTGTGTATCCTAGGTAGGCAGGGCTTTAGAGGAAGGTGACTGCAAGTGGCACCCCGGTGCTCACTGTGCATAGGCCGACTGGAACCAGTTCCAGGGGCACTCCAGCCCCTGATCTGGGGAAAGCCCGCCAAAGGAGAGGGGTGTAACCACCCCCCTCCTAGTCCCACCCATAGGGCAGGACTTAGTCGCGGGCCAGCCCCTTTTTGCAGGATAACGGTAGGACCTGGCCCCCTTCCAAATCAGATCATCTTTGAATCCTGAAACTACTTTCCACGAAAGGAACTCAAGACTTCTTCCCAAGATTCTCCCTTGTGACTAAGGAGTAGTCACCCTGCAGCAGCAGGCACCAACCAAGCATCGCGGTTTGTTGCCAGTCTCTCCTTCGGATCAAGACTGCTCCAGCACGACGAGAAACGGCTTCCCTGGCACCTCTGACCTCATTCTACATCATCAGCCCAGCTGTGATCCGTGGGTGTGACGAGACCTCGAGGGACCGGCCATCTTCAGAACTGCACGACGCTTGTCCAGCACGACCACCGAGTGACCCTCGACCGAGTGCTTTGGGGTAAGAGAAGCCCCGACCCTGAGCAGCTCCAGCACCGAAGTTCAGCCCCCCTGCATCCACGAGATCTGCGTGGGGCCCTTCTGCTCTTTGCTGCCAACCGCGTTGTCCAGGTCGCTTGCCCGTTGGCTAGTGGCCCCCTCACGACGCTCCACGACGACAAACACTGCTGGTCTGGTTGCTCCAGACTAGCCCTTGCTTCCCTCCAAAAGAGGAGCACCCTGGACCCTCCTGGTCCACTCAAGACGCCATTTTAGGTCCACCGCGTGGGCCTTGCATTTGCCAAGACTTGTTGCCCAATCCTGGGTCCAGCGACGTCGACAGCAAGAACCTTCGTGGGACAGCTCGCACCTCCATCCTGGTCGCCGACAACGCCTCCTGGTCCGAGAGACTGCAGAGCCCAGCAGCGCCCACTCACCTGGCTGAGGTGACTTCGTCCGGTGCCATCCTGGTGCCCACTCAAATCACTGGCTAGTGATTCAGAACTTGGTCCCCTCTGCTTACAGGTTTCTTCTTCCCTGATCCAGGCTTGGATCACCACGAACTCCTTTACTGGCCGCCTGCCAGCAACTTCTTTCTTCAGGCTCCTGGATCTTCAATGAGGGTTTCCGACGCAACTTCAACCCTACGCAGCCGCAGCCCCTGGGCTAGGTAACCTGAGTACTCCGGTGCTCCAGCATAGTCCAACACCCTAAGTGTTCGGATCCACTCTTGTTTTCGACCCACCTAGTCTGGTTCGCCCGAGAACAGTAACTTTGCAACTGCTAGCCTCCATAGACTTTTTCCCGCCTTACGCGTGAGAGTTCCCACTCTGCACACGACGTCCACAGGCCTCCTGCATCTAACCCCAGTGTTTAGAATTGTAGGCCTAGCGATTCCTGAGTCTAGAAAAGTACTACTTACCTGCTAGCAAGTTCGCATTCCACTTACTGTGTATATGGTTTTTCGTGCCCCTAGGGCATTTGTGTAAATTGTGCGACTTAAAGTATTTTCGTAAGAGTTTTGTTGTGTGCCTAGCACCCTGTCCTCATAAAGAGTACAGGGTTGTTGTGATTCTAATAAATACACTGTTTATTTTTGATAACAACTTGTGTGGTGTCCTTTCACTGGGTGTTCAAGGGGTAATGTGATGGTAAAACAGCTGGCTTAACACGCCCTCTAGAGTCTTAGCCTTAGACTGCTCGTATCCATGCTACTAGGATAGCTAGTCTATAAGGTTAACTTACAACCAATCATCAATAAGGGTTGTTTGGACTGATACATAGTGATCACTAGAATAGTGAGCACTGCATATCAGGCCAACTTCTCACAATGAGGTCGGTGAAATCCTTGGAGTGAGAGGTTTCGGCGGGGTCGTTAGGCCAATAATTAAAGTCCCCTAGGACTAAGACTGACGAATTATTTATCGCCAGAGTAGCCAGGAGATCTTGAAAACTAGGGATGAAGGATGAAATGAGTTGAGGGGGGCGGTAGACCAGGACGCAGGTCAAAGGGGTTTGGTATGAAGTCGAGCGCGCTACCAAGTAGTCCACTTCAGGGATTATAGGAGAGGGGAGGATCTGAAAGTGCAAGTCAGCACGAGCTATCAAGGCTACTCCTCCGCCCGTCTTGCCCTCAGGCCGATCCGCTCGGATGGCAGAATGTGAAGGGGGCAATGCAGCTAGAACATTGGGCAGGGAGTCCGCTCTGAACCAGGTCTCGGTTAGAAACAGGAGATCAGGTTCATGCGTGTCAATATAATCAAATAGTTCGTACTGATGTTGAACAGCTGACCGGGTGTTAAGTAGGGCAGCCGAGATGTTAAATACCGGTGTTTGAGGATTGAAGGGAAGGGGTGGGGTGGGGGGTAGGGTAGAAGGCAAAAGTGTCAACTGGGTAACAATCTCCGGAGGAGGATAAAGAGACGGAGTAAACAAACCAAGGGAGGTCACACAATTGAATACTGTGAGAGGAATGGTACCAGGGGTCCAGTAGGAGCAAAGCTGTGATGGAGTGTATCTAATCAGCTGAGCAGAGTGGGGTGCCCCGGCCGGCCGCGGACGGGCGCAGACGGGCTTGCCTTAAATCGGCGCGCTCGTCCGCTGCGCTTCCGGTGGGGGCACATGCTTTATAGCAGAGAGGAGAGGGGTCTAGAGGGGGCGTGGCTACGGAGGTGGGCGTGTCCTAGCGACCGGCCAATCCCGTCGCTTCAGCAGGAAATTCTAGCCTACGTCAGCAAGCAATCTGCTGAGTAGGTGAGGTGGTGCAGATACGGCGCAAAGTAAAAGAAATCAATACAGTTTTTAACCAAATAGTTAAAAAATGAGCTGTCTGTGCCCTGCTCCCGGCTGTGCCTCAAGAGCTGTGAGTAGTGCAAACAACTCCATCGATCCTTCCAAGGTCGCGGACAAAAAGGGGGCTGTACCGAAGCCGTAGCACAGCCGGACAAAGCTGTCGACCCAAAGATAAGTGCTCCGAAGAAGACACCAGTCGATCCGAAGAAGGTCGACTCGGGAAAGGACACTCATCCCAAAAAGCCTACAGAGCACAAAAACGTGTCGACCCGAAAGCTCCAGTCGACCCCGAATCACTCGTCGACCCCGAACAAGGGCCCGAGCCGACAAAAAGCAGGAAAACACCAAAAGTCGTCGAAAAAGCCAGGACTGTAGAGGAAGAACTCTTCCACCCAGATCCATCAGACGACCAAGCTAAAATATACATCAATCCAGACACTGGTAAAGTTACCATCCTGCACAGAAAGAAGAGGCCTGTGGACTCTGGCTCACATTCCCCTATTCCATTGGAAAAAAAAGGACTTTGGGACTTCTCCCTCTAGACCCTTCATTCCTTTTCAGCCTATCATGCCTACTACACCCTTTAATCCTTACATTCCTTACTCTCCTTCTCACCACGGGGACAATGAGGATAACATGGGGGATGAGTCACAACCTCAATATGATTTCCCACAAGAACCTCAACCACAAGAGGAACCATGGGAGGAGCCAACAGACCCTTACAACACCCACCCCATCCCTGATGTACCCTCTTATCCTACTAAGCCTTCCCCTACAGATGACACCGTAGTCTTCAATCAACTCTTAGACAGGGCAGCACAATTCCACAATGTAGATATGCATAATGACCCTGTTGAGGAAGACTTCTTATTTGACACCTTCCCCACTTCAGAAAAAAGTGTAAGAACACTTCCCATGTTAAAAGGAGTTCTGAAACATGCACCTGACATATTTAAGGATACAGCCAGGGCACGGGTAATCAATCCCAGAATAGAGAAGAAGTATAGGGCTGCTCCTACAGACCCTACTTACATCAGGGGACAGTTACCACTAGACTAACTGGTAGTGGCCAATGCACGTCAACGGGCCAACTCCCAAACAGGGGAAGCACCTCCCCCTGATAAAGAGTTAAAAATACTGGAAGCATTAGGCAAAAGGGTAGCAGCACAAGCCTCCAACTCATGGAGGATTGCTAACACACAAGCCCTACTGGCTCGTTACGACAGGGTGCATTATGATCAACTCGAAAGCCTAATGCAACACCTGCCTAAGCCCTTTAAAGCACAAGCTAATGACCTCATACAAGAGGGGAAATTTATAACAAACTCCTCCATCAAATGCGCGCTTGACGCAGCAGACACCGGAGCTAGGTCGATTAACACTAGCGTCCTATTACGCAGACAAGCATGGCTGCGTATTTCCGGGTTTAAGAATGAGGTGCAGTCCACCATTCTTAACCAACCTGTCAATCAAGATTTTCTATTTGGCTCTGCTGTCGACACCAATTTGGATAAAATGAAAAAAGACGCAGAAACCGCAAAATCAATGGGGGCATTGCAATTTCAGCAACACAGGGGCTCCTTTTGGCGCTCCTCATACAGGGCAACTACACGAGGAAATACCTCGCAAACATCTGCCTCATACAAAAGTAACACACAAGGTTCCTTCACAAAGAACACAAACACAGGAGGTTATAGGGGCAACAGTAACCAGGGAAGAGGGCGTGGAGGCAATAACACCAGAGCCTCCACTGCCACAAAACAGTGACTTCATTACGCTGACTCCAGACCACATAACACCGGTCGGAGGTAGACTCCAACAGTTCCTACCTGTCTGGCACGCAATTACCACGGACAGGTGGGTGAGAAATTATCCAGCTTGGCTATTGCCTAGAACTGACTTCTACACCACCAAACATACCACCCAGACATCGTCCTATGTCCACGGAACACATCACCCTGCTCCTACAAGAGGTGAAATGCATGCTGGAAAAGGGGGGCATAGAGCAAGTCCCTTTCCACCAGCAAGGGACAGGAGTATACTCCCTATACTTCCTTATTCCCAAGAAGGACAGCTCCCTCAGGCCAATATTGGACCTCAGACCCCTAAATCAATATATACTATCGGAACACTTCCATATGATCACACTACAGCAAGTGCTCCTGTTGCTCCAACAAGGAGATTTCCTAGCAACACTGGACCTCAAGGATGCGTATTTTCACATACACATCCATCCAGCCCACAGAAAATACCTCAGGTTTACAATAGAAGGTCAACACTACCAATTAAAGGTTTTGCCCTTCGGGGTTACCACGGCTCCAAGAGTGTTTACAAAATGCTTCGCGACAGTGGCAGCACATCTCAGAAGGCAACACATCCATGTGTACCCCTATCTGGACGATTGGCTAATACAAGCGAAATCGTACCAACAGTGCGCAGCACACACATCTCAAACACTTCAGTTGCTACACAGTCTAGGGTTTTCTATCAACTACCTAAAATCACATCTGCAACCATCCCACACACAGCAGTACCTTGGAGCCACTATAAATACCTCAGTGGCAAAGGCATATCCAAACTCAGCAAGGATAGCCAGCATACAGATACTCATTCGGAAATTCCTGCCGCAACACTCTCTGCCAGCTCGAGTCTTTATGCAGCTCATAGGCATGATGGCCTCCTGCATATTCATTGTCCCCCATGCCAGACTTCAAATGTGCCCATTACAAGAATGACTTGCACGGCAATGGAACCAGGCTCAAGGACAGCTAAAAGACCTAGTGTTGGTAGACAGTCGCGCTCACAACTCTCTGCAGTGGTGGAAACCACAAAAACCTTTCCAAGGGGCGACTGCTCCAAGAGCCGGTTCCACAAATAGTACTAACAGCGAACGCATCACTGACAGGCTGGGGAGCCCATCTCCTTCAATACACAGTGCAAGGGCTCTGGACAAACAAACAGAAAAAGCTACATATCAACCAACTAGAATTGCTAGCGATATTTCCTAGCCCTGAAAGCATTTCAGAAGTACTTGTACAGCAAGACGGTGTTGATTCGGACGGACAACATGACCGCAATGTACTATATCCAGAAACAGGGAGGAGCGCACTCTCCACAGCTGTCCCATCTGGCACAAAGCATATGGAAGTGGGCGATTCCCAAAACATTTTTCTCCTAGCAGAACACCTTCCAGGGAAGGACAATCAGATTGCCGACCTGCTCAGCCAGCACAGCCAACAACTACACGAATGGGAGATTCACCCCCAAGTTCTCCAGCCATTCTTCGAAGAGTGGGGTCACCCTGAGGTAGACCTGTTTGCCACAAAAGAAAACTCCAAATTCCAGTACTTTGCCGCCAGGTTCCCTCATCCGTTGTCTCAGGGCAATGCGATATGGATGAACTGGTCAGGCAGATTTGCGAACGCTTTTCCCCCAGCACTGCTGATCCCGCTGGTGGCAGCAACACTCACTCACACTAATCCTAGTTGCTCCCACATGGGCGAGACAACCGTGGTACACAAAGTTCCTAGAACTTTCATTAGTTCCTCATCAAAGACTGTGCCTTGCTCCCCATCTTCTAACTCAGAACCATGGAGAAATCAGACACCCAGATCCCAATCCGATGAACCTAGCGATCTGGCTCCTGAGGTCTTAGAGTTCGGATACCTTAACTTGCCCCCAGACTTCATGAACATCATTAGGGAGGCAAGGCGACCAACCACACGAGCGTGCTATGCAGCTAAATGGAAGAGATGTTATTTACTGCAACAATAACCAAATCAACCCATTAGACGCTTCCATACAAAACATTATATGTTACCTGCTGCACTTACAAAGATGTAACTTAGCATACTCTTCTATACGACTACACCTCGCTGCTATAGAAGCATACCTTCAAAACAGGCAACACCTTTCACTGTTTAGAGTACCAGCAATCAAAGCCTTCATGGAGGGTTTAAAAGGGTGATCCCTCCAAGACACCCCCCTTCCCCAGTCTGGAATCTAAATATAGTACTTAGCAGACTTATGGGACCTCCTTTCGAACCTCTACACTCTTGCGAACTACAATTCTTAACGTGAAAGGTTGCATTCTTGGTTGCCATTACCTCACTCAGAAGAGTGAGCAAATTACAAGCATTAACAATCCAAGAACCTTTCATGCAGGTACATGCCAACATGGTGGTTCTTAGAACCAACCCTAAGTTCATGCCTAAGGTTGTATCCAATTTCCATATCAACCAGTCAATAGAACTGACAGTATTCTTTAAAAATCCGCAGTCAGTAGCTGAGAGAGCCCTGCACACATTAGATGTGAAAAGAGCCCTACTTTATTACATAGACAGAACTAAATCATTTAGGAAAACAAAACCACTATTTGTTGCTTTTGCACCACAACACAAAGGAAATCCTATTTCAAAGTCAGGAATAGCCAGATGGATCGTTAAATGCATTCAAATATGTTATCAAAAAGCAAAACGCACTTTAACGGTCCCCCCCAAGAGCACACTCTACAAGAAAAATGGGGGCATCCATGGCTTTCCTAGGAAATATTCCTCTTGAAGACATATGTAGAGCAGCCACTTGGACTACCATACACACTTTCACAAAACACTACTATGTAGACGTGCAAGCAAAACAGCAAGCTGCTGTAGGACAGGCTGTCCTTAAAACTCTTTTTCAAACTGCTGCAGCTGAAGCAGGTGACCACCGCTAGAGGAGATACTGCTATACAGTCTATGCACAGATATGAATTCAGCAGCCCACATGCCTCGAACGGAATATGCTACTTACCGGTTTGCATCTGTTCTTGGCATGTAGGGCTGCTGACATTCATATCGCCCGCCCTCCTCCCCGGTGCCTGTCGCAGAATCATTCTCAGGCATGGTCATCACTTTCTGTATTACACTCCATCTCTGCCGCAATGGCTAAAAACAATCTGAGGATGGAGAGGATGCCCATGCGCACTGTAGTCCAAGGGAGGAGCCACCTATCTCGTGATACTTCGACTCTTCCAAGATAACAAGGTGCAATCATCCGGACCCAACACTAGGCGGCGATCTATGCACAGATATGAATGTCAGCAGCCCTACATGCCAAGAACAGATGCATACTGGTAAGTAGCATATTCCTTTTAGATTCCTTACCACTCCACCCATCCTCCCCGTTCTGCGAATTGGTTTCTAGGGTTAAGGGCATTTTTTCAGAGCCCTAGTTTGTGCACCAATGGTCAGTGTCTTGCATGGCTCTGCGTTTCTGGTGCGGAAAGTCTTGACAGAACTGACGTCAGTGCGTGAGGGAGCTGTCTAAGTAGCTTCGCATGGTCATCCTGGTGACAACGACGACTGACGCGGAGCTGACCGATACGCAGAGGCACTGCTGCCGAAAAAACTTTCCAGGATCCAGTCTGACGCCTGGGGGTAATTCTGAGGTAAGGAATCTATAACTAACTAATGTTTCTTACAGATATATCGTTGCCAAAGGTATGTAACTTGTGCATCGAAACTGCGTCATTTTCCAGGCAAAAAGTAGTGGACTAACCATGAACCCCAAACACTCCAACCCCCTCTTCCCTTCCCCTTAAAAACAAACACAGATGAAGCTAACCTTTCCCTCGAGAGTCTTCATCTTCTAAGTGGAAGAGCCTGGAAAGGTCATCTGCATTGGCATGGTCAGCCCCAGGTCTGTGTTGTATGGTAAAGTCCATCCCCTGTAGGGAGATTGTAGGAAAGTAGGATCTCCTTTCATGGTTACCCCTATTTGTTTGCCTGGTGCTATGCTGTTTCTGACAAGTCTGACTGGGATCCTACTAATCAGGTCCCAGTCTGTGCTTTCTCCCCTAAATTGGTAAGTACTTGGGTACATCCCAGATTGGACACTGGTGTACGCATATCAGTCCCTAGTATATGGTACTAAGGTACTCAGGGCATGGGTACACCAGGGACCCCCAAGGGCTGAAGCATGCATTACACCACCCATGGGGGATCACTTAAACTATAACTGCTGGCTTGCCATTGCAGCCTGTGTAAGCTTGTGCGAGCACCACTTACGACAGATAGGTTTGCCTATATATGAGGTCACTGCACTTAAAACCTATATCACCCCTAAAGCAGTCCTTTCAATCCTGAAGGCAGAGTACTTGGTTCCAAGTGTGAGGGTGCCCCTGCATGAGCAGGACACCCCTACAACCTTCGGAGACCATTTTCCCGGGTTACAAGTGCATCAGCCATTACGATACATAGAGTAGCCATGTGTCATTATGCGATGACCATCTTAAACTTGCTGTAACAAACCCCGTCTTTTTTGTTATCAAACGGGAGGTATGATTCCATGCACTGTAAAGCTCCTCCGGGAGGCCCTCAGTGCTCCCGGTACCAGTCTTCTAGACCTGGACAGCACAGCATGGCTGCTGCCGGCCAGAGACACGGTGCTGCCCTCCTGCTGCCAAGTCAAGCAGGGGGGAGGCAGACAATCGGTATCCTGTCACAGGGAGTAGTGGCCTATTCCCAGACAGGATTTAGTGTATTGGGGCCGGTGGGAGTGCCTGCCAGTGCCACTCAGTCTGCTTGACGGGCACATTTTGTGCTCTCCTTGCATAGTCCACTTCAAACCAGCTCAGGGTTGGCTCATGCTCTGGCGCAAAACTGGACAAAGGACATGAAGATATCCTCCCCACTGTCCAAATCCTTCCCTCGGAGGGACCCATGAATCAACCCAACCCTTTCCTCAGGGTATTTAAGGGCTTACCTGTGGGTGGGTCCCTAGATTCGTTGTGGGGCCAGATTAATTTCAGACATCACTTCTTCAACTTTCTGGGCACTCTGGACTTTGCTCTGGGCATCAAGGCTGCAACTGTGAAGACTCCTGCTGCTCTTGATTTAGTCGCCCTGCTCGTCTGCTGGAACGCCTGTGCCATACAGGAACCTTCCAAGACACCTGAAGGAATCTCCCTTGACGTGAAGGAGTCGCTTCCCTGCATCTGCAGGCCCAGCAACTAAGCTGTCAGGTCTGCTGATCCTGGGCTCCCACGGACTCTGAAAGGCTCAGCGACACAGGTAGTGGTACTTCACAAACCTCGCGGCCTGCCATATCCTCTCACCAAGTTTGGGCTAGTATCCCGTGTCAAAGCCGCAGGAACCAAACCCCTGTGCACTGTATCGACTTGTAGTTGCAAAGGGTTGTTGGCTTCCTTCCTTTAAGATCTTCGGGCTCCAAGAAGCACCAACCTCCGGCATCCTGTGACTAAGATCTTCATCCTCACCGTATCACTTGCACTTTGGGCTTGCATCTCTGGTGAGCTGCTTGAGGTCCTCTTGTGACTCCAGTGCCTCCGGCCTGTGGGTCCTCTTGAGGGTCTTCTTTGAATTATTTGGGCTCCCCTGATTTTGGGCCGTGCCCTGACTCCCCCTGCTTGCGGTGAGTCTCCTAGACCTTGCTGATCCTGATATTGTACTTACTTCAACTTCTATGTTGGTTGTAGTTTCCAAGGCTTGTTGGTGCTCCAGCTGGACACTGACCCTTCAACTCTCGACATCCGTGGGACAGCTTGTGTACGGCTCCTGGACTTCCACAGCATCACCTGGTCCACACAGCTGCACGTTCCAAGGTCACAGTCGGCTCTCCTGCAACACTGTACATCGGTGGGCATTAGTTTTCGGTGCCTCCTGGTCACTCTTGAGTGACATGGACTCTTTGCCCTCCGCTTGCAGGTTCTTCACATCTTGATTCCACCTTTGGGTTCCACTGGACACTTTCACCTTCCCCAGCAGCTGCATCTTCCTGAAGTCCTCCGTTGGGTTCAACAGCGGTTTCAGACGCCACTTCACACCTATGCACCCAGCGTTCCTGGTGCCGGCATCCTGGTTCCTAAGGTCTCCACGGGTGGGGTGGCTCTCCAGCCTTCTATCTTCCACAGGGTTTCTTCAGGGTCCACTGGGAAGGGTCCTTCTTTAAAATTGCAATCGCGACTTACCCAATGATTTGCATTGATCCCACGGTCCTGTTTACACTCTGCACACGGCCTTCGTGGGACTCCTGGTTACTTACCTCGGGTGGGTCCTTGTGTCCCCGGTACTACTGCGTCTTCTGGGTATAGTCTTGACTTAAGTCGTGGTTGGCATCCCACTATTTTAGTATATGGTTTGGTCTCCGCATGGTGACTGCTGTGTATTGTGTGCTACTTACCTGTTTCTATTGAAAAGTATTGTGTGCATTGGTTATATCTCCGGCTAGGAGATATCTGTATGTGTTAGTGAGTGTCTTATAATAAATACATATTTTTATAAATACTCTGTGTGGTTCCTTTTCACTTAATCTATAACTATAAGATTATGTTCTGGTAATACAAGCTGCTTTACTCTCCTCCTGGACTAAGCATGAAAGCTGCTCTCCACAGCTAACACGTAGAGGGCTTTCTAAGGTTGTCTAAGACCACTAAAATCACTATCTGAAAGAAACGGATTAGTGTTAGATTCCTTACCTTCGAATATCCCCAGGCGTCAGACTGGATCTGGAAAGTTTTGCGTAGCAGTACCCATGCACGTCTGTAGGCGTCGTCTGCGGCTCCGTGTCCGTCGTCGGCGTCGTGATCGCCGGGATGACTGTCGGAGTACCTAGACGCCGCCCTCGCACGCTGACGTCCGTTCTTCTTTTTTCCGCGCCAGCAAGCGCAGATTCGGGAAGAGCAGTACTTAGTCATTTTTTGACTAACTTTTTGATCTATTTTGGATCACTTCTCGAGACGATCTTCTACTCGCGGTGCTGGTAGGGATGCCTGGGTTTGAACCTTGCGAGGATTTTCTCTGCTTGATGTCGGTGACCGACCCCCACCGTCAGTGCCTTTACTGTCTCGGGGCCGACCACGATGACAAGGTCGTGCCCCGACTGCCGGGCATTGACCTCGAAGGCTAGGAGGGAGTGGTCCTGTAAGCGACTCAAGCTCAGGCAGTCGGCCCGGCGCTGCTTCAGGTCCAGAAGGAGGTCGAGGGACCGGTCGCGGGGCCGCAGTCATCGCCGCTCGACGAGTCACCACCACTCATCGGGCTCCAAGTCCTCAGATAAGTCGAGGCACTTTAAAAAGAAGTCAAAGAAGCGTCATTGCACTTCCGACGCAACGCAGCAGGGCGGTTCTGCCGGAGCCACATGAACCCCGCGTCCAGCTCCAAATCCCCGCTGGTCCCTGGGCTGCACGCGACACCGGAAGAGATTCGTGACTTCCTCGTGGCCATGAGGACTCACTTCCCACCGTCGGGCCCTGTCGAGGCGCCTCCGGGCCCCGCGGGTCCGTCTGAGAGCCCTAGCAGGCCGGCAGCTTAGGCGCCGTCGGGTGCTGCGGCCCCAGCGCCGTCGACGACTCCGGGACGTCGCCAGTTGACCTTACGACCACTCCGCTGGCGCCGTCCCCAAGGGTGTCGCCCACAACGACGTCCCCGGTTCCAACCCCGGTCCGGCGCCGTCTTCGACGCCGATGGGTGAGCCATTCACCGGCGACCCGGCTCTATCATTTTTCCCTGACTATCAAGAGATGGATGACGAGGAGGACTTTGAGGGGTCTGAGGATCCTCTGGCACTGCAGTGCCAGTTGAGCCAGGACTGGGCAGACGAGCTGGGGGAGGCCAGTGGTCTGGACACTTTGCCCGACACTGGATTTGTCTCCCCTCCTACCGTGGCTTTGGAGGAGGGGGCTGCTTACAGCGTGGTGTTGACTAGGGCAGCCAAGGCCTTGGCTCTTGAGCTCCCTGTCGCGGCTGTGAGGACTAACCTCCTCACTGAGGTGCTCAAACCGCAGGCAAGCTCCTCAGAGCCTCTCCTGCCATTTAACAAAGCCCTCACCGACGTTCTGGTGGGCACCTGGTCCAAACTCTCTACGGGCCTTCCTGTAGATCGAAACATGGCCCGACGCCACCGCCCGGCTCCGGGCGACCCCAGCTTCCTGTCCGTTCACCCCACCCCAGAGAGCCTGGTGATCTAGGCCTCTACATCCCAGAGCGCATTCCCGACCGCTCCTCCGGATCGGGAATCCAAAAGGTACGATCAGTTTGGGAAGAAACTGTTCTCCTCTCTGAGTTTGGGGCTGCGGTCTGTCAACACCGCCTGCCTTTTGGGCCGTTACACCCACTCTCTGTGGGATACAGTTGCGGAAGTGCTGCCCCAGTGCCCGGTGGAGGTCCAGGGAAAGCTTACCCAAGCCCTAGCGGAAGGGCGGGATGCAGCATGCTATTCGATACGGTGTGAACTTGATACCACGGACTCGCTGGGTAGGGCGAATTCAACGACCGTGGCGGTTACACACCACGCCTGGCTGAGGTCCGCCAACTTTTCAGGGGATGTCCAGGCCACCCATACGGACATGTCTTTTGATGGCTGTCGCCTCTTTCAAGGACTCCAGGGCTACGGCCAAGTCCTTGGGCCTCGGACAACGGCAGTATATTTCCGCTTTTCGCCCCTTTCGTGGCCAAGGAAGGGGCGCCCCCACACATCCAGCTAGCCACAGGCCGCAGACCCGACATCAATGCGGACGTGGTAACAGCCGTGGCGGTGCCAGAGGACAACGGCAAGGTCAGTCCACATATGCCCCGCAGCATCTACCTCAAAGCCTTCCTAGTCAGAGCTTTCAGGCCCATTCGACACCAGTGGGGGGCAGGGTTCACAATCACCTCCTCCACTGGCGCACCATCACATCGGACAGGTGGGTGCTGCAAATTGTCCGAAGGGGCTACTCCCTCCCCTTTAAGACGACCCCTCCAGCCATGCCACCGCATGTCGGAGGATCACTTGCAACTTCTGCAGGAGGAAGTTATGGCCTTCTTGGCCAAGGGGGCCATCGTGCGTGTTCCTGGGCCAGAAGTAGGGCGTGGTTGCTACTCCCACTACTTTCAGGTACCCAAAAAGGGGAAAGGAGACCTACGCCCTATCTTGGACCTCCGGAGCGTCAACGGCTTCCTCCGGCAGGAGAAGTTCAAAATGCTGACATAGGCTTAGGTCCTAGCTGCCCTGGACCCTGGAGACTGGATGGTAGCGTTGGACTTGCAGGACGCTTATTTTCACATCCCCGTTCTGCCGGCCCACCGGCATTACCTGCGGTTCACGGTAGGCTGTAGGAGAGTAGGGTCTGCAATCCTATGATCACCCAGATTTTTGCTTTTTGCTTCACTGGTTTACGACTTTCCCTGGCTGTGGGCCTGCTAATCAGACCCACAGCCTAGCTGTTCTCTCCATTCCAAATTGTACCCAGGTACTGAATTGGCACTGGGCCCTCTCCAAGTCCCTGTACCCAGGGCAGAGGTGCACCCAGAAGTCTCCCAGGGGCTGCAGCATGCATTATGCCACCCCTGGGCTGACTAACTAAAACAGACACAACTGGCTGCTTGACAGCTGGGGGCAAGGAGGTGTAATCACCCCTGCTCTAGATATAGTATACCTATATCTAAACTGAAAATGGGCACACAGATCTCCTATCAGTCACTCCTATGGCAGGCCTTAACAATCCTGAAGGCAGAGTGCTTAGAATCGTGTGAGATGGTGCTCTGGCATGAGCTGAGCCTGTCTGCGGCTTTCGGGATCTATCCCTTAGCCGTTTCCATGATAGCGTCAGACCATATACTCTTAAGTGCCTTATAATCCTCGCGGTTATGGTAACTTTGGTCTGACATTATCTAAACATGTCGTGTAAGGTGTCATACGCTTTGGAATACTACCCCCTCGCCAGTTCAGGCGACGGGGGTAGCATTCCACCCCTCTAGAGGGAGAAGACATGTTGGTAGCCTGTAACCCCGGTTAAAGTCGAACATAGCCTCAGCTCCACAAAATGGATGCTGCCACCGAGACACAAGTCTGACCTCCTGCTGCTGGGAGTCCTTCCAGCGAGGAGTGCTTGGACAAAGGGTTTCCTGTCGGGGGCGGTGCTAGCACCATCCCAGACAGGGTTTTGTGTATCCCAGGTAGGCAGGGCTATAGAGGAAGGTGACTGCAAGTGGCACCCCGGTGCTCACTGTGCATATGCCGGCTCAAACCAGTTCCTGGGGCACACCAGCCCCTGAGCTGGGGAGAGACCGGACAAAGGAGAGGGGTGTAACCACCCCCCTCCTAGTCCCACCCATAGGGCAGGACTTAGTCGCGTGCCAGCCCCTTTTCTCAGGATAAAGGTAGGAGCAGGCCCCCTTCCAAATTAGATAATCTTTGAATCCTGAAACTACTTTCTACGAAAGGAACTCAAGACTTCTTCCTAAGATTTCTCCCTTGTGACTAAGGAGTAGTCACCCTGCACCCGCAGGCACCAACCAAGCATCGCGGTTTGCTGTAAGTCTCTCCTCCGGATCAAGACTGCCCAGCTCGACTAGAACCGGCTTCCCTGGCACCTCTGACCTCTACCTGCATCATCAGCCCAGCTGAGATCCGTGGGTGTGACGAGACCTCGAGGGACCGGCCATCTTCAGAACTGCACAACGCTTGTCCAGCACGACCACCGAGTGACCCTCGACCGAGTGCTTTGGGGTAAGAGAAGCCCCGACCCTGAGCAGCTCCGGCACCGAAGTTCAGCCCCCTTGCATCCACGAGATCTGCGTGGGGCCCTTCTGCTCTTTGCTGCTCACCGCGTTGTCCAGGTCACTTGCCCGTTGGCTAGTGGCCCTTCTGACGACGAACCACGACGACTGTGAGAAGTTGGCCTGATATGCAGTGCTCACTATTCTAGTGATCACTATGTATCATTCCAACGACCCTTATTGATGATTGGTTGTAAGTCAACCTGATAGACCAGCTATCCTAGTAGCATGGACAAGAGCAGTCTTTAGGCTAAACTCTAGAGGGCGTGTTAAGCCAGCTGTTTACCACCACATTTACCCTTTGAACACCAAGTGAAAGGACACCACACAAGTTGTTATGAAAATAAAAGTATATTTATTTATAACAGTACTACCCTGAACTCTTTGAGTCAGGGAGCTAAGCACAATACAAAACTCTTAAGAAAACACTAAGTCGCACAATTTACACAAATGCCCTAGGGGCACGAAAAACCATATACTACAAAAGTGGAATGCGAATTACTAACAGGTAAGTAACTATTCTCAGAGGCTTTGGGATCACTAGGACTAGACTACTGAACCTTTAGATTACGAGCAGGAGGCCTAGGGAGATCGGGTGCAGAGTGTGCACTCTCACGCGGGATGCGGAACAAAGTCTATGGAGGCTAGTAAATGCAAAGTTAGTGTTATCGGACGAATCCGACTAGGTAGAGCTGAAACGTAAAAGGATCTGGACACTTAGATAGTTAGGCTATGCTGGTGCACTGAAATGCTTAGGTTACCTAGCCCAGGGGCGGCGGCTGCATAGGTCTGAAAAGACGTCGGGAATCCTCGTTGCAGTCTATGGAGCCTGAAAGAAGAAGTTGCTGGCAGGCGACCAGTGAAGATGTTCAATGTGATCCAAGCCTGGATCGATGAAGATGGAGACCTGTAAGCAGAGGGGACCAAGTCCTGAATCACTAGCCGGTGATTAGGTGGGCACCAGGATGGCACCGGGCGAAGTCACCTCGACCAGGTGAGTGGGCGACGCTGGGCTCTGCTGTCTCTCGACCAGGAGGCGTTGTCGGCGACCAGGATGGAGGGGCGAGCTGTCCCACGAAGGTATTTGCTGTCGACGTCGCTGGACCCAGGATTGGGGCAACAACTCTTGGCAAATGCAAGCCCACGCGGTGGACTCAAAATGGCGTCTGGAGTGGACCAGGAGGGTCGAGCTGGGCAGTTTTGATCCGGAGGATGGACTTACAGCAAACCGCAAGAGCACCGGGGTGCCACTTGCAGTCACCTTCCTTTCAGCCCTGCCTACCTGGGATACACAAAATCCTGTCTGGGATGGTGCTGGCACCGCCCCTGACAGGAAACCCTTTGTCCAGGCCTCCGTTGCTGGAAGGACTCCCAGCAGCAGGAGGGCAGACTTGTGTCTCGGTGGCAACATCCATTTTGTGGAGCTGAGGCTATGTCTGACTTTAACCGGGGTTCACAGTTACATACATGTCGTGTCCCTCTAGAAGGGTGGAATGCTAACCCCTCCGGAATCCGACTGCCCAGCTCGACAAGACCCGGCTTCCCTGGCACCTCCGACCTCTACTCACCTCTACAGCCAAGCTGAGAACCGTGAGTGCGACGAGACCTCAAGGGACCGACTATTGCCAAGACTGCACGACTTCTGCACAGCAAGCCCGCCGAGTAATTTCCTGGTGAGTGCTTTGGGGTCCGAGAAGCCCCGACCCTGAGCAGCTCCAGCACCGAAGATCAGCCCCCCAGCATCTCCACGATCGGCGTGGGGCCCTTCTGCTTTTTGCTGCTCACTGCGTTGTTTGGCTACTAGCCCGCTGGCTTGTGGCCTTCTGAACGACGCCCGACGACATCACTGCTGCTGGTCTGGTTGCTCCAGACTGGCTCTTGCTCCCTTCCAGAAGAGGAGCACCCCGGACCCTCCTGGTCCACTCAAGACGCCATTTTGAGTCCACCGCGTGGGCTTGAATTAGCCAAGGCTTGTTGCCCAATCCTGGGTAACTTCGACGCCGACAGCTTCATCCATCGTGGGACAGCTCGCCTCTCCATCCTGGTCGCCGACAACGCCTCCTGGTCCGTGAGATCTGCAGAGCCAGCGTCGCCCACTCACCTAGTCGAGGTGACTACCATCCGGTGCCCTCCTGGTGCCCACTGACTACTGGTTAGTAGTCACGAACTTGGTCCCCTCTGCTTTCAGGTGTCATCCATCTTCCAGATCCAGGCTTGGATCAACTCGAACTATCTTCACTGGTCGCCTGCCAGCATCTTTCTTCCAGGCTCCTGGTCCGGCAACGAGGATTCCTGACGTCTTTTGAGACCTATGCAGCTGCAGCCCCTGGGCTAGGTAACTTCGGCATTTCGGTGCCCCAGCATAGCCTCACTATCCAAGGGTCAGGATCCACTGTCGTTTTCTCCCTACCAGGTCGGGTTCGCCCGTGAACACTAACTTTGCCTTTACTAGCTAACATAGACTTTGTCCCGCATCCCGCGTGAGAGTGCACACTCTGCACCCGAGTCCCCTGGGCCCCCTAGAAGTAATCTAACGATTCCCTAGTCAAGTCCTAGCGATTCCAAAGCCTATTAGTACTGTACTTACCTGCTAGTAATTTCGCATTCCAGTTTTAGAGTATATGGTTTTTCGTGCCCCTCGGGCATTTGTGTATACCGTGCTAACTTAAGTATTTTCGTAAGAGTTTTGTTGTGTGCCTAGCACCCTGTCCTCATAAAGAGTACAGGGTTGTTGTGATTCTAATAAATACATTGTTTATTTTCATAACACTTGTGTGGTGTCCTTTCACTGGGTGTTCAAGGGGTAATGTGATGGTAAAACAGCTGGCTTAACACGCCCTCTAGAGTCTTAGCCTTAGACTGCTCGTATCCATGCTACTAGGATAGCTGGTCTATAAGGTTGACTTACAACCAATCATCAATAAGGGTTGTTTGGACTGATATATAGTGATCACTAGAATAGTGAGCACTGCACATCAGGCCAACTTCTCACAGTTAGTATTCCAATTCGTATGACACCTTACTCGACATGTTTTGATAATGCTATGCCAAAGTTAGCATTTAACCGCGAGGATTATAATGCACTTAAGAGTATATGGTATAGCGTTATCATGGAACAGCTATTTGGACTTGGTTCCGCAAGCTGCAAACGGGCTCAGCTCATGCCAGAGCACCATCTCACATAATTCCAAGCACTCTGCCTTCAGGATTGATAACCAAAAAACTATGAGGGGGTGGCTCTAATCAGTATGGCTGAGCCGATATCCAAAAGAACAAAGAGGGAATGCCAGTACTGATACAGAAATTATTTAACATTTAGACACAGAACCCGAAAGAGTAATTCAAGGCTGGGAGCTGATTAGTAGCTTTTATTATTTAGTTCAAAAGAACAGCTGTATTTTAGAAAAACGTATTCAAAAAGATAAACAATATTACATGCTACGCACAAAAATAAGAAATAAGGGAATCTTTCATCATATCAAGCATGTCACAAGCATACAACATTCAACCATTCGGGAACAACAGGAATTATTAACATGTGCAATATATTACAGTGATTAATATGTTACAGTGAACAAACAAGCACAGCAAAGCTGGAGAAGGCCACGGTCTGCAAGATATCTTGGATGATATTACTAGAGAATTATATACAAAAAGTACATTCCTTACACAAATTAAGCTATTCTTGGTTTTTTTTGTTTAAAGAAACAATAAACAAAGTAATGTACAAGAAGTGGTGAAAAGCAACAGAGCGGTTCAAATGAGCTTATCACCCATGCAGACTCGAGGGTGGCAATGGGCCTACGCGTTTCGAATCCTGCCGATCTATGAGGATTCTCTTCAGGGCCTTTAGTTATATCTATAACAAGAGAAAAGAAAAGAAGGTTTGAGGAAGAGAGTTAAAATGTACATACAGTGGATCAACATCAGATTCCTCACTCAGGTTACCCCCTCTCATCCGCAGCTTCCCGGGGTGGTGGAAATACTAGGCTCGGGGGAAAACATAATTATAGAAGCAGGCTCGAATTCCCTACGGGGCCTAATCAAAGTGGCTGAAGAATGAAAAACATTTGTGGTCTTACCTGCCTTAAGGTGGGCGTGAATGCTATGCTAGAGGCAGAGTCACTTAGGAGAACGGAGGTGGTGCCTATAAATGAGTGGACACACATATAATCAGAATAGGCATTTTACTGATACAGGGCTACAAGTTCTAAAAATAACTACCACAGTCCTTACCTATTGTTAATAAGCCTTTATTTTGGAGTGCAACGGCCGTCGAAATGGAAGTGAAAAAAGCACGATGTCTATAAAAAAGAATAGCGGGACACAAGCTTTTGTTAACTAAAATTGCCTCGAGACGCTAACATGTTGGAGTGTAACTGCTGTCATTTCTTACCAAAAAGAATGGACATTCAAAGATGAGATTGCTGTAATCATTATCTAGGATGGTTTAAGGAACCGTGGTTGATTGCGAAGGGCGTGGTCCGCCAAACGCGGCTTGCTGCTTACAAACGGATCAAAAGCCCTGCAAAATGTAACATAATGAATGTTAGCGGACCATTGGAACGAGTCTAACTAAATTGGAAAAAAGTTGTAGGCGTATTACCATGGACACGGCGCAGCACGCTGGAAGCATTTTGAAAGGGATTGCTACGGTAAAAAACAACGGGATAAGGGTTAGTTACGGGGCAGTATAGTATAGCTGGCTGACACTACGAGACATACGTCTGATAATACTCACAATTGAATCACTATTCCAGGGCCTCGGTCGACGGCGTGGCAAGGAGTACGCACTCTGGCACAAGCGCCTTAGCTAGCTGGGCTGCCGTGCAACCGCCCATATATACAGGTCGGTAATTGGTAGACGCCCACTATGTTTCCGGTATTCAGTTTGGAAACAGAAAACCCGGGCCGGATTAGCAGGCCCACAAGGTTTTCCAGTGGTCCACTAAAAACGAGGGATTTGGCAGGCATAGGGGGAACAAACCTACCTATAATTTAAATACTTCACTCAGTTCATTCAGCCCAGACACCGAGGTGTCAAATTTGACTATTAAAAAAGCTTCCCGTTTTGACAAAGCAAGATTTTGATCGCCACCACGAGGATTTTTTTCCACTTTGGAAATCACAGTCCATTTGAGGTCACTGACAACATGTTGCATCCGCGTCCAGTGGAGCACCAGAGGGGCATTTTCGACTTTCTTTTTAATTCTCGATTTGTGTTGCGAGATCCGATGTCGGATCTCCTGATTGGTTTTACCTATGTACAGTAGGTGACAAGGGCATGTAATGCCATAAACAACAAACTTACTCTTACAGTTACTAAAGGATTCATGTTTCCAGAAGATGCCGTTATGCTGGAACAATGAACCCTCAATAGAAGATTCACAACAAAGGCACGTGCCACATTTATGGTGTCCACGAATGGGGGGCATCCCCATCATTTGGCGCAATGTCACAGGTTTAGGTGCTGGCATCGCAGCACGGACAATGTGGTTTGCAATGTTATTTTCCTTTTTGAAGGCAAATAGAGGCATGTCTACAAGGCTTTCATCCAGGTCTTTCACTAGATGCCAATTCTGCTTTATGACTTTTTTCAGATGATTAGCATTGGGGCAATACGTAGTGACACAAACCTGTCGTTTCAGGTCAGGTTTAATTTTTCGTTCTAGGGTGGTCTCACGTGGTGTCCATTGTGCTCTCTTCATACAGCTCTTCACAAGTTTCTTTGGGTATCCCCTATCACACAATTTAGATGTTAAATTGGCTGAGTGATATTGAAAATCTTCTTTAAATGTGCAGTTCCTGCGGACTCGAAGGAACTGCCCATAGGGGAGGTTTTCTCTGAGGTTCCTGGGGTGGTTACTTGAAAACATCAGGGACTTGTTTCTGTCAGTGGGCTTGCTGTATAGAGTAGTGGCCAGTTTCCCTTCACAAGGGAAAACCTCCACGTCTAAGAAAGCAATCCTCCTAGTGGAACTGGAAATGCTGAATTTTATATCAGCAGTTCTATCGTTTAACCATTGATACCCAAAGAAACTTGTGAAGAGCTGTATGAAGAGAGCACAATGGACACCACGTGAGACCACCCTAGAACGAAAAATTAAACCTGACCTGAAACGACAGGTTTGTGTCACTACGTATTGCCCCAATGCTAATCATCTGAAAAAAGTCATAAAGCAGAATTGGCATCTAGTGAAAGACCTGGATGAAAGCCTTGTAGACATGCCTCTATTTGCCTTCAAAAAGGAAAATAACATTGCAAACCACATTGTCCGTGCTGCGATGCCAGCACCTAAACCTGTGACATTGCGCCAAATGATGGGGATGCCCCCCATTAGTGGACACCATAAATGTGGCACGTGCCTTTGTTGTGAATCTTCTATTGAGGGTTCATTGTTCCAGCATAACGGCATCTTCTGGAAACATGAATCCTTTAGTAACTGTAAGAGTAAGTTTGTTGTTTATGGCATTACATGCCCTTGTCACCTACTGTACATAGGTAAAACCAATCAGGAGATCCGACATCGGATCTCGCAACACAAATCGAGAATTAAAAAGAAAGTCGAAAATGCCCCTCTGGTGCTCCACTGGACGCGGATGCAACATGTTGTCAGTGACCTCAAATGGACTGTGATTTCCAAAGTGGAAAAAAATCCTCGTGGTGGCGATCAAAATCTTGCTTTGTCAAAACGGGAAGCTTTTTTAATAGTCAAATTTGACACCTCGGTGTCTGGGCTGAATGAACTGAGTTGAAATATTTAAATTATAAGTAGGTTTGTTCCCCCTATGCCTGCCAAATCCCTCGTTTTT
The DNA here is from genome assembly GCF_964261635.1 of Lissotriton helveticus. Classification (NCBI taxonomy): domain Eukaryota; kingdom Metazoa; phylum Chordata; class Amphibia; order Caudata; family Salamandridae; genus Lissotriton; species Lissotriton helveticus. The sequence goes on from NC_136071.1 coordinate 13,566,596, forward strand.
AGTGGACCACTGGAAAACCTTGTGGGCCTGCTAATCCGGCCCGGGTTTTCTGTTTCCAAACTGAATACCGGAAACATAGTGGGCGTCTACCAATTACCGACCTGTATATATGGGCGGTTGCACGGCAGCCCAGCTAGCTAAGGCGCTTGTGCCAGAGTGCGTACTCCTTGCCACGCCGTCGACCGAGGCCCTGGAATAGTGATTCAATTGTGAGTATTATCAGACGTATGTCTCGTAGTGTCAGCCAGCTATACTATACTGCCCCGTAACTAACCCTTATCCCGTTGTTTTTTACCGTAGCAATCCCTTTCAAAATGCTTCCAGCGTGCTGCGCCGTGTCCATGGTAATACGCCTACAACTTTTTTCCAATTTAGTTAGACTCGTTCCAATGGTCCGCTAACATTCATTATGTTACATTTTGCAGGGCTTTTGATCCGTTTGTAAGCAGCAAGCTGCGTTTGGCGGACCACGCCCTTCGCAATCAACCACGGTTCCTTAAACCATCCTAGATAATGATTACAGCAATCTCATCTTTGAATGTCCATTCTTTTTGGTAAGAAATGACAGCAGTTACACTCCAACATGTTAGCGTCTCGAGGCAATTTTAGTTAACAAAAGCTTGTGTCCCGCTATTCTTTTTTATAGACATCGTGCTTTTCTCACTTCCATTTCGACGGCCGTTGCACTCCAAAATAAAGGCTTATTAACAATAGGTAAGGACTGTGGTAGTTATTTTTAGAACTTGTAGCCCTGTATCAGTAAAATGCCTATTCTGATTATATGTGTGTCCACTCATTTATAGGCACCACCTCCGTTCTCCTAAGTGACTCTGCCTCTAGCATAGCATTCACGCCCACCTTAAGGCAGGTAAGACCACAAATGTTTTTCATTCTTCAGCCACTTTGATTAGGCCCCGTAGGGAATTCGAGCCTGCTTCTATAATTATGTTTTCCCCCGAGCCTAGTATTTCCACCACCCCGGGAAGCTGCGGATGAGAGGGGGTAACCCGAGTGAGGAATCTGATGTTGATCCACTGTATGTACATTTTAACTCTCTTCCTCAAACCTTCTTTTCTTTTCTCTTGTTATAGATATAACTAAAGGCCCTGAAGAGAATCCTCATAGATCGGCAGGATTCGAAACGCGTAGGCCCATTGCCACCCTCGAGTCTGCATGGGTGATAAGCTCATTTGAACCGCTCTGTTGCTTTTCACCACTTCTTGTACATTACTTTGTTTATTGTTTCTTTAAACAAAAAAAACCAAGAATAGCTTAATTTGTGTAAGGAATGTACTTTTTGTATATAATTCTCTAGTAATATCATCCAAGATATCTTGCAGACCGTGGCCTTCTCCAGCTTTGCTGTGCTTGTTTGTTCACTGTAACATATTAATCACTGTAATATATTGCACATGTTAATAATTCCTGTTGTTCCCGAATGGTTGAATGTTGTATGCTTGTGACATGCTTGATATGATGAAAGATTCCCTTATTTCTTATTTTTGTGCGTAGCATGTAATATTGTTTATCTTTTTGAATACGTTTTTCTAAAATACAGCTGTTCTTTTGAACTAAATAATAAAAGCTACTAATCAGCTCCCAGCCTTGAATTACTCTTTCGGGTTCTGTGTCTAAATGTTAAATAATTTCTGTATCAGTACTGGCATTCCCTCTTTGTTCTTCAGGATTGATAAGGCCTGCCATAGGAGTGACTGATAGGAATATATGTGTCCATTTTAGGGTTAGATATAGGAATACTATATCTAAAGCAAAGGGTGTTTACACCACCTTGCCCCAGCCGTCGTGCAGCCAGTTGTGTCTGTTTGGGTGGCCAGCCAGGGGTGGCATAATACATGCTTCAGCCCCTGGTAGGCCCTGGGTACACCTATGCCCTGGATACCTAAGGTATGCTTTACAGGGACTGATAAGGTGGCCCAGTACCAATTGGTAAAATGCACCCAAGGTACATGGTTGTAATTTAGAGAGAGAACAGCTAGGCTGTGGGTCTGATTAGCAGGCCCACAGCCAGGGAAAGTCGTAAACCAGTGAAGCAAAAAGTAAAAATCTGGGGTGACCATAGGATTGCAGACCCCACTCTCCTACACTCCTCTTTCTTCTTGCCCAGCAGGGCTCTGCTCTGGGCACTGTCAAAGGCTACCTCTCTGCCATTTCAGCCTTCTTGAGGCTTCCTGATCAGCCTTCTCTTTTCATGTCCCCTGTTGTAAATAGATTTCTTAAATGCATCACACACAGGTTTCCTCCTGTTCCTTTCATGATGCCTCAGTGGGACTTGAACCTTGTTCTAACCTATTTGATGTGCGCTCCTTTCGAGCCACTTCACAATTGCCCTCTTCGTCGTCTGACTCTTAAGACTGCATTCCTGGTTGCCATCACCTCTGCCAGGAGAGTGAGTGAGCTCCAGGCTCTATCTTCTAAACCTCCTTTCCTCTGTCCATCCGCACAAAGTTGTTCTGAGAACTCGTCCTTCTTTCCTGCCCAAGGTGGTTACAGCCTTTCATATCGAACAGTCCATCCCCTTGCCCACCTTCTTGCCACCTCCGCATCCCTCGAAAGAGGAAGAGAGGCTCCACCGTCTGGACCCAAAACGTGTGCTCTCATTTTATCTGGATCGCACACGCCAGTTCCGGGTGGACGACCAGCTCTTTGTTGGTTACGTTGGTGCTAAGAAGGGACGGGCGGTGCACAAACGACCATCTCTCGGTGGGTCATGTGGTGCATCAAGGTCTGTTACTTCTTGGCGAAAAAGGAGCCCCCTGTTGGATTGCGGGCTCATTCCACTCGGGCCACAGCGACTACAACTGCCCTGGGCCGGGGAGTCCCCTTGCAGGACATATGTCAGGCAGCTACATGGGCCTCGCTGCACATGTTTGCAAGACACTATTGCCTGGACAGTCAAGTCCGGAGGGATGGCTTCTTTGGCCGTTCCGTCCTCCAGGACTTTCTGGTGTGATCTTGGTTCGCAGACCCACCTCCGGGGTTGGTATTGCTGGGGTATCTATTCTAAGGTAAGGAATCTAAAATTAAACTGTTTCTTTCAGATGAACAAGTTAATTACCTTCAGTAACGATATATCTGTAAGAAACAGTAGTTAGTGTTGGATTCCTTACCGCCCCACCCATCCTCCCCGTTCTGCGAACCGATATCTAGGGTTAAGATATCTCCCTTTGAGGGCCCTAGTTTCATGGCACCAGTGTCGGTCTCTGGCATGGCTGCGTTCCTGGCGCGGAAAGCTATGTACAAGAACTGACGTCAGCACACGAGGGCGGCGTCTAAGTACTCCGTCATCCCGGCGATCACAACGACGGACGGGGAACCACAGACGACGCCTACCGAAGCGCAGGGGTACTGCTACGCAAAACTTTCCGGATCCAGTCTAAGGCCTGGGGATATTCTAAGGTAAGAAATCTAACACTAACAACTGATTCTTACAGATATATCGTTACCGAAGGTAACTAACTTGTGCGTAAGGGTTGTCTGTATTGGTGTAAGTGTACACAGTATACCAAGCCAGCTTCTCACAGTAACGTTTTCTCTTCTCATTCTCTCATTCCATACATAATCTCTTGCCCTTCTCTATTGCCTCCATTAGCCTCATTGTCACCTGAGCGAGCTGAAGATTCTGATGCCCTGACGGCTGTCAGCAGCCAGTTGGAGGGCTCACCTATGGACACCAGTAGCTTAGCTTCCGGCACGCTGGATGAAGGGGGTGGAGAAAACACAGGACATGTAAGCACTGAGCAGCTGGGAGCAGATACTGCCAATGTCTCTGTACCCCAAGATATCGAAGCACCATCTGAAAGTGAGGGCCAACCGGATCCTTCGCCACAAGTAGAAGTGAGGTAAGTAGGCATATGTGCACGCTATTATGAGAACAGGACCTTTTTGAGTGCATTATCTGCCAAATTTTACTTTTTGGTGCCACAGCAGTTGTGGGTTCTTATTCAAACTACACATGGAGTGGCTCTAGTAAGTCAATATTTTAGGTAGGACTTACTTGAAAAATAGATCAATAATGCATTGAGCAATTTATTGTCTTTATCTTGTCTGTGACTGAGGTATGGGGCTCTGAATACAGGTTCCCTTGGCACTTAATTGCATACTGTTGAGACAGGAGTTCATGGATGGCTGAGAAAATCTGTCCGACCCACTTCGTATTTCTTTTGCCTGCCTACGTTTTGTATTCCACTGGTCTCAATCTGTGAAGTGCGTCATCGTTTTGTAGTACATTCCAAAGTCAAACCTAGACTCTTTTAATCCTCCCTTCAGCCAACGGGTCGGTTTAAAGCAGAAAGCTGTGCAATAAGTGAGTGAGGATGGCGGTGGAAGGGCATAGCTGACCATGTATTATAGTTTAGGGTTTTATACTTGTTTGATTTTACAAAGGAGATGAGACCGGTTGTGTTCAGAGAATTTGGTAAGGTACATATTGTAAATTGTAGCCGGTTTGATTACCTAAAAGTTAAAGCTTCCCCCTCTCTCCTCGTCTCTCTCAGTTCTTTTACAGTGTCATCATCCGAGCTCCCTACCACACAAGATTCTACCATATTAGGGACGGATCCTAGGGGAATACTGGAAGAACCCCTCCCTTCAACAAGCAGCGAAGAGGAAGACCCCCTGGCAGGTAATCCTGCAACCCATCTAGGTTAGAATCCGTATCTTAAAAGCAGAGTGAGATAAGCATCTGTTGCTAATGAACTGTTGTCATTTCCTTGTCAACCAAAGCCAGTTCTACGTTCTTGGATAGTATCAAACATTCAGAGCTTCTCACTCACCTCCATTGAACATTTCACAGGACTCCTGTTTCTTACGGGGTAATTGTTCCCTCAGCAGCTGGCTTGCCACAAGTGCTGTCAGTGACTGACGCACATAGCTTATACAAATGTCACTTAATGGATACTTCTCAGCTAGATTTAACGTTCCCTCCTTGTGCGCAAGTAGAAGCCAACCTAAATATAACAATTCAATGAAAATAAAACATTGACTAACCTTTCATTTCATGTTGAAATGGGTTAGTGTGAGAAAGTGCCATCTTTCTTGCATTGGTATGCCCCCACTTTTTTCTGAACTGCTGATGTGCTTTGACTGAGTGTGCCCTGGGTCCCTGCCAATCAGGTACCCAGGGCCTGTGTTCCTTCCCTACAAAGAAAAACTATGCTGAAACAAAATACCCAATTGGCATCTCTGGCCCCTGTCAGCCCCTAGCAAATGGTACCCTAGGTACCCAGGGCATGGTGACCAGAGAAGACCCCTGAGGGCTGCAGGACTTATTGTGCCACCCTCAAGGGCCCTGTACCCTGTCTCCCACACACTGCCTTTGCAGGCTGAGTGCCAAAGTCCAGAACTAAACAAAGAGTCGACATGGCACACATCCCTGTGTGCCATGCCCACAGAACCCACTGCCCTGGCATACTTCAGTCACCCCTCTAGCTGGGTGCCCTATGCCAGAGGGGAGGGCTCAGGTGTATGAGCCCTGTGCCCCTACAGTACCAAGGGCCATTTCTGGGCACTGTAAGTGCAGTGCTGTCATTTAAGAGTATATGGACAGCAGTTAGGGGGAAAGCCCTGTGAAGCGATTCTTTCTATTTATAAAGCAAAATGCTTGGCAGCAGCGTTGTATGGTGCAGCTATATGGGGGTACAAACATGTGGATGAGCTACAAAAGGTGGAAAATAATTTTTTTTGCTCCCTTTTATCTATTCCCCAATCTTCACCCACGTTTGCCACTCACCAGGAGTTGGGGATGGGGTATTTGTCTGATCAGATCAGCTTGGCTCCCCCTTATTTGTTGGCTAAAAACCTGGCTTAACCCAGAATTAACCTTAAATCGACAGATTTTAAAAGATTGTCTCAGGCTCGAAAAGGGGAATGAAATTTTTAATGTAAAAAAAATGTTAGCGAAACTTGGGCGGACAGATCTATTTGAAAATCCAGATGGTATCATTAAAGGGGACATCAAATTGGTTAAAGAGCAATTCCTGTCCCAAAGGTTACAGGAACGGGAGGGTGAGGAACTAAAAAGACCTCTAGTAAGAGTTCATTTTTCATTAGTCAACGCCATCCATCGAGCCCTACTTAAAGTTGGTAACAAGGCCATTCCATCGTTTGCTGCCAACTAAATTCTGCTTCAACTTGATTAACTTTTTACTGGGATCTTATGAAGGGTGGAGTAACCCCGAGGATATAGCACTCTGTAATTGTGACAGCAGCTCAACGCAAGATACTATGCACTTTACACTTTTTTGTGGACATTACTATGAAAATAGAATGAAATTTATAACACCGCTTTTAAAGGGGAAGGGTTTTTTTCAGGCTAAGCCCGCATTATTTTACCTACAACTCCTGGATAATCCCTGGAATATCTTTAATATTGCAAGTTATTTTGTAGCAGCTGTACAGTTGAAAAAATTAAGATGTTTAAATATGACTGATTGTTGAATTCCTGCCTTTTTTAACTGTATTTTATGGACTTTTATTATCCTCACAAAAATGTTTTAATAATTATTAATATCCTAAATGTATTCTGTGAATTGTGTGATTTGATTGTGTATCTTTTATGATTTTAATTAATCGATTAAAGTGGTTTTGACTTGACTTGAGTATATGGTGCTGGGAGGTTGTCATTACGAACTCCACAGCACCAGAATGGCTTCACTTAAGACTGACAAGTTTGGTACCAAACTTCTCAGCACATTAAACCCACACTGATGCCAGTATGGGATTTAATGTAACATGCACGAGAGGGCATCTTAGAGATGCCCTCCAAAACCCGAACCTACAATCCACGTCTGGGCTGAGTGGCTGCAGAGGCTGCCACCCAGCAGACATGTTGCTGGGACCCCTGGGTGGAGAGCCCCCGCTCTCCTGGGTCTGCAACAATGCACATCCAGGGCGAGGTGCTATGTCTCCTCCCCCAGGATGGACAGGGGGAAATTTCAAAGGCATACTGCCTCTGAGAGCTTCCCCAGACGATTTGCTGTACCCAGCAACCAGCCCCCCACCAGTTCAAACCCCACTCTGGCGGGAAAAACTACGTCAGGAAGGGGGGCTGTCAACCTGTGCCAACTCCACCCCTCGGGTGGAGGAGGCGAGGTGAAGCACGACCTCAGGCTCCGGCCATCTTGTAGATGGGGAGTCCTGCCCAATCCCAGGCTAGGGCGTGTACTCACCCCAGGACAGGGACCCATTGGACCCTGCCCTTGCCCTACCTGTAACGCCTCTAAATTTAGTATTTAGGAGCTCCCTGAAACTTCCTCAGATCCCGATATCAAAAAGATCGAGAAGAAGACGACCCGCCGTGCAGCTGCTAACAGGACAACAACAACTGACTTGGCCCCAGCCCTACTGGCCTGCTGATCCTGGAACCTGCTCCTGCCTAAACCCGGCGACCTCCACGGACAGCAACCTTGGGACACCCAGAGGACCTGCCTGCCTTGAGCCTCTCGACGATTGGGACTCCCATCAGCAGAGGCTCTGCTGCAACAACCCATCTGGTGCCGACCAGGAAGCTCCGGACCAGCCCACTCTGCACCAGCCGAGCCTGGGCCGTGCCAACCTGAACCAAGACCACGAGGACGTCCCCCCGGCGACTGGGACCTGAAGTCCAGTGCCTAAAGACCCTGCTCGACGAATCAGCGGACGCCTGCAGACTCAGAACAAGGGGCCAGCCCAACCGCGACCAGCCTAGGGTAAGCTTTTCCGACACCCAAAGACAACCCGGCGCCCTATAGCCCCCTGTGCCTCCCTTTGGGGTACCTACCTGTGCTCCAACATCCCAACTTACCTCTCGAAGTGCTGGTCGCCCCTGTAGAGTCCCCGTCCCCGAGCCTGCAGTCTTTGTTCCTTTTTCAAGATCCTCATTGAATAACATTGAGCGCCCAACGGCTCAAAAGCACCCTGCACCCAGCCTCCCGAGTGCCGCTGGCTGTGACATCTTTGCCCTATCCTACTTCCTCACTTGCCCTGAGCAAGTGACCAGGAGCCCTGCTCCCAGAGCCGCGTGGCCTGCTAGCCAGCAGCCACCAACCGAAGGCCCCCTTTCCCTCATTGGATAACATAGGGCCTACCTACCTCTGCACCCGGCCGCCCCTGCGCCGCTGGGACCGAACCAACTGTACTCACCGGACCCTGGGGGACCTCATAGTCTATGCCCAGAACTCTAACTTCACCAATCAAGTACTCACCTGGAAACCGGTAATTCACTTACCTGCCTTTGGATAACATTGATCCATTTTTGACTCGAAAATTTTCTAAGTGTGAAGTTTTGAAAACTGAAAATATTCCTATAAAATCAGCTGAAGTCCGAATACGAAAATACTCACCTGTGATCAGGAGAGAAGCCAGTACTGTACCTTTCCGCCCAGTACTGAACCGCAAAAGTAATCCCTAGCGGTTTTACTAGTAACCTGTATTTTCTCCATAGGAACCCATTGTCTGCTTTTCTATGAAATTTCTTCTAAGTGTCTACTTTTGAAAACTGCAAATATTCTTTAAAAATCATACGAAATACTGAATCGCAATTACCTACCTGTTTTGAGTTAAGCCCCCAGTGCTGGCTCTAGGAGACTAGTGCTGGGTTACAAAAGTAACGCGATCGTACTTTACCTGCAACCTGACTTTCCTCCCATTGAATAAAATTGTGAGAATCACCTCGAAAAGTTTCTAAGTGTGAACTTTTAAAACCGCTTTATATTCAGGAAAAATCATCACTGTAACTAAAACGTTTTTGCTAATCTGGTTTCAGCTTAGACCCCAGGACTGAATCCAAGATCTAGTCCTGGAACTACCAAAGTAATCCATAAAGTAATCAACTGTACTTTCCAATGAAAACGCATTGAGCTCAATGCTAGTGTGTTTCAGAACTGTATTGCTTATTAGCTAACCTGCGATTGTGTGTACAAACTTATTGCTCCTCTGCAAAGCATTTACATGAGAGTACTCGTATCTCGAAAAGTATATTTTTATAACTGTTGGCTCTAAAAATAAAACAACTATATCTAAGGATATAATAACAATTGGCCTGGAGTTCAGTCCTTGAGTGTGTGAAACCTTTTGCTGACTGAGTGTGTACATCAAATGCTTTATACTGTCCTCTGGTGCTGCCTTACTGCTCGACCAAGCTACCACTTTGGAGAGTAAGGTCAGTTCTGACTTTAACCTCTGTCCTACCTCTGGGGTTAGTGGACTCTATACACACTGTACTTCCTTCGGGTCCAGTATATATAGAGCCACTTTCTCACAGTTAGCACTCGCCCTTTTGGGCAATCTAAAAGCTTCACAGTCTCAGAAGGCACAGCAGTGTCAGGCTGTTCATTTATTGTGCTGTAGAGCTAAGATCTTTCCCTCTTCCGTCTTACAGAAGCCTTTTGCTGTGGAGTGCTTCGATTTCCAGATGCCCATTGATGTTTGTCCAGTGATTAACTTGGCGTTCCGCTTCAGCGCCAAGTGCAGCGTTTCTTGAAATAAAAAGTTCTGCTTTGACTTTATATCTGATACAGACATCTAGCCGTAGATACCTCATCTTTTAATTCCGCCAGGCGTCAGACTGGATGAAGAAGATTTTTTGTGAGCGGGGAGGATGGGCGGGTCACTAATGAATCAGCGTCTAGCTATTGTGTCTACCAGACAAGGCGTTACCAAAGGCAAGTAACTTGTCGTGAGAAAGTGGCTCTATATATACTGGACCCGAAGGAAGTACAGTGTGTATAGAGTCCACCAACCCCAGAGGTATAACAGAGGTTAAAGTCAGGGCTGACCTTACTCTCCAAAGTGGTAGCTTGTTCGAGCAGTAAGGCAGTACCAGAGGACAGTGTAAAGCATTTGTTGTACACACTCAGTCAGCAAAAGGTTTCACACACACAAGGACTGAACTCCAGGCCAATTGTTTTTATATCAAAATATATAGTTGTTTTATTTTTGGAACCAACAGGTATCAAAATATACTTTTCTCGATATGAGTACTCTCATGTAATTACTTTGCAAAGAGGCAATAAACTTTGTAAACACAATAGGTACAGTGGTTGCAGTAGGCAACACAATTCTAAACACACTCTAGCATTGAGCTTAAAGGGTTTTCATCATAAATGTACAGTTGATTACTTTGTACATTACTTTGGTAGTTCCAGGACTGGATCCTGGATTCAGTCCTGGGGTCTAAGTTGAAACCAATTTGTTAAAATCGTTTTAGCTATTGTAGTGATTTTTCAGGAATATAAAGTGGTTTTAAAAGTTCACACTTAGAAACTTTTCAATGAAAATCTGGCAATGTTATCCAATGGGAGAAAATTCAGGTTACAGGTAAAGTACGAACTCATTACTTTTGTAACCCAGCACTAGTCTCCTAGGGCCAGCACTGGGGGCTTAACTCAAAACAGGTAAGTAATTACGTTTCAGTATTTCGTATGATTTTTAAAGAATATTTCAAGTTTTCAAAAATAGACACTTAGAAGAAATTTCATAGAAAAGCAGACCATGGATTCCTATGGAGAAAATACAGGTTACTAGTAAACCCGGTAAGGATTACTTTTGCGGTTCAGTACTGAGCTACAAGGTACAGTACTGGCTTCTCTCCTGAGCACAGGTGAGTACTTCGGAATTCAATTGACATTACATGAATATTTGAAGTTTTCAAAAGTAGACACTTGGAAGATTTTTCGAGTCAAACCCGTCAATGTTATCCAATGGCAGGTAAGTGAGTTATCGGTTTCCAGGTGAGTACTCGACTGGTGAAGTTAAGGTTCTGGGCATAGACTCAGGGCTCCCCCAGGGTCAGGTAGGTACAGTTGGTTCACCCTCAGCGGCGGCCGGGTGCAGCGGTAGTTAGGCCCAATGTTATCCAATGAGGGGCAGGGGGCCTCCGGTTGTTGGCTGCTGGCTAGCAGGCCACGCGGCTGTGGGAGCTAGGCTCCTGGTCACTTGCTCAGGGCAAATGGGGAAGCAGGATAGGGCAAAGGTTGCACGGCCAGAGGCACTCGGGCGGCTGGGTGCAGGGTGCTTTTGAGCCGCCGGGCCCTCAATGTTGTTCAATGGGAAAGGTAAAAGGTGAACAAAGGCTGCAGGCTCGGGACGGAGACTCTTCAGGGGCAACCACCACTTTGAGAGGTAAGTTGGGAGCTTGGAGCACAGGTAGGTACCCAAAAGGAAGGCGCAAGGGGTACAGGGCGCCGGGTGCAGGTTTGTCTTTGGGTGTCGGAAAAGCTTGCCCTCTGCTGGTCGCGGTTGGGGGGGGGCCCTGGTTCTGAGTCTGCAGGCTTCATCTGGGTGGTCTAGGAGGGCCTTTAGGCACTGGACTTCAGGTCCCAGTCGCCGGGGGACGTCCTCGTGGTCTTGGATCACTTGGGCACGGGCTGGGCTCGGCGAGTGCAGAGTGGGTTGGTCCAGGGGTGTTGTTGCCGCAGAGCCTCTGCTGATGGGAGTCCCAATCTTCGAGAGGGTCAAGGCAGGCAGGTCCTCTGGGTGTCCCAAGGTTGCTGTCCAGAGGAGTCCCCGGGATTAGGCAGGAGTAGGTTCCAGGGTCCACAGCCCGGTAGGGCTGGGGGCTAAGTCAGTTGTCGTCGTCCTGTTAGCAGCTACACGGAGGGTCTTCTTTATCTCTTTTCTTATCGAGATCTCCGGAAGGAAGGTTCAGGGAGCTCCTAAATACTTATTTTAGGGGAGTTACAGGTAGGGCAAGGGCAGGGACCTATAGGTCCCTGTCCTGGGGTTGGTACACCCCCTAGCCTGCCCCTCTCCTGTGGGAGGAGGGCAGGAGCCTAGCTGTGATTGGGCCGGGCTCCCCATCTTCAAGATAGCCGGAGCCCGGGGTCGTGCTTAACCTAGTCTCCCCCACCTGAGGGATGGGGTTGGCACAGGCTGGCACCGCCCCCCCCCCCCCCCCTTTCCTGGCGTAGTTTTTCCCAACAGTCTTCTCTCCAGAGTGGGGGTTAGGACTGGTGGGGGCCAGTTGCTGGGTACAGCAAATGGTCTCGAAGCTCACAGGGGCGGCATGCCTTTGAAGCTTCCCCCTGCCCATCCTGGGGGAGGAGACCTAGCACCTCGCCCAGGATGTGCATTCTTGCAGGCACAGGAGAGCGGTGGGCACTCCACCCAGGGGTCCAGCAACATGTCTGCTGTGTGGCAGCCTAGGCAGCCTCTCAGACCAGACGTGGATTGTAGGTTAGGTTTTCAGGGGGCATCTCTAAGATGCCTTCTGGTGTATTTTACAATAAATCCCACACTGGCATCAGTGCGGGTTTAATGTGCTGAGAAGTTTGATACCAAACTTGTCAGTCTTCAGTGTAGCCATTATGGTGCTGTGGAGTTTGTAATGACAACCTCCCAGCACCATATACTCTTAATGGCATCACTGCACTTACAGTGCCCAGGAATGGCCCTGGGTACTGTAGGGGCACAGGGCTCATGCACCTGTGCCCACACCTCTGGCATAGGGCACCCAGCTAGAGGGGTGACGGAAGTATGCCAGGGCAGTGGGTTCTGTGGGCATGGCACACAGGGATGTGTGCCATATCCAATTTGTTTAGTTCTGTACTTAGGCACTCAGCCTGCAAAGGCAGTGTGTGGGAGCCAGGGTACAGGGCCCCTGAGGGTGGCACAATAAGCGCTGCAGTCCTCAGGGGTCTTCTCTGGTCACCATTGTGAGAAGTTGGCCTGATATATAGTGCTCACTATTCTAGTGATCACTTTGTATCATTCCAAACAACCCTTATTGGTGATTGGTTGTAAGTCAACCTTATTAGACCAGCTATCCTAGTAGCATGGATACGAGCAGTCTTCAGGCTAAGCTCTAGAGGGCGTGTTAAGCCAGCTGTTTCACCATCACATATACCCCTTGAACACCAAGTGAAAGGACACCACACAAGTTTTTATAAAAATAAAGGATATTTATTAATAACAAGACTACCCTGAACTCTGTATGAGTCAGGGAGCTAAGCACAATACAAAACTCTTACGAAAATACTGCAAGTTGCACAAATAACACAAATGCCCGAAGGGCACGAAAAACCATATACTCTAAAAGTGGAATGTGAAATACTAGCAGGTAAGTAACACGATCCAGAGGCTTCAGGACCGCTAGGACTACCTTACTGAACCCTCAGGTTAGGAGCAGGAGGCCTAGGGAACCCGGGTGCAGAGTGGGAACTCTTACGCGGGATGCGGGACAAAGTCTATGGATGCTAGTAATTCTAAAGTCACTGTTTCTGGACGAATTCGACTAGGTAGACTAAAAACGAAAAAGGATCTGGACACTAGGATAGTGAACCTGTGCTGGAGCACCGAAATGCTAGTGTTACCTAGCCCAGGGGCTGCGGCTGCATAGGGTTCAAATGACGTCGGGAATCCTCGTTGTAGTCTATGGAGCCTGAAAGATGTTGCTGGCAGGCGACCAGTGTAGATGTTCGGTGTGATCCAAGGCTGGATCAGTGAAGAAGACGACCTGAAAGCAGAGGGGACTCAGTTCTCAATCACTAGCCAGTGATTGTGTGGGCACCAGGATGGCACCGGATGAAGTCACTGCGATCAGGTGAGTGGGTGACGCTGGACTCTGCAGCCACACGGGCCAGGAGGCGTTGTCGGCATCCAGGCTGGAAGTGCGATCTGTCCCCCGATGTTGTCTGCTGTCGGCGATGCTGGATCTAGGGTTGGAGCAACAAGCCTTGGCAAAGGCAAGCCCATGCGGTTGAGTCAAAATGGCGTCTGGAGTAGACCAGGAAGGGTCCAGGGCACTTCTTGTTGAACAAGGAGCAAGGGCCAGTCTAGAGGACCTAGACCAGCGGTGAAAACGTCGTGGTACGTCGTCAGGAGGGCCTCTAGCCGACGGGCAAGTGACCGGACAACGTGGCAAACAGCAAGGCAGCAGAAGGGCCCCACGCAGATCTCGTGGATGCTGGGGGGCTGGACTTCGGTGCTGGAGCTGCTCAGGGTCGGGGCTTCTCAAACCCCAGTGCACCCACTCGAGGATCCCTCGGCGGTCGTGCTGGTTAAGCGTCGTGCAGGTCTTGAAGATAGCCGGTCCCTCTGGTCTCGTCGCACCCACTAATCTCAGCTGGGCTGATGATGCAGGTAGAGGTCAGAGATGGCAGGGAATCCGGGTCTCGTCGAGCTGGGCAGTCTTGATCCGGAGGATGGACGTGCAGCAAACCGCAAGCGCTTAGATGGTGCCTGCTGGTGCAGGGTGGCTACTCCTTAGCCACAAGGGAGAGTCTTCAGAGAATGACAAGCGTTCCTTTCTTGGAAAGTAGTTCAAGTTTCAAGATTATCCAATTTGGGAAGGGTGCCCGCTCCTACCTTTATTCTGAGAAAAGGGGCTGGCACGCGACTAGGTCCTGCCCATGGGTGGGACCAGGGGGGGGGGGGTTACACCCCTCTCCTTTGTCCGGTTTCTCCCCAGCTCAGGGGCTGGTGTGCCCCTGGAACTGGTTTGAGCCGGCATATGCACAGTGAGCACCGGGGTGCCACTTGCAGTCACCTTACTTTCAGCCCTGCCTACCTGGGATACACAAAATCCTGTCTGGGATGGTGCTGGCACCGCCCCTGACAGGAAACCCTTTGTCCAGGCCTCCCTCGCTGGAAGGACTCCCAGCAGCAGGAGGTCAGACTCGTGTCTCAGTTGCAGCATCCATTTTGTGATGCTGAGGCTTGAGTTAACTTTAACCGGGGTTCACAGTTACATACATGTTGTGTCCCTCTAGAAGGGTGGAATGCTAACCCCGTCGCCAGAATTGGCGAGGGGTTAGTATTCCAATTCGTATGACACCTTACTCGACATGTTTTGATAATGCTATGCCAAAGTTAGCATTTGACCGCGAGGTTCATAATGCACTTAAGAGTATATGGTATAGCGTTATCATGGAACAGCTATGTCCGGGAGACGCCGGCCGGCGGAAGGTGCCTTGCTGCCCGGCCGCTTCCCCCTTTCTGACCAACGGGACCTTTGGCAGTGAGAGCCTCGAGGGGGCGGCGCGGGGGGCCCCCTGAGGTGCTTGGGGCCGGGGGGACTCTGCTGGGCGCTATCGATGTGGGCACTACTACCCTGATGAGACCTCTGGCTGGGCAGTGAGGTCCCACCCCCCGGGAATGGCGCTGGTCTGACGCGCAGTGGCGCTGACCCCATCTGGCTGAGACTGGGACCCACTACGTCAGGAGGGCACACGTATTACCAGCTAGCGGACTCCCTGCTGCGGGGTATTGGGCCCGGACCCTCTGCGCTGCAGCGAGCGCGCCACGGAGGGTGACCCTGGGGCTGGGGGCCCGCCGACGCATCTTGCACCCTCGACAAAATAGTTTTGAGGGGAAGCCCTACGCCTGCGGCCGGCTATCACCATGGGGAGACGCCAAAAGCCCTTGACGGATGTTGAGGGAACGGCATGCAGCCAAGGCTCTACAGTGGACGAAAGCTCGAAGCTGGGCCTACCGCAGGATCAATTGGAACAGATTTTGCAGGCCATTGCCGACACCAGGGAAACGTTGCGACAGGACATCGGACAGGTGTCCACGAGCCTGGGGCTCCTGCGGGCGGACCACGGCAAACTGGCAGACCGGGTCAAGCAAGCGGAGATTCGAGTGGACGCACTGGAGCCAACGACCAGGGCGACTGAAGCTGCGCTGGGGGAGCTGCAGCACAGGGTGCACCTACTGGAGCAGAGGGCGGAGGACGCGGAGGGGCGCAACCGCCGCAGCAATGTATGCGTGGTTGGCCTGCCGGAAAAAATTGAAGGGGCGGACATGCTGGGCTATCTGGAGTCCTGGCTGCGCGACGTGGTGGCGCCGGAGGGTCTGACCCCGTTCTACACTTTGGAGCGCGCTCAACGGGTGCCGGCTCGGCCTCCGGCTGAGGGCCGGCCTCCACGACCAGTGGTGGCGCGCTTGCTGCACTACAAAGACCGTGACTTTATTCTACAGAGGGCGAGGGCACTGGGGCCCTACCGGGTGGACAACGCTCAGGTCTCCATCTACCCGGATAACTCTTTTGAGGTACAGAGGCAGCGCTCCACCTTTCTGGCAGTCAGAGCTCTACGAGAGGAGGGGGTCCGCTACTCTCTTTTATTTCCAGCCCGCCTGCGGATCATGATGGATGGTAAATCCTCCTCCTACAATTCCCCGGACGAAGTTTGGGACTGGCTGGAGCTGTACAAGGCTGGTGCGGATGATCGTCCTGCATCTGGGGAGCAGCGGAGGATGGCGCAGAGGCCCATGCGGACCAGGAGACCCAGGAGGCGACCACCGAAGGCTGGGACACCTTCTGTCTCGCAGACCGAGCTGGAGCGCAAGGAGGCCCTTCGGGCGGTCTCTACTATTTCCAAGGCGGTGACATCGACATCCGCAGTGGAGACTGGCTCCCGGGAGGGCTCTGAGGAAGCGGTGTCGGAGGAGTCAGGTGCTGGTGGTTCTGGGCCACCTCATGTCACGCCTGGGACTGCTGATGGCTTATTGGACGAATGATCCTCCGGACCCGCCGTGCTGGTATTGTATTTGCAACCAGACCCCTGTTTGGGTTTGGGGCGGAGACATGTGGCTTGGGTGAGCGGAGAGATGTGTTGTTGCGGAGGGACTGCCTTCCGCCGTTAGTGATTTCTACCTCTGCAGGGGTGGGGATGTGGGGCTACTGGGGCACATTGGGGAGGGCCGGCCAGGTGGAATGGGTAGCTCCCGGCCTGCTGGGCGTAGCGACCGTCCGCCCCCCCTATCTCACACCTATTGTGGGACTCTGGTAGTTACCGGAGACAGTTGTACTTGGGCTATTGACTTTTGGATGGGTCTCTGCTGTTTGGGGCCTATTCTGGGGATGGGTGGGACGCGGGATTGTTGGGTGGTTTTCCAGAGCTGGTTTTGGGGTGTTGTCAGTGTGCCTGGACTTTTATCTTTCGTCAGGACTGTACTTGTTGCTATGAATGGGGACCCTACCTGAACTAAAGTGTGTGACCTGGAATGTGCGGGGACTGAACTCTATGCTGAAACGCCACAAGGTGCATGCTTATCTTGTTCGTAGGGGGATTCAAATAGCCTTTTTGCAGGAAACGCATATTGACCAGACGGAGGGGCGGGCTTTGCAGCGCAGGTGGCGGGGACAGCTGTTCTACACGGTCTACTCAGCTTTTGCGAGGGGGGGCCTTGATCCTGGTGCGGGCGGGCGTCCCCTTCCAACCATTGCAGACAATGCTCGACCCTGAAGGGAAGTTTGTAGCTGTACAGGGCCGCCTGGATGGGAAGGACGTGACACTTTGCAGCATCTACGCCCCGAATGTGGACCAACCTGCCTTTTTTGCACGACTTTCGGGGAAACTGGCGACAGTGCTAGCCAACACGGTCCTAATGGGGGGGGGGTTTAATTCTGTACTGGATGTGGAGTTGGATAGGTCTCACCCTCCTCTGGCACAGGCGGTAGCGCACAGGCTAGCGAAGAGTAGGGGAGAATGGCAGAGTGGCTGGGGCCTTGTTGATGCATGGCGAATCCAACACCATTCATTCTATTCCCCCCCACACGCGCTTCATGTTCGCCTTGACAGCATTCTGTGCTCGCCGGATGTTCAAAGCTTGGTCCGCCACAGTGAATACTTGGCTAAAACAATTTCTGACCATAACCCTTGCCTGGTAGTGGTCCAATGGATGCGGCAACGCCAAGCTATACCGACGTGGTGGTTGAACCCGCTGGCATTGGAGGATGCGGCGTTTAAGGCCGAGGTGGGCAATGGGGTGGAAGGCTACTTTGATGCTAACGAGAACACAGCTTCCAGTAGAGCATTGGAATGGGACGCCTTTAAGGCAGTGGTTCGGGGAGTCCGCAGGACTCTCCTGCGGGAAATTACGCGGAGCGAGGATCGCTTACGCGAGGAGGAGCGGCGTCATCACGTGACCCCTGACGCTCGTGAGGCAGTTTCGGGGGCGCGGGAGGAAGTGGCGACGGCGACGGAGAAGCTGCGCTGCTTCGACTATAAAGAATTCCTAGTTCGGGCTCATGCGGAACGCGACATGGTGGGCTCACTCCTGGCCTGGCTGGCCGCTCCGGGGACCCGCGGCACCCCGATTGTGGCTCTGACCACTCCGGAAGGGAACGAGGTCTACACTCAGTCGGAGATCAATGGCCAATTTTTGACATACTACGCGCGCCTATATAGGAGCGATATGCCATGTGTGCCAGAGGAGCTGGATGGGTTTCTCCAGGCGGCGCGGCTTCCCCGGCTCGACCCTGAACACGTGGATCGCTTGGGCGGGGACATCTCTGAGGGAGAAATTTGAGTGGCCATTAAACAAATGGCTCGTCGCAAGACCCCTGGCACAGATGGGCTACCGATCGAATTTTATGCAGCCTACGCGGATATATTAATACCGCGATTGCTGACGGTTTACTGGGAGACCAGGGTCCTGCCTGCAACTACTCGAGAGGCCTTGGTAATCCCCTTACTGAAGCGGGGCGGCGATGCTAACTCACGCTCGGCCTACCGTCCACTGTCCATGCTTACGACGGACTATAAGATCCTGATCAAGGTTCTTGCGACGCGGCTTCTGGCCCACATGCGCGCTTTGGTGCATTCAGACCAAGCTGGCTTTATTCCCCAACGCACCACCGCCACCTGTGTGCGTCGGCTGCTTCGGGTTATGGGGGGAAGTGCTGCTGGTTTCCCGGGTGCTGCTGTCCTGTCGACTGACATTGAGAAAGCGTTCGACAGTGTTGAGTGGCTGTACCTACTTCGAGTGCTGGAGACCTTCGGATTGGGCGAGCGGTTTGTGAAGTGGACCGCCTTGCTTATGCCGCGGCCACAGCCCGAGTCAAGACCGGGGCTACCATCTCAACCCCGTACAGAGTGGGGCGGGGGACCCGGCAGGGATGTTCCCTATCCCCCCTACTATTTGCGCTAGCCATAGAGCCCCTAGCTGCTCACGCCCGTATGGGCCAAGCGTATGAGGGCCTTCAGCTGAGAGGCGACACCCACTACATATCCCTCTATGCCGACGATTGCCTACTGTTTTTGGCTGACACGGACGTTGCCTTGCGCGGAGCTAGGCGCCTGCTGTCGGATTTTGGTCGATTATCAGGACTGAGGGTCAATTGGGGGAAGTCCTGCCTCTTCCCGTTGGTATCGGGAGCAGACGACTCCCAGCCAGAGGGTGAGCTGCGATGGGAATATCATTGCCTCCCTTATCTAGGCACGCACATATACCGATCACCGTTGGACCTCCTGGAGGGTAACATTGAAAGAGCGATCCGGAGCCTGCGTGGCTGCATGTGATTCTGGCGGACGCTCCCGTTGTCGGTCGCGGGGCGAGTGGCGTTACTAAAGATGGTGGCGCTACCCCGTCTATTATATCAGTTTCGCACGCTGCCGGTCTGGATCCCGACATCGGTTTTCACCAGACTTCGCTCCTTAATTACCGGGTTCATTTGGGGAACGGGCAGGAGGCGAGTGGCGCTGGCCACGTTGATGCGCCCCAGATCGGACGGGGGACTAGCAGCCCCTGATTTTGAATGGTACTATTTGGCGGCACAGCTGCAGTGGCTTTGGAATTCCGAGGTCCAGAGGGGGCCGGAGGCGGAATCCTCCCGAGATACATCATCTCATTTATAATATTGGGCCAGAAATTGGTCCTTTCCCAGCTTACAGGGGAGGAGCGGACGATTCGAAACTGCTGGCTGCGATGCCATAGGCGGTCCGGCGTCGCTCGCCCATATGCCCCCGAGATCCCATTGGGGATGTGCACCGCCTTTCCGCATGGGGGAGATTGGTCTGCGCTGGCGACCTGGGAGGAACTTGGCCTGCAAATGCTCGGTGATTTGTACAAGGAGGGATCGCTGCTCTCGTTTCAAGAGCTGCACGACGCTTACAGCCTCCCGAGGGGGGACTATCTGTTGCACGCCTCGCTGGTGGCCGGTATCCGGAGCCATTGGAAGAAGGGCCTTTCTGAGCCACCGACGTCTGAGTGCTGTCAATGTGGTCATGGCGGCTGGCACTTACAAGGCCATCACCTGCCTCTATCGAAGACTGTCGACTGAAACGTTGCAACCCCTGGACGGGCTTAGAACCAAGTGGGAAGGGGACATTGGGCGACCGATCCCTGAGTCGACGTGGCCGCAGCTTCTGCGGCGGGCATGGAAGGGCACTAGGAACGCCAGGTTCCAGCTGGTCCAGTTTTTCTCCCTTTGCCGAGCTTACTTGACACCAGCTAAGATCTCGCAATATTTCGAGGGTGCATCTTCACTCTGCCCTAGATGTGGAGTGGTGGACGCGGATTTTGCCCACATGTTATGGTCTTGTGTGAAGCTCACTGATTACTGGGAGGCGGTGGTGGCCTGCCTGAATGCTGTCACGGATCGGCAAATTGAAGTGGATATGGGCGTTTGCTTACTGTTGTGGTTCCCTCACACCCCCCCGCAATAGCATCACCAGCAAATTTTATGACTTGGGCCTGATACTGGCCAAACGGGAGATCACCATGCATTGGAAATCCAGCCGAGGCCCCAGTTACTCGCGATGGAGGTCCACACTGGAGCGGTGGGCGAAGGCAGAGAGCGCATTGCGGCTACAACAGGCCAGGCGACTAGATAGTGACAGGGCGTTCGAGACGGCCAGAGCGTGGGAGTCCCTAGTGACCGCGCTACAATTGCCTGAGAGTGACCAAAGTGAGGATGGCGAAATAGCGACACCATAAGGTGGCTCTGCTGAGAGGTTCCCCATTCCCGGTGCAGTGCACCATTGTAACAAGTAACGACGGAGATCCAGGGAGTTACGGTTCCCCATTGCTATGCACTACCTACCTCCTCCCCTCGACTGGTTCGGGGAGGTGACTGGCTGTTGATTATTAGCTGTTGAGAGAGGAGACGCCGGCACACTGACCAGGGGGGTGGGTTTCAGGGAGGGAAAGGGTTACGGGATTGTTATCATAAAAGGCATCTGGTCAAGAACGGTACTGTTATCCTGTGATGTCAGATATTACTGCGTACATTATTCATTGTATTGAAATGTTTTGACCTGACATGCCAATAAAAATTGTTTTTACAAAAAAAAAATCATGGAACAGCTTTGAGGACTTGGTTCCGCAAGCTGCAAACGGGCTCAGCTCATGCCAGAGCACCATCTCACATAATTCCAAGCACTCTGCCTTCAGGATTGATAAGGCCTGCCATAGGAGTGACTGATAGGAATATATGTGTCCATTTTAGGGTTAGATATAGGAATACTATATCTAAAGCAAAGGGTGATTACACCACCTTGCCCCAGCTGTCGTGCAGCCAGTTGTGTCAGATTTGGGTGGCCAGCCAGGGGTGGCATAATACATGCTGCAGCCCCTGGTAGGCCCTGGGTACACCAATGCCCTGGATACCTAAGGTATGCTGTACAGGTGTGGTAAATAAATAAATAATACCCTATTTTTGACTAGGCATAAATCATAACAGATAGCTCAATAAAATAAGAGTCAAGATTCGAGGTAGTAGGAGTTTCTGCAGGTTTATTACAGCATAAAGGACAGGATCAGGACAACCTGCATAGGAACAGAATGGCAGGGCTAGAGTGGCCCGGCAGCTGCCGGGGCTGGGTCTGGGATGAGCGCGCCATCTTCTAATAACAATACATGAGCATTTATACATAGCGCGAACACATAGCATTACATTGCAGTAGGCGTAGCAGTGGGTGGAGCAGAAGGCGTGACGCGTAGCAGTCGCGAAAGATAACAGTAAAAGTAGGTGTAACTGGGCGTTTACATAGACATGTGGTGCAAACGTAACAGAATATGTCATGAATGGGCGGAATCATTGGAGGGGGCTACCTAAGGAGCCGGGACCTCTAACCTAATGGTGCGCGTAAACTGGCAATGACGTATTACTAGGAGAAGCTGGGGGCTATGAACTCTGTGCTAGGAGCAGAGACTAAAGTCTGGAGGGTCGGAGCGATATGTACCTAAACCCTATCTAGTATCTGATGTTTAGGGAACATGTTGATATAAACTAGAAGTCATGAGGGGAAAGGCTAACTTGATTCTAAGACTGGACCATGCATTATTCTACATGTAGTGCGTGATGAAGAATACTAAATGACCATTTAAATACAGTATTTCTCTAACGTGGAGCCGTATAGGCTAGACAATGACGGAAACTATTGATGCAGTTCAGTAGCTTAGGAATGCAGAGAAGGAGGACTGAACTGATAACTGGGATCATAACATACTCTTGGCAGACTCAGAGGCAGAGCCAAGCTGCACCGGGCACTGCGAGGCAGGAAGTAAGTGAAGGGTCGAGGATACAGGTGGGGGCTGTATCGCTCCTTAGCGAGGCTTCAGGAGACAGGAGCTGAATCTGATGTCCAGGCCCTGTTGAGGCCTAGGAACGGGGACTTTATAATGAAATAACGTGCACACTGGGGAACGTGGCAACGTAGCTTTACATAGGCCTGATATTCGTAGTATTCACGAGGACTGGAAAATGACATACCAGAGGTGGACACAACTATAATTGCGTCTTGATCGGACATGGGGAATAACATATGCATATTGGTCATGCACACATAACATATGATGGATGAGGCGTGGTGACACAGAACATGGCAAAATTTACTTTTCCACATTCCCTCCTTGTCACTACGTTTCCATCAGGAAACATCAATATTCATGATACCGTCTATCATTTCATACAGTACCATTTGCTCGTCTCGAATTATCTTGGAACGGGACTTAGAACGGGGCTTGGGACTAGGAATACAAGAGGTAGCACACATGCTGCAAATCGCAGGGCCACATTGTATACAGAGGCAGCAGCTGAATATGATCGCTACTGCAATACCTAGAAAGGACAGGACTTTCCATCCCCAGGCGGAAATTATATTCCAGAACCAACCGGACCATGTCCAGGTGCCTGGATCTTGATGTAACAGATGGGCAATTTTATGGAGTCTGGTTATAGCTGAATAAACAGACGGTGCGTTATTTGGAATGAAAATGCAGCAACTAGATCCGAGAATTCTACAGGCCCCGCCCCTATCGGCCAGTATGACGTCAAGGACGAGACGATTCTGTAAAACGACAATTCTCATAAAGGATTGCTCTTCGGTTAGGTTACCTAGAGCGGAGGCAGTCTCATCTACTACAGCTTCAAGGGTTCTTGTTAACCTACGGATTAGCTTACTATTTACAACTGTACCTAAATAAGGGAAGACACCTTTATCTATATCAATAAATTGTTCTGCGGCAGTTTCAGTATAATCGACAATCGGGAGGTTTCTCTTGTGTCTAGTGTGTACTAGGAAGGAATTCCTATGATAGTCAGGCGGGGCTAGAAAAACAGGTGGCAGTAGGAAGGCAATGTAACAGGTTCCCTCCCAATCGAGGGGCAGACGAACATATGCAGTTTGACCACAAACAAAATAAGAATGACGTGAGGCTTTAAAAATAGATTTCCCACTGTCACTATACTGGATAATAGTAGTACAATCACTATGTCCTACGTGTACAGAACCATGACTACGGACACATAATTCGCCTTTGACTGGTAGTACTGAAATAGCAGGTGAGTCTGGAGTAGTATCAGACTGAACATTCAGGACCATGAAATTCGACGAATAATTACCTAAATTATAAACTTCATTTTCTAGATCTAAACCTGTTCTGTGGGGGAAACCTTGCTTGTCTGGGAAACATGTACTGTTAAGAAAAGACATATCTGTTGAGGATGACGTTAACGTGGACCATGCTCCACACGAACCATTATGTGAAAAAGGATAAGGAAAGAGTGGCAGAACTCCCTTCGGGGTCTGGAAAGGGGGGAGTCGACCACACACCCAACAATTAGTGGCATTGCTGGTCTGGTGTGAATAATGTAACATACGGATAAATGAATTATTACGCATAGCGAGGCGGTATGAATATTCGTGAGGAGGCAGATCACTAAACGTGTGCTCTGCTGTAGCATTAGCAGACATATTTACATGAGGAACTGAGAAACACAGGAAAAGTGCGTAGCTAGTGCAGGAAATCATTATGCTGATGAATAATATGAAACTTAGAAAAACGATACATTGAATTGAGTTTTGACTGACTCTCTCACTATGGGGGTCTATTTTATACATGTCAGAAACAGTCTAACCGTTTCACCTAGGGGAGGACTTATACAATCAAACTGGCTGACTTATTTTACTAGACCGGAGCTTTAACTTATACTCCTGCTGCGGAGTTTTCTCTATCAGGGAAGGGGTTGTAACAATGTCTTTTGCGGGACAGTCCTTAAGAGCAATGTCTTGGCAGTCTTTAAAATCCTGGGACTCCTTGGAAATGTTTTTAGAAACGGGTTTCAATCCATTGAAAAGTTTTACATGAGAAAGGTGGACCCACCCCTTCCTGCCTTCCAGCTTGACGGCAGTACGGGTGGTCAAGAGGACCTGACGTGGCTCCTTCCAACGAGGTTCCAGCGGACTTGATCTGTCAAAATTCCGGACCATCACAAGGGAACCTGGAACGATTTCATGCGGTGCCACCTCGGTATTGTCTGGAAATGCGGCAGCAACCTGTGAACGACATGAGTTGAGGGCAGACATCAAGGAAGCTAGGTAATCTGTCAGCATATTACATGAAACATCGGTAATACTTCGGGGTCTAGGAGTACCCCACATGTTAGGGGGACGGCCGAATACGACCTCATACGGGGACAGACCTGATCTAGAATGTGCGACCATGCGCATATAAAACAAAGCGACTGGCAGAGCTACTAGCCAGTCCACACCCTTTTCTTTACAAACTTTGGCGATGCGGATTTTCAGGGTCTGATTATGTCTCTCGACTAGACCGGCTGCTTCAGGATGGCGTACACAATGGAACTTCCACTGGTACCCTAACAAAAGGGAAACGTGCTTCATGAGTTCAGATGAGAATGGCTGACCGTTATCAGAATATACGACTCTAGGGAGTCCATATCTAGGGAAGAATTCACGAACCAACTGCTTGGCAGTGGTCGCGGCTGTGTAATCTGGGACTGGATATGCTTCTGTCCACCTGGACAAAGCGCATACAACTACAAGGACATACTTGAAACCTCTACATCGCTCCATCTGAATATAATCCATCTGGAGGACCTCAAAAGGGTGGTCAGGAGGCTGGAATCCACCTTGTTCCACCGGGACACTTTTACCTGGATTAAACTGACAACATATCATACAGGTACGGACTTTCTGCTTGGCTGCAGCTCGTAAATGCTTGTTGAACCAAATGTTCTGGATACTGTCTAACATAGCTTTTTCTCCTAAATGTGCTGGACTATGTGCGGTATTAATGATGACTTGAACCATAGAGTCGGGGAGAAACCATGTGGCTCTACCCTTCGTTAACCATCCTTGATCTGTCTGGACCCCTCCTTGTTCAGACCATTTCTTGATTTCTTCGGGAGTAGCATGTAACTGGATATCTATGACATCTTGTGTAGGGTCCTTAACTGTCATGCATGTAGTCGGATCTGGAGTATGTGTCTGATTAACTGGAATGTCTGGAGTCTGAGCTGTAAGCTTGGCTGTGCGATCTGCTAGATCATTACCTTGGGAAATAATGTCAGTAACTTTCGTATGTGCTTTACATTTCATGATAGCAACGGATGTCGGTAAATGTATGGCATCTAACAGAGCTTGAATAAGGAGACCATGCTGAATCTTGGTTCCATGAGAAGTCATAAAACCTCTCTCCTGCCAGAGCACTCCGAAGTCGTGTACAACTCCGAATGCGTAACGTGAATCTGTGTAAACATTAACTTTCAGGTTCTTGGCGTGTATACAGGCTTGTGTCAGAGCAACTAGCTCTGCTGCTTGAGCGGACAGGGTATCAATACGGTGTGTTTCAATAACTTCGGTGTCGGTAGTCACTGCATACGCGGCGACTAGTTCTCCTGTACTAGTTCTCATACATGAACCATCCACATAAAGTGTCAGGTCAGGATCTGGTAACGGAATGTCTGTCAGGTCTTGTCTTGGCTTTGTCGTAATGTTAACTACTTCCACACAGTCATGTGTGGCTGGATTTGAACTAACTGATGGTAACAGTGTAGCAGGATTCAGGATGTTGCAGCGTCTGATTTCTATGTGTGGCTGGAACAGTGTCAATTCATAACCTGTTAAACGTGCAATTGTCAAGTGCTGAGTTTGTGTTCGGTTTAAAAGAACTTCCACGGAATGTGGAACTTGTACTGTCAGGGAGTGTCCTAAAACTATGGAATCACTTTGTCTGATAGCTAGTGCTGTGGCTGCAACTGACTTGAGGCACGCAGGCAACGCCTGGGCGACTGGATCTAGTGTGCTCGAAAAATAAGCACAGGGCTTGTATTGTCCTGCTTGATCTTGTGTGAGAACAGATAATGCTGTACCTTCACGTTCAGTAACGAAAAGTGTAAAAGGCTTACTGTAGTTCGGTGTAGCTAGAACTGGAGCTTGGCATAGGGCTTTCTTTAACTCGTTGAAACTAAGTGTATGTTCAGATGTCCAAGGGAGGACAGTCGATACGGCTGCCTCCTGTGTCGTTAACTGTATCAGTGGCTTGGCTAGAAATGCATACTGGGGAATCCATTGTCTACAATAAGAAGTAAGGCCAATAAAGGCACGTACCTCCTTCTGGGTTCTGGGCTGGGGAAGACTCGCTATTAACTGGATACGGTCGGGTGTCAACTGCCTACCCCTCTTGGACAGCAAGTGTCCTAAGTATACCACTTGCTGGACACAGAATTGAAGCTTCGAAGGGGACACCTTGTGCCCCATCTCGGCAAGGAAATACAGAACTGTAAGGGATGCTCGCTCGCATGCACGTTCAGAACGGGCTGTGATCAGTAGATCATCGACATACTGGAGCAGGGCAGTGTCCGTTGGCATGTGAATATTGTCTAGTTGTCTCTTAAGTGCTTGACTGTAAATACTAGGGCTTTCTGTGAAACCTTGAGGAGCTCGTGTGAACATATAGCTCCTTCCATTTAAACAAAATCCGAAAAGAAACTGGCTGTCTGGATGAATCGGAACACTAAAAAATGCGTTCTTGAGGTCTATGACAGTAAAGAACGTGGCTTCGGAATCAATGGCTGTCAATAGGGAAGAGATATCTGGGACAACTGGGTACTGAGGAATAATACATTTGTTAAGCTCTCGTAAATCAATCACTAATCGATATACTGGGGGTGCATTTGGATCCGTACGTTTCATGACTGGAATGATCGGAGAATTACATATGTTGGAGTCAGTTTCTACAACTACTCCTTGAACAATGAGCTCGTCTATAATTTTGGATAAGGCTGCTACAGCCTCAGGTGGCAGTCTGTACTGTCTGATTCGTGGTAACACTACACCTGGCTTGAGAGTCACACGATAGGGTGTGATTTGCATATAACCTACATCTGTTGGACCTTGTGCCCATAGATGCTGCGGAACATTAGACAGTCTGGAATCAAAATCTCGTAATACATAGTGACCCTTAAAGTCACGTAGGAACAGACGTATTCCCTCTGGGGAACAGCAAATAACTGCACCTAACTCTTTCAGTGTCTTAATGCCTAATAGATTTTCTGGACATGACTTAGTAAGTAACAGATCAGTAGTGCGGGACAATGGACCTACTTCTAGAATAACTGGCTTTGAAATCTCATTAACTATTGGTTTTCCTGAAAATCCAAGGGAAACATTTCTTGAGCCTGAGAGCGGAGCCCCTGGAACTTCGGCATGACTAATTGTGGTCCTACTTGCCCCTGTATCAATCAAAAACTTTCTGTCTTTCCCTAATACTTGACTGTGAACATAGGGACCTTCTTGATCTACAGGTATCTCGATGAGAGGCAAGCCTACCTCCCTCTCTAGGCTGTTTCATGAATATGGCTGGTACTCTGGATACTCGGACTGAGCATACTGGTACATCTGCGATGTGACATGCTGTGTTGCAGCAATAGGCTGCGGTACTGTAACTGTCTGTGGTGCATTCTGTGACTGAGGAATCTGTGAAACTTGTTCTTGTCTAGGCGGACGTGGTCTTTCTTTAGTCTTACCAGTAGCTATGTTATGTTTCAGAACTGCACACTCGTTTATAAAATGACCTGGCTGTTTACAATAATTGCAAGTCCCTTTAACGGGAGCTGCAGGATGACTGGCTTGATTCGGACCCCTCTTCTGACTGTCTTGAGGAACAGATTGTGCAACTAGCACTTTCATTTTCGTGTCTTTCATACGTTTTCTTTCGTGTTCTTGCTCTTCCCTGATTCTATTCTGGTGATACTGGAGCATCTGGAGCATCTGGGACGGAGTATTTGCTTGCCAGGTGCTTTCGACTTTCAAAACTCGATTTTTAATTTGTGGACTTGAATTCTCGACTAATTTAGTAACGAAAAGGTGAGGGTATGACTCACTACTTGTCTTGAGACCACTGTTGATACTAAAACATTTTTCAAACCTAGAATAAAAATCACTAATATCTTCATCTTGTTTCTGTTTACAGGCTGAGATTGCATCCCAGTCTTCTTTTCTCGTTGTCAATAATCTGGGTAAAACTTGAATCAATAATTCTGGTAATTCTTTACATTTATCTCCAAGACCGGTACCTGGTACTCGTGCCTTGTCTTCAGCTTCTAGAACTGCCCAATCGATCTTTTTCTCTCCCACCTCCCATTCTTTTTCCTTTAGCTTTTCATACACCCCTGCGGGTAACAGGACCTTTAACATTTTAATGATATCTGGGTAAGTATATTCTCCCATACGGAGCATGTCTTTTAATTCTCTATGGAACCCCGCTGGATCTTTGTCATGACAGGGAATTAATTTCTTCATTTCAAGAAGTTCCATCTTTGATATTGGAGTGTATACAAACACTCGCTGCATTTCGCCACCCGTTCCTTTAACTGGGTGGACTTCTCGTAACGGATTCTGTCTGTCTATATAGAATGGTTTACTTTCTGGGGGTGAGACATGAACAAAATGCGGGTTCAAGAACGTTCTATATTTGTGACGTTGTTCTAGAATGACACTAATTAAATCGGTACCTAGACCTCTCCATCTGTACTGGAGTAACTCGTTCAGGATATCATGTAACGGACCTGGATCAGAGTGTTGACCCTCATACAAAGTAATGAGGTGCTGAATCATATACATACCCACCAGTCGTTGCTCGGCTGGGGGCAGTTTCAGGAACATTTGTGCCACTATTTCGTCTGGAAAAGTGGTAGAATCAGTAATCCATCGGACTGCTGATCGGGCTAGTTCTTGTTCATGCATGGTACTTAATTCACTATAACCGATTCGTGATTTCAGAATGTGATCGGTAGCTTGAAATACTTGTTCTAGAGAACCTTGTTCTGGTACTGAATGATGGAAAATAGACTTGTGTTCTAGACGTAAATGGCGATCTGGAAATCTGGGTTTTCCTACGTACGCTATTCTGGCGGTATTCTCGTCTTCCTCTTCAGGATCAGAGATACTTTCTTTCTCGCTTACTTGTGCTGCTTTACGCTGTTCGTGTATCTTTATTATCTCTTTACGGATTTTCTTGTACATACTCTCCATAGCACCGACGGTCTTGTGCTTACCCTCGGCTATATTATCACTCCACCTTGTCAGGATTCTCATTTCGGCGGAATCTTTAGACGGGTAATCTTGTTCTCTTATTAGACAATTGATCAGGAACTTTAATATCATGAGCTGGATCTCGGCTTTCCTTTGAGACATAGTCTCGCTAATACTTTCTGGATCATCCCCTGTACGGATGAAACGATATATTCTGTCTAGATCTTCTTTCATATTCGGTAAGGTGACTAGATACTCGGCCACCTTTCTTAGGCGGAATGAATATAAAACCATATTATCCTCGCCTGGGACTGGATCATAGCAACATTCGGCAAGGGATTTTCTTATTTCTGCAACAGACTGATATCTAGGCGTACGCTGTGATGCTTGTGCATGTAACTCGGCTAACGTTAAACGCTTGTGTGGCGGCGGGGTTTGAGGAGGACCTCCTCCTGCGGCCCCTAGACTGGAATCATCGACGGACATTCTTCGTGGCGGAGCGGGAAGTTGAAATGCTGGCTGGACCGGGGGTACCGTAGCAGGTACTCCGGTGTCTGGAAGAGCGGGAAGTGCCTGATTTACAGGGACTGGCGGAGCGCGAACAGGATTTGCATATTCTGGGACTGTGTCGTCCAAATAGGACGAAATAAAAATATCAGCTGCGGTCGGTTTGTGACGTAGCTTGGTCGGAACTAATGGTGGCGGGAAATTACTGGATGCCTCTGGGGTCGCTTTTGGCAAACCCTCGGCAAGAAGAGGATACATACCCCTAATGAGGGCATGCCTCTGTCTGTCTGACTGTTCGGCTTTGACTTGTTCACCTATCTCGATTAATTCTCTTTCTTGGGCTCGTTCCTGGGATTCTCTACTTAACTCTGACTTTCTGACTTCCTTTTCGGTTCTTCTATGCGCTTCTTTACGCCATAACTCGATGGCATCTTTCTGTGACTGTCTGGCTTTCTTTTTCCATAATGCTTCTTCTACTCGCATGATACATTCGGCATCCCATGTACCCGATACGGGCCATCTATACTTTTCTTCTAACTGTTTGGTATAATCTACCCATAAATCTAGATACAATATGGCGCTTATGCCATGTTTCTGATACATAAAATGACCTGGACTGTCCCTAGGCGGAACAGGAACTGCTGCTTCCAGCAGACCCTTTCTAGTTTTTAACTGACGCAACTTGGAAAATATAGGCATGACTGAACTATAATCTGGACACAATACAATACACAATAAACACGAAATCACGTCACACTCATACCACAACATTAAAATACATGAAGAACATTATAAATAACAGTTTGAACAGAATATTACCTGGAATACTGAGAGCAGAAATACAAGAATTTTCTCGAGAACGGAACAGACTAGAATTACTGGATGCACTGCTGTAACAGTACGGAACATACCGGTCCCATAAAGGAACGCATCAAGACCCGTATCCACCTAGGTGAACACTTCGTTTGTGAGTCTGGGCACCACCAACCCACGGACCAGGAGTCAATTTAGATTGGTCCTGTCTAGATACTACCCCAGCAATGGTACTCACCGGGCAGCACGGAACGGAAGGCCTCGGACTGGACTGGACTGCTACGACGACGGACGGACTTCGGACTTCAGTTACGGGTGGGCCTCCGGATACCTCGGACCTTGGACTCTCGGCTTGGGCTCTGGTCGGGACTCGCCGCGTTCCTCCACCGTCTCGTTTGGATGCTGGACCGCCTCCTCCGTCTCCTCCGTGGGCCTGAGGGATACTTGGAGCAGAAATATCTGCCAGTGCACGGTATGGTTCCGTCACGACTGCAGAGGGTCAGGGGGTCGGCGTGGCTTCACCGACGCGTGGGGAAAGGGCAAGTCCCTGTTCGGGCGCCATTATGTGGTAAATAAATAAATAATACCCTATTTTTGACTAGGCATAAATCATAACAGATAGCTCAATAAAATAAGAGTCAAGATTCGAGGTAGTAGGAGTTTCTGCAGGTTTATTACAGCATAAAGGACAGGATCAGGACAACCTGCATAGGAACAGAATGGCAGGGCTAGAGTGGCCCGGCAGCTGCCGGGGCTGGGTCTGGGATGAGCGCGCCATCTTCTAATAACAATACATGAGCATTTATACATAGCGCGAACACATAGCATTACATTGCAGTAGGCGTAGCAGTGGGTGGAGCAGAAGGCGTGACGCGTAGCAGTCGCGAAAGATAACAGTAAAAGTAGGTGTAACTGGGCGTTTACATAGACATGTGGTGCAAACGTAACAGAATATGTCATGAATGGGCGGAATCATTGGAGGGGGCTACCTAAGGAGCCGGGACCTCTAACCTAATGGTGCGCGTAAACTGGCAATGACGTATTACTAGGAGAAGCTGGGGGCTATGAACTCTGTGCTAGGAGCAGAGACTAAAGTCTGGAGGGTCGGAGCGACATGTACCTAAACCCTATCTAGTATCTGATGTTTAGGGAACATGTTGATATAAACTAGAAGTCATGAGGGGAAAGGCTAACTTGATTCTAAGACTGGACCATGCATTATTCTACATGTAGTGCGTGATGAAGAATACTAAATGACCATTTAAATACAGTATTTCTCTAACGTGGAGCCGTATAGGCTAGACAATGACGGAAACTATTGATGCAGTTCAGTAGCTTAGGAATGCAGAGAAGGAGGACTGAACTGATAACTGGGATCATAACATACTCTTGGCAGACTCAGAGGCAGAGCCAAGCTGCACCGGGCACTGCGAGGCAGGAAGTAAGTGAAGGGTCGAGGATACAGGTGGGGGCTGTATCGCTCCTTAGCGAGGCTTCAGGAGACAGGAGCTGAATCTGATGTCCAGGCCCTGTTGAGGCCTAGGAACGGGGACTTTATAATGAAATAACGTGCACACTGGGGAACGTGGCAACGTAGCTTTACATAGGCCTGATATTCGTAGTATTCACGAGGACTGGAAAATGACATACCAGAGGTGGACACAACTATAATTGCGTCTTGATCGGACATGGGGAATAACATATGCATATTGGTCATGCACACATAACATATGATGGATGAGGCGTGGTGACACAGAACATGGCAAAATTTACTTTTCCACACAGGGACTGATAAGGTGGCCCAGTACCAATTTGTAAATGCACCTAAGGTACATGCTTGTCAATTTAGAGAGAGAACAGCTAGGCTGTGGGTCTGATTAGCAGGCCCACAGCCAGGGAAAGTCGTAAACCAGTGAAGCAAAAAGCAAAAATCTGGGGTGGCCATGGGATTGCAGACCCCACTCTCCTACATAACCCCCCCCCCCCCCCCCAAACTTAGGGACATTAAACTAACCTTGACCAGGTGAGTCTTCTTGTTCTAAGTGGAAGTACCTGGAGAGACCATCTGCATTACCATGGTCAGTCCCTGTGCGGTGCTCCACTGTAAAGTCCATCCCCTGTAGGGAAATGGACCAACTAAGAAGTTTGGGGTTTTCACCCTTCATTTGATTTAGCCATAAGAGGGGCTTATGGTCGGTCTTAATCTTGAAGTGAGTACCAAACAAGTATGGCCTCAGCTTCTTCAGGGCCCAAACCACAGCAAAGGCCTCCCTCTCAATAGCTGACCAACGTTTCTCTCTAGGGGTCAGCCTTCTACTTATAAAAGCAATGGGCTGGTCATGACCATCAATATTCAGCTGAGATAGAACAGCTCCCACACCCAACTCAGATGCATCTGTTTGGACAATGAAAGGCTTGGAGTAGTCTGGACTCTTGAGAATAGGTGCAGTGCACATGGCCTGCTTTAGGTCATCGAATGCCTTCTGACAGCTAACTGTCCACTGAACTTTCTTTGGCATTTTCTTACTTGTCAGGTCATTAAGTGGAGTCACAATGGTTCCATAATTTCTGACAAATTTCCTGTAATAACCAGACAGGCCCAAGAAAGCTCTGACCTGTGTCTGGGTGGTTGGAGGAGCCCAGTCCTTTATGGCCTGTATCTTGCTCTCCAGAGGTTGAACTTGGCCTCCACCTACAAGGTGGCCCAAGTATACAACTTGACTCTGCCCTATCTGGCACTTAGTAGCCTTGAGAGTGAGGCCTGCCTTTTGCAGGGCCTCTAAAACTTTCCTTAGGTGGATCAGGTGATCCTCCCAGGTGGAGCTAAAGACGGCAATATCATCTAGATATGCTGCACAAAAGTCGTCCAACCCAGTGAGAACTTGGTTCACCAACCTTTGAAAAGTGGCAGGTGCATTTTTCAAACCAAAGGGCATCACCACAAATTGGTAATGACCTCCTGGGGTAGAAAATGCTGTCTTGGCCTTGGCATCCTCAGCTAACCTGATTTGCCAATAACCAGCTGTTCGGTCAAATGTACTTAAGAAAGTTGCAGAAGCCAACTTATCTATCAGTTCATCTGCCCTAGTTATTGGATGGGCATCTGTCTTAGTGACAGCATTGAGACCCCTGTAGTCTACACAAAACCTCATCTCTCTCTTACCATCCTGGGTGTGAGGTTTAGGCACTAGAACTACAGGACTAGCCCAAGGGCTCTCTGAGGGTTCAATGACTCCCAATTCCAACATCTTTTGTACTTCAGTTTTTATGCAGTCCCTGACATGGTCAGGTTGCCTGTAGATTTTACTCTTTATAGGCAGATTGTCTCCAGTGTCCACTTCATGTGTGCACCAGTTTGTCTGACTGGGGGTCAGAGAAAACATTTGTCTGAAGGATTGCAGGACTTGCTTACAATCCTTTTGTTGATGCTCAGAGAGGCTGTCAGAAAAGACTACACCATCTACTGACCCATTATCAGGGTTCTGAGTGAGCAGGTCTGGGAGAGGGTCACTCTCTTCCTCCTGTCCCTCATCTGTGGCCATGAGCAAGCCCATGTCCTCCCTGTTGACAAATGCCTTGAGCCTGTTAACATGAAGCACCCTGTGGGGGCTCCTGGGAGTTCCCATGTCCACCAAGTAGGTGACTTCTCCCTTTTGCTCAATGATGATGTGGGGTCCAGACCATTTGTCTTGGAGAGCTGTTGGGGCCACTGGCTCCAACACCCACACCTTCTGTCCTGCATGGTAAACAGTTAGGACAGCCTTTTGGTCATGCCAAGCTTTTTGGAGTTCTTGGCTGGCCTCCAGGTTTTTAGACGCCTTCTCCATGTACTCTGCCATCCTGGAGCGGAGACCAAGTACATAGTCCACTATGTCAAGTTTAGGCTTTTTGAGAGGTAACTCCCATCCTTCCTTCACAAAACATAGGGGTCCTCTTACAGGATGTCCAAACAAAAGCTCAAAAGGGCTGTAACCAACCCCCTTCTGTGGGACCTCTCTGTAGGCAAACAGAAGGCAGGGTAAAAGGATGTCCCATCTTCGCCTAAGCTTTTCAGGTAACCATTTTATCATCCCTTTGAGGGTCTTGTTGAATCTTTCAACAAGCCCATTGCATTGTGGGTGATAGGGTGTGGTGAATTTGTAATTTACACCACACTCCTTCCACATAGTAGTCAAGTATCCGGACATGAAGTTTGTACCTCTGTCAGAGACAACCTCCTTAGGAAACCCCACTCTGGAGAAAACTCCAACCAGGGCCCTAGCCACCACAGGAGCTGTAGTGGTCCTAAGGGGAATAGCTTCTGGATACCTGGTGGCATGATCCACTACCACCAGTATAAAATTGGGGCCCAGATGCTGTTGGGGGGTCCATTGGTCCAACAACGTCAATCCCCACTCTTTCAAAGGGAACCCCCACCAAAGGTAGTGGTATAAGGGGGGCCTTTGTGGTGCCACCTGATTTGCCACTGGCTTGGCAGGTGACACATGAGCGACAAAACTCTTTAGTGTCCTCACATATGAGGCCAGTGAAAGTGTGGGGCAAGCCTGTCCCAAGTCTTGTTCTGGCCTAAGTGACCTGCAAGGGGAATTTCATGGGCTAAGGTGAGAAGGAAACCTCTCAGAGACAAGGGGATGACCAGCCTCCTGGTAGCACCAGGCTTGGGGTCTCTTGCCTCAGAGTATAGGAGTCCATCGTCCCAATATACCTTATGGGCACCTGTAGCATTCCCTGCAGCCTCAGCAAAGGCCTGCTGTCTGAGGGGTTCAAGAGAGGAACAGTGTAACTGTGCCTGCCTCAAGTCTGCCCTGGAAGGTCCCCCTGTCCCAAGAACCTCAACCTGTTCAGGCTCAAGCTCTTCTAGGACAGTTCCTTCTGGGGTCTTGGGGTCAGTCTCCTGAGAGAGCTGATCCTCCACCTGAGGCAGGGGGGAAGGGTCAACCTTACCCCTACTGCTCTTTCTCTTGGGTAGTGTCTGGTCCATTCTTCCAGGATCCAGCACTAGTTCAGTTGGGCATTTCTTGGCCTGTGACCTAGTCACAGCAAGGACATGTGCTGATAAACCTAACATTTCCACATGAGTCCTATACTCCACATCTGACCATAAGGAGGATTCCAAATCATTGCCCAAAAGACAGTCCACTGGGAGGTCTGAACTAACAACAACCCTTTTGAGGCCATTTACCCCTCCCCAGGAGAAATTAACAAGTGCCATACTATGGGAGGTAGTGGCATTGCTAGCATTGGTCACCAGGTAGTCTGAACCTAGTATTACCTGTTCAGGGTCCACAAAGTTTGTTGTCACCATAGTGACACTGGCACAAGTGTCCCTGTAGGCCTAAGCCATTTTTCCATTGATCAAAGGCGTCTGCCTGTACTTGCCCAGAGTACTGGGACTTATTGTAGGGGTCATATCCATGTCCCCAGTACAAACAAGAACAGCCCGAGTAGGTATCCTGACTAAGTCAGAACCCGCCTCAGTTCCCAGAGTTAACCCCACTATAGCCTTGGGAGGATTACTACCAGTACTAACTGTACTAGGGGGTGCAGATGCCTTAGGGGCAGTAGTGGTTGGAGTTGGGCCTTTCTTGGTGCACTCACTAAACTAGTAAAGTCCACATTTGTAAAGCGCACAATCACCCGTAAGGGTCTCTAGGCGCTGGGGGGGCCATCGGGAAGATTAAGCGAGCTATTGCCCAGAGTCACATGGTGCTGGGCTAACCTGCCGCCGGAGCCGGGGATCGAACCGTGGTCCCCAGATTCCAGCGTCCGTCGCCCTGGCCGCGGCGCCACACCTAACTAGTGAGTATTACTTTTGCAGTATTAGCACCATGGTTTCTTCTGACCATTATTCTTCTTCTTTTGGGAATTCTGGGACCCACCCTGTGAGAAGTTGGCCTGATATGCAGTGCTCACTATTCTAGTGATCACTATGTATCATTCCAAACGACCCTTATTGATGATTGGTTGTAAGTCAACCTGATAGACCAGCTATCCTAGTAGCATGGATACGAGCAGTCTAAGGCTAAGACTCTAGAGGGCGTGTTAAGCCAGCTGTTTTACCATCACATTACCCCTTGAACACCAAGTGAAAGGACACCACACAAGTTATGAAAATAAAAGTATATTTATTTATAACAGTACTACCCTGAACTCTTTGAGTCAGGGAGCTAAGCACAATAAAAAACTCTTAAAGAAATACTGAAAGTCGCACAATTTACACAAATGCCCGAGGGGCACGAAAAAACCATATACTACAAAAGTGGATTGCGAATTACTAACAGGTAAGTAACTATTCTCAGAGGCTTTGGGATCGCTAGGACTAGACTACTGAACCTTTAGATTACGAGCAGGAGGCCTAGGGAGATCGGGTGCCGAGTGTGCACTCTCACGCGGGATGCGGAACAAAGTCTATGGAGGCTAGTAAATGCAAAGTTAGTGTTATCGGACGAATCCGACTAGGTAGAGCTGAAACGAAAAAGGATCTGGACACTTAGATAGTTAAGCTATGCTGGAGCACCGAAATGCTCAGGTTACCTAGCCCAGGGGCTGCGGCTGCATGGGTCTGAAAAGACGTCGGGAATCCTCGTTGCAGTCTATGGAGCCTGAAAGAAGAAGTTGCTGGCAGGCGACCAGTGAAGATGTTTGATGTGATCCAAGCCTGGATCGATGAAGATGGAGACCTGTAAGCAGAGGGGACCAAGTCCTGAATCACTAGCCAGTGATTAGGTGGGCACCAGGATGGCACCGGGCGAAGTCACCTCGACCAGGTGAGTGGGCAACGCTGGGCTCTGCTGTCCCTCGGACCAGGAGGCGTTGTCGGCGACCAGGATGGAGGGGCGAGCTGTCCCACGAAGGTATCTGCTGTCGACGTCGCTGGACCCAGGATTGGGGCAACAACTCTTGGCAAATGCAAGCCCACGCGGTGGACTCAAAATGGCGTCTGGAGTGGACCAGGAGGGTCCGGGGTGCTCCTCTGTTGGAGGGGAGCAAGGGCCAGTCTGGAGCAACCAGACCAGCGGTGTTGTCGTCGTCAGAAGGGCCACTAGCCAACGGGCAAGTGACCTGGACAACGCGGTGAACAGCAAAGAGCAGAAGGGCCCCACGCAGATCTCGTGGATGCTGGGGGGCTGGACTTCGGTGCTGGAGCTGCTCAGGGTTAGGGCTTCTCAAACCCCAAAGCACTCACTCAAGGATCCCTCGGTGGTCGTGCTGGGCAAGCGTCGTGCAGTCTTGAAGATGGCCGGTCCCTCGAGGTCTCGTCACACCCACGAATCTCAGCTAGGCTGATGATGCAGGTAGAGGTGCCAGGGAAGCCGGTTCTCGTCGAGCTGGGCAGTCTTGATCCGGAGGAGAGACTTGCAGCAAACCGCGATGCTTGGTTGGTGCCTGCTGCTGCAGGGTGACTACTCCTTAGTCACAAGGGAGAAATCTTAGGAAGAAGTCTTGAGTTCCTTTCATAGAAAGTAGGTTCAGGATTCAAAGACGATCTAATTCTAAGGGGGCCTGCTCCTACCTTTATCCTGAGAAAAGGGGCTGGCACGCGACGAAGTCCTGCCCTATGGGTGGGACTAGGAGGGGGGTGGTTACACCCCTCTCCTTTGTCCGGTCTCTCCCCAGCTCAGGGGCTGGTGTGCCCCAGGAAATGGTTTGAGCCGGCATATGCACAGTGAGCACCGGGGTGCCACTTGCAGTCACCTTCCTCTATAGCCCTGCCTACCTGGGATACACAAAACCCTGTCTGGGATGGTGCTGGCACCGCCCCTGACAGGAAACCCTTTGTCCAAGCACTCCTCGCTGGAAGGACTCCCAGCAGCAGGAGGTCAGACTTGTGTCTCGGTGGCAGCATCCATTTTGTGGAGCTGAGGCTATGTCCAACTTTAACCGGGGTTACAGGCTACCAACATGTCTTCTCCCTCTAGAGGGGTGGAATGCTACCCCCGTCGCCAGAACTGGCGAGGGGGTAGTATTCCAAAGCGTATGACACCTTACACGACATGTTTAGATAATGTCAGACCAAAGTTACCATAACCGCGAGGATTATAAGGCACTTAAGAGTATATGGTCTGACGCTATCATGAAAACGGCTAAGGGATAGATCCCGAAAGCCGCAGTCAGGCTCAGCTCATGCCAGAGCACCATCTCACACGATTCCACGCACTCTGCCGTCAGGATTGTTAAGGCCTGCCATAGGAGTGACTGATAGGAGATCTGTGTGCTCATTTTAGGTTTAGATATAGGTATACTATATCTAAAGCAAAGGGTGATTACACCACCTTGCCACAGCTGTCAAGCAGCCAGTTGTGTCTGTTTAGTTAGTCAGCCCAGGGGTGGCATAATACATGCTGCAGCCCCTGGGAGACTTCTGGGTGCACCTCTGCCCTGGGTACAGGGACTTGGAGAGGGCCCAGTGCCAATTCAGTACCTGGGTACAATTTGGAATAGAGAGAACAGCTAGGCTGTGGGTCTGATTAGCAGGCCCACAGCCAGGGAAAGTCGTAAACCAGTGAAGCAAAAAGCAAAAATCTGGGTGATCATAGGATTGCAGACCCTACTCTCCTACACACCCTCTTTAGATTGTTGGGGCCCTGTTGAAGACTTCAGGTCATTTTGCTTATTCTCATTACCCTTGGGGTCTGCTTTCTTTTGGCCACCACCCTGGTTCTGGTTCTGCTGCTTGACCCTTGTCCTGACCCATCTGTCTGCCTTCTTTCCCAATTCTTGGGGAGAGGTCAGATCGGAGTCAATAAGGTGCTGATGCAACAACTGATTTTGACAATTATTTAAGACTTGCTCTCTCATAATAAGATTATACAATCCTGTGAAGTCAGTAACCTTACTACCCAGTAACCAGCCTTCAAAAGCCTTAGTGGCACAATCAACAAAGTCAGACCAGTCCTGAGACTGGATTTTCTGGGTGTCTCTGAACAGCAACCTGTACTGATCAGTGGTTAAGCCAAACCCATCAACCAGTGTGTTCTTCAGGACTTG
Source organism: Lissotriton helveticus (assembly GCF_964261635.1). NCBI lineage: Eukaryota > Metazoa > Chordata > Amphibia > Caudata > Salamandridae > Lissotriton > Lissotriton helveticus. Next base: position 13,606,405 of record NC_136071.1, read on the forward strand.
GTAATTGTTAGCATCCTCAACTCTAGTAGTGAGGAGCTTATCTCTACCTTTGCCTTCAAAGGAGAGCCACAGTATAGCTGCCCACTGACTCTGGGGGATGCACTGGACAGTGCAGGCCCTCTCCAAAGCAGTCATCCATTTGTGGATGTCATCCCCTTGTTTAAAGGGGGGCACTATTTTACTCGGGTGTCTAGTATCAAAACTCCTGTCTTTATCCTTAGGGATATTGCTGCCACCAGTGGGGACTACCCCACTCAACTGTTGCTCTCTAGCAAAGGCAAGCTTCTCCTTGGAAAGGGCAAGTTCTTCCCTCTGGATCCTCAGATTTGCCTGTTTCATCCTTGCTTCATGTTCTCTTCTCTGAGGGGAAGTCATTCTCCTCTGGGGAGAAGTCATTCTCCTCTGAGAAGAGGCATGAGAGTGCACAGATCTATTGGAGTCCCTAGAATGAGATCTATCTCTTCTAACTCCAAGGTTAGGCCTCATTAGGGTCAGTACTGGGGGTCCCCCAGATCCTTCCCTATGTAGGTCTAAGTTGGCCCTAGTAAGTCTGCTGACTAGCTCAGGACCTTTGTCTGCCTCATCCCCAGAAAGATCCTCTTCATCCTCCTCCTCCTCTACTTCTTCAGTGTCAAGGAGGTCTGGATCACCAAGGGTACCTTCTAAGGCTGGCATGCTCCCATCTGTATGAGAGGCTTTCCTAGCATCATATGTCTCTAAGAGACCTAACAGAAAAGGAGTGGTAGGGTTAGAACCCTGTTTCAATTTCCTGGAGGTACACAATTGTCTCATCTCCTGGAAACCCAGAGCTGCATATCTGGAAAGGACCTGTGGAGGGTCACTAACCACTAGGGGAGTCTCTGAAGACTCTCCATGGGTAGACATGCTTCCTAGTGAGGTGTAAGTGATGCACCTACCTACACTATGGGGTTTCCTACTGATCCCTTGCTAAGAGTTGTAGTCAGGGTGTGCTAGGCCCTTTCTACTACAACAGCTGGTTCAGTAGAACTCAGAGTATTCTAAGCTAAGTTATATGTACCTTGGTACTTATGTGATCTTTCAAATGATATTCTTAGGATACGTGCGAGGTAAAACAACAGCAAGCTCAAATCCCAACCGCTGCTCACCAATGTGAGAAGTTGGCCTGATATATAGTGCTCACTATTCTAGTGAGCACTATGTATCAGTCCAAACAACCCTTATTGATGATTGGTTGTAAGTCAACCTTTCAGACCAGCTATCCTAGTAGCATGGACACGAGCAGTCTTCAGGCTAAACTCTAGAGGGCGTGTTAAGCCAGCTGTTTTACCATCACATATACCCCTTGAACGCCAAGTGAAAGGACACCACACAAGTTGTTATAAAAATAAAGGATATTTATTAATAACAAGACTACCCTGAACTCTTTGAGTCGGGGAGCTAAGCACAATAAAAAACTCTTACGAAAATACTGCAAGTTGCACAAATAACACAAATGCCCGAGGGGCACGAAAAACCATATACTCTAAAAGTGGAATGCGAAATACTAGCAGGTAAGTAACACGATCCAGAGGCTTCAGGACCGCTAGGACTACCTTGCTGAACCCTCAGGTTAGGAGCAGGAGGCCTAGGGAACCCGGGTGCAGAGTGGGAACTCTTACGCGGGATGCGGGACAAAGTCTATGGATGCTAGTAGTTCTAAAGTTACTGTTTCCGGACGAATCCGACTAGGTAGACTAAAAACGAAAAAGGATCTGGACACTAGGATAGTGAACCTGTGCTGGAGCTCCGAAATGCTAGAGTTACCTAGCCCAGGGGCTGCGGCTGCATAGGGTCTGAAAAGACGTCGGGAATCCTCGTTGTAGTCTATGGAGCCTGAAAGATGTTGCTGGCAGGCGACCAGTGAAGATGTTCGGTGTGATCCAAGGCTGGATCAGTGAAGGAGACGACCTGAAAGCAGAGGGGACTCAGTTCTCAATCACTAGCCAGTGATTATGTGGGCACCAGGATAGCACCGGATGAAGTCACCGCGGTCAGGTGAGTGGGTGACGCTGGACTCTGCAGTCACACGGGCCAGGAGGCGTTGTCGGCGTCCAGGCTGGAGGTGCGAGCTGTCCCACGATGGTGTCTGCTGTCGGCGATGCTGGATCCAAGATTGAAGCAACAAACCTTGGCAAAGGCAAGCCCACGCGGTGGAGTCAAAATGGCATCTGGAGTGGACCAGGAGGGTCCAGGGCACTTCTTGTTGGACAAGGAGCAAGGGCCAGTCTAGGGGACCTAGACCAGCGGTGAAAACGTTGTGGTACGTCGTCAGGAGGGTCACTAGCCGACGGGCAAGTGACCGGACAACGTGGCAAGCAGCAAAGAAGCAGAAGGGCCCCACGCAGATCTCGTGGATGCTGGGGGGCTGGACTTCGGTGCTGGAGCTGCTCAGGGTCGGGGCTTCTCAAACCCCAGTGCACCCACTCAAGGATCCCTCGGCGGTCGTGCTGGTTAAGCGTCGTGCAGGTCTTGAAGATAGCCGGTCCCACGGGTCTCGTCGCACCCACGAATCTCAGCTGGGCTGATGATGCAGGTAGAGGTCAGAGATGGCAGGGAATCCGGGTCTCGTCGAGCTGGGCAGTCTTGATCCGGAGGATGGACGTGCAGCAAACCGCAAGCGCTTAGATGGTGCCTGCTGGTGCAGGGTGGCTACTCCTTAGCCACAAGGGAGAGTCTTCAGAGAATGACAAGAGTTCCTTTCGTGGAAAGTAGTTCAAGTTTCAAGATTATCCAATTTGGAAAGGGTGCCCGCTCCTACCTTTATTCTAAGAAAAGGGGCTGGCACGCGACTAGGTCCTGCCCATGGGTGGGACCAGGAGGGGGGTGGGTACACCCCTCTCCTTTGTCTGGTTTCTCCCCAGCTCAGGGGCTGGTGTGCCCCTGGAACTGGTTTGAGCCGGCGTATGCACAGTGAGCACCGGGGTGCCACTTGCAGTCACCTTCCTTTCAGCCCTGCCTACCTGGGATACACAAAATCCTGTCTGGGATGGTGCTGGCACCGCCCCTGACAGGAAACCCTTTGTCCAGGCCTCCCTCGCTGGAAGGACTCCCAGCAGCAGGTGGTCAGACTTGTGTCTGTGGTGGCAGCATCCATTTTGTGATGCTGAGGCTTGAGTTAACTTTAACCGGGGTTCTCAGTTACATACATGTCGTGTCCCTCTAGAAGGGTGGAATGCTAACCCCGTCGCCAGAATTGGCGAGGGGTTAGTATTCCAATTCGTATGACACCTTACTCGACATGTTTTGATAATGCTATGCCAAAGTTAGCATTTGACCACGAGGTTCATAAAGCACTTAAGAGTATATGGTATAGCGTTATCATGGAACAGCTATGAGGACTTGGTTCCGCAAGCTGCAAACGGGCTCAGCTCATGCCAGAGCACCATCTCACATAATTCCAAGCACTCTGCCTTCAGGATTGATAAGGCCTGCCATAGGAGTGACTGATAGGAATATATGTGTCCATTTTAGGGTTAGATATAGGCATACTATATCTAAAGCAAAGGGTGATTACACCACCTTGTGTCAGCTGTCGTGCAGCCAGTTGTGTCAGATTTGGGTGGCCCGCCAGGGGTGGCATATTACATGCTGCAGCCCCTGGTGGCCCTGGGTACACCTATGCCCTGGATACCTAAGGTATACTGTACAGGAACTGATAAGGTGGCCCAGTACCAATTGGTAAATGCACCTAAGGTACATGCTTGTCAATTTAGAGAGAGAACAGCTAGGCTGTGGGTCTGATTAGCAGGCCCACAGCCAGGGAAAGTCGTAAACCAGTGAAGCAAAAAGCAAAAATCTGGGGTGGCCATGGGATTGCAGACCCCACTCTCCTACACTGCGGATCTACTTAATCTGACCGTGCCTACTGTTGAATATAAACCTAACATTCTCACAGAGGTTTTACATTCACCCTCATCCATTATAGAGCCTACACTTTCATTCACTGAAGCTTTAACTGAACCAATAATGGAGGTTTGGAAGAGACCATTGACTGCTCCTGCGGTTTCCAGGTCTGTAGCTAGACGTTAGAGTGGCACCTGGTGACCCCGAGTTTCTCTCTTCACATCCTTCTCCTGAGAGCTTGGTGGTACAGGCCGCTTGTTCCATCAGATCGGAAGGTTCCTTTCCTCAGGTACCAGCAGACAAGGACTCAAAACAATTGGACCAGTCTGCTAAAAAGATTTTCTCCTCAAGTAGCATGGCTCTAAAATCTACTAATGCTACTTGCCTTTTGGGGAGATATGTTCATGCATTGATGGACTCGGTGAAGCAATTGTCATCTAAGCTTCCTGAGGATGATAGAAAAAACTTTAATGAAGTGGTCTCCGACACTCAAGCTGCAGCCCGTTTAGTCATTCAGAGTGGCAAGGACACGGCAGACTCTGTTGCCGGAATTATGGGTTCTACTGTTGCCACCAGAAGGGCTGCGTTGCTGAAATCTTCTGATTTTTCAGCAGAGGTTCAATCCACTTAAATGGACTTGCCTTTTGATGGGACAGGCCTCTTTGGAAAGAAAGCGGATGAGGCTTTGGAGAGATTCAAAGATAGCCAGGCTACAGCAAGATCTCTGGGTCTTCAGGCTAGAGGTTCTGCCACTAGGAAGTTTAGGGGTTTGGTAGATCCACTTTTCGTTCCTATAAACAAGGCCAGCAGCAACAACAACAGCAGAACCCTTTGTATAAATCATACAGAGGTAAACAAAGAGGACGTGCTCGTGGGCGCCAAGCCTCCTCTTCCTCTACTTCCTACAATAATACCCACCCCCCACCTACAACAGCAAAGCAGCCCTAGATCCGCCATTCTGGATCATGTGGGTCCGGTAGGGGGTCGGCTTACTCATTTTCTACGGGATTGGGAATCGGTTACATCCGATCTTTGGGTTCTCAATCTCGTAGAGAATGGGTATGCACTTCCTTTTCAGGAGTTCCCTCCCAATTACCCTCCTTGCCAAGGTTACTGTTCAGAGGACCACCTGCTTCTCCTGCAGGAAGAAGTCCTGGCACTATTTCGAAAAGGTGCAATAGAGGTGGTTCCAGAGCAGGAAAGGGGTCAGGGATGCTACTCCCGGTATTTCCTGATCCCCAAGAAGGATGACAGGTATCTCAAGCAGGAGAAGTTCAAAATGCTCACACTTGCACAGGTTCTTCAGGCGCTGTTGGAAAAAGACTGGATGGGTCGATCGACTTGCAGGATGCGTATATTCACTTCCCCATTCTGAAGTCGCACAGAAAGTATCTCCGTTTTACGGTGGGATCGCAACACTACCAGTTTGCGGTTCTTCCTTTTGGACTTACTACTGCGCCTCGAGTTTTCACCAAGGTGATGGCAGTGGTGGCTGCGCATCTCAGAAGGTCGGGGATTTCTGCATTCCCCTATCTGGACGACTGGCTGATCAAAGCAGAGTCGCCAGAGATGGTGCAACATCATCTGCAAGAGACAACTCATTTGTTGCACAGGTTGGGTTTTTCGATAAATGTACCCAAGTCTCACCTGGTGCCCCCACAGCGCAACCTGTTCATAGGTGAGGTACTGGACTCTACTGTATGTCGTGCATTCCCTCCACCCCAAAGTATTCGCGACATACAGGAAATTATTCCTTTATTCTACAATGGAGCGGTCGTTCCAGTCCTGAAGGTCCTTCGTCTGCTCGGTCTGATGGCTTCTTGCATTCTGTTGGTCAACCATGCACGCTGGCACATGAGGGCGCTCCAGTGGTGCCTCCGCAGGCAGTGGTATCAGCACAACGGAGATCTCGGAGTCAGTGAGGATCTCCAGAGAAACTGCAGCGGATCTGTCTTGGTGGGGTGTGGAAGGCAATCTGTCTCAGGGAAAGCCTTTCCATCTTCATCCTTCTGTTGCCACAGTGATAACGGATGCATTCACTCTCTGGTGGGGTGCTCATCTGGGGGATCTGGAGATCAAAGGTCTTTGGTCTCCGGAGGAGAGGTTGTTTCATATCAACCTTCTAGAGTTGCGGGCGATACGTCTGGCGCTCAAGGCCTTCCTCCCTTCCCTTCCCTTCGCGGTCAGTCGGTTCAGGTCTTGACGGACAACACGTCCGCGATGTGGTACATCAACAAGCAGGGAGGAGTAGGGTTGCAGTGTCTCTGCAGAGAGGCTCTGCGTCTCTGGTCCTGGGTTCAGGATCATCAGATTTGTCTGATGGCAAATCATCTGGCCGGAGTTCAGAACGTTCGTGCAGACGTTCTCAGTCGGCAGTTCTCTGCCGACCACGAGTGGAGGCTCCACCCAGAGGTTGTTCACGACATCTTTCAGATGTGAGGGACTCCTCGGGTGGACCTGATCGCCACTCGCGAGAATGCTCACTGCCTGTCATTCTGCAGTCTCCAGTATCCGATGCAAGGAGCTCTGGGGGGCGCGTTTCAGTTGAGTTGGGGAAATTAACTCCTTTACGCGTTCCCCCCCCCCCCCCCCCCCCCCCCCCCCCCATACCCTTGATTCCTCGGGTTCTGAGGAAGATTCGCCAAGACCGGGCCCAAGTCATATTGGTCGCCCTGGATTGGCCTTCTCCACCTCTCCTCTCACCCGCCGCTCCGTCTCCCTTTCAGGGTAGACCTCCTCTCTCAGATGGAGGGGCAAGTTCTACACCCCCACCTCCAGACATTACACCTTCATGCCTGGAGATTGAACGGGGCAACTTGAATTCCTTTTCTCTCCCTCACGATGTGGTGGATGTCATTCTTTCTGCCAGGCGTGACTCCACTAAGTCCATCTATTCGTATAGGTGGTCTAAATGTGTCTCTTGGTGTAGGGAGAGGGATGTTGACCCTTTGAAGGCTCATTTGTCTGACATTTTGCAGCTTGCTCCTTCTCTGGCGCAGCAGGGTTTTGCTGTTGCCACGGTCAAGGGGTATCTTTCAGCCTTATCGGCATTTCTCCGTTTGCCGGATCAGCCCTCTCTTTAGGTCGAGCCTGTCCCATTCCGCAGGAATGGATAGGATCGAATTCAAGTGCTCGATCGGCTAGTGAAACCACTGGCGTTTCTTCACAGTGCATGTGAGGTCACGTGGCCACAAAGCGGGTCACGTGACCACACAAGCACGCGCATCTCCCTAATCTGCCTGCCTCCCCTCGCTCGCATTCACGCCCCAGACTCTCCCACCCCCATCCGGCTTCCCGGCTTCCCTCCTCGCTCGCTCGCATTCACTCCCCAGGCTCTCCCACCCCCATCCGGCTTCCCTCCTCGCTCGCTCGCATTCACTCCCCAGGCTCTCCCACCCCCATCCGGCTTCCCTCCTCGCTCGCTCGCATTCACTCCCCAGGCTCTGCCACCCCCATCCGGCTTCCCTCCTCGCTCGCATTCACGCCCCAGGCCCGAGGACCTTCGGTTTTTTTTCTCGGAGAAATGAAACAAGGCGCTTTTGTCATTTAAGCTTACAACTAAGAGCTGCTCTAAGGATCGAGGCTCGACACCAGCTGCAAAATCTTGCCATCACTCTTATGTCGGACTAACAAAAGCGATGACACGGTTTACACGGCCACATGGCAGTGTCGCATTGAGATCCATGCACAGCCCATGGGCCTCCCACCAGAGCATGAGAAACCCACACGTGTCCCTTCGCTCTGACTATACCCGCACCTGCTCCCCATGTAGCGCGCTCTGCCCTGGTAACCCCTGAAACAATGCCACGCTCGGGTGGCTCCCTCGCCATCTTGATTTATTCTATCCTCTCGCAGCTTCCTGTCCAGACTGCTTTATCTGGGTGGGTAAGGGAAGGGGCTGGTCGGAGCATGTGTCGCCTCAACGCCAGGCAAGCTCCAACAAGGCACAGCCTCAGATGCGAAACAGCACAGAACGTGAATAAATATACATGTCCAGCAGAAGGTATGCATACCGTAATGTAGCCCAGCAAATAATTTATTTTTACAAATATCACTTACTTTAAATCTCGAAGTTTTTCAACCGTAGTTATTTTAATAACACTGGGATGATGAAAAGCTTACCCAACAACGCTTTAAAAACACAAAAATAAATAAATGCTTTTATTTGAAGATGCAATTTACAGATTGACCAAAGTTCTGTAAAACGGATGCACAGCCGACCACACTATCTTACTGGCGCAAATTTAAATCTCTCATCCAACTGTAGCCCTCTCAAAGTACGTGAATGCAAACCACCATAATCTCTATATTTCAAAACAAGCGTATATTGTACGACCCGTACAAATGTGCTTTATACATCAAATAAATCACGTTAGTGCCACTCGGTTGCAGGAAACTGACATTTCAAATAACTGCAGTAAAAAAATAAAAAAAATGTTTAAAAAAAAATTCTCAACTGCAGTACTTAGTAGAAAATAAATATTTCCTGTTTTGAATGAATCCTACAATTTCATATTCACTCTCATTCAGTCAGGTACCGTGAAAGGAAACAATTTCCTTTTATCACTGCTCAACAAAGGATTGCAACTAATTCTATATGAACATAGATCTGAGCAAACACAATCATTGCCCGTTGCAAAGTATTACATGCAGATCTACCCAAGATATCCACTGACAAGATATACAGACCTGCTGCAAAACATAACAAGCATTGGCATAGCCAATAGGTCTCGCTTGTGGGACCATATAAGTATTTAGTTACAAGGATATTGTGCTGCAAAACAAAATACTTATAAGGTCCCACAAGCGAGACCTATTGGCTATGCCAATGCTTGTTTTAAGTATCCAGTGGTTTTAAGATTTTTGAAGGGTCTCACTAATAAGTTCCCTCCTTCTCCGTTTGTTGTTCCTCATTGGGATTTGAATCTTGTGTTAACCTATTTGATGGGTTCTCCCTTCGCACCCTTGCACAAGTGTCCAATGAGGCTTCTTTCTTTTAAAACGGTCTTTTTGGTTGCAATTACCTCGGCAAGGAGGGTAAGTGAGCTTCAGGCTCTTAGTTCCAAGCCCCCATTCTTGACCATTCATGCTGAAAGAATGGTTCTCAGGACCAGGGCTGCTTTTCTTCCTAAGGTGGTAACTCCCTTCCACCTAGGTCAATCATTACCCTTCCTACCTTCTATCCTCCCCCACACCCTTCCAAGGAGGAGGAGAGGCTTCATCGCTTGGACCCTAAGAGAGCAGTTAATTTCTATCTTGATAGGACTAAAGACTATTGTATTGACTGAGAAGTTGGCCTGATATATAGTGCTCACTATTCTAGTGATCACTTTGTATCATACCAAACAACCCTTATTGATGATTGGTTGTAAGTCAACCTTTCAGACCAGCTATCCTAGTAGCATGGACACGAGCAGTCTTCAGGCTTAACTCTAGAGGGCGTGTTAAGCCAGCTGTTTTACCATCACACATACCCCTTGAACACCAAGTGAAAGGACACCACACAAGTTGTTATAAAAATATAGGATATTTATTAATAACAGTTCTACCCTGAACTCTTTATGAGTCAGGGAGCTAAGCACAATACAAAACTCTTACGAAAATACTTTAAGTTGCACAATTTACACAAATGCCCGAGGGGCACGAAAAACCATATACTACAAAAGTGGAATGCGAAATACTAGCAGGTAAGTAACAAGATCCAGAGGCTTCAGGATCGCTAGGACTACACTACTGAACCCTAAGGTTAGGAGCAGGAGGCCTAGGGAGATCGGGTGCAGAGTGTGCACTCACGCGGGATGCGGGACAAAGTCTATGGATGCTAGATCTCGTAAAGTTAGTGTTATCGGACGAATCCGACTAGTTAGGCTGAAAACGAAAAAGGATCTGGACACTTAGATAGTGAACCTACGCTGGAGCACCGAAATGCTCGGGTTACCTAGCCCAGGGGCTGCGGCTGCATAGGGTTCAAAAGACGTCGGGAATCCTTGTTACAGTCTATGGAGCCTGAAAGAAGAAGTTGCTGGCAGGCGACCAGTGATGAAGTTGGATGGGATCCAAGCCTGAATCGGAGTTAAAGATGACCTGAAAGCAGAGGGGACTCAGTTCTTGATCACTAGCCAGTGATCAGATGGGCACCAGGATGGCACCGGATGAAGTCACCGCGACCAGGTGAGTGGGCGACGCTGGGCTCTGCAGTCTCTCGGACCAGGAGGCGTTGTCGGCGACCAGGATGGAGGGGCGAGCTGTCCCACGATGGTGTCTGCTGTCGGTGCTGCTGAAACCAGGATTGGAGCAACAAGCCTTGGCAAAGGCAAGCCCACGCGGTGGACTCAAGATGGCGTCTGGAGTGGACCAGGAGGGTCCGGGGTGCTCCTCTGTTGGAGGGGAGCTAGGACCAGTCTGGAGCAACCAGACCAGTGATGGAAGTGTCGTGGTTCGTCGTCAGGAGGGCTACAAGCCAGCAGGCAAGTGGCCGGACAACGCGGTGAGCAGCAAAGAGCAGAAGGGCCCCATGCAGATCTCGTGGATGCTGGGGGACTGGACTTCGGTGCTGGAGCTGCTCAGGGTTAGGGCTTCTCAAACCCCAATGCCAAACCCCAATGCACCTACTCGAGGGTCTCTCGGGGGTCGTGCTGGTGAAGCATCGTGCAGGTCTTGAAGATGGCCGGTCCCACGGGTCTCGTCACACCCACGAATCTCAGCTGGGCTGGATGATGTAGGTAGAGGCCAGAGATGGCAGGGAATCCGGGTCTCGTCGAGCTGGGCAGTCTTGATCCGGAGGATGGACTTACTGCAAACCGCAAGAGCTTCGATGGTGCCTGCTGGTGCAGGGTGGCTACTCCTTCGCCACAAGGGAGAGTCTTCAGAAGAGTCAAGAGTTCCTTTCGTGGAAAGTCGTTTCAAGATTCAATATTATCTAATTTGGGAAGGGGGCCTGCTCCTACCTTTATCCTAAGAAAAGGGGCTGGCACGCGACTAGGTCCTGCCCTATGGGTGGGACCAGGAGGGGGGTGGTTACACCCCTCTCCTTTGTCCGGTCTCTCCCCAGCTCAGGGGCTGGTGTGCCCCAGGAACTGGTTTGAGCCGGCATATGCACAGTGAGCACCGGGGTGCCACTTGCAGTCACCTTCCTTTCAGCCCTGCCTACCTGGGATACACAATCCTGTCTGGGATGGTGCTGGCACCGCCCCTGACAGGAAACCCTTTGTCCAGGCCTCCCTCGCTGGAAGGACTCCCAGCAGCAGGAGGGCAGACTTGTGTCTCGGTGGCAGCATCCATTTTGTGGAGCTGAGGCTGTGTCTGACTTTTAACCGGGGTTCACAGTTACATACATGTCGTCGTGTCCCTCTAGAAGGGTGGAATGCTAACCCCGTCGCCAGAATTGTCATGGGGTTAGTATTCCAATTCGTATGACACCTTACTCGACATGTTTTGATAATGCTATACCAAAGTTAGCATTTAACCGCGAGGGTTATAATGCACTTAAGAGTATATGGTATAGCATTATCATGGAACAGCTATTTGGACTTGGTTCCGCAAGCTGCAAACGTGCTCAGCTCATGCCAGAGCACCATCTCACATAATTCCAAGCACTCTGCCTTCAGGATTGATAAGGCCTGCCATAGGAGTGACTGATAGGAATATATGTGTCCATTTTAGGGTTAGATATAGGAATACTATATCTAAAGCAAAGGGTGTTTACACCACCTTACCCCAGCTGTCGTGCAGCCAGTTGTGTCTGTTTGGGTGGCCAGCCAGGGGTGGCATAATACATGCTTCAGCCCCTGGTAGGCCCTGGGTACACCTCTGCCCTGGATACCTAAGGTATACTGTACAGGGACTGATAAGGTGACTCAGTATCCAATTAGATATGTACCTAGGGTACATGGAGTCCATTTTAACAGAGAGAGCAGGAAGCCTGGGGTCCTGAATAGCAGGATCCCAGGCCAACTAAGTCAGAAACCAGCAAAACACTAGGCAAAAAGTTGGGGGCAACCATAGTCAGGTATCCACCTTCCTACATTGACGATCAGCTCTTCGTGGGTTTTGCTGGCTGCAAGAAGGGCAGAGCGGTGCACAAGCGCACACTTTCCTGGTTGATAATCCTGTGCATCAAGATTTGCTACTCCCTGGCGGGTAAGGACCCTTCTGAGGGTATTAGAGCACATTCAACTAGAGCAAAGTCTGCAACATCTGCTTTGTCTAGAGGTGTTCCTGTTGAGGACATTTGCAGAGCCGCGACTTTGGCCTCCTTCCACACTTTCGCGAAGCACTACTGCTTGGATACAGAGGTGAGGGGGGACGGCCACTTTGCGCGCTCTGTCCTCCAAGATTTCCTGGTATAGCAGAGTGGACACCCTCCTCCGGGAGTGGAGACTGCTGTGGGACTCTATTCACAAGGTGAGGAAACCACACAGCAGATTTATCTATCAGAAGAACAAGTTACTTACCTTGGGTAACGCTTTTTCTGGTAGATACAGTATCTGCCTGTGGATTCCTCACATGCCCACCCGCCTCCCCGTTGTCCGCTCTGCTATACCTGGTTTTATGTATTTATATTTTCTGATTTTTGATGCTTTTGCTACGCACTTTGTGTGCGGTTTTGATTTGTATGTACTGTGTACACTGTATATATGTATATTTACTGTCGTTAGTCCGTCCGGGTGCCTCGAAGGCATGGAAAAAAGGGCGGAACTGACGTCGTCACGCTGACGTGGGTCTAATAAGGAGTTGGTGACGTCAGACGGAGTCGCGCGCGATGCCGTGCTCCTATGACGTCGTCCACGCCGGCGTGCTACGAAGAAAAATTCCGAACGTTGCTGACGCAATGGGGATATACACAAGGTGAGGAATCCACAGGCAGATACTGTATCTACCAGAAAAAGCGTTACCGAAGGTAAGTAACTTGTTCTTTTGTCTCAAGCTTCAGACCAGCAAGTGCAGCCTCCTCCTCCTTCCATTTCTGCTACTCCTCCAGTTAGTGACACCATGTTTCTCGAGCTTCGGAGCCAGATCCAAAAGAAAGCCATCGGGAGGTTATTGCTATTCAGGATGATGATGACTCAACTGATAACGATCATCAGGTAGATCAAGCCCCAGACCCGGATAGAGATTGGGACGAGTATGTTATTAAAGATCCAGCCTCACCATTGCCGGATCCTGCTACTTCTCCTCCAGCAGACATTGGAGGTTTCCATAACCTTATGGAGAGGGCGTCCAAGAGGTTTGGTCTTCCTATTACTACAGTACAGTCGGACTGTTTCCTTTACGACTTCAAGGAGCCTTACAGAAAATCCATCCGTTCAATACCGATAGTTGAACATGTGTGGTCGGAAGGTACTAAAGTGATGCAGAATCCAGCTACGGTCATTCCTGTTCTTCCCCGACTCCAGAAAAAATATAAGGCTCCAGAAAACAGTCCTGCTTGCCTGACTGGTCAACCGAAGCCGGACTCCGTTATTTCCCAGGCAGCGCAAAGAAAGTCCAAAAATCCATCAGCGCCTCTTACGACACCGCCAGACAAAGAGGGGAAACGCCTGGACAATGTGGGTAAAAGGTTCTCCTCAATGGCCAGCCTTCTAGTCCGAGCTGCTATTGCTCTTGCAATCCTGGGTAGATATGATCGCCAAATGTCGTGCGATTTATCCCTGTTGACCAACTTCCGGATGGTGCAAAGGAAGAGGCCAAGAAGATTCTGGAGGAAGGAGAGCGTTCATCTTCGGAGGTGATTGTGAGAAGTTGGCCTGATGTGCAGTGCTCACTATTCTAGTGATCACTATATATCAGTCCAAACAACCCTTATTGATGATTGGTTGTAAGTCAACCTTATAGACCAGCTATCCTAGTAGCATGGATACGAGCAGTCTAAGGCTAAGACTCTAGAGGGCGTGTTAAGCCAGCTGTTTTACCATCACATTACCCCTTGAACACCCAGTGAAAGGACACCACACAAGTGTTATGAAAATAAACAATGCATTTATTAGAATCACAACAACCCTGTACTCTTTATGAGGACAGGGTGCTAAGCACACAACAAAACTCTTATGAAAATACTTAAGTTAGCACGTTATACACAAATGCCCGAGGGGCACGAAAAACCATATACTCTAAAGTGGAATGCGAAATTACTAGCAGGTAAGTACAGTACTAATAGGCTTTGGAATCGCTAGGACTTGACTAGGGAATCGTTAGATTACTTCTAGGAGACCTAGGGGACTCGGGTGCAGAGTGTGCACTCTCACGCGGGATGCGGGACAAAGTCTATGGAGGCTAGATTTCACAAAGTTAGTGTTCACGGGCGAACCCGACCTGGTAGGGAGAAAACGACAGTGGATCCTGACCCTTGGATAGTGAGGCTATGCTGGGACACCGAAGTGCCGAAGTTACCTAGCCCAGGGGCTGCAGCTGCATAGGTCTGAAAAGACGTCGGGAATCTCGTTGCCGGACCAGGAGCCTGGAAGAAGGAAGTTGCTGGCAGGCGACCAGTGAAGAAAAGTTCGATGGATCCAAGCCTGGATCAAGGAAGAAGAAAACCTGAAAGCAGAGGGGACCAAGTTCTTGAATCACTAGCCAGTGATTAAGTGGGCACCAGGATGGCACCGGGCGAAGTCACCGCAGTCAGGTGAGTGGGCGCTGCTGGGCTCTGCAGTCTCTCGGACCAGGAGGCGTTGACGGCGACCAGGATGGAGGTGCGAGCTGTCCCACGAAGGTTCTTGCTGTCGACGTCGCTGGACCCAGGATTGGGCAACAAGTCTTGGCAAATGCAAGGCCCACGCGGTGGACCTAAAATGGCATCTTAGCCGGACCAGGAGGGTCCAGGGTACTTCTCCGATGGAGGGAAGCAAGGGCCAGTCTGGAGCAACCAGGCTAGCAGCAGTATTGTCGTCGGGCGTCGTTCGGAAGGCCACCAGCCAGCGGGCTAGTAGCCAAACAACGCGGTGAGCAGCAAAAAGCAGAAGGGCCCCACGCCGATCGTGGAGATGCTGGGGGGCTGCTCTTCGGTGCTGGAGCTGCTCAGGGCGGGGGCTTCTCGGACCCCAAAACACTCACCAGGAAATTACTCGGTGGGCTTGCTGTGCAGAAGTCGTGCAGTCTTGGCGATGGCCGGTCCCTCGAGGTCTCGTCGCACCCACGGTTCTCAGCTGCGCTGTAGAGGTGGGTAGAGGTCAGAGGTGCCAGGGAAGCCGGGTCTCGTCGAGCTGGGCAGTCGGATTCCGGAGGAAGGACGTGCAGCAGACCGCAGTGTTCTTGGATGGTGCCTGCGGATGCAGGGTGACTACTCCTTAGCCACAAGGGAGAATCTTGAGGAAGAAATCGTGAAGTCCTTTCGTGGAAAGTGGTATCTTGATTCCAAAGATGATCTAATTTGGAAGGGGGCCTGCTCCTACCTTTATCTGGGAAAAGGGGGCTGGCATGCGACTAAGTCCTGCCCTATGGGTGGGACCAGGAGGGGGGTGGTTACACCCACTTCCTTGGCGGACTTTTCCCCAGCTCAGGGTCTGGAGTGTCCCTGGAACTGGTTCAAGCCGGCCTATGCATAGTGAGCACCGGGGTGCCACTTGCAGTCACCTTCCTCTGAAGCCCTGCCTACCTAGGATACACAAAATCCTGTCTGGGACGGTGCTGGCACCGCCCCTGGCAGGAAACTTTGTCCTTGCCTCCTGCTCTGGGAGGACTCCCAGCAGCAGGAGGGCAGACTTGTGTCTCGGTGGCAGCATCCATTTTGTGGATGCTAAGGCTCTGTCTGACTTTAACCGGGGTTCCAGGTTACATACATGTCGTGTCCCTCTAGAAGGGTGGAATGCTAACCCCGTCGCCAGAATTGGCGAGGGGTTAGTATTCCAATTCGTATGACACCTTACTCGACATGTTTTGATAAAGCGATACCAGAGTTGGCATATAACCGCGAGGATTATAATGCACTTAAGAGTATATGGTATGCGATATCATGGAAACGGCTAAGGGATGGATCCCGAAAGCCGCAGACAGGCTCAGCTCATGCCAGAGCACCATCTCACACGATTCCAAGCACTCTGCCTTCAGGATTGTTAAGGCCTGCCATAGGAGTGACTGATAGGAGATCTGTGTGTCCATTTTAGGGTTAGATATAGGTATACTATATCTAAAGCAAAGGGTGATTACACCACCTTGCCCCAGCTGTCGTGCAGCCAGTTGTGTCAGATTTGGATGGCCAGCCAGGGGTGGCATAATACATGCTGCAGCCCCTGGTAGGCCCTGGGTACACCTATGCCCTGGGTACCTAAGGTACACTGTACAGGGACTGATAAGGTGACTCAGTATCCAATTAGATATGTACCTAAGGTACATGGAATCCATTTTACAGAGAGAGCAGTAGGCCTGGGGTCCTGAATAGCAGGGCCCCAGGTCAACTAAGTCAGAAAACCAGCAAAACACCAGGCAAAAAGTTGGGGGCAACCATAGTCGGGGATCTACCTTCCTACAGTGATAGATTGTGCAATGGACATAGTAACCACCGCTTTCCGAGCTCTAGCGGGATCAGCAGTTTTAAGGCGTCAGGGCTGGCTTCGGGCAACCTGGTTTCACCAGGAAGTTCAAAATAAGATCTTGGACTTACCTTATGACGGAGAAATGCTTTTTGGAAAGCATATAGATGATGCCCTTCAAGACATCAAGTAGGACACGGACACAGCAAGGTCCTTGGGGGCTTTTCATTACCGCAAGGTTCATTTCAGGGGTGCGAAAGGGAGAGGTTTTTCATCGTACAGAGGTGGCAACCAACAGCGCTACTCTTCTTACACAGTCCTCTGTCATACAAGCCCCAATACTCACAGCCCCAAGGTCAATCGGCGTCTTTCTCTCACCAACCATCAAGAGGACGACAGGGACGTCAGGGGAGAGAAGTCTAAACGACAATAGCGACTTCATGGCTCTGTCTACTGTTCCTTCTCCCTCTAGTAACATCAGTGAGGTGCAGGATATCAGAACACCTCCACAACTGGAAAATTATTACATCGGATCGGTGGGTCCTCAACATCGTACAATTCGGTCACACACTAGTTTCAAGAATTTCCACCATCCAAAGCTCCTCAAGCCACGGAATCCAAACATCTAAATCTTCTGCGTCTCGAAGTTCAACTGCTGCTCATCAAAGGGGGGATAGAATCAGTTCCTCGGACCCAACAAGGGAAAGGATTCTATTCCAGGTTTTTCCTGGTTCGCAAGACGGAAGAAAAGTGGTGCCCAATTCTAGACCTGAGGGAGCTCAAAACCTATCTCATAAAACTCTCTGTTCGAGGCATATGAGCTGCATATTGTACACTTAGCAATAGATCGCCACCTGGTGTTGGGCTTGGATGATTGCAGGTTGTTGTCTTCTTGGAAGAAGTCTTTGTAGTCACAAGATAGTTGACTCCTCCCTTGGACAATACTGCGCATGGTCATCGACTCCATCCTCAGATTGTTTTTTTTTCTGCCACTGGGTTCGGATGAAAGTTTTCCGCTCCGGCTAAAAAACACTCTTTTCGGCATTTTCGAAGCGTGAAACTTTAAACACTTTTCGACATTGAATAAACTTTTCAACATTACAGCTACATCCCTGTGCGTCGACGCAGGCCGTTGGGCCTATCTGCGCCGTACGGCCTACGCCTCATGGACAGAACTCCATTCAAGAGATGCCCGGTATGTCGAACAAAATTCCCTCATAGCGACCATCACGAGGTTTGCAACCTCTGTCTCTCGCCAGAACACGACGAGTCGACCTGCACAGCCTGTGCCTCCTTCCGATCGAAGAAGACCATTCGGGATCGGAGGGCCCGTCAACATGAGATGAGGAGATCAGCGCTAGCACCGGAGGCCATCTTTGAGGACGTCTCCGAGGACGAGAACCCACTCGACACTCGATATCTCCGAGGACGAGGCTCCACTCGTCGCCGAGGAAGACTCGCCTGATCTCCAGATCATATCGGGAGCAGAGGACTCGGACGATTCGATCCATCTCGACAACCTGTGAGTACCTCTGCCCATGCACAACAGACACTGCCCAAACCAAAGGCAACGGTCAGCACTCCGCCCATGGGGCCCAGTCGAGACCGAAATTTACCCTCTGAGGAAAAAGACTACGCCTTCCGGTGCCTCGGCACCGAAAAAACCACATGTGCCAATTCCACCTCCTCCATTGGCACCGAAACATCCTTCGACACCGACGGACTCTTCGGCACCGAAGCTAAAACGCCCTTCGGCGCCCAAAGACTCTTCGGCACCCAAACCAAAAGAGGCATCGGTGCCGAACCCAAGAACCGTAACGGACCCGAAAGCTTCGACTCCGAAACCATCCTGTTCCAAAAATAAAGAAGGGAAGCTAGATTCCGGCGCTGCAGGCCCAACAAAACCTGTCTCCACGCCAAAATCTTCAATAGCGGTACCAAAGACTACAAGGCCTGATACAGACAAGCCTAAACCACCTTCGGCACCGAAGAAATTGCACAGGACTCAATCACTCCTAAGGCAAAAAACACTAAACAACCCCTATCGGCACCGAAGAAATCGGCGCCGAAGCAGATTATAGAAGAGGAAGATCTGTTTAGACCAGATCCTAAACAGAAAAAAGTCTATATTAATCCAAAAACTGGACATGTGGAAGCAATTCCTCATAAAAAAGACCAGCAGACACACCACTTCCAACTGTTTCCTGCCAAAAAGGATTGTGCAACTTCTCCAATGCACCCTCCCTCTCCTTTACCTTCTTCCTCTCCTATCACTCCATATATTGAGCCTATAACTTCTCCTGCTCAATCTCCTGCATCATCACACCACACTGACTAAGAGTATGACTTAGGTGGGGGGGTTGATGTACCAGAGCCACATACATACCCTTTAGATGAGGATGAAGATGTCAACCCAGAATATCCCAAAGAGGATGATGCATATAATTTCCCACCAAATAATGCACCAGACATCCCTGATCCTCAGTACTACCCAACAAAACCTTCCCCTCCAGAGGATAGTATTGGGTTCAATCATCTATTAAACAGAGCTGCACTTTACCACGGAGTTCAAATGCACTCTGATGCCATTGAGGAGGATTTCTTATTAGACACTTTCGAGCAGTCACAAAGGTCTACTCAAATACTACCTATGATCAAAGGGGTCATTAAACATGCTCCAGAGATTTTTAAAGATCCAGTAAGGTGTAGGGTGCTAAATCCCAGAATAGAGAAAAAGTATAGACCAGCACCAGCTGATCCAGTCTACATTAAGGGACATCTGCCATTAGACTCGTTGATAGTGTCAAATGCACGTAAAAGAGCCAATGCCCAAACTTCTGGTGACACACCCCCGCCTGACAAAGAATCAAAAATTATTGATGCGTCAGGGAAACGGATTGCTGCGCAAGCAACAAACATATGGCGCATAGCAAACACACAAGCCTTACTCTCACGCTACAACAGGGCTCACTACGACCAACTAGAAAAATTAATGGAACACCTACCAGATCATTACAAAGATCAGGCAGCAGAGCTCTTACAAGAAGGCAAATTAATATCTAACGCCTCAATAAAATGCGCACTAGATGTAGCTGACACAGCATCCAGAGCAGTTACTACTAGTGTTATTCTCAGACGTCATGCAAGGTTACGCATTTCAGGTTTCAAACCAGAAGTACAAACTACCATCCTGAACCAGCCCTTCAATCAGAACCAGTTGTTCGGGCCAGAAGTAGATAACACACTAGGGAAGATGAAGAAGGACACAGACACTGCTAAGTCTATGGGTGCATTACAATCCACCCAGACTAGAAGTTCTTTTCGTCGCTCCTCTTATAGAGGAGGCTCCAAGCAGACCGGCACAGATACCACATCATCTTTTAAAACACACACACAAACCTCCTCTAATAAAGGCTACTTTAGAGGAGGGTACAGAGGCAACAACAGTAAGGGAAGAGGTAGAGGTAATAACAACAACCGCTCCTCTTCCACTCCCAAACAGTGACTTCCCTCTGCCTCCCCAACAGCATTCCACTCCTGTGGGGGGCAGAGTATCACAGTTCCTGCCTGTCTGGAATTCCATCACAACAGACAGGTGGGTAAGACAAATTATCCAACATGGCTACTGCCTAGAACTCACAGCAACCCCCCCAAACATACCACCCAGGCAGCGTCCAATGTTCGAAGAACACATAACTCTGCTTCAACAGGAAGTTCTAGCACTTCTACAAAAAGATGCTATTCAAGTGGTCCCCTTACAGGAACAAGGAACAGGAGTCTACTCCCTGTATTTCCTAATACCCAAGAAGGACGGGACATTAAGACCGATTCTCGACCTCAGGCCCCTAAACCACTACATACAATCGGATCATTTTCAAATGATCACCTTACAACAAGTACTCCCATTACTAGAACAGGGAGACTTTCTTACAACACTAGACCTAAAGGACGCCTATTTTCATGTTCCTATACATCTTGCGCACAGGAAGTATCTAAGATTTGTCATACAAGGACAACACTATCAGTTCAAAGTCCTTCCATTCGGGGTCACAACAGCACCACAAGTGTTTACAAAGTGCTTAGCAGTCGTAGCAGCACATCTCAGAAGACAACAGATACATGTCTTCCCTTACCTCGACGACTGGCTCATAAAAGCAAGATCGTTCAACCAGTGTGTACAACACACAAAACAAACAATACAAACATTACACGACGTAGGGTTTACAATAAACTACACCAAGTCACACCTATAGCCTTTACACGTTGTCCAATATCTAGAAGCTACCATAGACACATCGGCAGCTCTAGCGTATCCCAGTCAAGCCAGGATTCAAAGCATTCAGAGCTTAGTCTCCAGTTTTCAACACCAGCAGTCTCTTCAAGCCAGGGTGTTCATGAAACTAATAGGCATGATGGTGTCTTGCATCTTCATAGTTCCTCCTGCAAGACTGCAAATGTGCCCACTACAATAATGTCTAGCACAACAGTGGAATCGGGCTCAAGGTCAGCTCACAGACCTGGTGTTGGTGAACAGCCGTACATATCGCTCTCTGCAATGGTGGAACACCAAAAACTTGACAAAGGGACGGCCGTTCTTAGACCCTGTTCCACAAATAGTGCTCACGACAGATGCATCCCTCACAGGATGGGGAGCCCATCTCTTGCATTATACCACTCAAGGCCAATGGAACAATCAACAGAAACAGTTCCACATCAATCATTTAGACCTGCTAGCGATTTTACTAGCACTCAAGACTTTTCAAGTACAAGTACAAAACAAAGCTGTTCTAATCCGGAAGGACAATATGACCGCTATGTATTATATACAAAAACAGGGGGGAACACACTCTCTGCAACTGTCCCAGATTGCACAGAACATTTGGAGATGGGCCATCCCTCAAAACATACACCTGACTGTAGAACACCTTCCAGGAATTCACAATCAGATAGCAGATCTGTTGAGTCGTCAGTCACAACATATTCACGAATGGGAGTTGCACCCACAGGTTCTCCAACCATTTTTCCAAAGGTGGGGGCAGCCACAAATAGATCTGTTTGCCACCCACGAAAACGCAAAATGCCCAACCTTCGCCGCCAGGTTTCCACACCCACGATCGGAGGAAAATGCAATATGGATGAACTGGTGAGGCAGATTTGCGTACGCTTTTCCGCCTCTCCCACTCATTCCACTAGTAGTACGTGTGAGAAGTTGGCCTGATATATGATGCTCACTAGTTCTAGTGATCACCTTGTATCAGACCAACCAACCCTTATGGTGATTGGTTGTAAAGTCCACATTTGTAAAGCGCACAATCACCCGTAAGGGTCTCTAGGCGCTGGGGGCCGTCGGGAAGATTAAGCGAGCTATTGCCCAGAGTCACATGGTGCTGGGCTAACCTGCCGCCGGAGCCGGGGATCGAACCGTGGTCCCCAGATTCCAGCGTCAGTCGCCCTGGCCGCGGCGCCACACCTCTCCCTTCAACCTTCTAGACCAGCTATCCTAATGGTAGCATGGACAAAGCAGTCTTAGGCTAAACTCTTTTGGCATGTGAAGCCAGCTGTTTTACCACAATATAACCCCTTGAATACCAGATGAAAGGACACCACACAGGTTATGAAAATAAACAGTATATTTATTAATAACAACACCTCTGAACTCTTTATCTGAAAGAGACACGTTAGTATTAGATTCCTTACCTTAGAATATCCCCAGGCGTCAGACTGGATCCGGAAATTTTTGCGTAGCAGTACCCTTGTGCGTCGGTAGGCGTCGTCTGCGGCTCCGCGTCCGTCGTGGGCGCCGTGATGACGTCGTCGGAGTACTTAGACGCCGCCTCCGCGTGCTGACGTCAGTTCTTCTTTTTTCTGCGCCAGCAAGCGCAGATCTGGAAAAAGCAGTAACCCTAATCATTTTTTGACTAACTTTTTGATCTCTTTTGATTGTTCTCGAAGACTATCGACTCCGACGGGACCGTAGGGATGCCCGGGTTTAAGCACTGCGATGATTGCGACCGCCTGATGTCGGTCACGTATCCTCACCGCGTGTGTTTATCTTGTCTCGGCTTCAACCACGACGACAAGGCCTGCTCCGACTGCCGGGCTCTCTCTTCGAAGGCCAGACGGGAGCAGTCCCGCAGGCGGCTCGAACTCCGGCAGTCGGTCCCGCGCCGCGAGAGGTCCCGATCCCATGGGAGGTCGAGGGACAGGTCGCGGGCTCGGAGCCACCACAGTTCCGAGGGTAGGCCGCACTCCTCCGGGTCGAAGTCGTCGTCAGGTAAGCGGCACAAGAAGTCCAAGCGGCGTCATCGCTCCTCGGACTCCCCCCCGACGCTCGCGCGATGAGGCCGGGGGTTCGAGTGACACCACCCACGCGGCTCCGACTGAGTCGCAGGTGCCGCGTCCAGTCCCATACCCTACGGTCCCTGGGCTCAACGCGACGCCGGAGGAGATCGAGCGCTTCCTCATGGCCATGAGGAAACTCTCTCCTCCGACGGGCTCCGCGGCGCCTTCGGGCCCAGCGAACCCGTCTGGGACCCCTAGCGGGTCGGGGGGATCTGCCCCAACGCCGTCGGGTGCTTCGGGCCCGGAGCCGCAGGTTCCCGTTATCCCGACGCCACCAGTGTCCCCGTTGGAGGTACGGGCCAAACTCGGCCAAGCCCTTGTGGAGGGCCGGGATGCAGCCAAGTATTCTATCAGGTGTGGGCTGGATACCACCGACTCGCTAGGTAGAGCGATGGCAACGACGGTGGCGGTCAGACGCCACGCCTGGCTGAGGTCCGCCAACTTCTCGGCAGATGTCCAGAGCACACTCATGGACATGCCGTTCGATGGCCGTCGCCTCTTTGGCGACAAGGCAGACCATGCGCTTGAGCGCTTTAAGGACTCCAGGGCTACGGCCAAGTCCTTGGGCCTCTCGGGCCAGCGCCAGCAATCGGCTGCCTTTCACTCCTTTCGTGGCCACGGAAGGGGTGCGCCCACACGCGCCGCCACCCACGCTCCGCAGGGCAATACCCAACGCGGTGGCGGCCGTGGGAACCGCTGTCCGGGCGGTCGGGGGCAGCGGCGAGGTCAGTCCACACCTTCCCCCGCAGCATCCGCCTCAAAACCCTCCTAGTCCGTGCTTTCAGGCCCATGTGACGCCAGTGGGGGGCAGGGTTCGCCATCACCACCTCCACTGGCGCACCATCACGTCGGACAGGTGGGTGCTGCAAATCCTCGTCCGAAGGGGCTACTCCCTCCCCTTCGAGGCGACTCCTCCAGCCATGCCACCGCAGAACCACCGTATGTCGGGGGATCATTTGCGACTTCTGCAGGA
The DNA here is from genome assembly GCF_964261635.1 of Lissotriton helveticus. NCBI lineage: Eukaryota > Metazoa > Chordata > Amphibia > Caudata > Salamandridae > Lissotriton > Lissotriton helveticus. The sequence goes on from NC_136071.1 coordinate 13,630,051, forward strand.
GGAAGTTACGGCCCTCTTGGCCAAGGGGGCCATCGAGCGCGTTCCTGGGCCAGAAGTAGGGTGTGGTTGCTACTCCCACTACTTTCTGGTACCCAAGAAGGGCAAAAGGGGCCTATGCCCTATCTTGGACCTGAGGAACGTCAACGGCTTCCTCCGGAAGGAGAAGTTCAAGATGCTGACACTGGCTCAGGTCCTGGCTGCCCTGGACCCAGGAGCCTGGATGGTAGCGTTGGACTTGCAGGACGCTTGCTTTCATATCCCCGTCCTGCCTGCCCACCGGCGCTACCTGCGGTTCATGGTTGGCCACGAGCACTTTCAATTTACCGTGCTCCCCTTCGGCCTTACCAGCGCCCCACGGGTGTTCACAAAGGTGATGGCGGTGGTCGCAGCTCATCTGCGCAGGTTAGGGGTTTCAGTCTTCCCCTACCTCGACGACTGGTTGTTGAAGGCGGGCTCGCCCCAGACAGTCGTCAGCCACCTCCAGACGACGGCAGACCTCCTGCACCAGCTGGGGTTCTCCATCAATGTGCCGAAGTCACACCTGTGCCCCTCTCAGAAGCTCCTCTTCATCGGAGCGGTTCTGGACTCGGCGCGGTTTCGGGTTTATCCGCCCGAACAGCGGATCCGGGATATTCAGGCTCGGATTCCCATCTTTCAGCCTTTATCCCAGGTTTCGGTCAGGTTGATGCTGCGGCTTCTGGGGCTGATGGCCTCCTGCATCCTACTGGTGCATCACGCCAGGTGGCGGATGCGGGCTCTGCAGTGGGACCTGAAGTTTCAGTGGGCCCAGCATCAGGGCAACCTATCCGACCACGTCCTGATCTCGGAGGGCACTGCGAGACAGCTGCAGTGGTGGCTTACGGACCGCGATTGGGTCAGCGGCAGATCCCTCTCCCTCCCCCAACCGGAGCACGTAGTTGTGACGGACGCGTCCCTCCAGGGCTGGGGAGGCCACATGGGAGAGGCGGAGATCAGAGGCCTCTGGTCTCCGGCGGAGACCCGGCTCCACATCAACCTGTTGGAGCTCAGGGCGATTCGTCTGGCACTGAAGGCATTCCTCCCCTCTGTCCGGGGGAGTGTAGTGCAGGTGTTCACGGACAACGCCACCGCCATGTGGTACTGCAACAAACAAGGCGGGGTTGGGTCGTGGATCCTTTGTCAAGAGGCTCTTCGCCTTTGGCAATGGCTGGAACGCCAGGGCGTGACCCTGGTGGCTCAACACCTGGCAGGTTCTCTGAACGCCAGGGCGGACGAGCTCAGCCGTCGGTGCATGATGGATCACGAATGGCGTCTGAACTCGGACGTGGCGCAAGGCCTCTTTCAGCGATGGGGAGAGCCTTGGTTAGATCTATTCGCCACCGAAGAGAACGCGCAATGTCATCAGTTCTGCGCGTTGGAATTTCCAAGGCGGCACTCGCTCGGAGACGCTTTTCGTCGCGAGTGGAGTTGCGATCTGTTGTACGCCTTTCCGCCTATACCACTTCTGCCCAGAGTGCTGAAGAAGATCAAGTGCGACCGGGCCCAAGTCATACTTGTGGCTCCGGACTGGGCGAGAAGGTACTGGTATCCAGAGCTACTCAGTATGTCAGTCGATCCCCCGGTTCGTCTGCCTCTTCAGGAGGACCTTCTGTCGCAGCAGCAGGGGACGGTCCTCCACCCGAACCTGTCCAGTCTCCACCTCCATGCTTGGAGATTGAGCGGCGACAGTTGAGGCCATTTGACTTGCCTCCTGAAGTTTGTAACATCATTCTGGCAGTCAGGCGTTCCTCCACAAAGTCTGTATACGCCTGCAGGTGGAACAGATTTGTGGCATGGTGCACAGCAAAGGCTGTAGATCCCCTCAATGCCCCTCTTTTTGAGGTCCTTCTCTTCCTCCTTTCTCTTGCCCAGCAGGGCTCTGCTCTGGGCACTATCAAGGGCTAACTTTCTGCCCTTTCAGCCTTTCTGAGGCTGCCTGATCAACCTTCTTTGTTCAAGTCCCCTATTGTTAATAGATTTCTTAAGGGCATCACACACACGTTTCCTCCTGTTCCGTTTGTGATGCCTCAGTGGGACTTGAACGTGGTTCTTACATTTCTGATGTGCGCTCCCTTTGAGCCACTTCACAACTGTCCTCTTCGCCTTCTGACTTTGAAGACTGCTTTCCTGGTTGCCATCACCTTTGCCAGGAGAGTGAGTGAGCTTCAGGCCCTTTCTTGTACTCAACCTTTCCTTTCTGTCCATCCGGACAAAGTGGTGCTGCGTTCCAAACCTTCTTTCCTGCCCAAGGTTGTCACGGCCTTCCACATCGGGCAGTCTATCACCTTGCCATCCTTCTTCCCGCCACCGCATCCCTCTAAAGAGGAAGAGCGGCTCCACCATCTGGACCCAAAACGTGCGCTCTCATTCTACTTGGATCGCACACGCCAGTTCCGGGTGGATGACCAACTCTTTGTTGGTTACGTGGGCGCGAAGAAGGGGAAAGCGGTGCACAAGAGGACCATCTCACGGTGGATCATCCTGTGTATCCAGGCTTGCTACTCCTTGGCTCGGAAGGAGCCTCCTGCTGGATTGCGGGCTCATTCTACCCAAGCCACGGCGGCTACCACTGCCCTGGGCAGGGGTGTGCCCTTACAAGACATCAGTTAGGCGGCTACGTGGGCATCGCTGCACACGTTTACAAGACACTACTGCCTGGACAGCCAAGTCCGGAGGGATGGCTTCTTTGGCCGTTCCGTCCTCCAGGACTTTCTGGTGTGATTATTGGTTCACAGACCAACAGAACCCCTCCTGAGGCGAAAAGCCGGGAGCCACATAGCCATTTTTAAAACTTATTGTCTTTGAATTGTGTGTTTTTAATTTCACTTACCCCCCTGGGCACTCCTCATTCCTACCAGCCGACACCCCGCACAGCTGCTTGAAAGCTGTCGCGGACGAGTGTTGCTTTCATTCCTGACGCCATCTCTGGCCCAGCGGACACGCCCACTCGGGGCGGCCACGCCCCCTTCTTGTTCATAATAGCACGCGCTGATCGAGAGCGCTGCACTAACAGAACCCCTCCTGAGGCGAAAAGCCGGGAGCCACATAGCCATTTTTAAAACTTATTGTCTTTTAATTGTGTGTTTTTAATTTCACTTACCCCCCTGGGCACTCCTCATTCCTACCAGCCGACACCCCGCACAGCTGCTTGAACGCTGCCGCGGACGAGTGTTGCTTTCATTCCTGACGCCATCTCTGGCCCAGCGGACACACCCACTCGGGACGGCCACGCCCCCTTCTTGTTCATAAAAGCGCGCGCTGATCGAGAGCGCTGCACTAACAGAACCCCTCCTGAGGCGAAAAGCCGGGAGCCACATAGCCATTTTTAAAACTTATTGTCTTTGAATTGTGTGTTTTTTAATTTCACTTACCCCCCTGGGCACTCCTCATTCCTACCAGCCGACACCCCGCACAGCTGCTTGAAAGCTGTCGCGGACGAGTGTTGCTTTCATTCCTGATGCCATCTCTGGCCCAGCGGACACGCCCACTCGGGACGGCCACGCCCCCTTCTTGTTCATAAAAGCGCGCGCTGATCGAGAGCGCTGCACTAACAGAACCCCTCCTGAGGCGAAAAGCCGGGAGCCACATAGCCATTTTTAAAACTTATTGTCTTTGAATTGTGTTTTTTTTAATTTCACTTACCCCCCCTGGGCACTCCTTATTCCTACCAGCCGACACCCCGCACAGCTGCTTGAAAGCTGTCGTGGACGAGTGTTGCTTTCATTCCTGACGCCATCTCTGGCCCAGCGGACACGCCCACTCGGGACGGCTACGCCCCTTGTTCCCACCCAAATCTACTCCATAAAATATGCTCATTCACCGGACGCGCAGCGGGCGCGACGATTGCGCGCCAAAGGCGCGCTTAAGGCAAGCTCGTCTGCGCTTGTCCGCGCCCGGCCGGGCCCAGGGGCCATGTCCCCCGGCACTTCTAGGAGTGACAGACATGTATACAGCTCTAGCCTCTTACATCAGCTACGTCCACCGGCTACACCTAGCTGTGGTTTTCCTAGACATCCCTTGGAGATCCCTCGCTGCTGTACGCATTGCAAATCTGCGCTAATTATTAAAACCACCACTGCTAGATCTGAAGTAAAGGATCACTCTATGTTTCTGCTTAATTGCAGGTCTCTAGTAAAACATTGTTTAGAAATCTCCCTGATACTAGATGAATACTTACCGGATGTAATCTTTTTGACCGAGACATGGTTAAATCGAGACTCTCAACCGGACCTGGCACAGGCTATTATTCCAGGTTATCAGATAGCGCGGGTTGACCGACCGCTGGGCAGAGGCGGCGGCCTTGCGATTATCTACAGAGAGAGCTATGTCTGCCGCTGTCTAGCGGAGGAGATTGAGGACTGCGAAAATCTCTCCTTTGCAGTCAAGTTTTCCCCTAATACCAGCTTCACTGGGATTCTCATTTACCGCCCCCCTGGTTCTATCGGACAATTCAACACCTCTCTTCTATCGCTGGCTTCCCAGCTGGTCGTCTCTCCCTCCAACTTTACCATACTGGGAGATTTCAACATCCATTTTGACGACCGGTTGGACTCCACGGCACTAGAGATGATGTCAAGCCTGGCTGCCATTCAATTGGAGCAATTAGTCCCCTCTGCCACACATGAAAAGGGGCATCTGTTAGACCCGATCTTTAGTAACAATGACCAGCTTAAGGTGGGCACCATTAGTAGCCTCCCATGGTCGGACCATTTCCTGATAGCCTTCTCTTGGACCACGGGCAACCCCCCCCCCCATCTTCCTTTACATCTCGGAAAACTCGAAATTGGTCCAAACTTCCGATCGACAACTGGACGAAGGCTCTCAGTACTACCAGACCCATACTTTCTCATGACCCAATGGCAAACAATATTAAATATGACGAGTGGATAACCACCTCTCTTGACTCTGTTCTCCCTTCATATCCATCCAAGTCAAAGAGGCAAAGCAAATCAGCCCCATGGTATACAGAAGACCTCAGAAATCAAAAGCGTCTCTGTAGGAGACAAGAGAGGAAATGGCGCATGACCTATAACCCTGCTGAAAAAGCCATCTACAGGGAAATTATTAGGAATTACAAACTGGCCATAAAAACTTCGCAAGCAGCTTACTATAATGACAAAATCACAACGGCTAAATCCAAGCCGAAAGAAATATATTGTATAGTAAACTCCCTGATAAAACCCGTCCTGCCTTTCACAGACAATAGTAGTTCATCGTCCAAATGCAACGAGTTGGTGGACTTCTTTTTTCAGAAAGTGAATAAAATCTATTTTTCCTTTCTAAACCCTCCCACTGACTCGCCCTCTTTACACCTGGACTCAGTTCTGGACAGGGACAATAGGTTGGAGTCTCTTCCTCTGTTGAAACTGGAAACTTTGGAGAGTCTAGCTCAACAAATAAAAACCAGCTCTCAGTGTGACCCTGCTCCACCGGGCTCTCTGGGGCTGGCCAGTAAAACTATTCTCCCTACCCTCCTGGAATTGCTGAACTCTTCCATATTAAGTGGGACGGTACCAGCGACCTGGAAACATGCTATGGTGCGGGCCCTTCTAAAAAAACCTTCCCTTGACCCAGCTAACCCAGGCAATTACAGCCCGATTTCTCTGCTCCCATGAGCATCTAAGATCCTGGAGAAGCACGTCAATACCATTCTGACGAATTTTTTCGAGGAAAGTCATCTTCTCGATGCCTCTCAGACGGGCTTTCGCCCAAAACATGGGACGGAGACCGCTTTACTGGCCGTAACTGAGGAGGCGAGACGGATCTTGGATCGGGGGGGTCAGTGGCAGTGATCCTCCTCGATCTGAGTGCCGCGTTTGACACGGTACATCATAAAATTCTGTTGAACCGTCTCGCCGACCTTGGAGTGTCCGGAGAAGCCCTGGTCTGGTTCGAGTCTTTTCTATCGGACAGAACCTTCCAGGTCTTCGGCGGCACATCCGTATCATCAAGTAGGCCTTTGGGGTGTGGAGTCCCGCAGGGTTCGTCCTTGAGCCCTACGCTCTTCAACGCATATATGAGGCCGCTGGCTGGGATTGTTCGTCCGCATGGTGTCAATACAATCGTCCTATGCGGACGACACCCAGCTGGTGGTCTCCCTTGCACAGAAGAGCGGCCTCCAATCACCGCCCAATCTAGCGGCATGCCTGGAGGATGTAAAGAGCTGGATGATGAGCTCAAGTCTGAAGCTCAACAACGATAAAACCGAGCTCATGCTCCTGGGCCCGGCGGTCCCCTCTGCTTTGGAGCTGATATGGCCCACAAAAGCATGGGTGCGGCCCCACCCCCGAGAGATAATATCAAAAGTCTGGGAGTATGGCTCGATAAATCATTGAGCCTTAATACACAGGCCACCAAGGTGTCGGCCACCTGCATCGGCCTCCTTAGGGTGATTAAAAAAATTCTTCCCCTTCTCCCATTTGAGGCCAGACAAATAATCCTACAGGGCCTTGTCCAATCCCGTCTGGATTTTAATAATGCCCTCTATCTTGGAGCACCAGACTACACCCTACAGATACTTCAGCGCACTCAAAATTGTGCAGCCCGTGCGCTATTGGGAGTCCCACGGAGGACCTCAATAAAAACTGGTCTAAGAACTCTACACTGGTTACCTGTTAGGGACAGAGTGAAGTTTAAATCTCTATGCATCGCCCACCAGACTTTCTGGAAAACGGGCCCAGAAATCAACTGCGCCCTGATCTCCCCATATCTGCCCAACAAGGCACTCCGTTCCTCAACCGCATCACTAGCCAAAATCCCCAGAATTTTTAGAGCCAGAGCAGGAGGACGCTCATTCTCATATAATGTGTCTAAACTGTGGAACACCCTCCCTCTGCAGATGCGAGAACTCCAATCTAACTAGTTTCCGGAAACAGCTCAAAACCCTCCTGTTCAACAAGTAGTAACCTTCTGAGGGCATCTTCTGTTAGTTTTAAAGCCTGGATGCCTCAGGGCAATTGTAGCGCTTTATAAATTTCATTTCATTTCAGACCCACCACCGGGGTTGGTATTGCTGGGGTATCTATTCTAAGGTAATGAATCTAATACTAACGTGTCTCTTTCAGATGCACAAGTTACTACTTGTGTAACGATATATCTGTAAGAGACATTAGTTAGTATTAGATTCCTTACCGACCCACCCATCCTCCCTGTGAGAAGTTGGCCTGATGTGCAGTGCTCACTATTCTAGTGATCACTATATATCAGTCCAAACAACCCTTATTGATGATTGGTTGTAAGTCAACCTTATAGACCAGCTATCCTAGTAGCATGGATACGAGCAGTCTAAGGCTAAGACTCTAGAGGGCGTGTTAAGCCAGCTGTTTTACCATCACATTACCCCTTGAACACCCAGTGAAAGGACACCACACAAGTGTTATGAAAATAAACAGTGTATTTATTAGAATCACAACAGCCCTGTACTCTTTATGAGGACAGGGTGCTAGGCACACAACAAAACTCTTACGAAAATACTTAAGTTAGCACAGTATACACAAATGCCCGAGGGGCACGAAAAACCATATACTCTAAAAGTGGAATGCGAAATTACTAGCAGGTAAGTACAGTACTAATAGGCTTTGGAATCGCTAGGACTTGACTATAGAATCGTTAGATTACTTCTAGGAGACCTAGGGGACTCGGGTGCAGAGTGTGCACTCTCACGCGGGATGCGGGACAAAGTCTATGGAAGCTAGTAAAGTTAAAGTTAGTGTTCACGGGCGAACCCGACCTGGTAGGGAGAAAACGACAGTGGATCCTGACCCTTGGATAGTGAGGCTATGCTGGGGCACCGAAATGCCGAAGTTACCTAGCCCAGGGGCTGCAGCTGCATAGGTCTGAAAAGACGTCGGGAATCCTCGTGCCGGACCAGGAGCCTGGAAGAAGGAAGTTGCTGGCAGGCGACCAGTGAAGAAAAGTTCGATGGATCCAAGCCTGGATCAAGGAAGAAGAAAACCTGAAAGCAGAGGGGACCAAGTTCTTGAATCACTAGCCAGGGATTAAGTGGGCACCAGGATGGCACCGGGCGAAGTCACCGCAGTCAGGTGAGTGGGCGCTGCTGGGCTCTGCAGTCTCTCGGACCAGGAGGCGTTGTCGGCGACCAGGATGGAGGTGCGAGCTGTCCCACGAAGGTTCTTGCTGTCGACGTCGCTGGACCCAGGATTGGGCAACAAGTCTTGGCAAATGCAAGGCCCACGCGGTGGACCTAAAATGGCGTCTTAGCCGGACCAGGAGGGTCCAGGGTACTTCTCCGATGGAGGGAAGCAAGGGCCAGTCTGGAGCAACCAGACTAGCAGCAGTATTGTCGTCGGGCGTCGTTCGGAAGGCCACAAGCCCGCGGGCTAGTAGCCAAACAACGCGGTGAGCAGCAAAAAGCAGAAGGGCCCCACGCCGATCGTGGAGATGCTGGGGGGCTGCTCTTCGGTGCTGGAGCTGCTCAGGGTCGGGGCTTCTCTTACCCCAAAGCACTCAGTCGAGGGTCCCTCGGGAGTCGTGCTGGGCAAGCGTCGGGCAGTCTTGAAGATGGACGGTCTCTCGAGGTTTCGTCACACCCACGAATCTCAGCGTGACTGATGATGTAGGTAGAGGTCAGAGGTGCCAGGGAAGCCGGTTCTCGTCGAGCTGGGCAGTCTTGATCCGGAGGAGAGACTTGCAGCAGACCGCAGTGTTCTTAAGATGGTGCCTGCGGATGCAGGGTGACTACTCCTTAGTCACAAGGGAGAAATCTTAGGAAGAAGTCTTGAGTTCCTTTCGTGGAAAGTAGTTTCAGGATTCAAAGATGATCTATTTTGGAAGGGGGTCAGTCCCTACCTTTATCTGGGAAAAGGGGGCTGGCACGCGACTAAGTCCTGCCCTATGGGTGGGACCAGGAGGGGGGTGGTTACACCCCTCCCCTTTGGCGGGCTTTCCCCAGGCCAGGGGCTGGAGTGCCCCTGGAACTGGTTTCAGCCGGCCTATGCACAGTGAGCACCGGGGTGCCACTTGCAGTCACCTTCCTCTGTAGCCCTGCCTACCTGGAATACACAAAACCCTGTCTGGGACGGTGCTGGCACCGCCCCTGGCAGGAAACCCTTTGTCCTTGCCTCCTGCTCTGGGAGGACTCCCAGCAGCAGGAGGGCAGACTTGTGTCTCGGTGGCAGCATCCATTTTGTGGATGCTAAGGCTCTGTCTGACTTTAACCGGGGTTACAGGTTACATACATGTCGTGTCCCTCTAGAAGGGTGGAATGCTAACCCCGTCGCCAGAATTGGCGAGGGGTTAGTATTCCAATTCATATGACACCTTACTCGACATGTTTTGATAAAGCGATACCAGAGTTGGCATATAACCGCGAGGATTATAATGCACTTAAGAGTATATGGTATGCGATATCATGGAAACGGCTAAGGGATGGATCCCGAAAGCCGCAGACAGGCTCAGCTCATGCCAGAGCACCATCTCACACGATTCCAAGCACTCTGCCTTCAGGATTGTTAAGGCCTGCCATAGGAGTGACTGATAGGAGATCTGTGTGTCCATTTTAGGGTTAGATATAGGAATACTATATCTAAAGCAAAGGGTGATTACACCACCTTGCCCCAGCTGTCGTGCAGCCAGTTGTGTCAGATTTGGATGGCCAGCCAGGGGTGGCATAATACATGCTGCAGCCCCTGGTAGGCCCTGGGTACACCTATGCCCTGGGTACCTAAGGTACACTGTACAGGGACTGATAAGGTGACTCAGTATCCAATTAGATATGTACCTAGGGTACATGGAATCCATTTTACAGAGAGAGCAGTAGGCCTGAGGTCCTGAATAGCAGGGCCTCAGGTCAACTAAGTCAGAAAACCAGCAAAACACCAGGCAAAAAGTTGGGGGCAACCATAGTCAGGGATCTACCTTCCTACATAACCCCCCCCCCAAACGAAAGGAGATAAGGCTAGCCTTGCCAGGTAAGCCTATTTTGCCTGAGTGGCCATATAAGGAAGTACCAGCACTGGCATGGTTACCCCCTATGTCATGGTCCACTAAGCAATCCCTCACCCTAAGGGTGTCTGAGGGTCTCCACCATAGGGAATCTCTACCTGTGGTGTGTTTTATCAAAGAAAAAGGCTGGTGCTGAGATGGAGTACTGAAGTGAGGCTCCACTAATTTTGGGCTCAGCTTCCTCCAATCATCATCCACCAAAGAGGCCTTTCTTTCCAAGACTGAGTTGTTTTGGGCTCTCAGGGTCAACCTCTGGCTACCTACAGCTGGAGGTTGGGTCCCTCTGTTTGGCTTACTGGAGGGACAGGTCAGGTCTGGGGCCCTCAGGTCCCAAGTTTGGCTGTGCCCAGCAGTGTCCATCTGGGGGAGGTCCCTAACTAATTTTAAGGGGGATCCCTCAGGAGTGTGTTTTATTTTCACTTGGCTAGGACTACTAGCTTCAGTGCCCTTAATCTGTTGATTGGGAGATTCTTTTGGACAGGGGGCCCTTTGGGGTCCAACACTGGCCTCCCTGACCTCTGCAGCCCTGGGCTGACTGAGGCAGGGGAGAGAGGGGCAGGTTACCTGCTCCAGACTGGGTACCATCTTGGAAGGGTCCACTGACATCAGGGGTTCTGCCAGGCTAGACCTGACTACCTCTGTGGCAGTTTCTTCACAAGGGGTCAGATCAGTTCCCTGAGGAGGCTGATCTTTTCCTAAAGTCTGGTGGGAGGGAGATTTCTCTTCCTCCTCAATGCTCTCTGTCTGAGTGGAGTGATCCATAGTTTCAGGCTTCACAACACTATCATCTGTCTGAGTTTGAGCTGTGGCCATCACAACTCTCCCAACCTTTTCAGGAGGGGGCTCAGTTTGGGTGTGGGCTGTTACCATGACAGCCTTGACAACCTGTTCTGGGAAGGAAGTTGTCTGAGATTGGGTTGTGACTGGCACAACCCTCCTGACCTGTTCAGGGAGGACATCTTGGACTGGGGCTGTGGCTATCACTGCCCCACTAACCTTACCATGGGTGTTTACCATTTTAGAATGGGTTTCTTGCTCAACTTCAGCCCAGGCTGAGAGCTCTAAATCATTCCCCAGTAGGCAATCTACAGGCAAGTTTGGTGACACTGCCACTCTCTTGTGGCCAGTGACACCTCCCCAGCTGAGATTGACCACTGCCATGGGATGATCTCTCTGTACTCCATCAATATTGGTCACCTGGTATGTGGCCCCAGGTAAAAGTTGCCTTGAGGGGACTAGACTCTCAGTCACCATAGTGATGCTAGCCCCTGTATCTCTATAGGCCTCAACTTTTATACCATTGATGAGGGGCTCCTGTCTGTACTTGCCCAAAGTGTTGGGACAAGTTGTGAAGTTGGCAAACCCCATGCCAGTCTCACAGACAAGAGTATCTAAGTCAGGGGACCTGGTTAGGCCAGAGTCCCCAGGAACTCCCAAAGTAAATGCACCCAAATTCTTGGGGGCACTCCCACCACCTGGGGGATTACTACTAGTAGTAACAGGAGGTTTGGGAATGTTACTTGGGGGTATGTTTTCCTTATTGTTATTCTTTGGGCAACTGCTGTCAGTTTTTAAATGACCCACCTGTTTACAGGGATAACAATAAGGTTTCTTCTGGTTGTTGGAAGGATTCTGGGACCCACCCCCCTCAGAGGATTTTTGGGGCCCTGATGTGGTTTGATCTGTAGATTTATTCCCACCCTTCTCTTGAGGCTTGGTTGATTCCTTTTTCTGGTCACCACCTTGGTTCTTGGGCCTAATCCTGGTTCTGACCCATTTGTCTGCCCTCTTACCCAATTCTTGTGGAGAGGTCAGATCAGAGTCTACCAGGTGCTGGTGTAATAACTGGTTCTGACAATTATTTAAGACTTGCTCTCTCATAATAAGATTATACAATCCTGTGAAGTCAGTAACCTTGCTACCCAGTAGCCAGCCTTCCAAAGCCTTAGTGGCACAATCAACAAAGTCAGACCAGTCCTGAGACTGAGTTTTCTGGGTGTCTCTGAACAGCAGCCTGTACTGCTCAGTGGTTAAGCCAAACCCATCAACCAGTGCATTTTTCAGGACCTGGTAATCATTAGCATCCTCCACTCTTGTAGTGAGGAGCTTATCTCTACCTTTACCATCAAAGGAGAGCCACAGTATAGCTGCCCACTGACTCTGGGGAATGCACTGCACAGTGCAGGCCCTCTCCAAAGCAGCCATCCATTTCTGGATGTCATCCCCTTGTTTAAAGGGGGGCACTATCTTAGTCAGGTGTTTAGTATCTAAACCCTTCTCTTTTTCTCTTGGGAGATTGCTGCCACCAGTGGGAGCTAACCCACTCATCTGCTGCTCTCTTGCCAGGGCAAGCTTCTCTTTGGCCAGGGCAATTTCTTCCCTTTCAATCCTCAGAGTAGCCTGTCTCATCCTAGCTTCATGCTCCATTCTCTGAGGGGAAGTCAATCTCCTCTGGGGAGAGTTCCTTCTCCTCTGAGAAGAGGCATTAGAGTGCAGAGATCTATTGGAGTCCCTAGAAAGAGATCTATCTCTCCTAACTCCAAGGTTAGGCCTACTTAGGGTCAGTACTGGGGGTCCCCCAGATCCTAGCCCAAGCAAGTCTAAGTTGGCCCTAGTTAGCCTTCTGACTACCTCAAGACCTTTGTCTACCTCGTCCCCAGAGAGTTCCCCTTGATCCTCCTCCTCAACTGCATTGGCAATGTTGGGGAGGTCTGGATCCCCAGAGGTACCCTCTAAGGCTGGCATATTCCCATCTAGCTGAGAAAGCTTTCTCGCATCATAAGTCTCTAAGAGACCTATTAAAAAGGGAATGGTGGGGTTAGACCCCTGCTTCAGTTTTCTGGAGACACAGATTTGTCTCATCTCCTGGAAACTGAGAGCTGCATATCTTGAAGTGACCTGTGGAGGGTCAACACTGACCAGGGGAGTCTCAGTAGATTCTCCCTGGGTAGACATGCTTTTCTAGTGAGGTGTAAGTGGTGCACTTACCTACACTATATGTTTGCCTACTGATCCCTTGCTAGAGTTGTAGTTTAGGGTGTGCTAGGCCCTAGGAGCTACAACAGCTGGTTCAGTAGAACTCAGAGTATTCTAAGCTAAGTTATATGTACCTTTAGTACTTATGTGATCTTTCACAAGATATTCTTAGGGCATGTGTGGTAAAACAACAGCAAGCTCAAATCCCAACCGCTGCTCACCAATGTGAGAAGTTGGCCTGATGTGCAGTGCTCACTATTCTAGTGATCACTATATATCAGTCCAAACAACCCTTATTGATGATTGGTTGTAAGTCAACCTTATAGACCAGCTATCCTAGTAGCATGGATACGAGCAGTCTAAGGCTAAGACTCTAGAGGGCGTGTTAAGCCAGCTGTTTTACCATCACATTACCCCTTGAACACCCAGTGAAAGGACACCACACAAGTGTTATGAAAATAAACAGTGTATTTATTAGAATCACAACAGCCCTGTACTCTTTATGAGGACAGGGTGCTAGGCACACAACAAAACTCTTACGAAAATACTTAAGTTAGCACAGTATACACAAATGCCCGAGGGGCACGAAAAACCATATACTCTAAAGTGGAATGCGAAATTACTAGCAGGTAAGTACAGTACTAATAGGCTTTGGAATCGCTAGGACTTGACTATAGAATCGTTAGATTACTTCTAGGAGACCTAGGGGACTCGGGTGCAGAGTGTGCACTCTCACGCGGGATGCGGGACAAAGTCTATGGAAGCTAGTAAAGTTAAAGTTAGTGTTCACGGGCGAACCCGACCTGGTAGGGAGAAAACGACAGTGGATCCTGACCCTTGGATAGTGAGGCTATGCTGGGGCACCGAAATGCCGAAGTTACCTAGCCCAGGGGCTGCAGCTGCATAGGTCTGAAAAGACGTCGGGAATCCTCGTGCCGGACCAGGAGCCTGGAAGAAGGAAGTTGCTGGCAGGCGACCAGTGAAGAAAAGTTCGATGGATCCAAGCCTGGATCAAGGAAGAAGAAAACCTGAAAGCAGAGGGGACCAAGTTCTTGAATCACTAGCCAGTGATTAAGTGGGCACCAGGATGGCACCGGGCGAAGTCACCGCAGTCAGGTGAGTGGGCGCTGCTGGGCTCTGCAGTCTCTCGGACCAGGAGGCGTTGTCGGCGACCAGGATGGAGGTGCGAGCTGTCCCACGAAGGTTCTTGCTGTCGACGTCGCTGGACCCAGGATTGGGCAACAAGTCTTGGCAAATGCAAGGCCCACGCGGTGGACCTAAAATGGCGTCTTAGCCGGACCAGGAGGGTCCAGGGTACTTCTCCGATGGAGGGAAGCAAGGGCCAGTCTGGAGCAACCAGACTAGCAGCAGTATTGTCGTCGGGCGTCGTTCGGAAGGCCACAAGCCCGCGGGCTAGTAGCCAAACAACGCGGTGAGCAGCAAAAAGCAGAAGGGCCCCACGCCGATCGTGGAGATGCTGGGGGGCTGCTCTTCGGTGCTGGAGCTGCTCAGGGTCGGGGCTTCTCTTACCCCAAAGCACTCAGTCGAGGGTCCCTCGGGAGTCGTGCTGGGCAAGCGTCGTGCAGTCTTGAAGATGGCCGGTCCCTCGAGGTCTCGTCACACCCACGAATCTCAGCGTGACTGATGATGTAGGTAGAGGTCAGAGGTGCCAGGGAAGCCGGTTCTCGTCGAGCTGGGCAGTCTTGATTCGGAGGAGAGACTTGCAGCAGACCGCAGTGTTCTTAAGATGGTGCCTGCGGATGCAGGGTGACTACTCCTTAGTCACAAGGGAGAAATCTTAGGAAGAAGTCTTGAGTTCCTTTCGTGGAAAGTAGTTTCAGGATTCAAAGATGATCTATTTTGGAAGGGGGCCAGTCCCTACCTTTATCTGGGAAAAGGGGGCTGGCACGCGACTATGTCCTGCCCTATGGGTGGGACCAGGAGGGGGGTGGTTACACCCCTCCCCTTTGGCGGGCTTTCCCCAGGCCAGGGGCTGGAGTGCCCCTGGAACTGGTTTCAGCCGGCCTATGCACAGTGAGCACCGGAGTGCCACTTGCAGTCACCTTCCTCTGTAGCCCTGCCTACCTGGAATACACAAAACCCTGTCTGGGACGGTGCTGGCACCGCCCCTGGCAGGAAACCCTTTGTCCTTGCCTCCTGCTCTGGTAGGACTCCCAGCAGCAGGAGGGCAGACTTGTGTCTCGGTGGCAGCATCCATTTTGTGGATGCTAAGGCTCTGTCTGACTTTAACCGGGGTTACAGGTTACATACATGTCGTGTCCCTCTAGAAGGGTGGAATGCTAACCCCGTCGCCAGAATTGGCGAGGGGTTATTATTCCAATTCGTATGACACCTTACTCGACATGTTTTGATAAAGCGATACCAGAGTTGGCATATAACCGCGAGGATTATAATGCACTTAAGAGTATATGGTATGCGATATCATGGAAACGGCTAAGGGATGGATCCCGAAAGCCGCAGACAGGCTCAGCTCATGCCAGAGCACCATCTCACACGATTCCAAGCACTCTGCCTTCAGGATTGTTAAGGCCTGCCATAGGAGTGACTGATAGGAGATCTGTGTGTCCATTTTAGGGTTAGATATAGGAATACTATATCTAAAGCAAAGGGTGATTACACCACCTTGCCCCAGCTGTCGTGCAGCCAGTTGTGTCAGATTTGGATGGCCAGCCAGGGGTGGCATAATACATGCTGCAGCCCCTGGTAGGCCCTGGGTACACCTATGCCCTGGGTACCTAAGGTACACTGTACAGGGACTGATAAGGTGACTCAGTATCCAATTAGATATGTACCTAGGGTACATGGAATCCATTTTACAGAGAGAGCAGTAGGCCTGAGGTCCTGAATAGCAGGGCCTCAGGTCAACTAAGTCAGAAAACCAGCAAAACACCAGGCAAAAAGTTGGGGGCAACCATAGTCAGGGATCTACCTTCCTACACTCCCCGTTCTGCGAACCAATATCTAGGGTTAGGGTTACCCCCTTTCAGGGCCCTAGTTTCAATGGCACCAGTGTTGGTTTTTAACATGGCTCTGCGTTTCTGGCGCGGAAAAGCTGTGTCTAAGAACTGACGTCAGCACGCGGAGGCGGCGTCTAAGTACTCCGACGACGTCATCACGGCGCCGACGACGGACGCGGAGCCGCAGACGACGCCTACCGACACGCAAGGGTACTGCTACGCAAAAATTTCCGGATCCAGTCTGACGCCTGGGGATATTCTAAGGTAAGGAATCTAATACTAACTAATGTCTCTTACAGATATATCGTTACACAAGTAGTAACTTGTGCATGAGGTCAGAGGGCTAAGCACATGACAATCTCTTAAGAAAAATACGATAAGTTGCACAAAATTACAATGGTGCCCTAGGGGCACGACAAACCATATACTAAGTAAGTGGAATGTGAAAGTCGATAGAAGGAATGGAGCTGTCCAGAGGCTGTAGGATCGATGGGACCACGCTACACTAACTCTAGGTAAGTAATAGGAGGCCCACGGGACGCGTGTGCAGAGTGTGAACTCACACGCGAGATGCGTAACAACGTCTATGGACAGTACAGTTCAAGATAAAGGTAAGTACGGACAATCCTGACTAGTTAGGACTAAAACGACTATGGAACTGGACACTTGGACAGTTAAAGTACCCTTGAGCACTGAAATGCTATCGTTACCTCACCCACGGGCTGCGGGTGCATAGGTGTCAAAGTGTGTCGGGTTCTCGCGTTGAAGTCTATGGAGCCTAGAAGAAAAGATGCTGCAGGCGACCAGGAGGAAGATGTCCGGTGCGATCCAAGGGTGGATCGGTGAAGAAGAGGACCTGAAAGCAGAGGGGACAATGTTCAAAGTCACTAGCCAGTGACCCGTGTGGAACCAGGAAGGAACCAGAAGCTGTCTTCTCGATCAGGTGAAGAGTGGACGCTTGACTCTGCAGCCACGTGGACCAGGAGGTGTCTTCGACGACCAGGATGGAGGCACGAGCTGTCCTACGCAGGCTCTCGCTGTCGGCGGTGTCGGATCCAGGATTGGAGTCAACAGGCCTTGGCAAAGGCAACCCACGCAGTGAGTGAAAAAGGCGCCTGGTGCGGACTAGGGGAGTCCGGGGTGCCCCTCTTTTGACAGGGAGCAAGGGCCAGCCCGGAGCAACCAGACCAGCAGTGAAGATTTCAAGGTTCGTCGTCTAGGAGGCCACTAGCCAGCCGGCAAGTGACCAGACAACGCGTCGAGCAGCAAACAAGCAGAAGGGCCCCATGCAGATCTCGTGGAAGCTGGAGGGCTGATCTTCGGTGCAGGGGCTGCTCGGGGCTGGGGCTTCTCAGTCGTCAAAGCACTTGGTCGAGTTTACCTCGGGAGTCGTGCTGGAAGCGAAGTGCAGGTTCGTTCAAGATGGCCGGTCCCACATGTCTCGTCGCACCCACGGGTCTCAGCTTTGCTGCAGATGTGAGTTGAGGTCGGAGAGGTCTGGGAATCCGGGTCTCGTCGGGCTCTGAAGTCTGGATCCTCGAGGGAAGACGACAAAGTGAAGCCGCTGGACGATTGATGGTGCCTGCAGTTGCAGGGTGGACACTCCTTGCCCACAAGGGAGATTTCTTCAGTCTTCTGTGGAGCAGAACGTCGATGTTTTTTCTTGTAGGGTAGTTCAGGATTAATCTAATTTGGAATGGGACCAGCTCCTACCTTTATCCTGCTAAAGGGGGCTGCACTACTGACTAGGTCCCTCCCCTGGGTGGGACCAGGAAGGGGGGTGGTTACACCCCCTATCCTTTGTCCGGTTTCCCGCCAGAGCTGGGGCTGGAGTGCCCCAGCAACTGGTTTTAACCGGTGTATGCACAGGGCACCTTGTGTGCCCCAGGCATGTCTCATTCCTTTCAGGCCTCCCTACCTCAATACACAAAATCCTGTCTGGGGTGGTGCTAGCACCTCCCAAGGCAGGAAACCCTTTGTCCAGGCCTCCCTCGCTCGAAGGACTCCCAGCAGCAGGAGGTCAGACTTGTGTCTGTGGTGGCAGCATCCATTTTGTGATGCCAAGGCTCGAGTTAACTTTAACCGGGGTTCACAGTTACATACATGTCGTGTCCCTCTAGAAGGGTGGAATGCTACCCCCGTCGCCAGAATTGGCGAGGGGGTAGTATTCCAATTCGTATGACACCTTACTCGAAATGGTTTGATAATGTTATACCAGAGTTAGCATTTAACCGCGAGGATTTTAACGCACTTAAGAGTGTATGGTATAGCGTCATCATGGAACAGCTATTAGGACTTGGTTCCGCAAGCTGCAAACAGGCTCAGCTCATGACAGAGCACCATCTCACATAATTCCAAGCACTCTGCCTTCAGGATTGTTAAGGCCTGCCATAGGAGTGACTGATAGGAATATATGTGTCCATTTTAGGGTTAGATATAGGTATACTATATCTACAGCAAAGGGTGATTACACCACCTTGCCCCAGCTGTCATGCAGCCAGTTGTGTCAGTTTTAGATGGCCAGCCAGGGGTGGCATAATACATGCTTCAGCCCCTGGTAGGCCCTGGGTACACCTATGCCCTGGGTACAGGGACTGATAAGGTGGCCCAGTACCAATTGGTAAATGCACCTAAAGTACATGGTTGTCAATTTAGAGAGAGAACAGCTAGGCTGTGGGTCTGATTAGCAGGCCCACAGCCAGGGAAAGTCGTAAACCAGTGAAGCAAAAAGCAAAAATCTGGGGTGACCATAGGATTGCAGACCCCACTCTCCTACAATACGCAAGCTGAGACAACAGTCTCTCAAACTAATACTAGTGGCCCCCACATGGGCATGTCAGCCGTGGTTCACCACGCTACTAGATCTCTCACTGGTTCCACATCAGAAATTACGGCTCACGCCATCCCTGTTAACACAGAACCATGGAGAAATAAGGCACCCAGAACCAAACCAACTGAATATGGCGATCTGGCTCCTGAGGTCTTAGTTTGGCTACTTTAACTTACCACCAGACTGTATGAACATAATTAAAGAAGCTAGAAGACCCACTACCAGAGCGTGTTATGCTGCTAAGTGGAAAAGATTTGCAATATACTGTAACAACAATCACATTGATCCATTGGATGTTTCTATCCAAAATATTATTTGCTACCTTCTACTCCTACAAAGGTCCAACTTGACTTATTCTTCCATACGACTGCATCTAGCAGCAATTGCAGCCTATTTACAAAATAGACAGTATCTATCTCTATTCAGAGTACCTGCAATAAAAGCATTTATGGAAGGATTAAAACGAATAAATCCCCTAGGTTACCACCTGCACCAGTATGGAACCTAAACGTGGTACAAGACTTATGGGTCCCCCTTTTGAGCCTTTACACAAGTGTGAACTGCAATTCCTAACATGCAAAGCTGCCTTCCTTGTTGCCATCACCTCTCTCAGAAGAGTTAGTGAAATACAAGCATTCACAATACAAGAACCATTTTTTCAGATACACCCTAACAAAGTGGTTCTTAGACCCAATCCTAAATTCCTGCCAAAAGTGATTACTCCTTTTCACCTTAACCAATCAGTAGAGTTACCAGTGTTTTTTCAAAACCAGACTCTGTTGCGGAAAGGGTTTTACAAACCTTAGATGTTAGAAGAGCTCTTCTATACTACACAGACAGGACTACATCCTTCAGAAAGACAAAACAACTATTTGTATCTTTCTCTTCCCCACACAAAAAGGCAGCCCCATCTCTAAAGGAGGAATTGCCAGATGGATTGTAAAGTGTATTCAAATATGCTATCAAAAAGCTCAACGTACACTAACAGTTCCTCCTAGAGCACACTCCACTCGCAAACTAGGAGCCTCTATGGCTTTCTTAGGAAACATACCAGTAGAGGACATATGCAAGGCGGCAACATGGTCTACCATACACACCTTTACTAAATACTATTGTGTTGATGTGCAAGCCAAGCAGCAAGCTGCAGTGGGCCAAGCTGTCCTCAGAACAATATTTCAGAATACTGCAACGGATACAAGCGACCACCGCTAGGGGAGACACTGCTGCACAATCGTTGCTAAGTGTACAATCTGCAGCTCATATGCCTCGAACGGAATATGCTACTTACCAGTATGCATCTGTTCTTGGCATGTAGAGCTGCAGAGTTGTACACGCCCTCCCGCCTCCCCGGGACTTGTATCCGTTCCAGTACTCATCTTACTTAGATGCACACTCATGGACATCCTTTCTCTTTACTTCTACTAACTGCATCATTTCCCATCATGGCGAAAAACAATCTGAGGATTGAGTCGAAGACCATGCGCAGTATTGTCCAAGGGAGGAGTCACCTATCCCGTGACTACAAAGACTTCTTCCAAGAAGACAACAACCTGCAATCATCCGAGCCCAACACCAGGTGGCAATCTATTGCAAAAGTGTACGACTCTGCAGCTCTACATGCCAAGAAAAGATGCATACTGGTAAGTAGCATATTCCTTTTGGATGGTTTCTCTCCAGGATATATTGCGTCTCCTAAATACTGGCGATTATACGGCAACACTAGATCTAGAGGACGCATATTTTCATGTTCCCATTCATCCGGCCCACAGGAGGTATCTTCGCTTTACAGTAGCCAAGAGCCACTTTCAGTTCAAAGTCCTACCTTTCGAGCGAAGATCTGCACTGCGGATATTTACAAAGGTATTGGCACCAGTGGCAGCTTTTCTCAGAAGGAAGTCTCTGCAGGTGTTTCCCTACTTGGACGACTGGCTGATAAAAGCTCCAACCTCTCAAGCAGCCTTAAAAGCAGTCGGGGATTGTTCAACTTTTCAGTCATCTGGGTCTATGTTGGAAAGTGGGTTATTGGTAGGGGCAAATGTAGGTCTGCCACTGGCAATAAGGGCACTAACACATGATCGGACTCAGCATAGGTCTTCGAAAATTATTCCTTTGCTCAACCCTTGGTAACGTGGCTGGGAGCAGACAGGCTTAACTTCAGACAGGTATGTAAAGCATTCAATAACACCATTTCAGTAAATAATCGACACAACACAAAATAAAAATCCAACACCAATTTGTAAAAATAGGTAATATTTTGATCTTTTAAATGACACCAAAACGAAAATAATCCACTGTAGGAAACCAGAGACATGAATTTTTAAAGATTAGTCACTTTCTAGTGCTTAGAAACCAACACCGCCCCTTTAAGTCATTTCGTTTTCTCTGTCCGGGACACACCTTTATAAATTGTTCTGAAGAATTCTCACCACTGTAGTGGGCTGCCTTCTTCAGCAAGCGGGGTCCAGTTAGACACCTTTCTGGCGTTCTGCTTGCGGGTCCCAAAGTATCCAACACGCAATCCAAGGTTCTGGAATCTCCAAGAGGGTCCTTGAAAGTGTGAAACTTCAATTCCGCAATCCACTTGAACAAAACCCTTACAAATCCACTGGTACTCCAGGCTTTGAATTCTTTGTGGGGCTGTCCAGGTGAGCTCTGTTAACCTGTAGCTTGCAGGGAGTCCACTGTTAGTCCCTTGGCAGCAAGGTAATCCACAGGGCTGTAGTTTCAGATGGTGCAGTCTTCATAGGTCAGGCCTTAGAGTTTCTTGCACAGCAAAAAAAAAAACTTTCCAGCAGGGCACTTCTTGCTTCATTCAGTTTCAAGCAGCAGATCTGGAGGGCTCTGCCCCTCTCAGATACTTATTCAAAATTCTATGGGTCAAGCACCAGGTCAATTTTGACCAATGAGCAGGGCAACTCCTCCTAGTTATGACCACATCCTGTGGAGTGTGGCATTAGTTTGTCCCAGAGTGCATCATTCTTCCAAATCCATAATGGCTGATTTTCCAGCAAGGAGGTAAGAGCTGGCTAAACACACCCCCTACCATCTGCACATACCTTTCTTAAGCCTAGCCCTGACTCTGGGTCACGACTGTCATAGTGGACTGAAACCCAGGCCTCCCCTCTTGCCTTTGAAGAGCGTAGTTTACGACGCCACCTCCTGGCCTTGCATTCCTATAGACCAGCACACTGCCCTCCCAGCAACCTGGGGCTAATCCACTTAACTCTTACCAATCAGGGCAGACCACTGAAAGGCTGAATTTGGACTTACAAACAAGAAAGTCTCATAACTTATTGTATGTACACTTTAGGAGAAATTTAACAATATAATATTGTTGGATTTACTACTACCATTCTGTGAAGTCTTTGAATGGTCCGGATAGTCCTCTCCTATCAATATTTATTGATCAATCACTTCCTACCATGTTAACCTATGGGCCATGGGGTTTGCAATAGGGAAAATGACCTGGGCCACTTTTCAAGAACCAGGGCTTATAAAACCATATTTAAGAAGTATTTCCCTAACTTCTACAGGACCCCCACCCCCTGTGCAACTAGGGGAGACTTCAGGAGTTCTGAATCTGCAGAAATATTGCAGATCATCCTTACCCAATTCTTCTAGCATCAAAGTCGAATTTGAGCAGCCCTTTAATACAATGTGGGGAGTCAAATATAAAATTTCACTTTACCCAGGCATATAAAAACTCATTTTATAAGGGCGCTCCTTATAGATAACTGACCCCCCACCCCTGGGATACCTAGGGGTGACCCTGGGAGTCCCTAATATGCAACAACATGGTAGGTTTTTCATTTTTAAGGGCCCCTTCCCCCAAAGTCGAGTTTGGGCACAATTTAAGGTTTAAAAGCTGTCCTGGCCACCAGGGATACTTTTAAACTGACCTCAGGCTTCAGCACTGCACACATGCTGGTGCAGAGAATCTGCTGGCCTCTAAACCGTCATGCCCCAGGATACTCGAGACTTCTAGGTAGTTTCAATCCCCTGCCCTATTACTTACTAGGGGCTTAGGTGGTAGGTCATGCTAATTACAGTGGTACCCCACCATACCATAGTGTACCGTAGTGTATGTTGGGCGTCTTAACTGTGTTCTAATGTGTTCCTTTTAGCTTGGCACTGGCCCTGGTTAAACAGAGCCCAGGGTCAGTCAGAGTCAGTTAGCACCATTTCCAGTCAGCAAAAAGTTGGGGGGTGCCCAGGGCACATGATGACTTTGCAACAGTCTAGGCCTTAACAGAAGCAAGTCTGTCCTTCTATCAAGGTTGGCAAGATTTCTGGGTGCCATTCTGGATAAAACTCTTTGCAAAGCTTTCCCTTCAGAGGAGAGACAGAACAGACTGATTCTTTCTGCCAACCGACTCTTTCAGTCCGTCAGTACAAACCCCTTCTAGGATCGATGTCATCTTGCATTGCATTGATTACGCACTGCAGGCTTCACATGCGTCCCAGCAGGAACAACTAGACTTGCAATGGCGTCAAGCAGAGGGGTCTTTCGAAGACAGGATAAAGATTACTCGTGTCATGAAGAAGGCGATCAGGTGGTGGACTATAACAAGCAATTTCGAGGAAGGTCTCTCCTTCACGGTTCCTCCCTCTCCGTTAGTCCTGACCACAGACGCTTCTCTAGGAGGCTGTGGAGCTGTATTACAGGATCTTCAAGTGAGCGATCACTGGTCTCCAGAGCTTCGCACCTCTCACATCAACCTACTGGAACTGGGAGCAATTTGTTTAGCTCTACAAGCTTTCCTTCCAAAAATTCGAAATTCTACAATCCTGGTGCGTACAGACAACACAACGGCCATGCATTATGTGAACAAGCAGGACGGAACAAAATCCAAACTCCTTTCAAAAGAGGCACAGGAGATCTGGGAATGGGTTATTCGTCACCAGATATCTCTCTCTGCAGAACATCTACCAGGTTCTCTCAATGTGGAGGCGGATTCATTGAGCCGCCTAAGGTCAGTCTCCCACAAATGGGAATTGGATCAGAGAACTCTCACGAGAATATTCTCTTGTTGGGGCACTCCTCTTATAGACCTGTTCGCCACTCCACAGAACAAGAAATGCCAATTCTATGCAAGCAGGTATCACCACCGAGGGTCGCTGGGGAATGCCCTTTCGATAGCCTGGTCAGGCGCATTTCTTTACGCCTTTCCACCGATTCTTTGATACCAAGGTTCCTGAGGAAACTCAAGACGGAACCCTGCACCATGATTTTAAAAGCCCCAGCTTGGCTCGGCCAATTTTGGTTCACAGAGCTTCTCCTATCTCAGGATCAACAAATTCTCCTGCGTCCAATTCCTACCCTGCTGACGATGTCCCAGGGCCAAGTAATGCATCCGGACCCGAGCTCTCTGCAATTGACAGCTTCGCTCCTGAGCACCGGGAATTCAATGCTTTAGATATCCCTCAAGATTGCAAGGACATTTTAGCTCAAGCTCGGGCTCCTAGTACAAACAGGACCTATCGTGCAAAATGGAAGCGCTTTTGTACATGGTGCCAAAAGGAGAATCTTCATCCTTTTACTTCGTCTTCTCATAAAATCTTACCTTACATATTTTCTGGCCAAATCAGGTCTTCAACACTCTTCCATTAAAGTGCATCTGGCAGCGATCTCGAGGTTCAGACGAACAACCTCTGGCCCTTCTCTTTGGTCTGCGAGGGTGATCAAGCAATTTCTTAAGGGTCTATTCAGGGCTTTCCCTCCGGTGAGACCTCCTCCTCCAATTTGGCAACTCAACCTGGTCCTTGCCCATCTCATGAGGGCTCCTTTTGAACCAATACATAGAGCGGACATGAAGTTTGTGTCCTGGAAGACTGCTTTTCTTCTGGCGATTTATTCAGCCAGGAGAGTTGGAGAACTTCAAGCTCTCACAACTGTTGAGCCTTTCTTACAGTTCAAAAAAGAATCTTTGATCTTACGGACAAATCCGAAATTTATCCCAAAAGTCCCTTCGGATTTTCATCTAGATGAGCCTATTGTACTAAAGACTTTCTTTCCTCGACCTTCATCTCTGGCGGAGAGAGCTCTCCACACTTTGGACAAGCAGTCCTGAGGAATTTATTCCAGTGAGCGGTGAGCTTTTCCTTCTATCCCTCATTCCTTTATTGCACATTTTGTATTTGATAATATTACATATTTATTGTTACAAAGTTTTTTTTTTGGCTAATTATAATAATACTTATACTGTGTTACGCTGATATGCATTGTAACAAAATGTGCATTTGTGGCTTACTGCTACCGACTCTGATACAAAGCATGGGAATCTATGAAAGTCCAATACTGGGGTAAGAAAACAAGTTACTTACCTGTAACTTTGGTTCCCTAGTATGGGTAACTTTCATAGATTCCCATGTGCCCACCCGCCTCCCCTAGGAAAGCTCAGCCTTCAGCAAATGTAATTACTTTTACACAACGGCTACGAAAATCTGAGGCTCTCAGGAGGGTTCTATGGGGTGAGGCTTCTCTGATTGGTTGTTGCAATTTTTTGGTCTCTTTTACAAAAAGAGGCGGATAGGCTACAAAGTGAGATGAGGCCTAGGCATGTCTTTCACTTTTATACCTACTGCTATGGTATTTTTCTATTACCGAGGCTCCCTTTCCGACGACGGGGGAATTATACAAAGCATGGGAATCTATGAAAGTACCAATACTGGGGAACCAAAGTTTACAGGTAAGTAACTTGTTTTCTTTCTTTGATTTCTTTATACTCTACTACAGCCTATTGGCAAATACCTGCAATTACATATTTCTCTATGGCAATAAACCACTGTTGTATGACAAATGTTTACTGCTCTCTTTCTTCCTTAGGGGTCGGGAGATTATAGGTGCTACTATGCACACCTATGTAATTTCAGCATTTTGGCCATTGTGGAAATATCTTAGGCTGCGTGGATGTTTTCACATATGTGTGTGTATATATATATATGTGTGTGTGTGTGTGTGTGTGTGTATGTATATATATATGTATGTATGTATGTATATATATATAAATTCGAACAGGAACCCAAATTTCGAATCGAGGCGTTACAGGAGTCCATCCCTTCATCAGCAGCGTCACTTCATAGGGGAAATGCAGGCACAGTTCATTGGCGCACACTTGTACAGGTAACCGCCTCAGTGGGCGTGGTCGATTTCTCGGCTTCCTGGGAACCGTTGCCAATTGTATTCCCACAGTGGGTTTGCTTGCATTCCTCATTCACGAATAATAATTAAAGCCTCAGTGGGTTGATGCGCCTCAATGATGAATGCCCACCTTGCTTTGGAGATGCGAATACGATTGTCAGACTGGCAACTCCCTGTAAGTGGTCAGTCTTTCTTCCTCCCAATGTGCAAACACCCCAGTGGTGTTTGAACGGGTGGGCAGTCACGGGCCGAGGCTGGCGGGGGACCCCTCGTCCTTCTCTGGGTCCCCCTCGTCTCTCCACGCAGGCGGCTGCCTCGTCGGAAGTCGGGTCGGCTCCTTTACGGTGCTGCTCCTTCGCCGCTCCGGCCCAGCCCCGGACTCCTGCGCCATGGCGTAGGTAGTCCCGGCGTCTCCCCTGATGTCAGACGACTCTGTCCTGCCTCAGATTAGGGACTCTACGGCGCCAGGACGTCGTCGGGCCGTTGACTCGTCCTCGGACTCCTCTTCTCCAGAGGTTTGATGCTTGCTGGTGTCATCCTCACCAGAGACTGGCCGACGCGTTGTGGCTTTTTTCCCCACGTAGTCGAAGTACGGCTCCTCGCCGTCGCCGCGGTTTCCTCCGGACCCGCCACAGGTCCCACACTCCTCTTCCCTCTTCCTCCTTTCCGGACCTGGCCCTTCCTACCTCCGGTTGGCTTGGGGGACGGCCGCCTTAGCTTGCAGCGGTCGCCTACTGAGGAGCTGCTTTCTCTTCCGCTGGGCCCTATGGAGGCGGGTGCGGCCTTTGCGCGCGCTGTTTCCACGGCTGTGGGAATTTTGCACATGGGTGATCCAGCTGCCCATTTCCCAGCGGATCATCTTCTGGAGGTCCTCCATCAGGGTTCTGGTGGTAGTGAGCTGCTGCTTCCCTTTGAGGGTACACTCCATTCTTCTCTTCTGGGGTCTTGGGGCCGCCACGGGGGACCCAGTGCCCCAACACCTTCTGCACCACCACCATCCGGTGCCGCGTGATCGTGTGTCTCTCCATCCTTCTACCAGGGGCCCTCTTTTGCAGAATGCCTTCCCCTCTTTGCCTGCACTGTTGTTTCCCCGTCACGGGAGGTCCATTGGCTTGACTTCTGGGGGCGCAATATGTTTCCCTCAAGCAGTGCGGCTCTGAGGGATCTTAACACTGTGTTTTGACTAGGGCCACTTCTTCCTTGTGGTACTCGGCAGAGTCCCTTATGTCTGCCGCTTCTCACTAGGGTGCCTACGTTGATCTGCGGCACCATGTGTTGGATGGCCGGGAGCTGGCGGCGTTTATTCTTCGCTGCGCTCTGGGAGTCTCGGAGGTGCTTTGTTGTGCCATGGCTTCTTCAGTCGCACTTTGTCGGCATGCCTGGCTTCGGGACAGTGTGTTCCCAGAAAATGTTCGAGAATGGCTGTTGGACCTTCCTTTCGATGGCGCTCTTTTGTTCCACGCCCCTGTGGACTCAGCCGTTCAGAGGTTCTTGGCGGGGCTTCGGCCTCCTCTCCTCTCCTCTCCTCTCCGCTCCTCTCCTCTCCTCTCCTCTCCTCTCCTCTCCCCTCCTCTCCCCTCCCCTCCCCTCCCCTCTCCCCTCCCCCCTCCCCCCTCCCCTCCCTCCTCTCCCTCCTCCCCTCCTCTCCCCTCCTCTCCCCTCCCCTCCCCTCCTCTCCCCTCCCCTCCTCTCCCCTCCCCTCCTCTCCCCTCCCCTCTCCTCCCCCTCCCCTCTCCTCCGTCCACGGGTTCTCCGCAGGTCCTTTGTTGTTTCCTCTGCTTTGGAAAGTTTTTTCTTAAGAGGGTTCCCATGTCTTGGGACGTAACATGCCCTATGTGGGGTTCTGGTAGCTACTATATAGCTCTGTCATGTGCTGGGGAGGTGTGGTTGCCTTCGGGCCTCTGCTCTCTGTGGCGTCACGGTATGTCGCTGGTCCGTTCCTTTTGCTGACGGTTTTGGAATGGCTCATGCTACGCCCCGGGCTGTCCTCCGGGGTACCTGCGTTGTTGACCTGGTCTGGTGTCATAGCGCTGCCTGGTTCTTCTTCTTTATGTTTAGGCCGTGTACACGGACTTCTCCTTTGGGGTGTGTCCGGGGTCTTCTTGGTCTTCCTGGCCTCTGTCTTTGGCTGGCGTCTGGCTGTCCTGGGTGAGCCTGTGGTGCCGACCTGCTGTTCTTTTGTAACTCTATGCCTTCTGGCACTTTGGCGGGACGGTCAACCTTGCCTTGTCCGTTGCTTGAGGCTGGGGTGTGTCGACCATCTTCCAATGGGCACAGTCTTCAGTTCTCCCTCTCTTCCTGGGGTGGCGGTCGTTCTGGAGTTTCTTGTGCGCTGTCTGTCCCTGCGGGGTGTTGGGCGGTTTTCCCTGGGTGACCTCAGGCTCCCCGTCTGCTCCGCCTGCCTTATTGCAGAAGGTGCCGGTCTGTCTTGTTGATTGCCTTCACTCTACCTCTTTTCCTTGGAGTCTCTAGGTGCTCCTCTTCATTGCTTGGGCCTTGGGGCTCCTAGTGGAGAGTCTTGATACCTTGAATGGATGTGGGGCGCTTTGGCCTCCCCTAGCCTTGCCCTCGTTTCTTCTGCTGTTTGACCGCGGGCTGCCTCTCTTCTTGTCTTCCCGCATCCCCTCTGGGGTTGGGGTCTTCTGGATGTAGGGGTTCCCCTTGCCTGGGGGGACAGGGTTCTTTTCCCTGTCCGTTAGCCACGGCCTCTGTGGGACTCTATATTATGTCAAGGCTGGTGGGTCCTCTCGCAGACTATCCTTCCCCTTGGCAATGTGTAGGTTATCTATTCTACGTTAAGGAATCTGCGGCTAGTAGTCTCTTATCAGATGTACGAGTTAGTTACCTTCGGTAACGATGTATGTGGTAGACACTATTCTACCCGCGGATTCCTTCACGACCCGCCCTTCCTCCCCGTTCTGCGAGGGCCTTTGGCTTGGCCTTCTGCACATGCCTTCCTGTGGGTGGCTAGGTCTTCTGTGAGTGCATTCTTTCGCTCTTTTTTGGCAGAATGTTGTCCTGTTTCTTTGTTCCGATTCCTCCCTTTTGGTAATTGGAGGATAGGTTATAGGTGCTTCTGTGCCCTTACGCTCTGGCTGCTCCAGGTTGGGGCTACCTTCAAACCCCCCTCTTCCCCCTTTCAGTCCTAGGGGTTCTGGCTCCTATGCTTCTCTGCTGCCCTCTGGGTGGGGATCTTTTTGCCGGGCCTCTGCCCTTGTTCATTATGGGGGATGTCACATTCTGTGCTTGGGCTGTCATTGAGTTTTGCCGTTCCTGGTTTGTCCCGGTCTGGTTCCCCTTCATTGTTATTGATTGGGGTTGTAGTCCAGCTACATGTTATGACATTTTTTCATATGTTCTTTGTCTCTGGGGGGCCATTTCCGTACTGGCCAGGTTGCTGATTAGGGCGGTGCTCTGTTCTTCTTCTTTTCCCTGCCCTTAGGTGCCGTAGTGTCAGGCACTGCCCCTTATAGTGTTGTCCTTACCATTCCTTTCTATGTCCCTGCTCTTTTGCTCACTGTTCCCATACTGTCAGTTTTGTCTGATGGCTCTGTGTTGTGGATCGGAAAAGTTCTCTGAAGAAAACTGATGTAGGCGTGCCAGGGTGGGACTTATGTGACCTCACTGACATCACGTACGCAGACGTCAAGGCGGAGTCGCGTGATGCCGTCCTCCCGGCACGCAGGGCTGCTGGGCA
Organism: Lissotriton helveticus; assembly: GCF_964261635.1. NCBI lineage: Eukaryota > Metazoa > Chordata > Amphibia > Caudata > Salamandridae > Lissotriton > Lissotriton helveticus. Next base: position 13,659,654 of record NC_136071.1, read on the forward strand.
AAAAATGTTCCTGATCCAGTCTCATACCTGGGGATAATTCTACGTTAAGGAATCTGCAGCTAGAATCGCTCTACCAGATACATCATTACCGAAGGTAAGTAACTCGTACGTTTTGCCCGCTCGGTTCTGCAGGACTTTCTGGTTTGAGTCCAATCTCGGACGCACGTCCAAATAGGTACTGCTTTGGTATCTATTCAGAAAGGGAGGTGTCTGCGGATAGAAGTCTGTCGACTAACAAGCTCTTTCTGTTAGGGACTCTAGCCACAGATTACTCACTGATCCTCCCCATTCTGCGACTCAACTCTATCCCTTAAGATCCCAAGTCTAGGAATTTGCACACTGGTCACACCAATTTACTTTTGGGGCTCTTATGTCTGTGGCCCCAGACAGTCCTGATAGCAACTGATGTCAGTGTGTGGGAGTGGCGCCTATATGAGCTTCATACATCATTTGCAGACCCGAATTGCATTGCTGCAGAGCTGAACGGCTCCACCTACAGGTGCAGAGGTACTGCTGGAAAGCTTCCAGATCCAGTCCGACGCCTTGGGATATTCAAAAGGTGAGCAATCTGCGGCTATAGTCTGTATCGGAAAGACTGGTACCCAAGGTAAGTAACTTGTTCAATTTTTTCCGTGGGTAACAATCCTTCTGATGGATAGTCTTTCGAGCCGCAGATTCCTCACTTCATTCTGTAGTGTTTTCTTGTGACATCTAAAAAAGGTCCCAAGTTAGTACTCGGCACACACAGTATCAACAATTGTTAAACTGCTTTAAAAGAGACCAGTAACTCATGTCAGTGTACAGGGGTGGTGCTTTTATGTCGCTCCACACTGTCTCTTTTGGGGCACCTGGAAGCCAGCGCAGAGGTGCTCACTGCCCCCTAGCAGTGCACATGAGCACTGCTGCAACATGTTCTGGATCCGGTTGGGGAATATTCTAAGGTGAGGAATCTGCAGTTACGGTATCCACCAGGAAGAGCGTTACCAAAGGTTAGTACCTTGATTTGCCTTTCATCTGAACATTGCAGAATTCTGGTCTGACGGGCTTGAACTTTTGCTATAATTGGCAATTCAGCTACAGTTTGGAGTTTCTTCTTGCAGTGGGTCAATACGACTTGTACACTTGAATTATTCTGCATATTTGTATGGTTTTAAATCTCATATTCTTATCATTCACTCTGATATTTCCAGTGCTTTTTATTAGGGTTTCATCCAGACCTGAATGTTCAAGCCCACTCTGTTTTATTCCTTTCCTATCGGGACCATTTCTTATTCTATTCATTGTTTCCCTTGCAAAAAGGTATCAATTTACCCGAAGGTGTGGATCCATCCTTCTTGGCTGCCCTGCCTGAAGACATCAGGAGGGAGGTTCTTCAGAATCAGCTGGGAATCCGCCCGCCTGCTCGTCCTCTTCCCACTGCTGAGCCTGTGGTACCTCCACCGGTGGTGAGCAGTGCTGGCTTGTCTGAAGTCAGCCCTGAGTTTCTGGCTGCCCTCCCACCTGCTATTCAAGAGGAGGTACTTGTTTGCATTGAATGAAGTGACTGGTAGGTCTTGAAAGTTGGGAAATGAAGAGCTGTGATTAGGTGGTCCAAACCAAGCAATTGCCCTTAACGTTGTTGGGATGCAAGTCCGATATTTTCCTAATGTCTTACTTTCACTTATATGTAGTAAGCAAAGGCACCTGGAATATTAATTATTTACACAAATGCCCAATAATTTTGCCATTCTCATAGGATGTGGTGCGGACTATGTCTAGTTAAAAGTTAAACCAGAGACTTTCGGGTTGCACTCCAAATTCAGCAGTGAGGGCTTCATTTACCCAGTAATTGCACTAGCTTCGGTACCCAAGATACCCAGACGCTGACCCTAGTGAAAGTCCTGCAACAGAGTTCAACACTTTATTGTGGATTAAACCCAAGTATGCAGACAGTATTTTTGTTCTTGTTTTGTCGGTTAACTAGCATTCTCAAGTTGTTTTACAGGTTGGCAACAGCTGTTCACTTCAGTTTGTCACTGTGGATATCCGCTGATCCACACTATTGCACGGTGTCCACCATAGTTGGATGGTCTGAAGGCAGCAGTTGCTGCTCTTATCTGATAGACATCTAGCCGCAGAATCCTTAACTTAGAATATCTCCCTAGGCATCAGACATGATCCGGGAAAAAAGATTCTCAAGCAATACCTCTGCGCGCCAGGAGGTGGCATCGCACTGCTCCATCCTGACGTCGTCCACAGAAGTTACGTCAATGGAGCCATATAAGCCCCTCCCGGCGTGCTGACGTCCTGTGAAGTTGTTCATGCCGCGGGGCCAGTCCCATCGTCATCATTCGCCTACCTCAGGTAAGCATTGCCCCCCCTCCCTGGTGCGTGCGCCTCCGGGCCCCACACGGGGGTAGGGACTCAGGTTTGGACACCGCCGGCGGGTTTACCCTCGGCTACAACCGAGTGCCCTGACTCTAACACTAAAGTCGCCGCAGGTAAGCATTTCCGCCCCCCACCCCTCCCACAGGCGCGCCTCCGGGCCCCATATGGGTGGAGGGTAGGGACTCGGGTTGGGACACCGCTGGCGGGTTTACCCTCGGCTCCAACTGAGTGCCCTGACTGACACCAGAGTCGCTGCAATGTCGGGAAACGGCCTGGAGGGGCGTTCAATGACATTTAGCCCTTCCATAGTGCTGTCGCACAGCCTTCCGAGGCTCCCTGCGGCATCGCTGGAGGTGCCTGCGGCGCGGTGCACGACACCGCTTCGGTGTACCCTCTCTCCCTCTGGGAATGATGAGTCTATGCCGGTCCGACTCCAAGCGGTTGAGGCCTTTTCGGAGGTCACAGCCGCCGGCTCAACTAGAGGAATCGAGGCCTTCGGAGGTCGCCGACCCGACTGGAGGCCTTGTCGGTGGTCGCCCACTTGAAGGGTCGAGGCCTCTTCGGAGGTCGCTGGCTCGAGTCGAGGCCTCTTCGGAGGTCGCCGGCTTCACTCGAGGGGTCGAGGCGGTTTCGGAAGTCGCCGACGCTTGCTCCACTCCGCCAGTCGGGGCCTTTTCAAAGGTCTCTGACGTCTGCTCGACGCCGGCTCTGTGCCGATACAGTCTCCAGCTTAGTGGTGGGGGGTGTGGTCCCGGTGGGTTCACCACCCCTGGAGTCATTTCACTGCCCTCCAGAGCAGGCGCCAGTGGAGCATTGGCCTACTCCTCCTGCTAAGCCTTCATTAAGTGGCCTGTTTAGCTTCAATCAATCATATCATTTGTAAAGTGCACTACTCACCCGTGAGGGTCTCAAGGCGCTGGGGTGGGGGATGCTGCTACTGCTCGAAAAGCCAGGTCTTGAGGAGTATTCTGAAGCTCAGCAGGTCTTGGGTCTGCCTTAGGTGGATGGGGAGGGTGTTTCAGGTCTTGGCGGGGAGGTGGGAGAACGATCTGCCGCCGGAGATCGCTCTTCAGAAGCGTGGGACTGTGGCGAAGGCGGCGGAGCTGGCGGGTGGGGGTGTAGAAGCTGAGTCTGTTGAGGTACGTTGGTCCGGTGTTGCGTCCATCACCTACTGCTGACTTGCTTTCACCGCCTCGTGGGGTCACGGAGTCTAGTGGGCGTTTGTAGGAAGGTAGATCCCTGACTATGGTTGCCCCCAACTTTTTGCCTGGTGTTTTGCTGGTTTTCTGACTGTTGACCTGGGGCCCTGCTATTCAGGACCCCAGGCCTACTGCTCTCTCTGTAAAATGGATTCCATGTACCTTAGGTACATATCTAAATTGGATACTGAGTCACCTTATCAGTCCCTGTACAGTGTACCTTAGGTACCCAGGGCATAGGTGTACCCAGGGCCTACCAGGGGCTGCAGCATGTATCTGAAAGAAACAGGTTAGTATTAGATTCCTTACCTTAGAATATCCCCAGGCGTCAGTCTGGATCCGGAAACTTTTGCGTAGCAGTACCCCTGCGCGTCGGTAGGCGTCGTCTGCAGGCGTCCCCTGCGGCTCCGCGTCGTCGGCGTCGTGCGCCGTGATGACGTCGCTGGAGTATATAGACGCCGCCTCCGCGCGCTGACGTCAGTTCTTCTTTTTTCCGCGCCAGTTAGCGCAGATCCGAAGAGCAGTACTCCGGTCTTTTGACCAAGTTTTTTGTTAACTGATTGATCTTTACGGTGCCGGTAGGATGCCCGGTTTCAAGAGTTGTGACGAGTGCGACCGCATGATGTCGGTCACCGACCACCATCGACTCTGCCTCCGGTGTCTGGGCGCGGACCACGACGTGGAGTCCTGCGTCGACTGTCGGGCCTTGACTGGAAAAGCTAGGCGGGAGCGGTCCCGCAAGCTTCTCGAACTCCGGTTGTCGGCCCCGCGTCGAGAGCGGTCCCGGTCCGGTCGGAGGTCGAGGGAGCGGTCGAGGGAGCGGTCGCGGAGCCGCCATGGGCGCTCCGGGAGTCGCCACCATTCCTCCGGCTCGTCAGGTAAGCACAAGAAGTCGGGGCGTCGCCATCGCACCCCCGACTCCCCCCGACGCCCGCGTGCTGCGGCCGGGGGCTCGGGTGACCCCACCCCCGCGGTCCCGCATGGGTCGCCGACGCCGTCTGCCCCACACCTGTCGGTCCCTGGGGAAGGCGCGTCGCGTGAGGAGATCGAGGCCTTCCTCATTGCTATGAGGGCGAGGTCTTCTCCGGCGGGGCCTTCGGCGCCTGCGGGCCCGTCGGTCCCGTCTGGGGGCCCGAGCGGTTCGGGTGCTCCTGCCCCGGCGCCGCCGGTGGCTCCGGCCCCGGCGCCGCTGGCTCCCTCTGGTTCGTCGCCGGCTGGTCTCCCGGCCTCTCCGGCGTCGGTTCCTGTGGGCCAGCCCATGGTACCGCCCCCGCGTGGTGCAGCGACTCCGCCGTCGGCTCCGGCCGGCGTCGGGTCCCCGGCACCGACGCCGCGCGGCGCCACCCCCCTTTCCTCCCCGACTCCGGACTCGGAGCCGGACCGGCGTCGGCCGACGCCGGACCCGACGCCGATGGGGCCTGTTGACCCCGATGTCTATATCGTCGACCCAGAATATGGGTATGACGAGGAGGAGTATGGAGAGGGTTGGGAGGGGTCTGAGGACCCTCTATCCCGTGCCTGCCAGTACGATGTGGACTGGGTAGGTGATCTGGGTGATGCCAGTGGCCTGGACGAGTCGCCCAACCCTGGGTTTGTCTCTCCGTCCCCTGTGGCGTCCGAGGCGGGTGCTGCCTATTCGGTGGTCCTGATGAGGGCTGCCAAGGCCTTACACCTTGAGCTCCCCGTCGCGAAGGTCAAACCGAATATCCTGACGGAAGTTTTTAAACCGCAGTCATGCCCCCAGGAGCCTCTGCTGCCGTTTAATGAGGCCCTGACGGATGTCCTTCTGGGCACCTGGTCCAGGCCCGCCTCTGGTGCGCCGGTTGACCGGAACGTTGCCAGGCGTCACCGTCCCTGCGCGGACGACCCTGCCTTCCTGTCCACCCATCCCTCCCCGGAGAGTCTGGTGATCCAGGCCTCCACTTCGCAGTCCGCATTTCCGTCGGCTCCGCCCGACCGGGAATCAAAGAGGTACGACCAATTCGGAAAGAAAGTGTTTTCCTCTTTGAGTGCTGGGCTGCGGTCTTGTAACACCGCGTGCCTCTTGGGCCGCTACACCCACTCCCTGTGGGATACGGTCGAGGAGTGTTTGCCGCAATGCCCCCAGGAAGTGCGGGACAAGCTCACCCGGGCCTTTGTTGAAGGCCGGGATGCGGCGCGGTACTCGATCCGTTGTGGTCTGGACACCACGGACTCACTGGGACGGGCCATGTCCACTACGGTGGCGATTCGTCGCCATGCCTGGCTGAGATCTGCCAACTTCTCACCAGACGTCCAAAATACGCTTATGGACATGCCATTTGATGGCAGTCGCCTATTTGGTGACAAAGCGGACCACGCGCTGGAGCGCTTCAAGGACTCCAGGGTCACGGCCAAGTCCTTGGGTCTCTCGACCCAGACCCAGCGCCAGCAGACGGGTTCGTTTCGGCCCTTTCGTGGCCAAGGGAGAGGAGGTCCCACACGTGCTGCCAGCCACGCGGCGCAGAGCGCTCCCCAGCGCGGTGGCGCCCGTGGTTTCCGCCGTGGTGGCGGTAGAGGCCAGCGTCGTGGTCAGTCCACGCCTCCCTCCGCTGCGGCATCCAAGCCTTCCTAGTCCGAGCTTTCGGGCTCACGTGACGCCAGTGGGTGGCAGGGTTCGCCATCACCACTCCCGCTGGCGCGCGATAACATCGGACAGGTGGGTGCTGCAGCTTGTCCGAAGGGGCTATGCCCTCCCCTTCGAGTCCACTCCTCCAGCCATGCCACCGCAGAACCACCGTGTGTCGGGGGACCACTTGACACTTCTGCAGGAGGAAGTTACGGCCCTCTTGGCCAAGGGGGCCATCGAGCGCGTTCCTGGGCCAGAAGTAGGGTGTGGTTGCTACTCCCACTACTTTCTGGTACCCAAGAAGGACAAGGGAGGCCTGCGTCCTATCTTGGATCTACGGAACGTCAACGGCTTCCTCCGGAAGGAGAAGTTCAAGATGTTGACTTTGGCTCAGGTCTTGGCTGCTCTAGACCCACAAGACTGGATGGTAGCGTTGGACTTGCAGGATGCGTACTTTCACATCCCCGTCCTGCCGGCCCACCGGCGTTACCTGCGGTTCACGGTAGGCCACGAGCATTTTCAGTTTATCGTGCTCCCATTCGGCCTTACCAGCGCCCCACGGGTGTTCACGAAAGTGATGGCGGTGGTCGCAGCTCATCTGCGCCGGTTAGGGGTTTCAGTCTTCCCCTACCTCGACGACTGGCTGTTGAAGGCGGGCTCGCCCCAGACAGTCGTCCACCACCTTCAGATGACGGCAGACCTCCTGCACGAGTTGGGGTTTTCCATCAATGTGCCGAAATCACACCTGTGTCCCTCTCAAAAGCTCCTTTTCATCGGAGCGGTTCTCGACTCGGCGCAGTTTCGGGTTTATCCCCCGGAACGGCGGGTCCGGGATATTCAGGCTCTGATTCCCATCTTTCAGCCGTTATCCCGGGTTTCGGTCAGGTTGACGCTGCGGCTTCTGGGGCTGATGGCCTCCTGCATCCTTCTGGTGCATCACGCCAGATGGCGGATGCGGGCTCTGCAGTGGGACCTGAAGTTTCAGTGGGCCCAGCATCAGGGCAACCTATCCGACCATGTCCTGATCTCGGAGGGCACTGCGAGACAGTTGCAGTGGTGGCTTACAGACCGCGATTGGGTCAGGGGCAGATCCCTCTCCCTTCCCCAGCCGGAGCACGTGGTTGTGACGGACGCGTCCCTCCAAGGCTGGGGTGGCCACTTGGGAGAGGCGGAGATCAGAGGCCTCTGGTCTCCGGCGGAGTCCCGGCTCCATATCAACATGTTGGAGCTGCGGGCGATTCGCCTGGCACTGAAGGCATTCCTCCCCTTTGTCAACGGGAGTGTAGTGCAGGTGTTCACGGACAACACCACCGCCATGTGGTACTGCAACAAACAGGGCGGTGTGGGGTCGTGGACCCTTTGCCAAGAGGCTCTGCGCCTCTGGCAATGGCTGGAACGTCAGGGCGTGACTCTGACGGTTCAACACCTGGCAGGTTCTCTGAACGCCAGGGCGGACGAACTCAGCCGTCGGTGCTCGGTGGATCACGAATGGCGTCTGAACTCGGATGTGGCGAGAGGCCTCTTTCAGCAATGGGGAGAGCCTTGGTTAGATCTATTCGCCACAGAAGAGAACGCGCAATGTCATCAGTTCTGCGCGTTGGAGTTTCCAAGACGGCACTCGCTCGGCGACGCCTTTCGGCGCGAGTGGAGTTGCGGTCTGTTGTACGCCTTTCCGCCTATACCACTTCTGCCCAGAGTGCTGAAGAAGATCAGGCGCGACCGGGCCCAAGTTATCCTTGTGGCTCCGGACTGGGCTCGAAGGTACTGGTATCCCGAGCTACTCAGCATGACAGTCGGTCCCTCGATCCGCCTGCCCCTTCAGGAGGACCTTCTGTCGCAGCAGCAGGGGACGGTCCTCCACCCGAACCTGTCCAGTCTCCACCTCCATGCGTGGAGATTGAGCGGCGACAGTTGAGGCCATTTGACTTGCCTCCTGAAGTCTGTGATGTCATTCTGGCAGCCAGGCGTCCCTCCACAAAGTCGGTATACGCCTGCCGGTGGAACAGATTTGTGGCATGGTGCACAGCAAAGGCTGTGGATCCCCTTTCTGCCCCTCTATCTGAGGTTCTCCTCTTCCTCCTTTCCCTTGCCCAGCAGGGCTCTGCTCTGGGCACTATCAAGGGCTATCTTTCTGCCCTTTCCGCCTTCTTGAGGCTACCTGATCAGCCATCTTTGTTCAAGTCCCCTATTGTGTTAAGATTCTTAAAGGGCATCACGCACATGTATCCTCCAGCTCCGTTCGTGATGCCTCAGTGGGACTTGAACCTGGTTTTGACTTTCCTGATGTGCGCTCCCTTTGAGCCCCTTCATTCCTGTCCTCTCCGTCTTCTCACCTTAAAGACGGCCTTCCTGGTAGCCATCACCTCTGCCAGGAGAGTGAGTGAGCTCCAGGCTCTTTCTGTTCAACCTCCTTTCTTGTCTGTTCATCCTGATAAGGTGGTTCTTCGGACCAGACCTTCTTTCCTGCCCAAGGTTGTCTCTGCTTTTCACATTGGGCAGTCCATCACCTTGCCCTCCTTCTTCCCGCCTCCGCATCCTTCAAAGGATGAAGAGCGGCTCCATCGTCTGGACCCAAAACGTGCGCTTTCATTCTATATGGATCGCACACGCCAGTTCCGGGTGGATGACCAACTGTTTGTTGGCTACGTGGGTGAGAAGAAGGGAAGGGCGGTACAGAAACGGACCATCTCTCGGTGGGTCGTCCTGTGCATCAAAGCATGCTACTCTTTGGCTCGGAAGGAGCCTCCTGTTGGGCTGAGGGCCCATTCCACTCGGGCCACGGCGGCTACTACTGCCCTGGGCCGGGGAGTCCCTTTGCAGGACATTTGCCAGGCGGCCACGTGGGCCTCGCTGCACACCTTTGCGAGGCACTACTGCCTGGACAGTCAAGTCCGGAGGGATGGCTTCTTTGGCCGTTCGGTCCTCCAGGACTTTCTGGTGTAGGTTGTATTGGTTCGCAGACCCACCACCGGGGTTGGTATTGCTGGGGTATCTATTCTAAGGTAAGGAATCTAATACTAACCTGTTTCTTTCAGATGAACAAGTTACTTACCTTCGGTAACGATATATCTGTAAGAAACAGTAGTTAGTATTAGATTCCTTACCGCCCCGCCCATCCTCCCCGTTCTGCGAACTGATACCTAGGGTTAGGGACATCCCTTTCAGGGCCCTAGTTTCAAATGGCACCAGTGTTGGTTCTCACATGGCTCTGCGTGTTCTGGCGCGGAAAAGCTGTGTGCAAAGAACTGACGTCAGCGCGCGGAGGCGGCGTCTATATACTCCAGCGACGTCATCACGGCGCACGACGCCGACGACGCGGAGCCGCAGGGGACGCCTGCAGACGACGCCTACCGACGCGCAGGGGTACTGCTACGCAAAAGTTTCCGGATCCAGACTGACGCCTGGGGATATTCTAAGGTAAGGAATCTAATACTAACTACTGTTTCTTACAGATATATCGTTACCGAAGGTAAGTAACTTGTTCATTATGCCACCCCTGGCTGGCCATCCAAATCTGACACAACTGGCTGCACGACAGCTGGGGCAAGGTGGTGTAATCACCCTTTGCTTTAGATATAGTATACCTATATCTAACCCTAAAATGGACACACAGATCTCCTATCAGTCACTCCTATGGCAGGCCTTAACAATCCTGAAGGCAGAGTGCTTGGAATCGTGTGAGATGGTGCTCTGGCATGACCTGAGCCTGTCTGCGGCTTTCGGGATCTATCCCTTAGCCGTTTCCATGATATCGCATACCATATACTCTTAAGTGCATTATAATCCTCGCGGTTATATGCCAACTCTGGTATCGCTTTATCAAAACATGTCGAGTAAGGTGTCATACGAATTGGAATACTAACCCCTCGCCAATTCTGCCGACGGGGGTTAGCATTCCACCCTTCTAGAGGGACACGACATGTATGTAACCCCTAACCCCGGTTAAAGTCAAACAGAGCCTCAGCTCCACAAAATGGATGCTGCCACCGAGACACAAGTCTGCCCTCCTGCTGCTGGGAGTCCTCCCAGAGCAGGAGATAAGGACAAAGGGTTTCCTGCCAGGGGCGGTGCCAGCACCGTCCCAGACAGGATTTTGTGTATTGTAGGTAGGCAGGGCTTCAGAGGAAGGTGACTGCACGTGGCACACCGGTGCTCACTGTGCATAGGCTGGCTTGAACCAGTTCCAGGGACACTCCAGACCCTGTGCTGGGGAAAAGCCCGCCAAGGAAGTGGGTGTAACCACCCCCCTCCTGGTCCCACCCATAGGGCAGGACTTAGTCGCGTGCCAGCTCCCTTTTCCCAGATAAAGGTAGGGACTGGCCCAATTCCAAATCAGATCTTTGGAATCAAGACACGACTTTCTACGAAAGGACTTCAAGATTTCCTTCTTCAAGATTCTCCCTTGTGGCTAAGGAGTAGTCACCCTGCATCCGCAGGCACCATCAAGAACACTGCGGTCTGCTGCACGTCCTTCCTCCGGAATCCGACTGCCCAGCTCGACGAGAACCGGCTTCCCTGGCACCTCCGACCTCTACTCACCTCTACAGCCAAGCTGAGAACCGTGGGTGCGACGAGACCTCGAGGGACCGGCCATCTTCAAGACTGCACGACTTCTGCACAGCAAGCCCGCCGAGTAATTTCCTGGTGAGTGCTTTGGGGTCCGAGAAGCCCCGACCCTGAGCAGCTCCAGCACCGAAGAGCAGCCCCCCAGCATCTCCACGATCTGCGTGGGGCCCTTCTGCTTTTTGCTGCTCACCGCGTTGTTTGGCTACTAGCCCGCTGGCTTGTGGCCTTCTGAACGACGCCCGACGACATCACTGCTGCTGGTCTGGTTGCTCCAGACTGGCCCTTGCTCCCTTCCCGAAGAGGAGCACCCCGGACCCTCCTGGTCCACTCAAGACGCCATTTTGAGTCCACCGCGTGGGCTTGAATTAGCCAAGGCTTGTTGCCCAATCCTGGGTAACTTCGACGCCGACAGCTTCATCCATCGTGGGACAGCTCTCTTCTCCATCCTGGTCGCCGACAACGCCTCCTGGTCCGTGAGATCTGCAGAGCCAGCGTCGCCCACTCACCTAGTCGAGGTGACTACCATCCGGTGCCCTCCTGGTGCCCACTGACTACTGGCTAGTAGTCACGAACTTGGTCCCCTCTGCTTTCAGGTGTCATCCATCTTCCAGATCCAGGCTTGGATCAACTCGAACTATCTTCACTGGTCGCCTGCCAGCATCTTTCTTCCAGGCTCCTGGTCCGGCAACGAGGATTCCCGACGTCTTTTGAGACCTATGCAGCTGCAGCCCCTGGGCTAGGTAACTTCGACACTTCGGTGTCCCAGCATAGCCTCACTATCCAAGGGTCAGGATCCACTGTCGTTTTCTCCCTACCAGGTCGGGTTCGCCCGTGAACACTAACTTTGCCTTTACTAGCTTCCATAGACTTTGTCCCGCATCCCGCGTGAGAGTGCACACTCTGCACCCGAGTCCCCTAGGTCTCCTAGAAGTAATCTAACGATTCCCTAGTCAAGTCCTAGCGATTCCAAAGCCTATTAGTACTGTACTTACCTGCTAGTAATTTCGCATTCCACTTCTAGAGTATATGGTTTTTCGTGCCCCTCGGGCATTTGTGTATACTGTGCTAACTTAAGTATTTTCGTAAGAGTTTTGTTGTGTGCCTAGCACCCTGTCCTCATAAAGAGTACAGGGTTGTTGTGATTCTAATAAATACACTGTTTATTTTCATAACACTTGTGTGGTGTCCTTTCACTGGGTGTTCAAGGGGTAATGTGATGGTAAAACAGCTGGCTTAACACGCCCTCTAGAGTCTTAGCCTTAGACTGCTCGTATCCATGCTACTAGGATAGCTGGTCTATAAGGTTGACTTACAACCAATCATCAATAAGGGTTGTTTGGACTGATATATAGTGATCACTAGAATAGTGAGCACTGCACATCAGGCCAACTTCTCACAGCGTTCATCAGGGCCTTCGGAGCCCTTGCTAGATCTTCTCCACCAGGGCGCAGGGAACATGGAACCATTGTTAACTTTTGAGGAGTCATTGTTTGACATCCTTCTCGGAACGTGGGCATGCCCTCCTTGGGGGACCACGTGGATCGTGCTATGGCACGTCCGCGAGCTCCCACTGACCCCACCTGCTTGACCCTCCATCCTGGGGCTGGAGGACTTGTGCTTCAGGCAGCTCTATCTGAGACTCCTGTTCCATTGCACCCTCCCACTCGGGGTCTCAGTGGTTGGAGTCATATGGCTGCGATGTTTGCATCTGCCAGCTTGGGACTCTGGTCCCTCAACACGTTGTTTGTATTTGCTCGGGCTACATTGCCCTTTGGGATGCTGTTGACGGCTCCTCCCCTCCTTGCTGGGGATCTCTCGTGCCAATCTGGCCCGCCTAATCAGTGATGGCCATGCTACGGCGCACTTTTCAATTCGGTCTGCCATGGACACCACAGACACTGTGGGTCATATTATGGCCAGGTCGGTTGCCATACCCTGCCACGCATGGTTGCGTGATGACGTTTTCCCAGAGCATTTTCAGGAGCGGCTTAAAAAGATATACCCTGGAACGTTCTCCGGTTCCTTGCTTCTTGCAGGACACGGGGTTCGGTTTGTCCCTTCCTGTCCTGTGCAAATTCCTAGTTCTCAAGGAGTGGCTCTGGTCTATGCCTTTCTGCCTCTGGATCTGTGCTTCCCCCCTAATGTTTTTCTGGGTGTGAGTTCTTACTCCCATTATGGCACAGGTGCTTTTTTAGGTGGCATTAATGTGTGTATTCTTCTTGACGCTCTCCATTTTGGTAGACAGTGTCAGTCTTGGGCGGTGTAGGCTTTGGCGCCAGGCATCTGTCTGTGCCTTCTTTCTATCCCTTATGGGTAGTCTTGCGGTCTATGTTTACGCTGTCTCACGGGAGACCAAGATTCTTCCCCCTCGGGGACCTGTTATTTTTTCTGCATTCTTAACTGTTATACAACACACCGGTGCCGTGGTGCTGCTTGCATTACTCCCCTATTTAGGATTTAGTCAATCCACGTACGCGTGTCAACATTGCTCTCTCGTGTGTATATCGTGGATTATACACGCCGCTGGGTGATCGCATACTAAGTCTTTTTTGCCTTGGTGTCAGACATTCTTGCTTACTTTTTCCTTCAGGACAGAGTCCTCTGTATGTTAATAGCCTTGCAGGTTATCCACTCACAGTGGTGCCTTTTAATTCGTTTGGCTGCATGCCTACCTCCTGAGCTTTTGCTCAAATGTGGGCTCCTCTGTCTCTGTTGGCGCTAGGCTTTGCGCTCGGCCCTGCCACTGTTGTCATATGCCCTAGGCTGTACACATTAAGGTGTTTTTTTCTTCCACCCACGGGCCTCATGCTGCGGCTCCGGTTATTGGGCAGACCGTCTCCCGACGGTCCCATTCCTTGTGGCTTCCACTGTGGTGTGTGTTCGGGCGGTATGCTCTACCGTTGTCATATTATTTTGACCCTTGGTACTTCGTTCCTCTTGGGTTATAGAGACCGATGCCTGGATCCTTCTTGAAGGTCACGCTGCATTGTTTCTTACGTTGGCACGGAACTTTTTCCTTTCGTCTTTGTCTGGGCCTTTTCACTCTTTTGCGTTGAAGAACAGTGTGCGAATGCCTTCGGTCTTCAAGACGTGTACTTCTTGTGCACGTCCGATGTTGGCGACGAACCCTCACCCTATCTTTATGTGGTATTTGGGCAAGCGCCATGACTCTACGGACTGTGACGCTTGTCAGCACCTCAAACCGAAGTCCAGGCGGGAGCAACGGATGAAATTGCTGTCGGCATGCTTGTCCAGGTCGGTCTCGTCCCCGCGTCCGTCCCCTACCTAGGAAGCCAGGAGCTGCCGATTCAGACTGCTGCATCGCCCTTCGCCGCGGCCCCATGAGCATCGCTCGCCAGCTGGTAGGTCCTGTAGCTTGTCTCCGAGGTCTTGTCCTCGTTCGGCGGAGGGCGCAGGTTCCCCTCCCCGCCGTTTCCTGGCATCTGGGCAAGTAGGGCCCAAATGAAAGCCTACGCTGCGGCTCTGCAGGCTTCTTTGGCCCCCCTTCTCTCCCTGAGACGTCCGCTGAGCCCTTGCCTTTCGTGGGGCCTTCCATGGAGTCTCCGGTGGCTTCGGTACCGGCGCAGACGAGTTCAGCTTCAGGTTGTGGTCGAGGGGCCCTGCGACATTCCGCTCTTTGACCCACGGTGTCCCTGCATTGCCGCAAATCCCTTTGGAGCTCCCTGTGGCGTCGCAGGGGATCGTCGGGACTCAGGACTCGTCTCAGAGTCCCCTTCTGTCCTCTGGGCAGGCGGCTGCCTTGCCAGAGGCCGGGCTGCGCCTTTCCGGTGCCAACGGCTTTCCTCCCCGGTCCTGGCAGTGCCGCGTGTGGAAGCCGGGGCATGGGGCACCTTCCCGCGCCCCCTTCGGTCTTCTACGCAGGCGACTGCCTTGTGTGAGGTCGAGCCGGTGCCTTTTAAGTGCCTTTCACTAGCTGACCCGGTGCCTTTTCAGTGCCTTTCACTAGCCGAACCGGCTCTGACCCCGCCTCATTCTCCTAGAGAGCACATGGTGGTGGTCGACTCGGCGCCCCCGATGGCCACTCAGGTGCCGATCGACATCGCGCCTGTGGCGTACTCCACGGCGATGGGCCGGCGTTGGGTCCGTGACTAGTCTCCAGAGGTTCCTTCCTCCCCGGAGGTTTGTCATCTTCTGGTCTCTTCTTCTCCAGAGACGGGGACGCCGTGTTCCTTTTTCACCAGCGTCTTCCAGGGAGGGCTCCTTGCCGTCCCCGCGGCCTCAACCCTTGGACCCTCTTTTCCGCAGCTTGCTGTTGGATGCTCCGCCGGCTTCTCCGGAGCCCCCTCAGGCCCCCCTCTTGTCCGCGGATCCTCCACTATTCAGGGCCTGACCGTTTATTTCTCCAGCTGGACTTGTGGATGGGCAGCTTTGTTTACAGCCGTCACCCACAGAGAAATTGCTTTCTCCCCAGCGACGCCCTACGGAGGCAAGTGTCGCCTTTGTTCGGGCCATTTCCACGACCGCTGGCATTTTGCGGATGGGTGACCCAGTCACCCCATTCCCTACGGATCATCTGTTGGGTGTTCTCCACCAGGGCTCTGGTGGACGGGAGCTGCTTCTTTCATTCGAAGCTTCGCCCCACAATACTCTTCTAGGGGCGTCCTGCCACGGGTGACCCAGTGCCTCGGCCACTCCTACACCACCACAGTCCTGCTCCGCACGATCCAGTCTGCCTTTCTTTCCACCCTTCTACACAGGACCCTCTTCTGCAGGCTGATTTTCCTTCCTTGCCTTCTGTGTTCTTTCTTCCGTCGTGGGAGGCCCGATGGTTGGATACATGAGGGCGTAACATCTTTGCTTCCTCCAGTGCTGCTTTGCGGGCGCTCAACACGCTGTGTTGGCCAGTGCTGCCTCCAGTCGGTTGGATTCTGTGGATTCCCTTCGGTCTCATGTCTCCCACGCAGGTGCCCGCGCTGATCTGCAACACCATGTGTTGGATGGTCAGGAGTTGGCCGCGTTTATTCTCTGTGCGGCCTTGGCTGTTGCTCTTAGCCGTGCTATGGCCAGCTCTGTGGCTCTCCGTCGCTGTGCTTGGTTGCAGAATGGTGTTTTCCTGAGAATATATGGGAGCGTCTGGTTGACCTGCCTTTTGATAAGGTTGTTTTAACACCCACGCAGGCTCTGCCATTCAACGGCTCCTTGCGGGGCTCCGTCCTCCTCCCCCTCCGTAAGCTTGGCTTGTTGGTCCTCCAGTGCTTTATGGGAAACGTTATCCCACTTTTTTTCTGGAATATAGTGTTTCGGTTGAAGTGTCTGTGTGTTGTGTGTGGTTTGACGTGCCTTCGGGGTCCTTAGGTTGGACCCTCTGTACTGTTGGATGCTGGTACAGCCCCTTTGACAATTGTGTATTTTTTGGCTGATTGATAAGCCGTCTGTGGTTCTAACCGCAGGGCCTTTATGTTCTTGTCCTCTGATGCGGGTTTTTTTCCCCTAAGAGTGGTTCCCATGCTTTCTTTGGACATGTCCTACCCTAAGTGGGGTATTTGTAGCTATTGTATAGCTCTTTCCTACGCTGGGAGGGTGTGGTCTCCCTTTTTGGGCTCCTCGCCTTTCCTGGCATTGTTTTATACCGCTGGTGCGGTCTCTTAGATTTTGTCTGGGCGCAGCTTGCGCTGCTCCAGGTTCTGTCCTCTTCAGTATCCACTGCATCACTGGACCGGCTTTGGTATGCCATATACGGCGTTGTATTGTGATGTTTCCTCTCTTTTTCTCCTGCGCATTGGCTGCTGGCTGACTGCTTAGGTCTGTCCTACGTATTCCTCTTCTGGCTGGTCCCACTTCTTTTCGTGGGTCGGTTTGTGCCTGGCATGGTCTTCCTTTGGAAGTTGTTCTGTTTTTTCCAGGCCTTTGCCTTCGTCTTGTGCTCAGCTTGCTCTGGGTGCACTGTTTCAAGATATTGCCGGCTGCACACGCCTGCTCTTTCTGGTCCACTACTGTATGCCTTGGCGCTTGTACTCCTGCCCCTTGTTCTGCTGGGGCTTTGTGTGGCGGTGTCTTGCTTTTCACGCCTGCTTTGTGGAGCCGTTTCTACCTTGTCCGCTGCCTCAAGGCAGATGCCTATTCAGCTTCCCAGTCACTGCAGCAAGCTCTGCCTCGGTTTGTACCTCTTCTCTCTGGAGTTTGAGGTGGTTCTTCCACCCTTGGTACTCCTCTGGCGTTATCTGTCCCTCTGGGGTCTGCCTTTCTTGTCGCCATTACATGTCCCCTGCTGGGGCTCTGTTTTTCTACTGATGGGGTTCTCTCGCAGGCCCTCCTTCCCTCTGGGAATGGCTAGGGTATCTATTCTATGTTTAGGAATCTGCGGTTAGTAGTCTCTATCAGATGTACAAGTTACTCACCTTCGGTAACGGTGTATCTGGTAGAGACTGTTCTAGCTGCAGATTCCTTCACGACCCTCCCTCCCACCCTGTTCAGCGATGACATTCAGCTTGGTCTTCTGCACTCGCCTACTTCTGGATGGTTTTGTCTTCTGCGAGTGCCTTCTTTCACTGCCTCCCTAGCGGGATGCTTCGTTCGGTTTCTTTGCACCACTCTTTCCTTTTTGATATTGGTTGGTGGGTTCATGGGTACTTCTGCATCCCTGCACCCTGGGCTTCCAGTGTGGGGCCTACTCATGCTCTTCTACCCTTTTTCATTGCCTTGAATTTCTGACTCCTCTGCGGTCCTCTGAGTTGGGGTATCTTGGCTGTACCTCAGCCTTTAGCTCCTTACAGGGACTGCTGCGCCTCTTCTTGCTGGTGTGGTCTTGGGGCAATTTGTTGTTACTCTTCTGTTCTGGCCCTGTTGTCCTTCACTGTTAATGGACTGTGGTTACAGGCCTCTTTCGTCTGCTGTGATATTTTTCATATGCTTTCCTGCTCCACAGAGCATATTGTGTTTGCTTGCAAGGTTGCTTAGCAGTAGCTCTGCTCTTACCTGACTTTGTGCCACAGTGCCTGGCACTTCCCCGACTGAAGCGGTTTCCCTCCATTAGTTTCTTCCTTTTTTGTTTCTCTGATTTTTTCGCATACTGTTCTATATTCTCACAGTTTTGGTTTGTGATGGCTCCGCGTTGTGGCGCGGAAAAGTTCCCAGAAGAAATCTGATGTCGGCGCGCCGGGGTGGGGCATATGTGACCTTGCTGACGTCATGCTCGCGGACAATGTCAGGGCGGAGTCACGTGGCACCACCCCCCGGCGTGCAGAGATGCAGTGGCAAAACTTTTCCGGATCCAGTCTCACGCCTGGGGATAATTCTACGTTAAGGAATCTGCAGCTAGAATATTCTCTACCAGATACACCATTACCGAAGGTAAGTAACCTGTACTTTTGTCGCTACACTTCTTTAAACATGTGCAGATTTTTTAGTGCAACAGTATTCCACGCAGGCCTGGCCTCATTCAGGCTGCCTGGTGCTTGACCTGGAAAAAGCCTTTGACTCGCTGGAGTGGCCTTACTTGGCGTCTGTACTGGGTAAATACGAACTGGGTTAATGCTAATTGAATATGGTTCACTTACTATATCAACAGCCCTCTAACCGGGTTCGTACAGGCAGATCTGAAAGAGACATGTTAGTGATAGATTCCTTTGATAGATTCCTTACTTTAGAATATCCCCAGGTGTCAGACTGGATCCGGAAAGTTTTGCTTAGCAGTACACCTGCGCGTCAGTAGGTGGCGTCCTGCATCTCCGCGTCAGTAGGTGGCGTCGTATGCGCCGACATGACGTCACGGAGACTACTTGGGTGCCACCCATGCGCGCTGGCATCAGTTCTTTCTTTTTCCGCGCCAGTAAGCGCAGATCCGGTTGGAGCACGTACCCTAGTCATTTTTTGACTATCTTTTTGAGACTTTTGTCTCGTGTTGGTTTTCTCTGGTGCTGGTAGGGATGCCTGGTTTTACATCTTGCGGGACCTGCCGTAGCAATATGTTGGTGGCGGACCCTCATGACGTCTCTACTGCCTGGAGCGCGACCATGACTCCCGGTCCTGTCTGGACTGTAGGGCTATGGTCCTTAAGGCCCTGAGGGAACGGCGCCGGAAGCTGTTTGAAGTTTGGCACTCGTCCCCGCACCGTTAAAGATACAGGGGACGTTCCCGTGACCGCTTGCGGAGTCGTCACCACCATTCCTCTTACCCTTCGCATTCGGGTAAGAAACTACACAAAAAGAAGTCGAAGAAGCGTTTTTGCTCTCCGACGTCCCCCTCGTCGGTCCCCGGAAGCGGAAGACAATCCTGCATCAGAGAAGAAATAAAACCTGCGGCAGAAACCACAGAAGGCTTAGGAAGCAACCAAAAGGAACACTTTGCCAAAAGTAGGGCTAAACCACCTGAAGAGGTAGGCCAACCCAGGACCCCGAGGGCACAGTTTCCCTCACAGAAATTGTAACGGTCACCCCAACACCAGATTACAGGAGCAGTGGGATAACACCTCCCACTAAGACCTGGAGGGTCAACAAAAACCACCTACTGAGGAGGAGGACGGAGCGCCGCAAGAAGACGCTGAATGGCGGAGTCCGCATGAGTGTTAAACAGAAGAACCCCGTCAAAGGGTAGATCGACCAAGCGTTCCCTGATATGTTCAGGAAAAACAGCATCACGTAGTCAGGCATGGCGACGCAGAGCCACCGAAGTAGCCATAGCACGGCTGAGTATCGGCAACATCCAAGGCTGCACGAAGAATAAATGCGGCCAACTCCTTACTATCCAACACATGGCTCCGTAAGTCGGCATGGGCGCCCTCACGAGAGACATGAGAAAGAAGGGACTCCACAGAGTCCCACAAACTGGAAGTAGCCCTGGTCAATACACACAAAGTATTAAGCGCCCGCAAGGCAGCGCTAGAAGAAGCGAAGACATTACGCCCCCATGAGTCCAACCATCGGGCCTCCAGAGACAGAGGAACCAACCCAACAGACAAACATGGAAGGGCATTCCGCAGAAGAGAACCTTGAGCAAAAGGGTGGAAAGAAAGACAAACCAGGTCCTGCGGAGCAGGGCGATGACTATTCAGGAGTGCCCGAGGCACCGGATCACCCATAGCAGGGCGCCCCCTTAAGAGTATTGTGGAGTGACTCCCATCCACCAGAGCCTTGGTGGAGAAGTTCCAAAAGGTTGTTCGTAGTAAACGGAGCGACAGGTGCACCCCTCCGCGGAATACCAGTGGCCGTGAAATGGCCCGAACAAACGCAACACTAGCCTCCATAGGGCGCCGAGGAAGAGAAAAGTTCTTCCGTGGGTAATGGCTGCAGACTGAGTCGCCCGTCCCCATGTCCAGGGGGAAGCGGCCAGCCCCGAAATAGTGGGGGGGTCCACATATGAATGGGGAACCTGAGGAGCACCAAGAAGCGGAGAGGCTGGGGGGGGGAAGCCATCCGCGAGCCACGGAAATAAGGGTTCGAGGATTTAGGCCGGTCGGCGGGTGGGGGGGGGGGGAGGTAGAGGAGCCCTCCCTGGAAGATGCCTAAGAAAAGGCGACAACACGGCGCCCTGTCCCTGGGGAGGAACACACCAACAGATGGCCAGCATCTAGAGAAGAAGGGACCTCAGGAGACGACTCCAAAACCTGATGCCAGCGCGGCTCCTTGGAGTCCGCCAACGGTTCGAGGATGACGTCAATCGGCGCTGGAGGGGGCACTCGTGGCGCCAGGTGGGGCGGGGTCAACGACAGAACGGCAAGGCAGCGGCGCCGAAAAGACGCCAACTCGGCGTCAGGCGGGGCAGCCGCCCGCGCCGAGGACCAAAGGGGACTCTGAAAGGCATCCCAGGTCCCTGCCTCCACCCGTGACACCACTGGAGCCGGGGAGGAAGGCTCCTGGCGTCTGCTCGGCCTCTCGTGAGGCAGCTGCCTGCTCAGAGGACCGAGCGAGACTCTGGGGCAAGCCCGAAGTCACGGCTGTCTCCTGCGATGCCACAGGGAGCCCCGTAGGGATTTGCGGCGAGGCAGGGGTACGAGGCGCCGAAGAGGGGAGCCCCGAAGGACCGCACCTCGACGGCAACCCCCCCTCCTACGACCTGTAAATTCCGGAACCGCCGGCGACTCCGCAGAAGGCCCTGTGTGAGGTAAGGGTTCCACGGATGTCTCAGGAGGTGGAGGAAGGGCCAAAGAAGCCAGCAGCGGCGCCGTGTATGCTGTCATTTGGGCCCTAGTCACTTCTGTGCCGGAAAAGCGCATGTCCCGGGAGGAGCAGGCACCAGCCATGAAAGGAGGACAAGTCCTCGGAGATTAACAAAAAGACCTACCAGCCGATGAGCCACGCCCTTGGGGCCGCGGCGAAAGACGAAAACAGCAGTTCTGTGCCTTTGAGGTA
This sequence comes from Lissotriton helveticus, assembly GCF_964261635.1. Classification (NCBI taxonomy): domain Eukaryota; kingdom Metazoa; phylum Chordata; class Amphibia; order Caudata; family Salamandridae; genus Lissotriton; species Lissotriton helveticus. The sequence continues at coordinate 13,680,680 of NC_136071.1, forward strand.
GGGGACGGTCGCTGGGATGACATCGACCTGGATAAGCGCGCCGACAGCAACTTCATCTGGCACCGGGACTTAGGCTTAAGATGTTGGCAGGTGTTGCAGCTCTGAGTCGTTGTGTTCACCTAGGCACCACATGCAAATTGGGTGAGGGTCCGTCGCCGACATGGGACGCGAACAGGAGGTACACGTCTTGAAGCCCGAAGGCATTCGCACACTGTTCCACTAAACGCCAAGCGTGTAAAAGAATAGGAGGCTCGAAAATAGGCCAGAACATAATCCAGATCCGCGTTGCACGCAGAAATGAGAAAAAACTGACGTAGGCATGCCGGGTCGTGAATTATGTATCCTCGCTGACGTTCGGAACGCAGACGACGTCCGGGCGGAGTCACGTGTTGCTGTCCCCCCGGCACGCAGGGATGCTGTGGCTAAAAGTTTTCTGGATCCAGTATCACGCCTGGGGATAATTCTACGATAAGGAATCTGCGGCTAGTAGTGTATCAGATGCAAGAGTTCCTTGCTGCCATGGACCGACTGTTTAGGCCTCATGCTCCCACTGGTGCACTCTCGAGCTGCGGTCAAGTCCTTGGGCCTTTCCACCATGCGCCTGGCCACGTCTACCTTTCATTCCTTTCGTGGCCATGGCAGAGGTGCCCCTGCTCGTTCGTTCAGCCAAAAGCCTGCACAGAACCAATCTCAGCACGCCTGTTGGCGTGGAGGCCGTCTGGGTGGCTCCGGAGGCCAATGTGAGGGTCAGCCCACCTCCGCCCCTGTGATTTCCACCTCGAAACCTTCCGAGCTTCAGGGCGCACACCATGCCGGTGGGTGGCAGGATTCAACATCACCGTACCCACTGGCATTCTGTCACTTCCGACAGGTGGGTGCTTCAACTCGTCTGGAGGGGTTACTCCATCCCCTTCGAGTCTACCCCCCAGCCATGCTACCTCGGTTCCACCGCATGTCCGGGGATCACTTTGAGCTTCTCCAACAGGAAGTTATGGCCCTCTTGGCCAAGGGGGCCCATCAAGTGCGTTCCTGGGCCAGAAGTAGGATGTGGTTGTTATTCCCACTACTTTCTGGTCCCCAAGAAAGACAAGGGGGGCCTGCGCCCCATCTTGGACCTCCGGGACGTCAATTGTTTCCTCCTGAAGGAGAAATTCAAAATGCTGACTCTGGCTCAGGTCCTGGCTGCTCTGGAGACTGGATGATAGCTTTGGACTTGCAGGACGCTTATTTTCACATCCCCGTTCTGCCGGCCCACGGGCATTACCTGCCGTTCACGGTAGGCCAGGAGCATATGCTCCCTTTCGGCCTTACCAGTGCCCCTCGGGTTTTCACGAAGGTGATGGCGGTGGTCACAGCTCATCTGCACAGGTCAGGGGTGTCAGTCTTCCCCTACCTCGATGACTGGCTTTTGAAGGCGGGCTCGTCCCAGGCAGTAGTCGCCCACCTCCAGAGTAAGGCGGACCCCCTACATTTGCTGGGGTTCTCAATCAATGTGCTGAAGTCGTACCTGAGTCCCTCTCAAAAACTAACCTTCATCGGAGCGGTTCTGGATTCAATGCTGTTTCAGGTTTATCCTCCCGAGCAGCGAGTCCGAAATATTCCGGCTGTGATTCCGCTCTTTCAGCCTCTATCCTGGGTTTGTCAGGAGGGCCTCCTGATGGCCTCCTGCCTCCTGCTGGTGACACATGCCAGAAGACATATGCGGGCTCTGCAGTGGGACCTGAAGTTCCAGTGGGCACAGCATCAGGGCAACCTGTCCGATCACGTTCAGATCTCAGAGGGCGCTGCACGACAGTTGCAGTGGTGGCTCACGAATCACGATTGGGTCAGTGGCAGATCCCTCTCCCTTCCCCAACCGGAGCACACAGTGGCGACGGATGCTTGGGATGTGGAGGCCACATGAGCGAGGCGGAGATCAGAGGTCTCTGGTCTCCGGTGGAGTCCCGGCTCCATATCAACCTTCTGGAGCTGCGGGCGAGCCGGCTTGCACTGAAGGCATTCCTTCCCTCTGTCCGGGGAAGTGTAGTGCAGGTGTTCACGGACAACACCACCGCCATGTGGTATTGCAACAAACAGGGCGGGGTGGGATCGTGGACCCTATGTCAGGAGGCTCTACGCCTTTGGACATGGCTGGAACATCAAGGCATTACCTTGGTGACTCAACACCTGGCAGGTTGTCTGAACGCCAGGGCGGACGAACTCAGGCGCCGGTGCATGGTGGATCACAAATGGCATCTGAACTCGGACGTGGTTCAAGGTCTCTTTCTGCAGTGGGGAGACGGTCTTTCACCCGAACCTGTCCATCCTCCACGCATGGAGATTGAGCGGCGACAGTTGACACCTTTCGATCTTCATCCCGAAGTCTGTGATGTCATTCTGGCAGCCAGGCGTCCCTCCACCAAAACGGTATACACCTGCAGGTGGAACAGATTTGTGGCATGGTGCACAGTGAAGGCTGTGAATCCCCTTTCTGCCCCTCTTTCTGAGGTTCTTCTGTTCCTTCTCTCTTTGGCCCCGCAGGGCTCTGCTCAGGGCACTAACAGAGGTTATCTTTAGGCCATCTCCGCCTTTCTACGGCTTCCAGATCAGCCTTCTCTTTTTAAGTCCCCGGTTAACCGTTTTCTTAAGGGCATTACGCATACGTTTCCACCCGTACCCTTCATAATGCCTCAATGGGATTTAAATCTTGTCTTGACCTTTCTGATGTGCGCTCCCTTCGAGCCCCTTCATAACTGTCGTTTGCATCTTCTTACTCTCAAGACGGCTTTCCTGGTAGCCGTCACCTCTGCCAGAAGAGTGAGTGAGCTCCAGGCACTTTCTTCCAAACCTCCTTTCCTTTCTGTTCATCCGGACAAGGTGGTTTTAAGGACCCATCCTCCTTTCTTGCCAAAGGTTGTCACGCCCTTCCACATTGGGCAGACCATGAACTTTGCCCACCTTCTTTCCGCCTCTGCGCCTTCAAGGGAAGACGAGAGGCTCCACCGTCTGGACCCAAAACGTGCGCTCGTATTCTATCTGCAGCGTACACAGCAGTTCCGGGTGGATGATCAGCTTTTTGTTAGCTACGTGGGCGCCCAAAAAGTTTGGGCTGTGCACAAATGGACCATCTCCTGGTGGGTTGTTCTGTGCATCAAAGCATGTTACTCCTTGGCTAAGAAGGAGCCTCCTGTGGGGCTGCGTGCCCATTCGACCAGGGCAACTGCAGCCACTACTGCCTTAAGACGCGGCGTTCCCTTGCAGGACATTTGTCAGGCAACTACGTGCACCTCGCTGCACACGTTTACCAAACACTACTGCGTTGACAGTCCGGTCCGGAGAGACGGCTTCTTTGGCCGTTCTATGCTCCGTGACTTTCTGGTGTAATCTTGTTCGCAGACTAAATACCGGGGTTGGTATTGCTGGGGTATCTATTCTAAGGTAAGGAATTTATTACTAATGTGTCTCTTTCAGATGCACAAGATACTACTTGTGTAACGATATATCTGTAAGAGACATTAGTGATAGATTCCTTACCGCCCCACCCCTCCTCCCCGTTCTGCGAACTGATTACTAGGGTTAAGATCATACCCTTGTAGGGCCTTAGTTCTATGCACCAATGGTCAGTATCTTGCATGGCTCTGCGTTTCAGCATGGAAAGTTGTGTACAGAATTGATGTCAGCGCGCATGGGTAGCGCCTAAATACCCTCCGTGACATCATCTCGGCACTGACGCCAGTGACGGACGCGGAGCCGCAGGACGCCACCTAATGAGGCGCAGGGGTACTGCTAAGCAAAGCTTTCCGGATCCAGTCTGACGCCTGGGGATATTCTAAGGTAAGTCTATCACTAACTAGTGTCTCTTACAGATATATCGTTACACAAGTAGTAACTTGTACTTCTGGGTCATGACTGTGCCCACTATTCTCAGGAAGTGGGTGTAGTCACCTTTGTGGTAGGTAGCCCATTGGCTACTACCTCGTACTCCCCTAAACACCCCTAAATTGAGTATTTAGGAGTCCCACCAACACCAGGCCCACAGATTAGAATTCCTGCGAACTGAAGAGGACAAAGAGGAGACACCGCAAGAACCAAGGACCTGCACATAAACTGTGCTCCTTAATAATTGCAAAGACCCAACTCATCCTCCCCAACACTTGGAGTGCTGTCCAGCACTTCGACAACCAGCTATCATCTCCCCTGAGGTGGAGGAGCCATCCCGCCTGCATCTACAGGCACCGACTACATCTGCCCATTTCACTGTCCTGCTGTGTATTGGGCATGCCAAGGAAGCCTCACTTCAGGAGGGGAGGGCTTTGTGGCTATAGGTCAGCTCAATCTGTCGAGTTTCGAGACACTAGACACTCCGTGAAATATCCTGCACTAATACAGAGTTTACAGTGGCACCTGCACTAGCCAATTCTTTTGTGTGCAGCCTGGACACCACTCCCTTGGAAGTCTTCCGACACATCTGGGACATCAGGACAGATGAAACTTGCAACCAGAGTGGTCCTGCTGTTTTGTTTTTCTTCATCCTGCAGATCTACCGACAACCGTGAGAGCCTTGAACACCACTGACCAGCCAGCCAAGACCCTGATGCACCTGTGCTCCACTGCCCGGGTCCACCATTTCTGACTGTGTTCCCTTGACCTAGGGGTTCCCACTATCTTAACCCTCCTTTGGGTTCATCCTGGCTTGCTCTGAAGTCCTTTCTTGCGGCCCTTGTTTTAAGTCCCATTGACTTCAACGGTGTAACGCTCGAGGTTACCATTCAGATCAGCACTGCTGCACCCAGACACCCCAGGGCAGGTAAAGCGAAACTGCTGGTGGTACTTTGGACCTTGTCCCCCTAGCACCTTAAGTTTCAAGGGCACCTCTGAATTCTGTTTGCAAGTACCAGTTTGCTATCTGTGTTTTTCTCTCATAGGTTAAGATTGTAGCATTCAAGGCTTATGCTTCAAAACTGTTCGAGCAATTTTTCTTGTGAAACGATCTCTCCGCTTGTACTTCAGTGATTTTAAAGATCTTGGTTTCTAAATTCCTATATATTGGTGTCAGATTTCTTATTGAGTGTGTGAACAATTTGACTGTGTGTACACCAAATGCTTAACACTCCTCTCTGATAAGCCTGAGCTGCTTTACCACACTAACACAAAGTACTTGGGACTATTAAGGTTAGCCCTGTAAACCCACTAGTGGTCGTTCGAACTTTTTGAATGGTGTGCCCTTACATTGGCATCACTACATAAAAAGCCAGCTTGCTCCTATGTGCTACTGTACTTGCCTTAGTGAAATGGTTTTCGATTGCAAACTACCAAGTAAGGTTAAAACCAATAAATTCAAATAGTTGTGTGTTTCTGTCTGCTGTAAGGCAACACTTTGGGAAGGAGCCCTGTGCCTCAAACTCCATGAAACTCCATCCAAAAGGTATTCTTTGTAATAAAGTATAAAACCCAGAAGTGGTATAGAAATATGTTAGCGAGCTCAGACTTTTGAAGGACCCAGAGTTATTTTTGTAATGGGGAATATTGATAGGCTTGCAAGTTTTTGTTGTGTATGTTGCATCCTTAGTTGTACAATAGCATTTCGCAATATGAGAAAGTGAGGCTTATTAAATTCCGTTGCAGTGTCGCTTTAGTGTGACAGTTGGACCATAGCTAGCATTTAGTCATACCAAATATCAAAGAAAATGGGTTTAATATGAATCGCAAAATGGAGTAAAGTGCAGCTGCTAGACTATTTCAGAGCAAGGGTGTTATTGCCAGAAAGGCAGTGATCCAGTCTTGTATTCGTATCTCATGATAATTGATGGCATTCAAACATCAATAGCCTGTAAATACTGCCTAGTAGGCGAGAACTTTAGCATGTACTCCATTTCAAGGATTTCTGAATGTTTTGTGGAATTCCAGTGGCTGCAAGGCGTTATGCAGTTAGGGGGTCCCTTCATGGCCAGGGAGTTAAGCCCTAGGTGTCTTGTTACCGTGCATTACTGCTAAGATGCACCACTGTCTCTATCTGGCACTTTTGCTATCCTAGATTTTTCACTTATCTGCAGTGGAAGGAGCATTCATCAGAAGTTGTAGGCCTAGTAAGAAAGTTCAGATGTATAACAGTGTGTAGATTCTAGATTTTCCTTTGTACCTTTCTGTATATCTACGCTGCTCATCTTGTATTGTTCTGGGTTTGGATTTCGCAGGTCTTGGCTCAGCAGAGGGCTGAGCAGCAGCGGCGGGAGCTTGCCCAGAGTATCACCTCGGAAACACCCATGGACCCAGTCACCTTCATCCAGACCCTACCATCAGACCTCCGGCGCAGCGTGTTGGAGGACATGGAAGACAGCGTGCTGGCTGTCATGCCACCTGACATTGCTGCAGAGGCCCAGACTTTGCGGCGAGACCTGGAGGCCAGACAAAGGCAGCTCATGCATGAGAGGCTCTTCGGACATAGCAGTACTTCAGCACTCTCTGCCATCTTGCGCAGCCCAGGTAGTGGCTATTCCAAACTTAGCATATGTTTTAAGTAATGGTCCGCATTCAAACACAGTAATTGTCCTGCTCTAACCTCAGATTCCTCGCGTTGTGAATATTCCCACAGGCGTCGAACTGGATCAAGAAACTAAAAAGCAGTACTGCTGTGCCCCGATTGATGGCGTCCTGTGGCTTCCCATCGACGTTTTGCTCCAGAAGTGACGAGCAGGCCCCATATAAGCCCCTCCAAAGTGTGTTGACGTCCGTTCCCTTCTCTTTATTCCTTCAGACATGGATCCGGAGCTCTTCTCCTCTCATCTGAGTAGTTTTCTCCCCAAAATGTTACTTTTTAGCTGTGAATAAGGGAAATGTCACCCCACAAAAAACTACAGGGTTTAAACCTTGTACTGACTGTCACAAGCAAATGTCTTTGGCCGATCCCCACAAGGTATGCCTGGGATCAGAGAGCAAGTAGAGGGTCTTCAAAGACTGCACCCATTTGAATCCAAACAGTCAAGTACAATGTGCAGCTTAGTCACTGCACTGCTGGCCACCACTTCTTTAAAACCACTTTAGTATGTTTGTTTCAACCCACACCCACTCTGTAGAAGCTTGATTAGACATTTTCTGAATGGGTGGCAAGACATCAATTCAAACTCTACGCCCTCCCATTTCTTTCCACCTGGCCTCAGCTTTTACCACCATCAGCACAGCTGGTTGCGGAACACATGCCCATTTTACAATGGGACGTGAGACTTATCTGAAAAAGAAACAGTTAATTCTAGATTCCTTACTTTAGAATTACACCCATCAGACTGGATTCTGAAAGTTTTTAATCAGCCGTACCTCTGCGTGTCGGTAGGTGGCATCAGGCGACTCCGTCGTTGTGGTCCTTGGGATGACGTCGCGGTAGCTACATAGATGCCGCCCTCGCGCGCTGACATCAATTCTTTCTTTTTCCACACCAGCCAGCGCGCATCCGGAGAGAGCGGTACCTACAGTCACTTTTTGACTCACTTTTTTGCGACTTTTGTCGACTTCGTTTTTGAGTCTCAACCGACTCCTGGTGCACAAGGGATGCCCGGCTTCAAGGCATTCTGTTCTTGTAACCGACTGATGTCGGTGGCGGATCCGCACCATGTGCGCCTCTACTGCCTGGAGCGTGACCATGACCTCAAGCTGTGCTCCAATTGCCGAACCATGGCTCTGAAGTCTTTACGGGAGTGGTCCCGAAATCTCCTTCTGCCCCAGCTGTCTGCTTCGCGTTGCTCAAGGTCCCGGTAGTGTAGGAGGTCGAGAGACCGAAGTCTTCGCACTCTGGGTTAGGTAAATCGAAGCACAAGAAGAAGTTGAAGAAGCATTGTCACTCTTTGATTTTCCCTCATTCGTCGGCCGACGCGACAAAGGTTTCGGGTGGTGCCACTGCCGTGTGTGGAGCCTTCAGGGTCGACTCCAGCCTTCCTGGGAGCGAACCCTGCCCAGCTTCGTCAAATATTTACAAAGCGATGTACGCCATCTTTGGTCAGCCCGACTCCACCGGGGCCCGACTTGGCTGGGGCCCTAGGCCTTTGACGCCGGCGGCTTTGGCCTCCGAACCGCAAGGCCCCTTTGGATCCAGGCCTGGATCCGGATTGGTGCCGGTCAACATTGTTACACCTCCGCCGATTCCACCGGCACCACATCCGACACCGGTTGGATCCCCAGCCTGTGTTGACCTGGCTTTCGTCCTGAAGTGGACACGGAGCCGGACAGACGCCGGATCCCGCGCCGATGGGTACTTTTGTACTGGTGTTCCACCCTGGCCATTTTCCGTCAGATTGGCAGCCAGAGGAGGGTGAGGGAGACTGGGAGGGGTCTGGTGGCCCGTTGACAGACCAGTTGGAGTACAATGCAGACTGGAGAGAGGAACTGAGGGATGCCAGTGGTCTGGATACCTCCCCAGACCTAGGCATCTTGTCTCCTCATACAGTGGTTACAGAGGAAGGAGCGTCATACGCACTGGTGTTGCGTAGGATGGCCGAGGCTCTCCACCTCAAGCTACCTACGGTGGCAATCTGAAAGAAACAAGTTAGTTATAGATTCCTTACCTTACAATTACCCCCAGGCGTCAGACTGGATCTGGAAAGTTTTTAATCGGCTGTACCCCTGTGCGTCGGAAGGTGGCATCAGTCGACTCCGTCGTTGTGGTCCTTGGGATGACGTCGCAGTAGTTAAATAAATGCCGCACTCGCACGCTGACGTCAGTTCTTTCTTTTTCTGGGCCAGCCAGAGCAGATCCAGAGAAAGCGGTACCCCCAGTCACTTTTTGGCTGACTTTTTCTGGTCTTTTGTCGACTTTGTTTTTTTAGTCCATCGACTCCTTGTGCACGAGGGATGCCCGGCTTCAAGGCATGCGGTTCCTGTAACCGAATTATGTTGGTTACGGATCTGCACAGCGTGTGCCTAAGATCGAATAGAGAGACCAATGCCACACTTGCTTCTACTCGCATTCATTTGCTGAGATTTTCGCTGCTAATCTTGTAACTTGCATCAATTTTAACGCTCCTTTTTTCTTAACCTGGTTTTAATTGAATGTGATTCATTACTTATCACCTGTTTATTTGCTTATTTGCACTGACAAAGACGATATCTAAATCCTGCTTACCCGCACTTTACAAATACTTTGCACTTGACTCGCTATTCGAGCGAGGCTTGGATTCCCCTCCTTCATTCAGTTGCGAGCGCCATTTTGGCAGGGGGTGATTTCTGGCCATTCGAGGGCGCCATATTGGGAGGTGCTCTAGTGTTGGGCTGTCCTGCACTTGCCTGCCTACTTTAACTGGGCACTGCATTCGCACAGCTAGCGCGCTCAGCGGGCGCCCCAGACGGGAGCTCGTCCGCGCACAGCGCCAGCCGCACTGCCGGTCTGAACAGCAAACAGAGGAGTAAGCTTTACTCCTGAGAAATGCTGCTAAGTTTGGGTAAGAGGGATAATTGGGGACGTGAGCTCTTGCCAACTTAAACGGCAAATGAAAAGCACATTTTGTGCGGACTAATCAACAGCCGCTCCCTAGTTAAACACCACACAGAGATTTCAATGGTGATTGAAGATTCGAAAATGGACACACTGTTTCTAACGGAAACATGGACAAAGGCAGAGTATATTGTGGAACTGGCTCTGGCCTGCCCAGCCGGCTATAACATCTTGCATAAACAGAGATTAGAGGGCAGAGAGGTAGGGATGATATTTCGGGAATGTGAGAAGTTGGCCTGATATATAGTGCTCACTATTCTAGTGATCACTTTGTATCATACCAAACAACCCTTATTGATGATTGGTTGTAAGTCAACCTGATAGACAGCTATCCTAGTAGCATGGATACGAGCAGTCTAAGGCTAAGACTCTAGAGGGCGTGTTAAGCCAGCTGTTTTACCATCACACATACCCCTTGAACACCAAGTGAAAGGACACCACACAAGTTGTTATAAAAATATAGGATATTTATTAATAACAAGTCTACCTGAACTCTTTATGAGTCAGGGAGCTAAGCACAGTACAAAACTCTTACGAAAATACTATAAGTTGCACAATTTACACAAATGCCCGAGGGGCACGAAAAACCATATACTCTAAAAGTGGAATGCGAAATACTAGCAGGTAAGTAACACGATCCAGAGGCTTCAGGACCGCTAGGACTACCTTACTGAACCCTTAGGTTAGGAGCAGGAGGCCTAGGGAACCCGGGTGCAGAGTGGGAACTCTTACGCGGGATGCGGGACAAAGTCTATGGATGCTAGCAGTTCTTAAAGTTACTGTTTCCGGACGAATCCGACTAGGTAGACTAAAAACGAAAAAGGATCTGGACACTAGGAGAGTGAACCTGTGCTGGAGCACCGAAATGCTCGAGTTACCTAGCCCAGGGGCTGCGGCTGCATAGGGTTCAAATGACGTCGGGAATCCTCGTTGTAGTCTATGGAGCCTGAAAGATGATGTTGCTGGCAGGCGACCAGTGAAGAAGTTCGGTGTGATCCAAGGCTGGAACAGTGAAGGAGACCACCTGAAAGCAGAGGGGACTTAGTTCTTAATCACTAGCCAGTGATTTTTGTGGGCACCAGGATGGCACCGGATGAAGTCACCTCGACCAGGTGAGTGGGTGCCGCTGGACTCTGCAGTCACACGGGCCAGGAGGCGTTGTCAGCGTCCAGGCTGGAGGTGTGAGCTGTCCCACGAGGCTGTCGGCGATGCTGGACTCAAGATTTGAGCAACAAACCTTGGCAAAGGCAAGCCCACGCGGTGGAGTCAAAATGGCGTCTGGAGTGGACCAGGAGGGTCCAGGGCACTTCTTGTTGGACAAGAAGCAAGGGCCAGTCTAGGGGACCTAGACCAGCGGTGAAAACGTTGTGGTATGTCGTCAAGAGGGTCACTAGCCAACGGGCAAGTGACCGGACAACGTGGCAAGCAGCAAAGAAGCAGAAGGGCCCCACGCAGACCTCGTGGATGCTGGGGGGCTGAACTTCGGTGCTGGAGCTGCTTAGGGTTAGGGCTTCTCAAACCCCAGTGCACTTACTCGAGGGTCTCTCGGGGGTCGTGCTGGTGAAGCGTCGTGCAGGTCTTGAAGATGGCCGGTCCCACGGGTCTCGTCACACCCACGAATCTCAGCTGGGCTGGATGATGTAGGTAGAGGTCAGAGATGGCAGGGAATCCGGGTCTCGTCGAGCTGGGCAGTCTTGATCCGGAGGATGGACGTGCAGCAAACCGCAAGAGCTTCGATGGTGCCTGCTGGTGCAGGGTGGCTACTCCTTAGCCACAAGGGAGAGTCTTCAGAGATGACAAGAGTTCCTTTCGTGGAAAGTAGTTCAAGTTTCAAGATGATCTAATTTGGGAAGGGGGCCTGCTCCTACCTTTATCCAAAGAAAAGGGGCTGGCACGCGACTAGGTCCTGCCCTATGGGTGGGACCAGGAGGGGGGTGGTTACACCCCTCTCCTTTGTCCGGTCTCTCCCCAGCTCAGGGGCTGGGGTGCCCCAGGAACTGGTTTGAGCCGGCATATGCACAGTGAGCACCGGGGTGCCACTTGCAGTCACCTTCCTTTCAGCCCTGCCTACCTGGGATACACAAAATCCTGTCTGGGATGGTGCTAGCACCACCCCTGACAGGAAACCCTTTGTCCAGGCCTCCGTTGCTGGAAGGACTCCCAGCAGCAGGAGGGCAGACTGGTGTCTCAGTGGCAGCATCCATTTTGTGGAGCTGAGGCTGTGTCTGACTTTAACCGGGGTTCACAGTTACATGTCGTGTCCCTCTAGAAGGGTGGAATGCTAACCCCGTCGCCAGAATTGGCGAGGGGTTAGTATTCCAATTCGTATGACACCTTACTCGACATGTTTTGATAATGCTATGCCAAAGTTAGCATTTAACCGCGAGGATTATAATGCACTTAAGAGTATATGGTATAGCGTTATCATGGAACAGCTATTTGGACTTGGTTCCGCAAGCTGCAAACGGGCTCAGCTCATGCCAGAGCACCATCTCACATAATTCCAAGCACTCTGCCTTCAGGATTGATAAGGCCTGCCATAGGAGTGACCGATAGGAATATATGTGTCCATTTTAGGGTTAGATATAGGTATACTATATCTACAGCAAAGGGTGATTACACCACCTTGCCCCAGCTGTCGTGCAGCCAGTTGTGTCTGTTTGGGTGGCCAGCCAGGGGTGGCATAATACATGCTTCAGCCCCTGGTAGGCCCTGGGTACACCTATGCCCTGGATACCCAAGGTACACTGTACAGGGACTGATAAGGTGGCCCAGTACCAATTGGTAAATGCACCTAGGGTACATGGTTGTAATTTAGAGAGAGAACAGCTAGGCTGTGGGTCTGATTAGCAGGCCCACAGCCAGGGAAAGTCGTAAACCAGTGAAGCAAAAAGCAAAAATCTGGGGTGGCCATGGGATTGCAGACCCCACTCTCCTACAGGGAAGAGATTAACTTTGTGGATCTAAAGGTTGATGCGATTGAAGGTATCGAACTCATGGGGTTCACATTCCAAGAAACAAGTTGTAGCTCATTGACAAGATTGATATGCGACAGGCCCCCAGGAGAGAGTTCACAATTTCAGGCTCTATATTACACTATTACGAATTTAACGCTCTCTCATTCTAGAATTGTTATCCTGGGAGACTTTAATTTAAGAGACGATGGGAGACTGTGTAGCCAACTTAGAGATTTGAAAAATATGTGTACGAATCTTAACCTACAGCAACTGATAAATCATCCCACTCATCAGGGAGGCCATATGCTTGAGCTTCTATTTGCTAATCAAGATGAGGCTGAAGTCCTCAACATAACCCCTCAAAACTGGACCGATCACTTTTTAATTCACCTTATTGTTAAAAAACTTTGTCGTGAGAGCAAAGCCAATCCCCCAGTCACGTACCAGAGAGGGAGAGAATGGTCCAAACTCGAGAAAATTAAGAATTTTGAAATCCCCTCAGGTGTAACTTACTTCAGTCCCATTGATACAGTTGAGGGAAACTACAATACCTACTACACTTGTATAGCCAATATCCTGGACCAGGCGGCTCCAATAAAGAAATTAAAGAATAGGAAGAGAGTCTCAGCCCCATGGTACAATGAAGGGCTGAAACAGCTACGCCTGTCTTGCAAACAGGCGGAGAGGAAATGGAGGAAGAAGTATCTGCCATCCGACAAAAATGAGCTGAAAACAATACAACTGAAATATAAGGAGCTCATTACTAGGTCCAAAGCAGACTTCTACACCGATACTATTATCCAGGCGTCAAATGGGACGAAAGCCCTATTTAAGATAGTGAAGGAGCTCTCCTCACCAACCTGCCTTAATAATAATGTGGTGGCCACACACAGATTGTGTGACGACATTGCCTCCTATTTTGACGAAAAAAATAGTCAAAATTGTCGGCACTCTTCACCCCACGGGTAATAATGAAGTAGATAATAGCCCCTATGAGGCGGAGGTTAAGAACCAGGAGCAAATAGTGACACTGGATAATTTTCAAACATTTACCAACATCTCCTTTACTAATTTAGCCTACACCGTGTCCTCAGGATCACCCACGGACACCTGCCCCACAAAATCTGGAAAACATTCGGACAAGTTACCTTTCCCTGGCTGCGACAAATCTGTAACCAATCTCTGGATACTGGCATAGTTCCGGAGAAGTGGAAACAGGCGGTGGTGACTCCTTTGATTAAAAAACCATCTTTGGATCCAACGAAACCGGCTAGTTTCAGACCCATTTCTCTGCTGCCATTCCCAATTAAAATCATGGAGAAGGCAGTAAGCAAGACACTATCCAACTTTTTGGAGGGCAGGAACCAATTTGGATTCCGCCCAGGGCACGGGACCGAAACGGCCTTGGCCACAATGCTGGATAACCTGTGCATGCGGGCCGACAATGGGAATGCATCTGTTCTAGTGCTTCTCGATATGTCTGCAGCATTCGATACGGTTAGCCACCCTATCCTAGTAAAGAGACTGGAAAGGATAGGGGTGAAAGGGCAGGCCCTGCAGTGGCTGCAGTCCTGTTTAACAGGGAGACATCAAACGGTGTCTATGGTACTGTTTACCTCCAATAAAACTCCTCTAGTGTATGGGGGACCACAGGGCTCAGCGATCAGCCCCATATTATTTAATATCCACCTTCAGCCGCTGTTTCCTATTATTAAATCTTTTGGAGTTGATTTAATAAACTTTGCCGATGATGCTCAGTTAGCCTTCTCTTTGGAAGGCTAACATGCAGTGTCTGGACACTTTCCAACGATGCATGCGTAGTACCGCCAATTGGCTCCGAGAACTCCCTGCAGTTCAACTGTAGTAAGACGGTGGTAGTATACTGTTCTTCTGCTATGATGCCCAACCGTTTTCCTCTCTAGCTGAGACTAACTCCGGAGGTGGAACCATTGATACCAGTTGATACAGTAGGTAATCTGGGAGTACTAATCGATGGCGACCTCCAAATGGAATCACAGGCTAACCAGACTGTCAGGGTGTGTTTCTCGGTGCTGCGTCAGGTGTTTCCACTATTCCACTATTACCGGAAGAACTGCGTCCGATGGTGGTGAGCAGCACATTGCTTAGCATACTGGACTACCGCAACTCCCTATATTTGGAAGGTCCACAATATATCAGGGAGTTGCTGAGTCCAGTCGGCAGCAGCAAAAATGGCATTAAATAGGCAGTGCAGCGCCTCATCCACACAAGCTTTGAGGGAACTTCACTGGCTGCCCATTGAGGAAAGGGTCCAATTTACGCACTATGCTTAGTCCACAGGGTGGTACATGACATAGGCCCCGTCCCTTTGCAAGAAAATTTCTCCTGGTACCGTCCCAAAAGACAACTTCGTTCTTCAAGTGCCAGTCTGTTGGTTACTCCCAGATTTAAGCGATCCAGGATGGGAGGAAGGTCATTTAGTGTGACCGCCGCTCTTTTCTGGAACAAGCCTCCTCAGAATATTAGACAAATGGACTCCCTACTCGAGTTTAGGAAACACATTGAAACATGGCTCTTTCCTAGGGTCTGATCCTTTCCCTTCTCTTCAAATGCTTGAAACTAGTTGCCAACTGGTCTTACCTCTTTTGATCAAAGCGCCAGGATACCCGTAGGGTGACAGTCTGCGCTATATAAGAATATATTCCATTCTATTCTATTCCAGATACCTCCGTGGCAAAGGCATATCCAATTCCAGCCAGGATAGCCAACATACAGACTCTCATTCAAAGATTTCGGCCACAACACTCCCTGCCAGCTCGAGTGTTCTTGCAGCTCATAGGCATGATGTCCTCCTGCATATTCATTGTCCCTCATGCCAGACTTCAAATGCGTCCATTGCAAGAATTCAAGAGAGAGAGTACCCCACTATCCCCAGGGAACAGGGTACAGTGACAACCGGTCAGAGAAGAATCCCTGGGTAAAACACTATCTTAGAGATGCACTGTTTTTATGAACCCTACCAATCTAGGCATTCATACATTCTTATCTCCTGTACTCACAGGCCAATCACTCCCAATACTCGTAAATAGTTAATTTCCACACTAAAATTGAACGTTCACAATCTTTTTAATATAAAATATACATAAACTAACTTAAAAATTCAAAGAAAAATCTTTGAATACATACAGTAAAAACACAGAAATTCATAAAAATTAATGAGTAATTTGTTGTAGACAATTGGACAAATACTATAACATTTGCCGAACTTAATACATCAGCAGCATAAACAAATTGAAAGACTAATATAGCAGACAAAAATATACAACAACCCCCTGTACACTATGGCCTTCAAATTCCTTCGCCACACTAGTTGTTTAGATCCGATGGTCCTCTCTCTATATTTCAATGGTGCAGTCAATAGTATCATTCATGTATGAGTATCTATCGCTCCCCAGACCCTACTTGGATTCTACAAAAGAACATAAATGCGTCGACGCGTTTCGGTGCTGTAAACACTTGATATTGTAGCACCTTCTTCAAGACTGCCGTTTCTTTGGGGTCACCGGCTTCGAGGACTAATGCTTTACACCCTCTCCGTTTGGTATAGATGGACGTATACCCACTGGTGTGTATTTGGTCTATATTCTCAGTTAGATCTTTTTCTCTTGAGGTAGAGTTCTTCCTTCTTTATCACTCTACAGGTGTGGCTTTGATGGCCTTTCCAATTCCCTGTAAGTGTGTGGAGGCGCTTCCACTCTTCTTTCCAAATCTGTATATTTATCTTAAAATTATGTAAGATTTTTCATGGACGGGCATATGGCAGCCTATTTTCGTGCCGTCAGTAAACTTGATCTGTTCTCATTTCTTTAGGACGAGGCAGAATCCCGGGTACTAAAGAAATGAGAACATATCAAGTTTACTGACGGCACGGAAATAGGCTGACATATGCCCGTCCATGAAAAATCTTACATAATTTTAAGATATATATACAGATTTGGAAAGAAGAGTGGAAGCGCCTCCACACACTTACAGGGAATTGGAAAGGCCATCAAAGCCACACCTGTAGAGTGATAAAGAAGGAAGAACTCTACCTCAAGAGAAAAAGATCTAACTGAGAATATAGACCAAATACACACCAGTGGGTATACGTCCATCTATACCAAACGGAGAGGGTGTAAAGCATTAGTCCTCGAAGCCGGTGACCCCAAAGAAACGGCAGTCTTGAAGAAGGTGCTACAATATCAAGTGTTTACAGCACCGAAACGCGTCGATGCATTTATGTTCTTTTGTAGAATCCAAGTAGGGTCTGGGGAGCGATAGATACTCATACATGAATGATAGTATTGACTGCACCATTGAAATATAGAGAGAGGACCATTGGATCTAAACAACTAGTGTGGCGAAGGAATTTGAAGGCCATAGTGTACAGGGGGTTGTTGTATATTTTTGTCTGCTATATTAGTCTTTCAATTTGTTTATGCTGCTGATGTATTAAGTTCGGCAAATGTTATAGTATTTGTCCAATTGTCTACAACAAATTACTCATTAATTTTTATGAATTTCTGTGTTTTTACTGTATGTATTCAGTAATTTTTCTTTAAATTTTTAAGTTATTTTATGTATATTTTATATTAAAAAGATTGTGAACGTTCAATTTTAGTGTGGAAATTAACTATTTACGAGTATTTGGGAGTGATTGGCCTGTGAGTACAGGAGATAAGAATGTATGAATGCCTAGATTGGTAGGGTTCATAAAAACAGTGCATCTCTAATATAGTGTTTTACCCAGGGATTCTTCTCTGACCGGTCCATTGCAAGAATGCCTAGCACGGCAGCGGAACGAAGCTCAGGGACAATTAAAAGACCTAGTGTTGGTAGACCGTCGCACTTACAACTCTCTACCGTGGTGGAACCCAGAAAACCTTTCCAAGGGGCGACTGTTCCAAGAGCCAGTTCCACAAGTAGTATTAACAGCGGACGCATCACTGACAGGTTGGGGAGCCCACCTCCTTCAATACACAGTCCAAGGTCTCTGGACAGTCAAGCAAAAGACACTGCATATCAACCACTTCGAGTTGCTAGCAGTGTTTCTAGCAATGAAAGCATTCCAGAAATACTTGTACAACAAGGCTGTGTTAATCCGGACGGACAACATGACAGCCATGTACTACATCCAGAAACTGTCTCACCTAGCACAGAGCATATGGAGGTGGGCAATTCCAAAAAAACATCTTTCTCCTTGCAGAACACCTACCAGGGAAACACAATCAAATAAGATCTACTAAGCAGACACAGCCAACAGATACACGAATGGGAGATTCACCCTCAAGTTCTCCAACCATTCTTCCAAGAGTGGGGGCATCCAGACATAGATCTGTTTGCCACAAAAGAAAACTCAAAATGCCCGTCCTTCGCCGCCAGGTTCCCACACACACAAGGCAATGCGATATGGATGAACTGGTCAGGCAGACTTGCATACGCTTTTCCACCAACCCCACTGATTCCGCTGGTGGCACGCAAACTACGCCAGCATTCACTCACAATGATCCTGGTTGCTCCCACATGGGCAAGACAGCCATGGTACACGACACTCCTAGAATCTCAGTAGTCCCACACCAAAGACTACGCCTGTCGCCACAATTGCTAACCCAGAACCACGGAGAAATCCTGCACCCAGATCCCAATCAGATGAACCTAGCGATCTGGCTCCTGAGGTCTTAGAGTTCAGATACCTTAACTTGCCTCCTGACTGCATGAACATTATCAAGGAGGCGAGACGGCCAACTACTAGAGCATGCTACGCAGCTAAGTGGAAAAGATTTGTAATATATTGTAATAATAACCAAATCAATCCATGAGATGCCTCCATGCAAAACATAATCTGTTATCTGCTTCATCTTCATAGACGTAACCTAGCATACTCATCCATAAGACTACACCTCGCTGCTATAGCAGCATATCTTCAAAACAGGCAACACTTGTCCCTGTTCAAAATACTACCCATCAAAGCTTTTATGGAAGGACTTCAAAGAATTATCCCTCCGAAGCACCCACCTTCGCCGTCTGGAACTTAAACATAGTACTTACCAGACTTATGGGACCTCCCTTCAAACCACTCCATTCATGCGAACTACAATTCTTAACATGGAAGGTGGCATTTTTAATTGCTATTACCTCCCTCAGACGAGTGAGTGAACTACAGGCACAAACCATTCAAGAACCTTTCATGCAAATACATAACAATAAGGTTGTGCTTCGTACTAACCCTAAATTCATGCCAAAAGCTATATCCACTTTCCATATCAATCAGTCCATTGAATTGCCCGTTTTCTTTCAAAACCTGCAGTCAGTGGCTGAAAGAGCTCTACACACACTAGATGTAAGGAGAGATCTGCTATATTACGTTGACAGGACTAAGTCATTCAGGAAAACAAAGCAACTATTTGTTGCTTTTTCTCCACAACATAAGGGTAATCCCATTTCTAAATCAGGAATAGCCAGATGGATAGTTAAATGCATTTAAATATGCTATCAAAAGGCAAAGCGCACTCTAACAAATTCCCCCAAGAGCACACTCAACGCGCAAAATGGGGACATCCATGGCTTTCCTATGGAATATTCCCCTAGAAGACATATGTAAGGCGGCTACATGGTCACCATACACACTTTCACTAAACACTACTGTGTTGACCTGCAAGCTAAGCAACAAGCTGCTGTAGGCCAGGCTGTCCTTAAAACTCTTTTTCAAACAACTGAAGCTGGTACAGACGACCACCGCTAGAGGAGATAGTGCTATACAGTCTATGCTAAGATATGAATTCAGCAGCCCACATGCCTCGAACGGAAAATGCTACTTACCAGTATGCATCTGTTCTTGGCATGTAGGGCTGCTGACATTCATATCGCCCGCCCTCCTCCCCGGTGCCTGTCGCAGCTGCATAGTTCTACTTCTTACATACATTTACATGGCCATCTCTTACTTTTCTATACTCCATCTTTGCCACAATGGTGAAAGACAATCTGAGGATGGAGAGGATGCCCATGCGCACTGTAGTCCAGGGGAGGAGTCACCTATCTCGTGATACTTCAAAGACTCTTCCAGGACAACAAAGTGCAAACATCCGGACCCAACACTAGGCGGCGATCTATGCTAAGATATGAATGTCAGCAGCCCTACATGCCAAGAACAGATGCATACTGGTAAGTAGCATTTTCCTTAGTATTAGATTCCTTACCGCCCCACCCATCCTCCCCGTTCTGCGAACCGATATCTAGGATTAAGGACATCCCTTTGAGGGCCCTAGTTTCATGGCTCTGTGTTTCTGGCACGGAAAAGCTGTGTAAGAACTGACGTCCGCGCGCGAGGGCGGCATCTAAGTACTCCGGCGCCGTCATCCCGGCGCCAACGACGACAGACGCGGAGGGGTACTGCTATGCAAAACTTTCTGGATCCAGACGGACGCCTGGGGATATTCTAAGGTAAGGAATCTAATATTAGCTACTGTTTCTTACAGATATATTGTTACCGAAGGTAGGTAACTTGTGCTACAGGCTCTGATTCCAATCTTTCAGCCGTTATCCCGAGTTTCTGTCAGGATGACCCTACGGCTCCTGAGGCTGATTGCCTCCTGCATCCTGCTGGTACATCACGCCAGGTGGCGGATGCGGGCTCTGCAGTGGGACCTGAAGTTTCAGTGGGCCCAGCATCATGGCAACCTGTCCGACCATGTCCTGATCTCGGAGTGCACTACGAGACAGCTGCAGTGGTGGCTTACGGACCGCGATTGGGTCAGCGGCAGATCCCTCTCCCTATCCCAACTAAAGCACGTAGTTGTGACGGACGCGTCCCTCCTGGGATGAGGGGGGGGCCACATGGGAGAGGCGGAGATAAGAGGCCTCTGGTCTCCGGCGGAGTCCAGGCTCCATGTCAACCTTCTGGAGCTGCAGGCGATCCGGCTTGCACTGAAGGCATTCCTTCCCTCTGTCCGGGGATGTGCAGTGCAGGTGTTCACAGACAACACCAGCGCCATGTGGTACTGCAACAAACAGGGTGGGGTGGGGTCCTGGAGCCTTTGTCAGGAGGCTCTGCGCCTCTGGACATGGCTGGAACACCAGGGCATCACCCTGGTGGTTCATCACCTGGCAGGTTCCCTGAACGCCAGGGCGGACGAACTCAGCCGCCGGTGCATGATGGATCACAAATGGCGTCTGAACTAAGACGTGGCGCAAGGCCTCTTTCAGCGATGGGGAGAGCCTTGGTTAAATCTATTCGGCACCCAAGAGAACGCGCAATGTCAGCAGTTCTGCGCGTTGGAATTTCCAAGGCGGCACTCGCTTGGAGACTCTTTTTGTCGCGAGTGGAGTTGCGGTCTATTCTACGCCTTTCCGCCTATACCACTTCTGCCCAGAGTGCTGAAGATCAGGCACGACCGGGCCCAAGTCATCCTTGTGGCTCCGGACTGGGCACAAAGATACTGGTATCCCGAGATACTCAGCATGGCGATCGATCCCCTGATTTGTTTCGGGTGGACGACCAGCTCTCTGTTGGTTACGTGGGCGCTAAGAAGGGACGGGCGGTGCAAAAGCAAACCATCTCTCGGTTGGTCGTTTTGTGCATCAAGGGCTGTTATTATTTGGCTAAAAAGGAGCCTCCTGTTGGGCTGCGCACCCATTCCACTCGGGACACAGCGGCTACTACTGCCCTGGGTCGTGGAGTCCCCTTCCAGGACATCGGTCAGGCAGCTACGTGGGCCTCGCTGCACACGTTCGCAAGACACTACTGCCTGGACAGCCAAGTTCGGAGAGATTGCTTTTTCAGCCGTTCCGTTCTCTAGTACTTTCTGGTGTGATCATTGGTTCGCAGTCCCACCACCGGGGTTGGTATTGCTGGGGTATCTATTCTAAGGTAAGGAATCTAACACTAACCTGTTTCTTTCAGATGCACAAGTTACTTACCTTCGGTAACGATATATCTGTAAGAAACAGTAGTTAGTATTAGATTCCTTACCGCCCCACCCATCCTCTCCGTTCTGCGAACTGATATCTAGGGTTAAGATATCTCCCTTTGAGGGCCTTAGTTTCATGGCACCAGTGTTTTCTTGCATGGCTCTGCGTTCCTGGCGCGGAAAGATATGTACAGTGCGGACGTCAGCGCGCGAGGGCCGCGTGTAAGTACTCCGGCGTCATCCCGTCGTTCACGACGCCGACGATGGACGCGGAGCCGCAGACGACTCCTAGCGACACGCAGGGGTTCTGCTGACAAACTTTCCGGATCCAGACTGACGCCTGGGATATTCTAAGGTAAGGAATCTAACACTAACTACTGTTTCTTACAGATATTTCGTTACCGAAGGTAAGTAACTTGTGCTTCAAAGCATGTGATCTACAGCTCACTTGCCTCAAACGGAAAATCCTACTTCCCCAGTATGCATCTGTTTTTGTGGGTACCTATACCTGTTGCAGTCACATCTCACTAACTCCTGTATCACCCTCTGCGGGAAAACAATCTAACAATGTAGTTGATGCCCATGCGACCTCGTGACTGGAAAAGACTTCTTTGAAGAAAAACAAAGCGCAAACATCCGGACCCAACACTAGATGGAAGGCTATGCAAAGCATGTGAATCTACAGCTCTACAGGCCAAGAACAGATGCATACTGGGTAAGTAGCATTTTCCTTATATAACTTATGTATTTGTGACGTTCTCCAGCTGGATCTTCTTTCCATTATTAAGTTGTAGGAGAAGCATGGGACACGCACTCGGTTCCTTCTGCTCAAGCCAGTACGCTTTAGTCCATGTCTGTGCTTGAGTCCTAAGAAGGATCTACTGGGCCTTGGTTTCAAGAGAAAGTGTAAAGATCTATCCAATTGTGAGGAACCAGAGCTTAGGGCACATACAACATTTCTGACTTCTCACAGCACTGGTCCGATGTTTAATAGAAAGTATTTAGGACTACTAATAAGATCTCACTAAGTTAAGGAACCATTTAGTGGATAGTCTGGTGTCCTTGCCCTTGTGCAGAAGGCAGTAAAGTGGCAAATCTGTGAAATATGGCAGACACACCTTGGTGACCTCAACCCGTATAAAGATGCATAGAAATTTGTGCCCACCTTTTTCCACCTGCAATGTTTTGGATTGTCTCAGGTTGATTATAGGCTCTCAGTAATTATTTCGCTGTGTGGATGGTTGTATATCTCAAATCAGTGGTTTAGAACTACGAAAATCATGCATCTTGTTTCTTGGTAGATTTTAACTATTTGCCTATTGGAGTCCTCGTAAAACGGCCCTTGGTGTAAAGTGTCACAGCCCTTGTTCATCGAGCAAACTCTTCCAAAATGTAGTGTGTATCCTGTTGACTGCTATGAGCCTCCCTATCTAATGTTGTCTACTTTTTTCCTGCCTGCAGCCTTCACAAGTCGACTAAGTGGGAACCGAGGCGTTCAGTACACCCGCTTGGCTGTGCAGCGAGGAGGCACCTTCCAGATGGGTGGGAGCAGCAGTCACACTAGGTAAAGTCTGAAAGAGAAAGCAGCGTTATTAGAATCCTGGATAGGCGAGCAGTTGGTGTAGTACCCCTGTCAAAGGACTTAGCTTTGCTGTCTGAGCTGTCTGATTATATATAATTTTCTCATAGTTGGATTACAGGTGTTTCCCATCTGTTGGTGTAGTACCTGTTCCTGATTCGAGCCTTGCTATGTAGCTATTTGTCAGAAGACTGGTACTGCATTAGTACTCACCACCAGATTCCAATGCAGTGTGACCTAGGATAACCACTCTGCAGAGTGATGTTTCATTTCAGATTTGAACAGATTACCTTGTTCACAGCTGCCCCAAAATGTTGACATTGTCTTTTGTGATTATTGGTAGTGGTGTAAGCTAGACAATGGATTATTCCCTCATCATTCATGAAAATTTGATATACTTACAATATAGCCTTTGTGATTGATACATCGAACTGTGGATTCCTCACCTATTGAATATCACCCATGCGCAGCTTTCCACGGAAACGTTTCTCTTGCTCTCCCACGTCACTAGGACGTCACAATAACACAGCTCCGCACTAGACTCCGCTTGACGTCATTGCAGCCATAAGACCTCTCCGGCCTGCTGACGTCTGTTCCGTTTTTTACACGCTGTCAACTCACAATGGTTTTTCTTTGGAATTCCCGACTGTGGGAGAGTGCTTCTGTAGGAGAGTGGGGTCTGCAATCCTATGGTCACCCCAGATTTTTGCTTTTTGCTTCACTGATTTACGACTTTCCCTGGCTGTGGGCCTGCTAATCAGACCCACAGCCTAGCTGTTCTCTCTCTAAATTGACATCCATGTACCTTAGGTGCATTTACCAATTGATACTGGGCCACCTTATCAGTCCCTGTACAGTATACCTTAGGTATCCAGGGCATAGGTGTACCCAGGGCCTACCAGGGGCTGAAGCATGTATTATGCCACCCCTGGCTGGCCATCTAAATCTGACACAACTGGCTGCACGACAGCTGGGGCAAGGTGGTGTAATCACCCTTTGCTATAGATATAGTATACCTATATCTAACCCTAAAATGGACACATATATTCCTATCAGTCACTCCTATGGCAGGCCTTATCAATGCTGAAGGCAGAGTGCTTGGAATTATGTTAGATGGTGCTCTGGCATGAGCTGAGCCCGTCTGCAGCTTGCGGAACCAAGTCCTAATAGCTGTTCCATGATGACGCTATACCATACACTCTTAAGTGCGTTAAAATCCTCGCGGTTAAATGCTAACTCTGGTATAACATTATCAAACCATTTCGAGTAAGGTGTCATACGAATTGGAATACTACCCCCTCGCCAATTCTGGCGACGGGGGTAGCATTCCACCCTTCTAGAGGGGCACGACATGTATGTAACTGTGAACCCCGGTTAAAGTTAACTCGAGCTTTGGCGTCACAAAATGGATGCTGCCACCACAGACACAAGTCTGACCTCCTGCTGCTGGGAGTCCTTCCAGCGAGGGAGGCTTGGACAAAGGGTTTCCTGCCTTGGGAGGTGCTAGCACCACCCCAGACAGGATTTTGTGTATTGGGTAGGACAGGCCTGAAAGGAATGAGACATGCCTGGGGGGCACAAGGTGTCCTGTGCATACACCGGTTCAAACCAGTTGCTGGGGCACTCCAGCCCCAGCTCTGGCGCGAAACCGGACAAAGGATAGGGGGTGTAACCACCCCCCTTCCTGGTCCCACCCAGGGGAGGGACCTAGTCAGTAGTGCAGCCCCCTTTAGCACGATAAAGGTAGGAGCTGGTCCCATTCCAAGTTAGGTTATCCTGAACAACTTTACAAGAAGAAACTCTGGACTTCGACGTTCTGCTCCACGGAAGACTGAAGAATCTCCCTTGTGGGAAAGGAGTGTCCACCCTGCAACTGCAGGCACCATCAAGCGTCCAGCGGCTTCACTTTGTCGTCTTCCCTTGAGGATCCAGACTTCAGAGCCTGACGAGACCCGGATTCCCAGACCTCTCCGACCTCAACTCACATCTGCAGCAAAGCTGAGACACGTGGGTGCGACGAGACACGTGGGACCGGCCATCTTGAAAGAAACTGCACTTCGCTTCCAGCACGACTCCCGAGGTAAACTCGACCAAGTGCTTTGGGGACTGAGAAGCCCCAGCCCCGAGCAGCTCCTGCACCGAAGATCAGCCCTCCAGCTTCCACGAGATCTACGTGGGGCCCTTCTGCTTGCTTGCTGCTCGACGCGTTGTCTGGTCTCTTGCCGGCTGGATAGTGGCCTCCTAGACGACGAACCTTTGAATCTTTGCTGCTGGTCTGGTTGCTCCAGACTGGCCCTTGCTCCCTTCCAAAAGAGGGGCACCCCGGACTCTCCTAGTTCGCACCAGGCGTCTTTTCCACTCACCGCGTGGGTTGCCTTTGCCAAGGCCTGTTGACTTAAATCCCGGATCCGACCCCGCCGACAGCGAGAGCCTGCGTAAGACAGCTCGTGCCTCCATCCTGGTTGTCGAAGACACCTCCTGGTCCACGTGGCTGCAGAGTCAAGCGTCCACTCCTCACCTGATCGCGACGACAGCGTCTGGTTCCTTCCTGGTTCCACACCGGTCACTGGCTAGTGACTTTGAACACTGTCCCCTCTGCTTTCAGGTCCTCTTCTTCACCGATCCACCCTTGGATCGCGCCGGACATCTTCCTCCTGGTCGCCTGCAGCATCTTTTCTTCCAGGCTCCATAGACTTCAACGCGAGAACCCGACACACTTTGACACCTATGCACCCGCAGCCCGTGGGTGAGGTAATGAGAGCATTTCGGTGCTCAAGGGTAGTTTAACTGTCCTAGTGTCCAGTTCCACAGTCGTTTTTGTCCTAACTAGTTAGGATTGTCCGTACTCACCTTAAACTTGAACTGTACTGTCCATAGACGTTGTTACGCATCTTGCGTGTGAGTTCACATTCTGCACACGCGTCCCGTGGGCCTCCTATTACTTACCTAAGGTGAAGATAGCGTAGTCCCATCGATCCTACAGCCTCTGGACAGCTCCATTCTTTCTATCGACTTTCACATTCCACTTACTTAGTATATGGTTTGTCGTGCCTCTAGGGCACCATTGTAATTTTGTGCAACTTGTCGTATTTTTCTTAAGAGAGTGTCATGTGCTTAGCCCTCTGACCTCATAAAGAGTTCAGAGGTGTTATTAATAAATATACTGTTTATTTTCATAACAACCTGTGTGGTGTCCTTTCACTTGGTATTTAAGGGGTTATATTGTGGTAAAACAGCTGGCTTCACATGCCAAAAGAGTTTAGCCTAAGACTGCTTTGTCCGTGCTACCATTAGGATAGCTGGTCTATAAGGTTGACTTACAACCAATCACCATAAGGGTTGTTTGGACTGATACAAGGTGATCACTAGAACTAGTGAGCATCATATATCAGGCCAACTTCTCACAGCTTCTTTTTAGTGCACCGTTGTAAGGGAAGATGTCTCTTCTGCGGAAGTCCGGATTCATGCCCAGCATAGAATGCGCGGGTCAAATGTCCATCCCTGACCCTCATGATAATTGACTTTGCTGCCTGTCGTCTGATCATGTTGATGCCTGCTCGTCACGTCAGATGAACTGGAAGGCTGTGAAAGAAAGGAAGGTAAAGGTTAAAAAGCAGAACTCCCATAGTATGGCCGTAAAATCGACTAATGCAACATGTTTATTAGGGCGCTATATTCATACTTCAATAGATTTAGTAAGGGAGGTAGTTCCAAAGCTGCCAGGGAATCTGATGATACTCATTCAGCTGCTCTCCAGGTGATAGTCTGGTCTGGACACAGCTGACTCACTGGCAAGGGCTATGGGCTCCTCTGTTGCCACGTGGCCTTTCCTGGGCACTGTTAGTGCAGTGATGCCAGTAAGAATATATGGTGCTGGGAGGTCGTCATTACGAACTCCAATTCACCGTAATGGCTACATTGAAGACTGACAAGTTTGATATCAAACTTCTCGCCACATTAAACCCACACTGATGCCAGTGTGGGATTTAATGTAAAATGCACTACAGAGGGCTCTTAGAGATGCCCCCTGAAACCTAACTTACAGTCCACGTCTTGTCTGAGAGGCTGCCTAGGCTGCCACATAGCAGACATGTTGCTGGACCCCTGGGTGCAGAGCCCCTTGCTCTCCTGGGCCTGCAACAATACACATCCTGGGCGAGGTGCTAGGTCTCCTCCCCCAGGATGGGCAGGAGGAAGTTTCAAAGGCATGCCGCCTCTGTGAGCTTCTCCAGACCACTTGCTGTACTCCGCAACTGGCCCCCACCAGTCCTTACCCCCACTCTGGTGGGAAACCCTAAGTGAGGAAAGGGGGTGTACCAGCCTGTGCCAACTCCACCCCTCAGGTGGGAGAGGCGAGGTGAATCACAACTCCGGGCTCCGGCCATCTTGAGGATGGGGAGCCCTGCCCAATCAGAGACAGGCTCCTGCCCCCCTCCCACTGGAGAGGAGCAGGATAGGGAGTGTACTCACCCCAGGACAGACACCTATGGGCCCCTACCTGTAACACCCCTAGCTTTAGTATTTAGGGGCACCCTGAACCTTCCTTCCTCAGATCCCGATTTTGAAACCAGAAAGAAGACCAAGAAGACCTGCTGTGCAGCTGTCAACAAGAGGACGACACCAACTGACTTGGCCCCAGCCCTACCGGCCTGTTGATCCTTGAACCTGCTCCTGCTAAATCCCGGCGTCTCCTGCAGACATCAACCTCAAACCCCGGAGGACCTACCTGCATTGACCCTCTTAGAGACTGGGACTCTACGAGCAGTGGTTCTGCTCAAACAGCAATACCCCTGGTGCCAGCCAGGAACCGCATATCCAGCCCACTCTGCACCTGCCGAGCCCGGTCTGTGCCCAAGTGGACAAAGACCCTGATGACGTCCCCCCGGCGATTCTGACCTGGAATCCAGTGCCCAAGGACCCTCGTTGACAACGCCTGCAGTCTCAGAACCAGGGACCCCCTCAACCGCGACCAGCAGAGGGTAAGATTTCCCGACGTCAAAAGACACGCCTGCACCCGGTGCCCCACGGCCCCTGTGTGCCTACCTATCCTCCAGGATCACAACTTACCCCTCGAAGTGTTGGTTGCTCCTGAAGATCCTCCGTCCCCGAGCCTGCAGCCTTTGTCCACTTTCCAAAACATCCATTGAATAACATTGAGCGCTCGACAGCTCAAAAGCACCCTGCACCCAGCCTAGTGCCCCAGGCAGTGTAACCTTTGTCCTATCCTACTTCCCCATTTGCCCTGCTCAATTCCGATTTACTCACCTGTTATCGGGAGAGACCTCAGAGCTGCATCTTTGAGCCCAGTACTGACCCTGAAAAGTAATTCTAACCGTACTCACCAGTAAGTTGAATTTCCTTCCATGGGGTATCATTGCCTGCTTTTTGCTGAAAAAGTTGTTAAGTGTCGATTTTTGAAACTTACAAATATTCTTTAAAAATCGTACCAACTACCAAAACGTAATTACGTACCTGTTTTAGATAGAGGTCCCAGTGCTGAACCTAGGAGTCCAGTACTGGATTACAAAAGTAACGTGAACATACTTTACCTGCAAATTGAATTTCCTTCCGTAGGATATTTTTGGTAATTTCAACTGAAAAAGTTTGTTTT
Organism: Lissotriton helveticus; assembly: GCF_964261635.1. Taxonomy (NCBI): domain Eukaryota; kingdom Metazoa; phylum Chordata; class Amphibia; order Caudata; family Salamandridae; genus Lissotriton; species Lissotriton helveticus. The sequence goes on from NC_136071.1 coordinate 13,709,208, forward strand.
AACTTTTAAAAGGATTTAAAATACATTAATATTCCTTAAAAATCACTACTGTAACCAAAATGCTTTTACTTAACTGGTTACAGGAGATGTCACTGGACTGAATCTAGGATCCAGTCCTGTGGTTAGAAAAGTAATCTACAAAGTAACTAATTGCATTTAACTAGAAATTCCCATTAAGCTCAATGTTGCATTGTGTCTGAAATTGTGTTGCCTATTGCAACAAACTGTTGCATTCAAAAGGTCTATTGCCTATTTGAAAAGTATGTAACTAAAGCAACTCATCCTGAGAAAGTATATTTTGATACCTTGTTGGTTCTAAAATAAAGCAACTGTATCTTTTTATACAATACAATTGGCCTAGAGTTCAGTTTGTGTGTGAGACCATTTGCTGACTGAGTGTGTACAACAAATGCTTTACACTGTCCTCTGATACTGCCTTACTGCTCGACCAAGCTACCACTTTAGAGAGTAAGGTTATATCTAACTTTAGCCTCTGAAATACCTCTGGGGACTCTGTGCACACTGTACCGTACTTTGGTCCAGTATATACAGAGCCACTTTCTTACACTCAGGGCTCTTGTCTCCTCTATAGTCGTCGTCTTTGAGGATCTGTTGAGCTCGGTTTCAGACCTCCATTACTATAGGGGAAATGCCAGTCTTTTCATACCTTCCTGCAGTGGACTACTGTTCTTTCTGTGCTCTGTTCTTGCTGGACGGCACTGTTCTACATGGTAATAAGTCGTTCGAGGCATGTGGGCTGCTGAATTCATATCTGTGCATAGATCGCCGCCTAGTGTTGGGTCCGGATGATTGCACATTGTTGTCCTGGAAGAGTCTTCGAAGTATCACAAGATAGGTGGCTCCTCCCCTGGACTACAGTGCGCATGGGCATCCTCTCCATCCTCAGATTGTTTTTTTTCCGCCATTGGGTTCGGATGTATTTCTAACTCTGAGTTCGGAATAGATTAGAAACTTTTAGGAAAAGGCCAAAAGGCCTTCGGGTTCGTCGGTATTGTTATTCGATCGGGACCGACAGCTTTATTCCTGTTGCTTTCTACTTAAAACGTCGAATCGGGCCTCGTGGCCTTTTCGACACCAAGGGGCCTATCGTCGATGGAACGAAGTCCATTTAAAAGATGCCCCAACTGTAACTCGAAATTTCCACACATAAATAAGCACCCTGTGTGTAACAAGTGTTTATCTCCTGAACACAATGAAGCCGACTGCTTAGCTTGTGCGCAATTTCGATCAAAGAAAAAGCTTCGGGTTCGTAGAGCAGCGAGGCAGACGATGCAGAAGCCAGCGCCTGAGCCGGAAAATATCTTTGAAGATGACTAAGAGGTCGTCGAAGCGGAAGACTCAGATCAGCAGTCGGAGCAGGGGTCGGATCATGACTCCAACTACTACATCGATCATGACTCCAACTACTACATCGACTGCAGAAGAAGAAGACATCGTCGAGGTAGGGGACGACGATCCAGGCATCGAAGCCGTCGAGGACGACTCCAGCGAGGACACTGGGCCAACCGTGAGTACGGAGCCCAGTACATTTACTGATACGCCTCCAGGGACTCAGGTTGAGGCATCGCCGGAAGGCCTTAGCCAAGATCAAAACATCGATTCTATAGCCCCGCAATATAGCCCAGCCATCGGTGCAACGTCACCATACTTTGATAAAATTGAAACAAAAAGTCATGGAAGGGAAACAGAAACCGACACTGATATAGACTTTACAGTCTTCGGACCGAAGGGTGTGGATCCATCGGAGCCTAAAAAACACAAAATGGCCGTCAACCCGGTGGGGTCGCATATCAGGGTTGTCGAGCCGAGAGCTGTACACCCATGGCCATGCCTAAACTAAAGGCTGTCGAACCGACAAGATCGTTGTCGACGCCAGGCAACACAAACAAAGGAGTGCAGCTGAGGACGGTTGTCGATCCGAAAAAGACCGTCGACAAACCAAGGCCGGTGCACACAAAGACACTCGAGCCGAAGGCCAGGATCGAAACAAAGGGGTTGGTCAAGCCGAAGCAGCAAAGCATCGCTCCGAAGCAGCAAGCTCCGTAGACCACACAAAGCAAAAAAAGTGGTTATCGAACAAACGAAAACGGATGGATCATTAACAATTACGGCACCAAAAAAGGCCATACAGACTAAAAAGACTGCTGATTCACAAAAGTCCCTCGGACCCATAAAATTTGGTCTTCCAGCACACATGCGGCCAAGGGCCCAAGCACCTGAAGAGCAAGAGCCCTCGGAAGATGAACAGTCAAAACTGTATGTTGATCCCGATACTGGCAGACTTACAATATTAAAAAGGAAAATCAGACAAGACACTTACGCTGAGACCTATAGGATACCACTCAAAAAAAAAGACTCTTCAACATCTCCAACTCTCTTTGAGCCAATCAAACCACATGTGCAAGAGACTTTGACATATTCTCCAACACGCACAGATGACGACGTGGAATATGAGGATAATGAATTTTCCAATTATCCAGTGGACAATGACCAGGACAACCAAAATCAACCATGGTCTGACCCTGTAGATCCTGGAGACTCTCAGCCCATTCAAGACAATACTACATACCCTGTTAAAACTTCGCCTACAGAGGACACAGCTGCTTTCAATTCATTAATAGAAAGAGCCGCATACAACCACCACGTGGAAATGCATGCAGACCCCATTGAGGAAGACTTCCTCTTTGACACTTTCAACACTTCTGAAAGAGCAGTTAAAACATTGCCAATGCTAAAGGGGTGCTTAAACACGCAGGGGACATATACAAGGAAACAACCAGGGCACGAGTCATTAACCCCAGGATAGAGAAGAAATATAGGCCAGCACCAGGGGACCTTACATACATTAAGGGACAGCTCCCTTGGACTCTTTGGTAGTATCCAATTGTAAGCGTGGGAGGGGTACTAGGAGCAGTTTCCGGTATCGGAACAGGGGTTACAGCAGTAAGAGGCTGACCAGTGTACTTCTTTAAACTGGGTTTTATTTTTATGGTACGACGTGTTCTATACGTAAGTCTCTCCCTCGCAAACACTGAGTTATCCGTGTTGTTGGTCTTCTTGGTCTTTCTAGTGTCCCGGGTTACTGGTCTCCCTCCTGGATCGTCTCTCACCGCCGTGAGGTCTCAGGACTCCGGTCATGGAAAGAGAAGGAGAGAGGGACGCCGTTAGCTACTACTGTCCTTATCGCGTTTGCCCAAAAGGAACCCGGTGTTTGTGCAGGGACACCCGTACTAACTAACGTGCTCTGAGGAGGGAGGATACGTGTGAGGTACAGGGGTACGGGAAACAGGGTAGCAGGTACGGGTAGCGGAAAGAGGGGGGGAAAAGTTGTGGTCAGATGCGCACAGACTTAAGAATCTTTTACGCTAGCAACAGGGGGACCCTTCCCCAACCAGCCCGCCAAACGCCGGCGTACCTGGCTAAGCCATACTCCTCCCTCGGGAGTATGGCACGGCGGAGCGTGAAAACGTTGGCCTCCTGGCTTTCCTCCACAGTCGGTCCCTTCGGTTTCTCTGTCCTCAGCTCGCGTCTCCGTTCTCCTCGCCTCGCCTGCGCCGGTCCTTCCTGTCCCGGTGTCGTCACACGCCGTGTAGAGGACTTCCCCCGTATTCATCCATCCGGGAGAAGAGACGTCATCAGGAGGCGGGGATTCCTCTTCGTTACAATACGCCCACTTAAAGGAGCCCGAGGACGCTTCTTCGCTCTCCTCCTCCTGAAGCTCCCATGCATCCCTCGTTCTTCCAGTCTGTAGAGTAGAAGGGGAAATACCATCAGGTGTCCACCAGTCCTCCCGGCCACCCTTCCCGACCTTGTTACACCAATGCACGCAAACGTGCTAATTCTCAAACTACTGGCGAGGCTCCACCTCCAGACAAAGAGTCTAAAATTCTGGAGGCTTCAGGCAAAAGGGTAGCTGCTCAAGCAGCTAACATATGGAGAATTTCAAACACTCAAGCCCTGTTAGCCAGGTATGACAGGGCACACTACGACACACTTGAGCACCTTCTCCAGCATCTACCTGACCTTTATAAGGAACAGGCAGAATTCATAATACAAGAGGGAAAGCTAATATCTAACGCCTCCATCAAGTGTGCGCTAGATGCGGCAGACACAGCAGCCAGGGCTGTCAATACCAGTGTCATGCTCAGACGCCATGTGTGGCTCCGCATCTCTGGTTTTAAAAATGAGGTTCAAAGCACTCTGCTTAATCAACCAGTAAACCCTGATTTTTTGTTTGGCCCTAATGTGGACACAATATTAGACTAAATGAAGGACACCGAGACAGCCAAGTCTATGGGAGCCTTGCAGTCACAACAATACAGAGGCGGCTCCTTTCGTCACTCCGGCAACAGAGGAGCTGCAAGAGGAGGCTCAGCGCAGCAAACCTCATACAACAAGGGGAACGCGCAAAACACCTACAACAAAAACAGTAGAGGTGGATACCGTGGCAATAACAAAAATTTTTTAAAAAATTCCATATTCCGGTACATCCAGCACACAGGAAATATCTCAGGTTCACATTACAAAATCAGCACTATCAATTCAAAGTCCTTCCTTTTGGGGTGACAACAGCCCCAAGAGTATTCACAAAGTGCCTAGCGACAGTAGCTGCACATCTCAGAAGACAGCATATCCATGTCTATCCGTATCTGGACGACTGGCTCATACAAGCACAGTCAGCCCAGCAATGTGCCAGCCACGTCACGCACAATTCACCTCCTGCACAGTCTAGGTTTCTCGCTGAACTACCCAAAGTCCCATCTTCAGCCTGCCCACGTACAACAGTACCTGGGAGCATCTATAGACACTCTGGCAGCAAAAGCACAGCCAAATTCTGTCAGGATCAACAGCATACAAACGCTGATCCAAAGGTTCAGGCCCCAACACTCACTACGAGCCCGAGTGTTTATGCAGTTGATAGGCATGATGGCTTCATGCATTTTCATAGTCCCTCACGCAAGACTACACATGCGTCAGCTGCAAGAGTGCCTAGCACAGCAGTGGAACCAGGCTCAAGGACAAATAAACGACCTAGTGTTGGTGACCAGTCGTGCATACAACTCTCTGCATTGGTGGAATCCACAAAACCTTTGCAAGGGACGACTGTTCCAAGAGCCTGTACCACAAATAGTGTTGACGACGGACACATCCCTGATAGGGTGGGGAGCCCATGTCCTCCACCACACAGTACAGGGCTTATGGACCACGCAGCAAAAGAAAATGCACATCAACCTACTGGAGCTGATGGCAATTTTTCTGGCAATGAAAGCGTTCAAAGTACATCTGTGCAACAAGACCGTGTTGATCCGGACGGACAACATGACTGCGATGTACTACATACAGAAACAGGGAGGAACACACTCTCCACAGCTGTCATATCTGGCTCCGAGCATGTGAAAGTGGGCCATACAAAGAAACATTTTTCTCATGGCAGAACACCTCCCAGGCAAGGACAATCAAATAGCAGATCTGCTCAGCAGGCACAGCCGACAGATGCACGAGTGGGAGATTCATTCCACAGTGCTTCAACCGTACTTCCAGCAGTGGGGACAACCAGAGATAGACTTGTTCGCCACAAAAGAAAAACGCAAAATGCCAGTACTTCACCGCAAGGTACCCGCAGTCTCAGGGCAATGCAATATGGATGAACTGGTCAGGCAAATTTGCCTACGCTTTTCCACCAGCACCGTTGATACCGCTAGTGGCACGCAAACTGCGCCAGCACTCCATGACGCTAATCCAAGTTGCTCCAACATGGGCGAGGCAACCGTGGTACACCACGTTCCTAGAACTTTCCGTGGTGCCTCATCAAAGACTAAAACTAGCACCCAGTCTCTTAACGCAGAGCCATGGAGACATTCAGCACCCAGATCCACAGCAGCTGAACCTTGCAATCTGGCTCCTGAAGTCCTAGAGTTTGGCTACCTAAACTTACCTCCTGACTGCATGAACATTATCAAAGAGGCAAGAAGACCTACCACAAGAGCATGCTATGCTGCAAAGTGGAAACGTTTTGTCATTTACTGCAACAACAATGACATAAACCCACTAGACGCATCAACTCAAAATATCATATGCTATCTTTTGCACCTACACCGCTGCAATCTAGCCTATTCATCCATACGGATACACTTAGCGGCCATAGCAGCTTACCTTCAAAACAGGCAACATCTTTCACTATTCAGAGTGCCTGCAATTAAGGCATTCATGGAGGGACTCAAACGAGTCATCCCCCCAAGACACCCACCTTCACCTGTCTGGAACCTAAACATCGTTTTAACCAGACTAATGGGACCACCTTTTGAACCTCTACACTCGTGTGAAATACAATTTTTAACATGGAAGGTGGCATTTCTCGTACCGATTACTTCACTTAGAAGAGTTAGCGAGCTGCAAGCCCTAACTATTCAAGAGCCATTCTTCCAAATTCACGCAAATAGGATCGTGCTTAGGACAAATCCAATATTCATGCCAAAAGTGGTATCCCACTTACACATCAATCAAACAATAGAACTGCCAGTGTTCTTCCCAAATCCAGTCAGTACCTGAAAGGGCCCTGCACACACTAGTTAAGAGGGCTCTCCTATATTACATAGACAGGACAAAGGATTTCAGAAAAACAAAACAATTGTTTGTTGCTTTTTCACCACAACACAAAGGCAACCCCATTTCTAAATCTGGATTAGCCAGATGGATAGTTAAGTGCATTCAAATATGTTATCTTAAAGCGAAACACACCTTAACAGTTCCCCCAAGAGCGCATTCTACACGCAAGCTAGGGGCATCCATGGCTTTCCTGGGAAACATCCCTCTAGATGAAATATGTAGAGCAGCCACATGGTCAACCACACATACATTCACAAAACACTATTGTGTAGATGTACATTCCAAACAGCAAGCTGCTGTAGGACAGGCTGTTCTAAAAACTCTTTTCCAGACTGCTGCAACTGACACAGGTAGCCACCGCTAAGGGAGAGACTGCTATACATTCTATGCACAGATATAAATTCAGCAGCCCACATGCCTCGAACGGAATATGCTACTTACCAGTATGCATCTGTTCTTGGCATGTAGGGCTGCTGACATTCATATACCCACCCTCCTCCCCGGTGCCTGTCGCAGCTGCAGGGTTACCTTCTTAACATACACTTACATGGCCATCTCTTACTTTCCTATACTCCATCTTTGCCACAATGGCGAAAAACAATCTGACGATGGAGGGGATGCCCATGCGCACTGTAGTCCAGGGGAGGAGCCACCTATCTCGTGATACTTCGAAGACTCTTCCAGGACAACAATGTGCAATCATCCGGACCCAACACTAGGCGGTGATCTATGCTATAGATATGAATGTCAGCAGCCCTACATGCCAAGAACAGATGCATACTGGTAAGTAGCATATTCCTTTTTCTGTCTGTTGAGATATTCTTCCCTTGTTCCACTTGGGGAAGGATCTTCGCTTGCGGGGTTCTATCTCACAGCTTTTTCACTTATATGTAGACGGTGTCTAATTTCGTCTTTTACAATGGGGTCTTGCACAATCTTAATTCACGGATGTTTCATCCTTCGCACACTGTTGCTATACTTTCACAGTTTTTGTTGGTGGCTCCACGATGTGCCGCGGAAAAGTTTCTCCAAAGAAAATTGACGTCAGCGTGCCAGGACGGACTTATATGACCTCGCTGACGTCACGTATGTGGACGACGTCAGGGCAGGGTCGTGTGGCACCGGCGCGCAGAGGTGCTGCAAAAAAATTTTTTGCGGATCCAGTCTGCGGCAAGACCTAGTTACCAAAGGGAAGTAACTCGTACGTCAGGGGGCAAGTCACTGTGCATGTGAGGATCACCATAGACACATGACCAAAGCAGTTGATCACAACGGTGAGTATACAATCCAGTGCATTGAAAGATTGTTCGAAGGCTACTCGGAAAATAACTTGAGAGGCCCTGACTAAGTTTGACTCGTGGCATTGGCTCTAAGCCCCGATGAAGCACATCCGAACCAGACAGCGGAAGAAAACAATCCAACCATGGAGTTGATGCCCATGTGCACTGCCAACTAAGGGAGGAGTCGCTATACCTCGTCTAACAGAAACAAGTTGTACACATCCTAGCCTAACACTAGATGGCAGGAGTATGCACAGCATGTTACTCTACAGCACTACATGCCACAAACGGATGCTTACAGGGTAAGTAACATAATCGTTTCTTAGTCCCTTTAGGTACTTGATTCTTTAGACATGTTCAGGGTCAACAAATGGAAGATGATGTACTAGATAGAATTCCAGGGTATATAATCTTCTCCTTGTCATATTGTGGCTGTGAGAAGTTGGCCTGATGTGCAGTGCTCACTATTCTAGTGATCACTATATATCAGTCCAAACAACCCTTATTGATGATTGGTTGTAAGTCAACCTTATAGACCAGCTATCCTAGTAGCATGGATACGAGCAGTCTAAGGCTAAGACTCTAGAGGGCGTGTTAAGCCAGCTGTTTTACCATCACATTACCCCTTGAACACCCAGTGAATGGACACCACACAAGTGTTATGAAAATAAACAGTGTATTTATTTATAACAAGACTACCCTGGCTCTTTATGAGACAGGGAGCTAAGCACACAACAAAACTCTTATGAAAATACTTCAAGTCGCACAATTTACACAAATGCCCGAGGGGCACGAAAAACCATATACTCTAAAAGTGGAATGCGAATTACTAGCAGGTAAGTAACGATTCTCAGAGGCTTTAGGAACGCTAGGCCTACAATACTGAACACTCAGGTTAGGAGCAGGAGGCCTAGGGGAGCCACGTGCAGAGTGGGAACTCTCACGCGTAAGGCGGGAAAAAGCCTATGGAAGCTAGTGTTCACAAAGTTAGTGTTCTCGGGCGAACCCGACTAGGTAGGTCAAAAACGAGAGTGGATCTGGACCCTTGGATAGTGAGGCTATGCTGAGGCACCGAAATGCTGAAGTTACCTAGCCCAGGGGCTGCAGCTGCATAGGTCTGAAAAGACGTCGGGATTCTTCGTTGACGAACCAGGAGCCTGAAGGAAAGGAGTTGCTGGCAGGCGACCAGGGAAGATTGTTTGAGTGATCCAAGCCTGGATCGAAGATGGATGACACCTGAAAGCAGAGGGGACCAAGTTCGTGACTACTAGCCAGTAGTCAAGTGGCACCAGGAGGGCACCGGATGGTAGTCACCTCGACTAGGTGAGTGGGCGACGCTGTGCTCTGCAGTCTCACGGACCAGGAGGCGTTGTCGGCGACCAGGATGGAAGTACGAGCTGTCCCACGATGGATGATGCTGTCGACGTCGCTGGACCCAGGATTGGGGCAACAAGTCTTGGCAAATTCAAGCCCACGCGGTGGACCTAAAATGGCGTCTGGAGTGGACCAGGAGGGTCCGGGGTGCTCCTCTCTTGGAAGGGAGCAAGGGCCAGTCTGGAGCAACCAGACCAGCAGCAGTGATGTCGTCGGGCGTCGTTAAGAAGGCCACAAGCCAGCGGGCTAGTAGCCAAACAACGCGGTGAGCAGCAAAAAGCAGAAGGGCCCCACGCAGATCGTGGAGATGCTGGGAGGCTGGACTTCGGTGCTGGGGCTGCTCAGGGTCGGGGCTTCTCGGACCCCAAAGCACTCACCAGAGGATCCCTCGGCGGTCGTGCTGGAAAGAAGTCGTGCAGTCTTGAAGATGGCCGGTCCCTCGAGGTCTCGTCGCACCCACGGTTCTCAGCTTGGCTGTAGAGGTGGGTAGAGGTCAGAGGTGCCAGGGAAGCCGGTTCTCGTCGAGCTGGGCAGTCAGATTCCGGAGGAAGGACTTGCAGCAGACCGCAGTGTTCTTAAGATGGTGCCTGCGGATGCAGGGTGACTACTCCTTAGTCACAAGGGAGAATCTTGAAGAAGAAATCTTGATGTCCTTTCGTAGAAAGTCGTGTCTTGATTCCAAAGATGATGTAAACTGGAAGGGGGCCTGCTCCTACCTTTATCTTGGAAAAGGGGGCTGGCACGCGACTAAGTCCTGCCCTATGGGTGGGACCAGGAGGGGGGTGGTTACACCCCTCTCCTTTGGCGGGCTTTCCCCAGCTCAGGGGCTGGTGTGCCCCTGGAACTGGTTCAAGCCGGCCTATGCACAGTGAGCACCGGGGTGCCACTTGCAGTCACCTTCCTCTGTAGCCCTGCCTACCTGGAATACACAAAACCCTGTCTGGGACGGTGCTGGCACCGCCCCTGGCAGGAAACCCTTTGTCGTTGCCTCCTGCTCTGGGAGGACTCCCAGCAGCAGGAGGGCAGACTTGTGTCTCGGTGGCAGCATCCATTTTGTGGATGCTAAGGCTCTGTCTGACTTTAACCGGGGTTACAGGTTACATCCATGTCGTGTCCCTCTAGAAGGGTGGAATGCTAACCCCGTCGCCAGAATTGGCGAGGGGTTAGTATTCCAATTCGTATGACACCTTACTCGACATGTTTTGATAAAGCGATACCAGAGTTGGCATATAACCGCGAGGATTATAATGCACTTAAGAGTATATGGTATGCGATATCATGGAAACGGCTATGGGATAGATCCCGAAAGCCGCAGACAGGCTCAGCTCATGCCAGAGCACCATCTCACACGATTCCAAGCACTCTGCCTTCAGGATTGTTAAGGCCTGCCATAGGAGTGACTGATAGGAGATCTGTGTGTCCATTTAGGTTTAGATATAGGAATACTATATCTAAAGCAAAGGGTGATTACACCACCTTGCCCCAGCTGTCGTGCAGCCAGTTGTGTCAGATTTGGATGGCCAGCCAGGGGTGGCATAATACATGCTGCAGCCCCTGGTAGGCCCTGGGTACACCTATGCCCTGGGTACCTAAGGTACACGTTGAAAAGTTTTGGTCGTGTTGCGAGGAGAAGGCCCCGATGTCCGAAGAGTAACTCGACTCCGCAGATTCCGACTGAAAGAGACGAAAGAACTCGAGACCGTACGCAAACAATACCGACGTAAAGAAACGAAGGCCTTTTGGCCTTAAAGAAGCTATTTTTTCTCGGTTCCGACAGAGACGTCGAGACCGCATCCGAACCCAATGGCGGAAAAAAACAATCTGGGGATGGAGCCGATGCCCATGCGCACTGTAGTCCAGGGGAGGAGCCACCTATCTCAGGATACTTCGAAGACTCTTCCAGGACAACAATGTGCGATCATCCGGACCCAACACTAGGCGGCGATCTAATGCAAAAGATATGAATGTTAGCAGCCCTACATGCCAAGAACAGATGCATACTGGTAAGTAGCATATTCAATCCAATTAGATATGTACCTAAGGTACATGGAATCCATTTTACAGAGAGAGCAGTAGGCCTGGGGTCCTGAATAGCAGGGCCCCAGGTCAACTAAGTCAGAAAACCAGCAAAACACCAGGCAAAAAGTTGGGGGCAACCATAGTCAGGGATCTACCTTCCTACAGTGGCTGTGATAAATCGAAGGTCATGCAAATATATATACATACATACACATATACATATATATATATATATATATATATATACATATACATATAATATATTTTTTTAATCTGTTTTTAGCTGTACTTATCACAGCTAGCAGGAAAGGCCTACATAATATATCTGGTAAAGTCTTGGGACTTGTTCAAGATCAGTTAAGCAGCACCATGTATTGCCTCCGTCACATTGCATTGTCTGCTCCTTGTGCTTTTTTGTTTCATATCCTTGGCTATTGAGCAATAAGAGGCAGTGTCCACCTTAATTAGCTGTCTTGGGCAGCCTCAGTCGTCTGCTTCCACTATTCACTGATTTGTCTCAAGCTCCATCCAAATCTGTTAAAGCTGGTGCCCACATTGGGCAGGAACTGGTTAACATGTACTCAGTGAGGCTGAACAGCTGCCCTGGAGATTGCCATTGCGATCATTGTGATGTATTTACTGATTTATTTGGCTGAATGCTAGTAATGGTTACAGCTGCTGTTTCTTGCTCTATGTTGTAGGATTGTAATCTCACTATCTTTACTCTGTTCTAGACCCTCTGGTAGTAATGTGGACAGCCTCCTGCGCTTGAGAGGACGACTCCTGCTGGACCACGAAGCCCTCTCCTGCCTGTTGGTCCTCTTGTTTGTGGATGAACCGAAGCTGAATACAAGCCGCCTTCATCGTGTCTTACGGAACCTCTGCTACCATGCCCAAACGCGCAATTGGGTGATCCGCAGCCTGCTGTCTATACTGCAACGCAGCAGCGAGAGCGAGCTGTGCATAGAGAGCCCCAAACCCTCCACCAGCATGATTGATGAAAAGGGCAAGAAATCAACAAAGGCTTGCACATCAACCAGCACAGAGAACCGACCGCTGGACCTCTTGCACAAAATGGAGTCCAAAAGCTCCAGCCAGCTTTCTTGGCTCTCTGTGTCCATGGATGCAGCACTCGGCTGTCGGACTAACATTTTCCAGATCCAAAGATCCATGGGGCGCAAACACACAGAAAAGCACTCTGGTTGTGGTTCCACTGTTCACATTCATCCACAGGCAGCCCCTGTTGTGTGCAGACATGTTCTTGACACGCTCATACAGTTAGCCAAGGTAAGCCACTTTCATAGGTGTATAAATGGATTCAGAGAGTTGAGGTCAGAATGACGTAGCGATTGTGCAGAAGTGTGCTTACAACTGCCAGTAGTATTTGACTTTGGTGCTTTGGAGGCTGTTTTTAGAAAACAGGAGTCAACTCGTGTTCTGAAATGATGCTGCCAGAGGAGAGGTCCCTCTTGCCATTCAGTGTCGCCATTGGCAAAAAAAATGTTTTACCTAAATCCAACTATTTGGGAAATGTCTTTCTTGGGCAGAGTTAAATTGTCTCCAACTATAACATTTCGATTTTCTGCCCTTGTATTGGCTTGGTCCACATCTCATTGGAATAAAGCAAAATGACTATGGGTGATATGGGTTTAGAACAGCATTTGATAAGGTTCATGAAATACTGCCATCCGTGTAACTGTCGGCACTGAGCACTCAGTAAGGCCACCACAATGATATTCAAAGACACGGGGCTCGGTTTTTAATTTGTTCTCCCTTTCTTTTTTATGTTTAAGGACTTGGATTCCGTGCACATTTTGTCTCTGGACACTTGGAGACTGCTAAACTGTTCCCTGTGCATGTACTCTGCACCTTAAACATGGAGAATTATGTTTTGGTTTTCCCGTTTGGCATCTGGGACATGTAGCCAGAGCCACAACAAAGTTTGAGTGAACAGCACTAGTGGAATAGAAATCAGATGACACTTGTGAGCTGCAGTGTGAATTTGCACGGTTCACATTAGTGGCTTTAGAATATTGCGTCATGGTTTCTATTGCTGCTCTGAAACGCTGCAGGCAAGCATTGTAGCACACGCCTTTACATTTCCAATGCGTACTCCAGTGCATAGAAGTCCCCAAAGCGAAGATCTATAATTTATTTAAAAATAAAGTCAGACTATTCAAGTATGTGCCTTAATGTGTCTGCAGTACCCTAGATGCTAAACTCCATCTTCCGATGAAGTCACTTGATCATCTTTTGCAACATTTGTATAAAACCTCCAGATGCCTAAAGTGCTTGGGAACCTGCTACTACACGGCCTTCTCCTCTGAACTAAAAATCAGATTGATACTGAATTGATATTCTAGGTCATAAATAATTTTATTTTTGATCTAGACTTCTCTCCTTCCGAATCTCATCAGGCACCAGGCTGGATCCAGAGATGTACCAGCCTAGCTCCGTGCAGCAGTAGGTGGTGTTGTGTAGCTCCACATCAGCTCTGCTCTTCCCCAGAAGCGACTGCTGGACCTGCATGTAGGTGCCACCGGAGAATGCTGGCACCAGTTCTCTTCTTTCTCTCCCCTTGCACATGGGTCCAGAACTAGCTCCCTATTTTTTCTCAGTTGACAAGCATTTTTCCAGATTTATTCCCAGCATCCAAGGGAGCATGCCCCCTCCTAAATCTACAAGGTTTAAGCTTTGTAGGGACTGTATCTAACAAATGTCTATGGTGGATCCCTACAAGGTGTGCCTATGGTGTCTGGGTCAGACTGCAACTCCCAAGTCATGCATTGAGTGTGCCTGATGAAATTGAAGGCAATCCGCTGCTAAAATGCAAAGCTGTACATTGCTGAACACTGCAGGAAATCACATAAAGGCAGTTTTCTCTCAATGTTGATGGGACAGACTCGTTCCCCTCTTGGGGGCTGTTAAACAGCTCATAGTTGAGATCCAGTTCTTCAGGTAAGTTCTAGTTCAAAAAGCAGCACAAGAAGTCCAAGCGAGCGAGCCTCCTCCCAAATTAACACACTCCCTGTGAGAAGTAGCAAGGACGTCAAAGTGCCAGTAAGCTCCACCCCTACAACTAGCGACCCAGTCCTTTCAGAGGATGGAGTCCAATCGACGGTACCCAGGCCCTCTGTGACAGTAGCCCCCGAGGGAGCAGCCTCTAAGCTGCTTTAGTTCACCCTCAGCAGCACAGGACCATAGCATGGGAGATGGGATCAGACATGTTTTCCATGGGTGGCAAACAGTTACACCTGACAGGTGGTCCTGGTCCAGCAAGCTCTTTCCCACCTTTGCTTTCCATTCCACCACATCTTCCAACCTCATCAGAGTGGTTTTCAGAGGAACATTTGACTTTTGGACAAAGGAGCCACAGAGCCCTCCATCCCATTCTAGACCTAACGCCTCGTCCCCCTCCCCCTTTCCCATTTCTACTGCAGAAGACCACATTTTGGATTCTCTTTCTGGCCCAGGTTTTTTCTGCCCGGAGTCCTACATACTTGATGGTGGCATTGGACTTGCAGGACATCTATTTCCAGATTCCTGTCCTGCACACCCACAGAACCTACCTGTGGTTCAAGGTAGACTACAAGATTTTTCAGTTTGCTATGCTCCATTTTGGCTTCTTAGATGTTGACAAAAGCGATTGCAGTAGTCGCTGCCCATCTTCAGTGGTCAGGGAGGGGCTACCAGTCTTACCCTACCTCAACGAAGGGCTCTTGACCGCAGGCTCACCAGTAACTTGTGGACCACCTCCTGATGATGGCAAGCCTGCTGACATTGTTGGGGTTCACTGTCAGTATGCCGAAGCCACACCAGTCTCCATCGCAGTGCCTCTCTTTTGTCTAACCTGGATACGGTGCATTATGATCCTTGGCTCTGTATCAGAGTCCAGGACATTTGGGACATGATCCTGATAATTTGGCTTCAGTCCTGGGTCTCAGTGAGGGTGGCTCTAAGGCATTTTGGAGTATTGACCTTCTGCACCCTGCTAGTCTTACATTCCAGGTGGCATATGTTGGCCCTGCAGTGGGATCTGAAATATCAGTGGGCCCAGCACCATGGAAACCTGTCAGATTCCATCCGGATTTCGAAGGAGAGTGCAGTAGATCTGCAGCGGTGACTGCTCAACTGCTATTGGACCAGTCCCCTCTCCCTGTCCAATCCAGAGGTGGCAGTAGGGATGGATGCATAACTTGTGGATTAGTAAGATCTGATGGAGGTAGATTTCAGAGGTCTCTGATCTCCAGCAGACCGTTGGGTTTGTGGGCCATTCCCTCTGTGTTGAATGGCTTCCTGCCTTCCATGGGGGGGGGGGGGGGGTTGAAAGCTGGATTAGGAGCTCACAGTCCACTCCACTGCCTTGTGGTATTGCAACAAACAGGGCCGGGTGAGGTGCTTGTTCGGTGCCAAGATACCTTGTCCTCTAGAAATGGCTGGTTCATCAGGGCTTTCCCCTGATCCTGAACCACCTGGCGGGATCTCTAAATGACAGACTGGACAAACTCAGCTGTCAATGCTTAGCAAGTCATGAATGGCATTTACACCCGGAGGTGACACAGGGCCTCTTCCGGTTATAAGGAGAATCTTGGCTTGATCTCTTTTCCACCAATGAGAACACGCAATGTCCACACTTTTGAGCACTGGATTTCCCAAAAAGGTTCTCTTTCTGACACAGATTCCGCTTCGAGTGTAGCAAGGGACTCCTGTATACCTGCCTCTCCTGCGTCAAGTTCTTAGGATCAGGAGCAGCCAGACCGAAGTTATCCCAGTGCCTCCAAATTGGGCTAGGAGAGTGTGGTACTCGTAATCTTTGGCCATGAATATCCATCGTCCCATCAGGCTGCGCTTCAGGAGCATCTTTTGTTGCAACAGCATGGCAGGAATCTACATCATCATGGGTGGCGATTGAGTATCGACAGTTGATTGTCTTCAGCCTTCTCCCTGAGGTGGTTGATGGTGATTCAGGCGGTTACGCCTCCATCTACTTGGAAAAGCAAGAACACCGGGCACAGTGTATTTAACATCTAGTTGATATAAAACCTCTAGACCAAAAAAGAAAACAGATTGTTCCCAAGATAAATTGACAAATGTATTTTTTCCTTATTGATATTATTCTTATTCCTTTTTTTTTGTAAAATTTTTGGGGGTTAAATATTTTGTAAACAAAAAATATAAATTAGTATACTTACAACATTCATGTACATTTATCAACCACATCTGTTTTCTTAATGTTACGATTGATATATTGCAAAAATTCCATGTTCTATACGATAAGGAACATGATTTTGACGTATTCATGATTTGGCTATCTCATTTTAAACACAATCAAAGAAAAATTCATTTCTGATAGATACATCTGCCGTGTGGATTCCTCACCTTGTGAATACCCCTTGCGTCAGCAACATTCGGAAATTCTTTTTTTCGTAGCCTCGCGCCGACGTGGACTCCTGACGTCATAGAGACACGACCTCGCTCGCGACTCCGCTGACGTCACCGACGCCTATAATAGGCCCACGCCGGCGTGATGACATCAGTTCCCTTTTTTCCGCGTCGTCGACGCGAACGGTTTCGGGATACTCTGTAGCCTTAGTACATTGTTACTTCGTTTCTTCGATTCTCCATTCTCAGATATTGTCATGTCGACAAAGAAGACCGGTTTTAAGCCTTGCAGAGAATGCGGGAAGATGATGTCCGTTACGGACCCTCACCAAGACTGTATCTGGTGTTTAAGCTCGGATCATGACGTCGATGATTGTTCATGTCAAAAGATGAATCCGAAGGCTCTTTGTGAGAGGGAATCGAAACTTCTTGTTGCCAAACTTAAAGCAAGTAAGGTTAAAAGATCCTCAAAGCATCTGAAGAAGTAGAGGTCAAGGTCTCGAGAGGCGTCGGCCTCGAAGTCATCATCCGGTCATGCTTCCGGTTCCCACAAGAAGCATAAGAAGAGGAGACACGGATCACGTCATCATTCCAGATCAAAGTCTCCCAAAAGGATGAAGTCGAAAGTGATTCCTCCTCGTGAGTCGGAAGGTGAGGCTTCACCTTCGAAGTCGGTGGTCCATTCTCCGACTCCAGTTCCAGATCCGACTCCGACTCAGTCTCCGGCTCCATCTCCGGCTCCGGAAGACACCGATGGAGTTCCTGTTGAGGAAGGGGCTTCGAATCCTGTTGAGGAAACAGATTCTAATGTACCTCGAGGTCAGCCTGAGCATCCACCATTCCCGACTCCAGGTCAGGACCCTTCTGCGTTTTTAAACGCGATGTATGGTGTTTTCTCGAGGTCGTGGTACCCCTCTGGAGCACCTTCGGGTCCCATGGGTCCAATGGCTTTCAATTTGGGTGTTCCACAATCATATGCTCCAGCACCCTTCATGCCGTATATGCCGGCTCCGACTCCGTTGTGGCAGTACCAAGCTCCACCGAGGTCGACGCCGGTGTCGACGCCGGCTCGACCGAAGTCGACGTCTCCGGTCCAGGCGTCACCCCTTGGATTCTATGGGGCAGCCTTCTAAGCCCTCGGATTCGATTCCGAAGTCGGCTCCGGCGCCGTCGAATTCGGCGTTGGATTCGACTGCACTTCGAGTCAAAATGAGATCTCGTAGAGAGGCTCAACGACTTCTGGAGGAGCAGAGAGTTAATGATTCATCTTCTGAGGTGGAGGAAGGTGAACTGGAAGGGGATTGTTTTGAAGACCTGGCGGATGCTCGTGGTCTTGAGTTTTCTCCGGAGTGGTCTTTGCCTTCTGGACCTGATGCTCTCTCCAGAGATGTTCAACCTTATCATGTTGTCATGAAGAAGGCAGCAGGACTTTTAGGTCTGACTTTGCCCTCTGTCGAGTTTAAATCGAATTTGTTGACAGAGGTTCTCCATTCTCCTAGTTCATCAGTGGAACCTTTGCTCCCATTTAACGATGCCTTAAAGGATCCTATAATGGAAGTTTGGGAAAAGCCTTTTTCTGCTCCTGCCGTTGCAAAAAGTGTGGCTAGGAGGTATAGAGTGGCTCCTGAGGATCCTGCTTTCTTATCTTCGCATCCTTCCCCTGAAAGTTTGGTAATTCAGGCCGCTTGCTCTAAGAAGTCTGTTGGGGCTTTTCCGCAGGTGCCTGGCGACAAAGAGGCAAAGAAACAAGATCAGGTCGCGAAGAAGATTTTTTCTTCGTCCAGCATGGCTTTGAAGTCTTCTAACGCCACTTGCCTCATGGGAAGGTACATCCATGCTCTTATGGACTCTATAAGTTCTTTGGTCCCTAAGGTTCCTGAAGCTAGTAGAAAGGACTTTGAAGAGGCTTTATCTGACACTCAGGCAGCGGCTCGTCAGGTCATCCAAAGTGGACTTGATACAACAGATTCTGTGGCAAGAATCATGGGCACGGCGGTTGCCACGAGGCGTTCATCCTGGTTGAAGTCATCTGACTTTTCAGCTGATGTGCAGTCTGCATTATTGGATTTGCCTTTCGATGGCGAGGGGCTTTTTGGAAAGAAGGCAGACGCGGCCTTGGAGAGATTCAAGGACAGCAGGGCAACTGATAGATCTCTTGGCCATCAGGTCAGGGGTTCTACGACCAGAAAGTTTAGAGGGTTTGGTCGCTCTTCCTTTTGGTCGTATAGACCCGCTCAGCAGCAGCAGCAACAACAGCAGCAGCAGAATACCTTGTATAGGTCTTACAGAGGGAAACAGAGATCACGTCCTCGAGGTCGTCAGGTCTCTTCCTCCTCCAACCCCCCAGCCACAGAAAAGCAGCCCTAGATCCGCCATTCAGGATCATGTGGGTCCAGTGGGGGGCCGGCTTACCTACTTTCTACGAGATTGGGAATCGGTTACATCAGATCTTTGGGTTCTCAATCTCGTAGAAAATGGGTATGCCCTTCCCTTTCGGGAATTCCCTCCCAATTACCCTCCTTGCCAGGGATATTGCTCAGAGGAACATCTGTTACTCCTACAGGAGGAAGTCCAAACACTTTTGAGAAAAGGTGCGATAGAGGTGGTTCCAGAGCAGGAAAGGGGTCAGGTTTGCTACTCCCGGTATTTCCTGATTCCCAAGAAGGATGGCAGGCGTCGTCCGATCCTGGATCTCAGGATCTTGAATTTTTATCTGAAGCAGGAGAAATTCAAGATGCTCACCCTTGCTCAGGTTCTTCAGGCTCTGCTGGAAGAAGACTGGATGGTGTCACTCGACTTGCAGGATGCGTACTTTCACATCCCAATCCTGAAGTCGCACAGGAGGTATCTCCGTTTTACAGTTGGGTCACAACACTACCAGTTTGCAGTCCTTCCGTTTGGACTTACTACTGCACCTCGGGTCTTCACCAAGGTGATGGCAGTGGTGGCGGCGCATCTCAGAAGATCGGGGATTCCGGTATTCCCGTATCTAGACGATTGGCTGATCAAAGCGGAGTCGTCCGAGATTGTGCTTCATCATCTGCAGGAGACAACCCAGTTGTTGTACAGGTTGGGTTTTTCAATAAATGTACCCAAGTCTCACCTGGTGCCCTCCCAGCGCAACCTGTTCATAGGTGCAGTACTGGACACAACCGTATGTCGTGCATTCCCTCCCCCCTCAAAGGATTCGCGACATACGGGAGATGATTCCTTTATTTTACAATGGAGCGGTCGTTCCAGTCCTGAAGGTCCTTCGCCTGCTCGGTCTGATGGCTTCATGCATTCTGTTGGTCAACCATGCACGCTGGCGCATGAGGGCGCTCCAGTGGTGCCTCCGCAAGCAGTGGTATCAGCACAATGGAGATCTCAGGGAGTCAGTGAGGATCTCCAGAGAAGCTGCAGCGGATCTGTCTTGGTGGGGCGTGGAAGGCAATCTGTCCCAAGGAAAGCCTTTTCAACTTCCCCCATCGGTGGCCACGGTGATATCGGATGCATCCACTCTCGGGTGGGGTGCTCATCTGGGGGATCTGGAGGTCAAGGGCCTTTGGTCTCCAGAGGAAAGGTTGCTTCACATCAACCTTCTGGAATTGCGGGCGATACGTTTGGCGCTCAAGGCCTTCCTCCCTTCCCTTCGCGGTCAGTCTGTTCAGGTCCTAACGGACAACACGACCCCGATGTGGTACATCAACAAGCAGGGAGGAGTGGGGTCGCAGTGTCTCTGCAGAGAGGCTCTGCGTCTCTGGTCCTGGGCTCAGGACCATCAGATTTGTCTAATCGCAAATCATCTGGCCGGGGTGTTGAACGTTCGTGCAGACAGTCTCAGTCGGCAGTTCTCTGCCGACCACGAGTGGAGGCTTCACCCGGAGGTGGTTCACGACATCTTTCGGATGTGGGGGACTCCTCGGGTGGACCTGTTAGCCACTCACGAGAATGCGCACTGCCTGTCTTTCTGCAGTCTCCAGTATCCGATGCAAGGAGCCTTGGGGGACGCGTTTCAGTTGAGTTGGAAAGGTCAACTCCTTTACGCGTTTCCCCCCATACCCTTGATTCCTCGGGTTCTGAGGAAGATTCGCCTAGACCGGGCCCAAGTCATATTGGTCGCCCCGGATTGGCCAAGAAGGGTGTGGTATACAGATCTTCTCCACCTCTCCTCTCACCCGCCGCTCCGTCTCCCTCACAGGGCAGACCTCCTCTCTCAGATGGAGGGGCAGGTTCTACACCCCCAACTCCAGACATTGCACCTTCATGCCTGGAGATTGAACGGGGCAACCTGATTTCCTTTTCCCTCCCGCCTGACGTTGTGGATGTCATCTTGTCAGCCAGGCGTGACTCCACTAAGTCCATCTATTCTTATAGATGGGCGAAATTTGTCTCGTGGTGTGGGGAAAGGTCTATTGATCCTTTGAAGGCCCATTTGTCTCACGTTCTCCAGTTTGCCCTTTCTCTGGCGCAACAGGGTCTTAACGTTGCTACAGTGAAGGGCTATCTTTCTGCGCTGTCAGCTTTTCTCTGTTTGCCTGACCAGCCTTCTCTTTTTAAGTCACCTGTGGTTTTAAGGTTTTTAAAGGGCCTTATTAATAAGTTTCCTCCTGTCCCTTTTATTGTGCCTCAGTGGGACTTGAATCTGGTCTTGACCTTTTTGATGGGTGCTCCTTTCGAGCCTCTCCACAAATGTCCCTTGAGGCTTCTTACCCTTAAAACGGTCTTCCTCGTTGCAATAACCTCGGCAAGGAGGGTAAGTGAGCTTCAAGCTCTTTGTCACAAGCCCCCTTTCTTGTCCATACATGGTGATCGAATGGTTCTCAGGACCAGGGCTGCTTTTCTGCCTAAGGTGGTAACTCACTTCCACCTAGAACAGTCCATTACTTTACCTTCCTTCTATCCTCCCCCTCACCCTTCTAAGGAGGAAGAGAGACTGCACCGTCTGGACCCTAAGAGGGCGGTGTCCTTTTACTTGGACAGATCCAAGGACTTTCGTTTGGAAGACCAGCTCTTCGTTGGATTTGCTGGCTGCAAGAAAGGAAGAGCGGTCCATAAAAGAACTTTATCGAGATGGATCGTCCTCTGCATAAAGATCTGCTACTCTTTGGCCGGTAAGGAACCACCAGAGAGTATAAGGGCTCATTCAACTAGAGCTAAATCTTCGACCTCAGCATTGGCTAGAGGCGTGCCTGTAGAAGATATTTGTAGAGCGGCAACTTGGTCTTCCCTCCACACTTTCGCGAAGCATTACTGCTTGGATTCCGAAGTGAGGAGGGACGGTCACTTTGCACGCTTTGTCCTTCAGGATTTCCTGGTCTAGAAGAGTGGACACCCTCCTCCGGGAGTGGGGACTGCTGTGGGACTCTATTCACAAGGTGAGGAATCCACACGGCAGATGTATCTATCAGAAGAACAAGTTACTTACCTTCGGTAACGCTTTTTCTGGTAGATACTATATCTGCCTGTGGATTCCTCACTGACCCACCCGCCTCCCCGTTGTCCACTCTTCTTTGCCAGAGTTACTGTAATGTAATGTATATATATTTTGTTGTCAAGGAAATGTTCCAATTTATTTCCTGCTTTTGCTTAACACTGTGTGTTTTGCCTTGATTATTGTGTACTATGTATACTTGTATATTTCTACTGTCATTGGTCCGTCCGTGTGCCTCGATGGCACGGAAAAAAGGGCGGAACTGATGTCATCACGCCGGCGTGGGCCTATTATAGGCGTCGGTGACGTCAGCGGAGTCGCGAGCGAGGTCGTGTCTCTATGACGTCAGGAGTCCACGTCGGCGCGAGGCTACGAAAAAAAGAATTTCCGAATGTTGCTGACGCAAGGGGTATTCACAAGGTGAGGAATCCACAGGCAGATATAGTATCTACCAGAAAAAGCGTTACCGAAGGTAAGTAACTTGTTCATTAGCAACCATTAATCACAATCGCATGATATACAGAGACTGGTGGTTTGTTGACAAACAACGTGTTTCGGCTAGGCCTTCCTCAGTACTCTATCACAGTGGTTACTAAATAAAAAATAAACTTCTTTACAGTCCAGAGTTAGTGTCCACTTAGGCAAATGACAATTAGTATTAACTATACAGATAACCAACCCAATAGATCAAATGATCCTATTCGAGGTTTCCTTCTAAAAGTCAGTATCAATGCGTGACAAGTTAAACCCAAACAATAAATAAAACTATAACCTTATAATATTTCTTAAACTAGAGCTTACCGAATACCCGTGTGAACGTGGAAAAGATCGTGGTTGTAAAAATAAATGCAAGTGCCAATAATTAAAAGAAATCACTGAACCAACCTCCCCATTCTATTTTGAGAAAAGGTAGATGACATGACTATACAATATATTGTGTCTTAGTTTGTTTGTGGTGGCCTATTTACAAGATTATACTGCTTACACTATTATACATTCTTACTTAGGCTACCGATCAAATTAACACCATATATTCAAATAGGCCTACCTTTTGGGTATTTAGAATATGCTGTCCACAGACGATAAAGGTTTATGGTATCTGACGCAAAGTAGTATGATGGCTCTATAAACCGAAACAGTCTATTGCCTCTATTTCTGATTTGCAGCTACTCGCGTGATAATAGATCTCTATATATATATATTCTATTTTAAATATATGTACCTTTCTTATCTGAAAGAAACAGGTTACTTTTAGATTCCTTACTTTAGAATATCCCCAGGCGTCAGACTGGATCCGGAAAGTTTTTCGTTAGCAGTACTTCTGCGCGTCGGTAGGCGTCCTCGGTGGCTCCGCGTCAGTCGGCGGTGTCGTGATCGCCAGGATGACGTTGTCGGGGGACTTAGACGCTGCCCTCGCGCGCTGACGTCAGTTCATCTTTTTTTCGCGCCAGCAAGCGCGCATCCGGGAAGAGCAGTACTCCTAGTCATTTTTGGGAAAGTAAGAGAATGGTTTTGAAGAGTGTCAGGAAGATTGGTGCTCAGCGAGTTCCCAGTGTCTATGGGGCGGTGGGGTAGCTCTGTGTTCGGTGCGAGACAGGTCAGGAGAACAAAACTAGCAGAAAAACAACCCCCGAGTAGACAGATAAGGATCTCTGGTCAAATGAAATGCAACAAATTTCCTGTGCATACGACAAACTCATGAAGTTCTCAGGTGAAAACCAGATTATAGTGATCATTCAAGAAATGTTCCTGCAATCCAACAGTGTAGAATGAAAAATTGTTTTAATGGTTCTGAATTGAAAATCAGTACAAACAAGAGCAAAAAGCCGACACGTGTTTCGTCACACCGTGTGCGGGTAATGACTCATCAGGGCTGCGGTTGAGAGGCGGCCGCGTGTGTAAGGGGCGCAACAAGCGTGGAGCGCGGTGTAGCGAAACCGATGGAAATGATCCTCGGTGCGGGCAAAAGTAAAAGGTGATGGATGCACGGGTACGTCTAAGGACGGGTGTGTCCTAGTCGATGTGCTGAAATCCAACGCGAGCATGGATATGTGCAATCTGCAAGGTCGACATCCATGTAGTGGATGTAGACCTTGCAGATTGCACATATCCGTGCTCGACTAGGACACACCCGTCCTTAGACGTACCCGTGCATCCACTTCCCTCTGTCGGCGTGCTTTCGGGCCCGCAGACCCAGCTAGGTTCCCAAGCGGGCCAGCGGCTTCAGCCCTGGCGCCGTCAGGGGCTTCGCCCCCGGCGCCGTCTTTGACTTCGGTCTCGACGCCGCAGGGCCCCGGGGGATCCAGGCCTGGATCCCGGTCGACGCAAGTTGACCTCACGACTCCTCCGCTGGCACCGACCCTGATGGTGTCGCTCCCGGTCTGGCATCGGAGCGGTGCCGCTTGGCGCCCGTCTCCGGCGTCGGTGGGTGAGCATTTCATCTACGACCCGGCTCCGTCATTTCTGCCTGTTTATCAGGACACGCATGAGGGGGGAGGACTATGAGGGGTCTGGGGACCCTCTGGCACAACATTGCCAGTTAAGTCAGGACTGGGCAGATGAGCTGGGGGAGGTCAGTGGTCTGGATACATCGCCTGACACTGGATTCATCTTTCCTCCCTCCGTGGCTACAGAGGAGGGTGATACCTATGGTGTGGTGTTGCGCAGGGACGCCAAGGCCTTGGCTCTTGAGCTCCCTGCCACGGCCGTGAGGACTAACCTCCTCACCAAGGTGCTTGAGCCGCCAGTAAGCTTTTCGGAGCCTCTGTGCCGTTCAATGAAGCCCTCACGGACGTTCTGATGGGCACTTGGTCCAAGCCCTCCACAGTGCCCCCTGTGGATCGGAACGTGGCCCGTCGCCACCGCCCGGCTCTGGCCGACCCCAGCTTTCTGTCCGTACACCACACCCCCGAGAGCCTGGTGATCAGGCCTCTACGTCCCAGACCGCATTCCCGACCGCTTCCCCGGATCGGGAATCCAAAAGGTTTGACCAGTTTGGAAAGAAACTGTTCTCATTGAGTTTGGGGTTGCGGTCTATCAACACCGCTTACCTTTTGGGCTGTTACACCCACTCCTTATGGGACACGGATGCGGACGAGCTGCCTCAGTGCCCGGAGGAGGCCTGGGCACGGCTCGCCCAAGCACACTTGCTGAGGGGCTGGATGCAGCACGTTATTCTATCAGGTGTGGACTTGATACCTCAGACTCGCTGGGCAGGGCGATTTCCACGACTGGCGATCCGTCACCACGCCTGGCTGAGTCCGCCAATTTTTCGGGTGATGTCCAGTCCACGCTCATGGACATGCCCTTTGATGGCCGTCCCCTTTTTGGCAACAAAGCAGACAGTGCGCTTGAGTGTTTCAAGGACTCCAGGGCTACGGCCAAGTCCTTGGGCCTGTCGGGCCAACGCCAGCAGACATCTGCTTTTCGCCCCTTTCGTGGCCAAGGAAGGGGCGCCCCCTCACGTCCAGCCAGCCACAGGCCGCAGAACCAACCTCAATGTGGACATGGTAACCGCCGTGGCGGGGGACAACGGCATGGTCAGTCCACATCCACTCCCGCAACATCTGCCTCAAAGCCTTCCTAGTCTGAGCTTTCAGGCCCATTCGATGCAAGTGAGGGGCAGGGTCCGCCATCACCTACTCCACTGGCGTACTATGACGTCGGACAGGTGGGTGCTGCAAATAGTCTGAAGGGAGCACTCCCTCACCATCGAGGCGACCCCTCCAGCCATGCTACCGCAGTACCACCGCATGTCGGGGTATCACTTGCACCTTCCGCATGAGGAAGTTATGGCCCTCTTGGCCAAGGGGGCCAGCGAGTGCGTTCCTGGGCCAGAAGTGGGTCATGGTTGCTACTCCCACTATTTTCTGGTACCCAAGAAGGGCAAAGGAGGCCTACGCCCTATCTTGGACCTTCGGAGCATCAACGGCTTCCTCCGGGAGAAGTTCAAGACACTGGAGACTGGATGTAGCGTTGTACTTGCAGAACGCATATTTCCACATCCCCGTCCTCCTTGCCCACCGGTGCTACCTGCGGTTCATGGTAGGCAACGAGCACTTTCAGTATACTGTGCTCCCCTTCGGCCTCACCAGTGCCCCTCGGGTGTTCACAAAAGTGAAGGCGGTGGTCGCAGCTCATCTGCGCAGATCAGGGGTTTCAGTCTTCCCCTATCTCCACGAGTGGTTGTTGAAGGCGGACTCGCCCCAGATAGTCGTCTCCCACCTCCAGACTACGGCTGATCACCTGCACTTGCTGGGGTTCTCCAACATGCCAAAGTCACACCTGAGTCCCTCCCAAAAGCTCCCCTTCATCAGGGCGGTTCTGGACTCGGTGCAGTTTTGGGTATATCCTCCCGAGCAGTCGGTTCGGGATATTCAGGCTCTGATTCCAATCTTTCAGCCTCGGTCAGGTTGGTGCTGCGGCTCTTGGGGCTGATGGCCTCCTGCATCCTGCTGGTGCATCACGCCAGGTGGCTGCGGGCTCTGCCGTGGGACCTGAAGTTTCAGTGGGCACAGCATCAGGGCAACTTGCCTGACCACGTCCTGATCTCGGAGGGCACTGCGAGACAGTTGCAGTGGTGGTTCACGGACAACGATTGGGTCAGCGGCAGATCACTTTCCCTGCCCCAACCGGAGCATGTAGTAGTGACGGATGCATCCCTCCTGGAATGGGGGGCCACATGGGAGAGGCGTAGATCAGAGGCCTCTGGTCTCTGGCGGATTCCCGGCTCCATATCAACCTTCTGGAGCTGCGGGCGATCCAACTTGCACTGAAGGCATTCCTTTCCTCTGTCCGGGGATGTGTAGTGCAGGTGTTCACGGACAACACCACCCCCATGTGGTACTGCAACAAACAGGGTGAGGTGGGGTCGTGGACCTTTTGTCAGGAGGCTCTGCGCCTCTGGACATGGCTGGAACACCAGGGTGTCACCCTGGTGGTTCAACACCTGGCAGGTTCCCTGAATGCCAGGTCGGACGAACTCAGCAGTCGGTGCATGATTGATCACGAATGGAGTCTGCACTCAGAGGTGGCTCAAGGTCTCTTTCAGCAGTGGGGAGAGCCTTGGTTAGATCTATTCGCCACCAAAGAGAACGCGCAATGTCATCAGTTCTGCGCGTTGGAGTTTTCAAGGCGGCACTCGCTCGGCAAAGCTTTTCATCGCGAGTGGAGCTGCGGTCTGTTGTACGCCTTTCTGCCAATACCACTTCTGCCCAGAGTGCTGAAGATCAGACGCGACCGGGCCCAAGTCATCCTTGTGGCTCCAGCCTGGGCACGAAGATACTGGTATCCCGAGCTACTCAGCATGTCACTCGATTCCCCCGATTCGCCTGCCTCTTCAGGAGGACCTTCTGTCGCAGCAGCAAGGGACAGTACTCCACCCGAACCTGTACAGTCTCCACCTACATGCGTGGAGATTGAGCGTCGACAGTTGAGGCCATTTAACTTGCCTCCTGAAGTCTGTGATGTGATTCTGGCAGCCAGGCGTCCTTCCACAAAAACGGTATACGCCTGCAGGTGGAACAAATTTGTGGCATGGTGCACAGCAAAGGCTGTGGATCCACTTTCCGCCCCCCCTTTCAGATTTTCTTTTCCTTCTTTCTCTTGCCCATCAGGGCTTTGCTCTGGGCACTATCAAAGGCTATCTCTCCCCCATTTCAGCCTTCTTAAGGCTTCCTGATCAGCCTTCTCTTTTCAAGTCCCCTGTTGTAAATAGATTCTCGTAAGGCATCACACACATGTTCCCTCCTCTTCCCTTCGTTGATGCCTCAGTGGGACTTGAACCTTATACTGACTTATCTGGTGTGCACTCTCTTCGAGCCACTGCTTACTGTCCTTTTTGTCTTCTGACTCTTAAAACTGCATTCCTGTTTGCCATCACCTCTGCCAGGAGAGTGAGTGAGTGAGTTCCAGGCTCTGTCTTCTAAGCCTCCTTTCCTCTGTCCATCCGGACAAAGTTGTTCTGAGAACTCGTCCTTCTTTCCTGCTCAAGGTAGCCACAGCCTTCTTTCCGGCTCCGCATCCCTCGAAAAAGGAAGAGAGGCTCCACCGTCTGGACCCAAAACGTGCGCTCTCCTTTTATCCAGACCTCACACGCCAGTTCCGGGTGGACGACCAGCTCTTTGTTGGTCACTTGGGCGCTAAGAAGGGACGGGCGGTGCACAAACGGACCATCTCTCGGTGGGTCGTTTTGTGCATCAAGGTCTGCTACTCCTTGGCGAAAAAGGAGCCTCATGTTGGATTGAGGCCCCATTCCAATCGGGCCACGGCGGCTTCTACTGCCCTGGGTCGGGGAGTCCCCTTGCAGGACATCTGTCAGGCGGCTACGTGTTCCTCGCTGCACACGTTTGCAAAGCACTACTGCCTGGACAGCCAAGTCCAGAGAGATGGCTTTTTCGGCCGTTCCGTTCTCAAGGACTTTCTGGTGTGATCTTATCGCATACATACCACCAAGGATGTTATTGCTGGTGTATCTATTCTAAAGTAAGGAATCTAACACTAACCTGTTTATTTCAGATGCACAACTTACTTACCTTCGGTAACGATATGTTCGAGGCATATGGGCTGCAGATGGTACATTTATGAATAGATCGCCATCTGGTGTTGGGCTCGGATGATTGCACTTGTTTTTCTTTTGGAGAAGTCTTTTGTCGTCACGGGACCGATGACTCCTCCTTTGGGTGCTAGTGCGCATGGGCATCGGCTCCATCCTTAGATTGTTTTTTTCCGCCATCGGGTTCGGATGAGGGTCGAAGCGCTCCGGATCGACTTCGAGAAAAGAGTTATATTTCGGCGCATATTCCCTTTCCAATTCGGCGGTATTGTTAGCGAGCCTCGAGTACATTTCCATTTCGACGCGCTTCGACGTCAACAACAAAATTTCCAACTTCTACGTCGACGAGACCGGGAGGCCTATCTCGACGTAGTCCAGCCCGGACTCCATGGAAAGGATTCCATTCAAAAAATGTCCAACGTGTGGTGCTAAGTTCCCACACAAGGACCTACACGAGGTGTGCAACCTCTGTTGGTATCACCTGAACACGAATCCAGGGACTGTGAAGCCTGCGCGGCATTCTCCTCCAAGTCGACTATTAGAAACCGTCGAGCCCGAAGACACGAGGCGTCGAGAATGCTCTCGGAGGCAATCCCGGAGCTGTTCGAGGCCCAGCACCCCGAAGAGGAAGAAGATGATGGACGAGTCGGGGTCGGAAGCGGACAAGTCGGACGTCGAAGAAATCGACGTTCATCAAACCGTGAGTGACGACGTCCCTTTACCAAAAAACCAACCCCGCTCGGTGTCGACCCCGCCTTTGAGCCCGGTCAGACAACTGAAAAAAGTTTCCGACGCCCCGCCTTCGGGCTCGGCAACGAAACTGAAACCGAAACACTCGGCCTCCCACCATGTTGGATCCGAGAAGCGGTCCACCTCGACATCGACAACGAAGCTCCATACCAAGGAAAGCTCGAAGTCGAAGCATTCCATGTCGAAACCGAAACAGGCTTCGACGTCGAAGACTCCCTCGACACCGAAAATATTGTATTTGAACAAACTCTCGGTGCCGAAAACACAAATTGAAAATCAGAAGCAAAAGCACCTTTCGGAACCAAAAACTTCGGTACCGACACAGGAGCATCAAACAGATCCAAAACAAAAGACTTTGTTTATTGATCCGCAAACTGGCAAGGTGGTGACAAAACTACCTAAAAAGAGGAAGAATGAACAGTTGGACGACAAAGCTCCTCCACCTAAGAAGAGAACAATGGGGACAAATACAACTCCTCCCCTTTCTCCACAACCTAGAGACACATCCTTTTCTCCTCTTCCTCACACTCTCCCCGCTATTCCTTTCACATCACGCCCATCTACACCTCAAACAGATGTAGAAAGTGACACAGGGGAAGGGGAACCTCCATGGGATGATGACGACACTGTCCCAGAAGACGCAGACCCATGGGAAGATTATAATGTAGTGTCAGATAATGATAACGACCCTGAACTATATCCCTCAAAACCTTCATCACCTGATGATAATACAGGTTTTGCACAGTTAATTAATAGGGCAGCAAAATACCACAAGGTAGACTTACATGCGGAACCTCAAATAGAGGATTTCCTTTTAGAAACACTACCTGCTGCACAAAGAACATCAGGAACACTACCAATGCTTAAGGGTCTCCTCAATCACACATCAGAAATATTCAAAGACCCTGTGAGGGCTAGAGTACTAAACCCAAGAATCGATAAAAAATATAAGGCAGCCCCCAAGGACCCAATATTTATCAAGGGACAAATACCTCTGGACTCGCTAGTAGTCACAAACGCTCGTAAGAGAGCAAACTCATTAACTACAGGAGAAGCTCCTCCTCCTGACGAGGAGTCCAAGTTAATAGATGCCTCTGGCAAAAGAGTAGCATCCCAAGCGGCAAACAGCTGGCACATAGCTAATACGCAAGCACTACTTGCACGTTATGATAGAGCTCATTACGATGAGTTAGAAAAACTCAATACACATCTCCCTAAGGAACATCAAAAAAGGGCAGATCAGCTCATACAAGAAGGGAAGATAATAACTAATACTTCCATTAAGTGCGCCTTAGACGCAGCAGACACTGCAGCAAGATCCATAAACACCAGTATCATGTTAAGAAGACATGCATGGCTCAGAGTCTCAGGGTTCAAACAAGAGGTACAAACATCCTTATTGAACCAGCCTTTTGATGGGAAAACTCTTTTCGGCTCAGGCACAGATGAGGCGTTAGAAAAGATGAAGAAAGATACAGAAACGGCTAAGTCAATGGGAGCATTGCAACAGCCAACTCAAAGGGGTTCCTTTCGTAGGTCCACCTATAGAGGCGGATCCAAGAATACAGGGACAAGCCAGCAATCAACCTCTTTTACACCAACATCACCCAGAGGTAATTCTAGAGGCAGTTACAGAGGTAACAACAACAAAGGTAGAGGGCGCGGAAATAAAAACAACCGCAACTCTCCTACCCCAAAACAGTGACTTCATACAGCTCCCCCCAGACCATATAACACCGGTCGGGGGACGCCTATCACAGTTCCTACCTGCCTGGGAAAACATCACATCAGAAAAGTGGGTGTGACAAATTATCCAACATGGTTATTGGCTAGAACTCACAGCTACCCCCCCAAACATCACCCCCAGACAGCGTCCAATGAGTCAAGATCATCTAACATTGTTAAAACAGGAAGTACTATCACTACTACAAAAGCATGCCATAGAGAAGGTTCCACAACATCAACAGGGAACAGGGGTATACTCTCTATACTTCCTAATTCCCAAAAAAGACGGGTCTCTAAGGCCAATACTAGACCTCAGACCTCTCAATGCATACATAAATTCGGGGAACATTTCCACATGGTCACGCTCCAACAAGTACTTCCTTTACTGAAGAAAGGGGACTTTCTTTCTACACTGGATCTAAAAGACGCTTACTTTCATATCCCAATTCACAAAGCCCACAGGAAATACCTCAGGTTTGTAGTAGAAGGACAACATTATCAGTTCAAAGTCCTTCCATTTGGGGTTACAACAGCGCCAAGAGTGTTCACAAAATGCCTAGCAGTGGTTGCAGCTCACCTAAGAAGACAACAAATACATGCCTTCCCTTACTTGGACGACTGGCTAATAAAGGCCAAGTCACAAGAAGAATGTCTTCAAAACACACAAAAGACAATTCAGTTGCTGCACCAGCTAGGGTTTACGGTGAACTACACAAAATCCCACCTGCAACCAAACAAGGTTCAACAATATCTAGGGGCTACTATAGACACAAACAAAGCCAAAGTATACCCCAATCTAGTCAGGATTCAAACAATGATCTCATTGATTCAAAGATTTCAACCACAACACTCATTAACAGCGCGAGTGTTAATGCAACTATTAGGGATGATGTCATCTTGCATACTGCTAATACCATATGCCAGACTACAAATGCGTCCGCTGCAAGAATGCTTAGCGACACAGTGGAATCAGTCTCAATGTCAGATTACAGATCTGGTGTTGGTAGACGACCGCACACATCGCTCTCTGAAGTGGTGGAACACAACAAACATTTCCAAGGGGCGGTCGTTCCTAGAACCAATTCCACAGGTGACAATAACAGCGGACGCATCGCTCACGGGATGGGGAGCGCATATGGAGAAATATACAGTACAAGGAAGATGGAGTGTGCAGGAAAGAAGACTGCACATCAATCATCTAGAACTACTAGCAGTGTTTCTAGCATTAAAAGCCTTCCAAATGCAGATTATCAGCAAATCAGTCCTGATCAGAACAGACAACATGACAGCAATGTATTATATTCAAAAACAGGGGGGGACGCACTCTCTCCAACTATCCAGACTAGCGCAGGAAATTTGGAGATGGGCCATTCCTCAAAACAGCTATCTGTTAGCCGAACACCTACCAGGAGTTCAAAATCAAATAGCAGACATCTTAAGCAGAGTCAGAACAAATACACGAATGGAAACTGCACGACCAAATACTGCAGCCATTCTTCCAAAGATGGGGACAACCAGAGATAGATCTCTTTGCCACTCATCAGAACGCAAAATGCCAAAGCTTCGCATCCAGGTACCCACACCACCTGTCACAGGGCAATGCATTATGGATAAATTGGTCCAACAAATTTGCATACTCTTTTCCCCCTCTCCCACTAATTCCATTAGTGGTTCGAAAACTGCAACAACATTCAATGACCATGATACTAGTAGCACCCACGTGGGCACGACAACCGTGGTTCACCACGCTCCTGCAACTCTCACAGGTGCCACACCAAAAATTAAGAATTTTACCCATGCACCTTACACAGAATCATGGAGCAATAATGCACCCAGATCCCAAACAACTGAACCTAGCGATCTGGCTCCTGAGGTCTTAGAATTTGGATACCTAGATTTACCTCCAAACTGTATGGAGATCATTAAGCAAGCGAGACGTCCCATCACCAGAGCATGCTATGCGGCAAAGTGGAAGAGGTTTGCTGTATACTGTAACAGTAACAACATCAACCCTCTGGACGCATCAACAAAAATATTATTTGCTACTTATTACACTTACAGCAATGTAATCTCGCGTACACATCTATCAGAGTACATCTAGCAGCTATAGCAGCGTACCTGCAAAACAAGCAACATCTAGCCCTGTTTAGAGTGCCAGCAATTAAAGCCTTCATGGAAGGCCTCAAAAGAGTTATTTCACCAAGATTACCACCTTCCCCGGTCTGGAATCTCAACATAGTACTCACCAAACTAATGGGACCACCACCTTTCGAACCTATGCATAGGTGTGAAATACAATTACTTACATGGAAGGTGGCCTTCCTTATAGCCATTACCTCCCTTAGGAGAGTGAGTGAATTACAGGCATTGACAATACAAGAACCATTCCTACAATTACACCAGAATAAAGTGGTTCTTAGAACAAACCCAAAGTTCTTGCCTAAAGTAATTTCAGCATTTCACATCAATCAACCAGTGGAACTACCAGTCTTTTTCCCAAAACCACAGACGGTAGCAGAAAGGGCCCTACATACATTAGATGTCAAAAGGGCAATATTGTACTACATAGAAAGAACACAAAATTTCAGGAAAACCAAACAACTATTTGTAGCGTTTTCCCCAACACATAAAGGCAATCCTATCTCTAAAGCAGGCATCGCTAGATGGATTGTAAGATGTATACAAATATGTTACATTAAAGCAAAGAGAACATTAACTGGTACTCCTAGAGCTCATTCTACACGAAAACTAGGAGCATCTATGGCATTCTTAGGAAACATTCCCCTAGATGACATATGCAAAGCAGCAACTTGGTCTACACCACATACCTTCACAAAACACTACTGTGTTGATGTGCAGGCAACACAACAAGCCAGAGTGGGCCAAGCTGTATTAAAAACTTTATTTCAAACTGTTGCAACAGACACTGGTGACCACCGCTAGGGAGGTAACTGCTGTATAATCTATTCATAAATGTACCCTCTGCAGCCCATATGCCTCGAACGGAATATGCTACTTACCAGTATGCATCTGTTCTTGGCATAGAGGGCTGCAGAGTGGTACATGCCCTCCCTCCCTCCCCGGAAACCTGTGTCTGTCCCAACATTATCTTATTTAGATACACTTACATGGGCATCTCTTTCTGTATTCTATTACACTACTCCATCTAACCCTACTATGGCAAAACAATCTAAGGATGGAGCCGATGCCCATGCACACTAGCACCCAAAGGAGGAGTCATCGGTCTCGTTACGACTAAAGACTTCTCCAAGAGAAAAACATCATCCGAGCCCAACACCAGATGGCGATCTATTCATAAATGTACCACTCTGCAGCCCTCTATGCCAAGAACAGATGCATACTGGTAAGTAGCATATTCCATCTGTAAAACAGTAGTTAGTATTAGATTCCTTACCGCCCCACCCATCCTCCCCGTTCTGCGAACCGATATCTAGGGTTAAGGTCATCCCCTTTCAGGGCCCTAGTTTCATGGCACCAGTGTTGGTTTTTATCTTGGCTCTGCGTTTCTGGCGCGGAAAGCTATGTACAGAATTGACGTCAGCGCGGCGATTAAGTACTCTGACATCATCCCGGCGATCACGACGACGGACGAGTAGCCGCAGACGACGCCTACTGACGCGCAGCGGTAGTGCTGACGAAAAACTTTCCGGATCCAGTCCGATGCCTGGGGATATTCTAAGGTAAGGAAGGGGGGAGCCACAGCCATACACTGCCCAGCGGAGCTTTTTGGAGAGCATTCACTCGCCTGAGGATAGCAGCAGCACGCTGAATTGGGAGCCTGCAGCCGCGGACACCAGGCACGCCACCGCCGCCCCGGGACTGCAGGTCCCGGCAGCCCTTGCGGCGGAGGCGCGTTCCCTGGCGCGTCAGCAACGCGCCAGGAGGGGCACATATAACCAGGAAGCCCTCGGTGGAGCGGGGGGAGCCACAGCCATACACTGCCCAGCGGAGCTTTTTGGAGAGCATTCACTCGCCTGAGGATAGCAGCAGCACGCTGAATTGGGAGCCTGCAGCCGCGGACACCAGGCACGCCACCGCCGCCCCGGGACTGCAGGTCCCGGCAGCCCTTGCGGCGGAGGCGCGTTCCCTGGCGCGTCAGTAACGCGCCAGGAGGGGCACATATAACCAGGAAGCCCTCGGTGGAGCGGGGGGGAGCCACAGCCATACACTGCCCAGCGGAGCTTTTTGGAGAGCATTCACTCGCCTGAGGATAGCAGCAGCACGCTGAATTGGGAGCCTGCAGCCGCGGACACCAGGCACGCCACCGCCGCCCCGGGACTGCAGGTCCCGGCAGCCCTTGCGGCGGAGGCGCGTTCCCTGGCGCGTCAGCAACGCGCCAGGAGGGGCACATATAACCAGGAAGCCCTCGGTGGAGCGGGGGGAGCCACAGCCATACACTGCCCAGCGGAGCTTTTTGGAGAGCATTCACTCGCCTGAGGATAGCAGCAGCACGCTGAATTGGGAGCCTGCAGCCGCGGACACCAGGCACGCCACCGCCGCCCCGGGACTGCAGGTCCCGGCAGCCCTTGCGGCGGAGGCGCATTCCCTGGCGCGTCAGCAACGCGCCAGGAGGGGCACATATAACCAGGAAGCCCTCGGTGGAGCGGAGGGAGCCACAGCCATACACTGCCCAGCGGAGCTTTTTGGAGAGCATTCACTTGCCTGAGGATAGCAGCAGCACGCTGAATTGGGAGCCTGCAGCCGCGGACACCAGGCACGCCACCGCCGCCCCGGGACTGCAGGTCCCGGCAGCCCTTGCGGCGGAGGCGCGTTCCCTGGCGCGTCAGCAACGCGCCAGGAGGGGAACATATAACCAGGAAGCCCTCAGCTACGCGGGACGCGAGCGGGACGCGAGCGGGACGCCCGGGGCTAAGCCCGGGCAAAGGGCGGGCCCTCTGAGACCCTCCGAGGCATGAGAGGCCTGGCAAGGCTATCCCCCTGACAATTATCGTGTGGATATTAAGGTACTGTTTCCATCTTTGACACTTGGTACTACACTTATTATTGATGACACTCACCTATCATTACTCTTCAGCTGTTTAAAACCTATAGCAAGCTTCTGATTTGGCTTAAGTCCTGCTCCGACTGTGTGACCCTTTAGAGCATTAGCCCAAAGCATGGGGAAAAAATTGGTAGTTGCCCCTATTGAGGCTGTGAATACACTGGATTCTTATCTCGTGCAAGTGGTCAGCAGCATTAATAATAAACGAAGGCAATCTTTGGGTCTAAGCCAATCACCTGTGTTGCCTGTAGAAAGTCCATCTACAAGCGCTGAAAGCGTAGCCGTGTCCGATTCCCTGATAGCAAACCCTCAGCCCAACTTAGTCGATTCTGATTTTAATCCTGCACCTATCCGCAATGAGGCCACTGATGACTTTGATCCTGTTATGGATAGAATAGATCTCATCGATTTATCCGATAATGCAATTATTGACTCAAATAGCCAGACAGCAGCTACGGATGAAGACCTCCAACCCCAGCCGCCAACTGCTCGTGCTGTTAGAGCATGTAGAAAACCAACAGCTAAACGAGGGGGGAAACATCTGGGTAGGAAGAAGCCTGCCACCCCACCTTCTAGTCGGAGGGGTAAACACGCGGATTTGGAGGTCGATACCCAGCCTAAGTGCACAATTGATGATGACCTTTTCAATAGGATCCAAGACATGATAGACATCAAAATTAAGACTATCATTAAGCCCCTGATCGGGAAGGTGGACAAACTATCTGCTGAAATTAGGAAGTTGGGTGGGGCTCATAGTAACTTGACCAAGGAGATAGAGAATCTATCTTCCCTCGTCGCGGATTTAATATCCACGGATGAGGAGGCCCCTCCCCCTGCTAGTAATTTACAGCCTATTCAACAAGGGTTGTCACCCCTACCCTCACCATCATCATTAACCGTCCCGGATCAGAACGTTGTAACTGGGGATCCTCATATTATTCCCACTGATGCTACAGTGGTAAGTCATCAAGAGGACGGCTCAGTCCAATTTATTGTGGAAGCCTCACCGGTAGTCTTGGTGTTGGCTAATGTTCCAGTTTTGCCAAACGACAAAATAGAGTCTAATCAGTGCCTCAAAGATAAAGCCTTACATTGGCTATCAAATAATATGTACATGGCCCAAGAAGGGTTTGATAAACTGGCTGGAGACATAGTTTCGACTAGGAGCGTACCTTGGATCGGCAGCAAGCCGAAAAAGTTCATAGGCGATTGTGTCATTTTAAACTTCACTAACGCCAAGGTTCTTCCTGAAATTTTGAGCAATGTTTTTCCACCTCAACGTCGCAGTGGCTCTATAGTCCCACTGACTCTCAGATTTTTTTATGACGAGTCTCAGTCCGCTACCCTACCTAATACTAACAGGCATTACAAGTACAGTAATATCAGTAGCTGGGGTGGGGCCACGGGTCCGCGATATGCAAACGATCGGTTTCAGCCTCTCGCACAGCGAGATTTGGGAAGATCTATTTACCCGCATGGGTTAAATATCCAGCCGGTCCATCCACATGAGACAAGAATAAATGGGTGGGGGCTTGGCGCACTGGGGTTCGATCATAGTGCGAGGGGCTTTAGGCCAACACGGTGGCAGAGAACTGATCCTTCTTTGATCCATCCAAATACCCCTCATTCTCTGTGGCACTCAGTTCACAATGGTCAGGTCCAGTTAGCTACGCCATCTGCTTGGGGCTTCACTACAGGTAATAGGTTTGGTCCCCTATCCGATCTCAATACCTGTGACTGACTCAATTCAGGTGTTGATCAGATAAATGCGGGTTCGACTGGTCTAAACATTAGTAGAGACGGCTTTAGTTCTGATGATCTTCCCAGCCTTCTTACCCCTAATGTAGTTACTGAGTCCCAACCATCTACTATTCCTGACCAGCAATTAATTTTATCTGGGACTGAGGCTGGCACTTTTCATTGCCCCATTGGAGAGGTCACACAGCGATGCCGTCACGTGAACACTAGTGAGGCATTATCATTGCAAGTAACTTCAGAAGGAGATTCAGTGGGTGGTAAAGAGCCTATGAGCACCACTGAGTCATGCAAGATTATAAGCTGGAACGTGGCAGGTTTAAACACTAAACGCCAGGATCCTGTTTGGCGGAGCTTTATTTCAAAGCACCACATCATTGCCCTACAAGAAACTTGGGACACATCCAGTAACATCTGGTGGGATGGGTTCACCAGCTTTATAAGACCCGCTGTCCCTAGTAGAATGGGTAGGGCCAAAGGCGGTTTGGCGCTCTTATTCGCATTGGATCTAAAAGGTAGTTTTAGGCAGATCAGTTCCGAATCCGATAATATATTAATCGTTGAAAGGGTCATTAATAAAACCAGTAGGACCTTATATGTCAACTTTTATAACTCTGGGAACAGTGTCTATGAAGGCTGTAACATCACCAATCTGGACAGTATTTTAAATACAGTCTTACAGAATATCGCATTTGCTTCAGAGTCTATTTTACTAGGTGATTTTAACATTCATTTATGCAATTTAGCCTGCAAGGGTAGAGCAGTTAGCGTAGTAGATGACGCTGCCCCGGTAGCGCCTCATTTCGAACACTCAGTGGAGGGCCAGGAGCTCGAAGATCTACTAGCAAACTATAATCTTTATGAACCTAATTTTGGTTTGAGAATGCCAACCTTTATTGGAGGTCACCATGGGTCTGTGATAGATTATATCTTTGTTTCTCTTGGTATTCTGACTCGGACCACCGCCTATTGTACGGTAGCAACCCACTTCAGCGACCATAATCCTGTACTACTTGAAGTGGCGTGGGGTGGCCAGATGGGGGCATCACCATCAACCATAAAACCAGCCCATCCCCTGAGGACTACCGACCAAGATAGAAGAGTCAAATGGGCGAATGTGATTCCGGAAGATTTCTACAAAAAATGTTTCCCTAAGATTAAAGATCAGGTTGAGCTTTGTCAGAACTCGGACACTCAGGGGAACCTCATGGTACTAGCCTATGAGGAAATATGTGCCCAGGTCTCTAACGAACTTCTAGCTAAACCTTCTCAGGGAGCCCAGGGTCACAAGCGATGGTTTGATTCTGCATGCTCGAAGGCCCACAGAGACTTGTTGGTGGCCTTAAAAATTGTTCCGAGAAATAAGGAGGAAATTGTGAGGCTAAGGAAAATCTACAAGTCTGCCGTAAAGAGCCGCAAAGAATCCATCAAACGAGAAACATGGGATAACCTCCTCTCGGCGGCTGTGTTGAAGGACAGCAGACGATTCTGGGAGATTATCAAGCAGCCCCTTTTCTCGGAGGACAGCAACGCACCCATGGACTGTGTGATTACTGAGGACAAATGGTTGACTTTTTTTAAAAGTGTATATGGGGGTGACGGAGTTGAAGAGAGCAGCAACATGGGTTTATGGCCTAGTGGGGTTACACACCCTATTGTCTTCAATCCCCAAGAAGTTGAAAAGGCACTCGCGGAAACTACTAAACATAAGGCACCTGGCCCAGACGGAGTCCCGGCCGACTTCTTTATGTACTCACCTAAAATGTGGTCGAGGGTGTTGTCCAACGTGTTTAATGCAGTCAACGGCAATTCAGCTCCCGCATCATGGGCCATATCTACCATCGTCCCCATTTATAAAAACAAAGGCCAGCGGGACGACCCAGCATTTTATAGGCCAATATCCCTTTTGGACTCAACCATTAAAATCTTGGGTAGAGTCCTTTTATCCAGACTAAGGGAGAATGTCGAGGGTTGTGGCGGGCTGTGTGAACTACAATACGGTTTTAGAGAGAGAAAAGGTACAATTGAGCAGTGTATTAATTTGTATCTACTCATCTCTAAGTACACGCTGGCCAAGGAGGGTTCAGTGTATCTCGCATTTATGGACCTCTCCTCGGCCTTCGACCTCGTTAATAGGTCTAAATTATGGCTGACCCTGCTGGATTTGGGAATAGACGAAGCCCTGGTCATGTTTATGGCCACCCTGCACCAGGAGCTTTTCGCAGCCGTCCGAGTGTCCAACAACGGCAGGTGTACCTCTTTGTTTAAATCCCTGAAAGGGGTACGGCAAGGTTGCATCTTGGCCCCCACGTTGTTTACCATCTATATTAATGGCCTGGGGGGGCACCTGCGGGGTCAGGGCATGGACGTCCCACGTGCAGGAGATGCCCATATCCCGGCACTCCTGTACGCGGATGACGCCGTGTTGATCGCCCGCACGGGTGTTGGCCTCCAGGTCCTTCTGAATTCCTTTGGTTCCTTTATGGAAAATCTGGACCTTAAGGTTAATGTATCCAAATCTCACACGATGGTCATGGGCCGTGAGTGTAGCAAGAAAAGACACAAATCATTTTTTTGTAGTAGGGTCCCTGTTTCCGAGGTAACCACATTCCCTTATTTGGGAGTTTTGTTTGATCAAAAAGGTACCTGGGGACCACAGATAAGTGCAAAGAGGTTAGCGGTCACTAGATCCGCTTCTGCACTCTTGGGTTTTGATGGCAAGCTGGGTGCCAGGCCTATGGAAGCGATGTTAAAGATTTATAAGAGTAAACCTGTTGCCATCGCTTCATATGGATCCCCGTTGTGGGGGTATGTTAATCTCGACCCCATCCAGAGAGCAGAAAACAGATTCATAAGATCTCTTCTTTCTGTGCCCCAGTCTACACCAACTTATTCAATCCACAAGGAGGTGGGTTTGCCATATCTGTCGGACTCACTAAGCGCAGCACCCCTGATTCTGTGGTTGAAAATGTGGTTAAATGATGATCTTCCGCTGAATCATAAGATTTTGAGGGATGTCCAATCATTGGATAATTATAGTAAAATCCCATGGTTGGCTTACCTAAGTAAATCATTCATTGAATTGGGTCGCCCAGAACTTTTTCATTGTCCAGAAAAGATCAGGGCTCAGGACATAGCCTACACAAAAAAGGCCTTTAAAGAAAGGAAAGAGTCATCCCGTGAGGCAGTTGAGCTACAGAAACCTGCAGTCAGGGCTCACTATTTATTGGTTAGCGTACCCTATTTGGCACCTTATCTCCGCTTCGTAACTATCCCTTATCACAGGTTTTTATTAACCAAATTTAGGTTTAATCTTATACATTTTCACCTAGGTTCTTTTAAAGGCTGGCAGAAGCCAGAACTAGCAGCCCCCTGCTGTTGCGACCATTTTTCTGTGCAGGACACAATGCACTTTGTCATGTTTTGTAGTCTGTACCATGAGCAGAGGAAAAAATATTTGCTCCCTATACTGAAAGAAGCAGGGTTCACACAGGTGCGCCCTGCGCTGCTCTACTTACAGCTTCTGACAAATCCACGCACAGCATTTAGTCTTGCAAACTTCTTAGTTGCCGCTGTGAGGGCAAAAGCGGTTGGCCAATCTTTGTCTTAAATACTGTTTATTTCTTGTATATACATAAATGTATTATTTTAATCTTGTATATAGTATTTATAACGAACATCAAGCATGAATCTTTCTTAGTATTAGGAAACTTGATTACGATTTTTAATGTCATGTTTTATTGTTTTTGTTTCTTTGTATGACTTTGAATAAGTCGAATAAAGATATTCTGACTGTAAGGAATCTAACACTAACTACTGTTTCTTACAGATATATTGTTACCGTAGGTAAGTAACTTGTGCTTTATTTTCCACTGGAAAAATCTTGACCAATGCTGGTCTACAGGCACCTTTTCAACATATTTCAATGAATCTTCTTTACAGTTGAATGTCGTCAGCCTTCCCCCTGAGGTGGTTGATGGTGATTCAGGCGGTTACGCATCCATCTACAGAAAGTGTACGCTGGGTGCCCGGATGATTTCGTGGTCTGGTGCAATTCCCACCATGGAGACCTACTACAGACAAAATTGTTGGCTATTTTTCTTTTTGTGCTATATTTAGCCCAACAAGGCCTTTCCTTGGGCCCAGTTTAAGATTAGGTGTTGGCCCTTTTAGCCTTTTTGCGTTTACTATACCAGCCATATTTATTTAAATTACCTTTTGTGCTGCGTTTTCCTAAAGGTCTGGTACTTATGTTTTCATCTAAGTCTTTTGTGACGCCGCAGTGGGACCTACATTTGGTTCTCCTTATCCTTCTATGTGCCCCATTTGAGCCGATGTACAGCTGTCTTTTGTGTCTGCTGACTCTCAAAGCAGTCTTTCTCATAGTGATAACTTCAGCTCATTGCTTGACTGGGCTACAAGCTTTGTCCATTCATGTATGTATGTATGTACAATACTGTTCACCACCTTTTCCCCGTGAAAACTGGTGTTGCAGAGGAGGGCAGCACTCCTGTCAAATGTGTCGCCGTTCCATGTCAGACTATCGCTCGTCTTTATGAAAATCTATACATTGGTGAAGCAGCTGCCCCTGACGGAGTGTTTATCCGACCTGAGCCAAGGTCTCCACCACTGCGTTGGCACTTGGAGTGCCTTTTTCTGGACATTTGTCAGACCGCAGCATGGGTGTTAGTCCACACGTTCACGGAGCACTACTTGCCTGGTCAGTCAGGAAGGACACGTTGCCAGTTTGGTACTGCACAATTTTTTGGTCTGTGCCATTTTACAGGCCCACCTTCTTGGGAGAGTTACTGCTCTGATATATACTCACAAGTACAGGAATCTGCTGTGAGAACTACCCAACTACTGTTGGTAATGCTCTTTCTGATGGATATTGTTGGACAACGAGGCAGCATCTGTGAGGCCTGCACAAATAACATGACACATTTGTCCTTCACTGGGAACCAAACACCCTAGGGCAGCGCCTGACTCTCAGAGGGTAGCGTTGCAGAGCAGTCTGAGGCTTACTCAAGGGAGGTGGTGTGGGCTAGTAATCACCATTTGCAGGTGCGCAAAAATAACACTCAATAATTGATTGTCCAGTCTGTACTTTGCTTTATAAAAGTAAGAGTACATTTATTAAACACACACATCACTCAATACTATACACCAATTTACAAATATACATACGTTGTTGGAATTACTTTGTGACATTGCATAACATCTCCACCCCTCCAGCAGGGGGGGTGGGGTCTAGTACCACCACTCCCATGTATGCACATCATCTTGCCCCCAATGCAATTAGTTGAACCTATCCTGGAGCGAGGGCCCTGCGCACTTGCATCATCCAAGTGGCGTCCCCCACCCATTACCTCAACAAGCATTAAACAGGGATACACCTGCCTTGGTGACACATGACCCTGACCAAGCATCTCCTACTGACCCTAAAGTATACACCTCTACATCTTAAGGGCTAACAGTCTGGGGTCTTCACCTAAGTGCAGCAGCAAGACTGCATGTTTACGCACACTTTAGAATGACAGTACTCAGCACATTTGGATATCATTAAAAATGCATTGCAATTACAGCCCCTAAAGGCATCACAGATGATCACAGGATTAAGTCGTAAATACCGTCAGACACCCTAGCAGGAGTGTCTAGCCACTTAAATCCACTTTGCTTGTGACATCACCTTACACCAGTACTTCACATTGAACATCAGTCCCTCTAAAAGAAATAACCACTTATAAATGCATTTCAGTGCAATTACGCCATTTCACCTCCAGGGGATGCCCTGCTTGAGACCTCTCCAACTCAGCGCTTCAATCTTTGATGCACTTCTCAATGAACCCCCAGCTGTAGAACAAAAGTTCCAGCCTAGGAGGTGATGCAATCTTCGCTGAGAGTTGAGGGGTTATTCCTTTTAAATCCTCAAGAAACTTAGGGTGGGACTTAGCTTTGTGCTCGGGCTACACTGCGCTGCTCCAGCAGCTCCCCCCGGCACCTTTTCACACTCAAGGGTGACCCCTCTCCTCTGGGGGCTACCAAAATGCCAAAAACAATCAATTCCTCATCCCTTGCAAGGCATCATGGGGCGCTTCAAGCTCCTGCCGCTTTCTGGGG
Source organism: Lissotriton helveticus (assembly GCF_964261635.1). Lineage (NCBI taxonomy): Eukaryota > Metazoa > Chordata > Amphibia > Caudata > Salamandridae > Lissotriton > Lissotriton helveticus. The sequence goes on from NC_136071.1 coordinate 13,753,229, forward strand.
CCTCGGTGGGGGGCCCGGTCCCACCCTGACCCCCGGGTAAGGGTATGCGGCGCAGGGAGCCCACCCCCGGCCGCTCCACGCTTTGGTCGGGGGCCCGGTCCCACTCGGGCCCCTGGTTCCTCCTTCCTTGTTCGGGGCCCCGGTCCCACCCGGGACCCCCGCAGGCTCTCAATGTTGGAGGGCAGTCCCCGGGACCTGACCCACCCCGGGGGCCTTTCCTGGACCAGCGGCAGAGCCTCCCGCGCTTCACCGCCAGGGGGCCACAGGTCCAAGGTCGCTCACCTTCTGGGGGCCATATCTCAGCCCCTGGAGGTCCGATCTGCCCCATTTTCGCATCTTCTTGCTCCTGGCGGCGCCCTCAGCCACTGGGAGCACTCTCCTTCACTCTCCGGGTCTCCAAGAGGGTGCACTCTGCAGGGAGCGGTCTGCACTGGCTCCCTTCGCCAGCCTTTCGCCTGGCTCTCCTCCTGCGCCTCTTCTCCCTGCGCAGAGGCCCCTGCTTCTGCGCACCGGTCCTGGGCACTTCTGGTGCTGTTAGGGGCCTGGGTGACAGTCAGGGGGTCTCTCCTTCCAACTGCCCATTGCCAGGCTCCAGCACCTTCCACCTCAGCAGACCACACCCCAGAGAGAGCTTCTCTTCCTGTGCAAGTACTTTTTAAAAGTTGAGTAGGGGGCTGGCAGAAAGTCTCTGTGGGTCCTATCAAACAGCGACACATCACTTACCTGCCCCTGCCCCCTCCTTCTTGTCCAGCCTCTGGGTTTGTTCAAAATGGAGTCCTCCAGTGTCTCTGGCCACTTGGCCTCTGAAACCCAACTCCTTCCCCCCCTTCACTGCCTTCTCTCCTGGGTGCAAACTGGTGCCTGGCACCCAGTGACAGCTGCTAATGGATGAGCCTGTAGCCCCACCCATCTTCTTCTTTGTGGAGAGGAGGCCTTAGCTTGTGGAAGAAAGGTTATCAATCCATCCAGCTGAGGTCAACCCTCAGCCTGGGTCTGGTCATGGCTGGCTCAGAGAAATTACAGTTCTGTATGACCCAAAAGCAGTACATATGACTTTGGACTCTGCAGAATACTTATTTTCACCTACTCTACAATGGACTTTAGTGCGTGTCTGGCATCTGTAGGCTTTGTGGAAGTCATTTTAGCCATGGGCCCCACATCCCCTTAGGGGAATAATGAAGTGAAAAACACAGTTTAATGCACTGACTTTCCCTGGCATGTTCCTTCCCAGGGTATAAAGTCTATTCCATGTCACCACCCAATTCTGCATAAGTCCTGCCACGCCATTCACTCTGTAGCTGCTCCTGTACTGCGCACGCTAGGAATCTCCCCTGCGCAGCCCCTACACGCGTGCACACGCATGTACACCTGTGTCTGCATGTAACCAGCACGGTGCCCCATACTCCGGCTGCTGCGCAGCGGCCTAGTCAAGCCAGGCGGACACCGGTAAAATCTCCATGCAGTCTCCTTCATTAGGAGTTCACTGTGGATGAGTCCCAGATTATGAGTCTCCCCCACAGTAAAGCTCCATAATTAGGTGCTCAAAAAGCAGTAAAATCCGGGCGGCCCATAGTGTCAGAACCACCTTCTAACAGATATTCTAACTGCAGATTCCTCACGGAACCTCCCTCCGCCCCATTCTGTTTAATGTGTTCTTTTCTCCAGTTACAAAGGTCAAATCAGATCATTGCAAGGTTCTGCGTCCGAACTCGCAGACAGATATCTGAAAGAAACTGATATATATGCTCAGATTTTTTTTGCGTATGTGACCCTGATGTCACTTCAACGACAAGACTGACTAGACATGTTACCCCACGACACCACCTATCCGCGCACGAGGGTATTACTGAGAAGAATCTCTGGATCCAATCTATCAGCTTGGGGGGTATTCACAAGGTGATTGTGTCCCCTAGAAAGAGCGGTACTGAAGGTAAATAACTTATTCGGTATTAGCTGACCTTAATTGCAGGCCATTTGAATAACTTTTTAATTTTTCCCTTTCACTAGGTATTTCCAAGCCATTTTACCCAGCAACGGACCAAAGAGCCCAATTCTGACTGTGATCGTGAGAGGACTATTAAACTCACTTGTAGCCCATGCCCAGGGCAGTCTGGTAGCAGCATCTCTACAGACTTTTGGGACTTGTTAGTAAAACTGGACAACATGAACGTCAGTCGGAAAGGTAAAACGTCTATTAAATCTGTGCCGATGAGCTCAGGCAACGAGGGAGAGACTTCCCAGGGCAGCCTAGAAGCTTCTCCTCTGGGCCAACTCATGAACATGCTGTGTCATCCAGTTATTCGGCGCAGCTCGCTGCTAACAGAGAAACTGCTGAGACTCCTTTCCCTCATCTCCATTGCCTTGCCTGAAAACAAGACAGAAGCTGTAGCAAACCAGAGCAACACAACACCAGTCCCTGCCCCCACACCTGCGGCTGCTCCTGTCCCCACCCCAGTTGCAAGTCTTACCACCACAACAACTACCTCCACAGTGGCCACTACGACACCCACTATGACTGTATCAGGTACGGTTGTGTTTTCTCTTATTTCTTTGAAACAGGTGTTTGGGAATAAACCTCAGTGGAGTTTTTGAAGGTGTAAGTAGGTCTTGAGATCTAGAGTTGCTTGCATGTGAAGAGAATTCAGAGGCCAGTTAGGCCCACATCAGCTGCTATGGACTAAGTTTTTTTTTTTTTATATATAGAGGCGTTGTGTATATGAGATGTGGACAGCTGTGAATACATCTGTAAGGGCCTTGGCTTTGGAACAGTAAGCGAAGATTTTTTACAGGAGTTTCAGCCTTAATGTTAATCGTTTGATGTGCATCATTCTTGCTTTGTAAGTTATTTTTCTTAAAGGTTTTAAGTTGTGAGGGTCATCCTTGTTAAGTCTTTAGGAAGGCTCTGTTATTTTCCACCTATGGATGTACATAAATGCATCAGTGCTACAGGGTTGGAAAAAGTGCTGAACAGATGAAACGTATAGATCAACAAGAAAAACACAGGTATGAAAATGCATTTTACTTTGGTCATAATTCTAGTAGTTTCTGTCAATGTTTATCCACACACACACAGCCCCTAACCCCTTTCTCCCCACTATCATGCTGTAATGGATGTTTGCCTGCAAAGGAGACAGCGTCTGGGATGCATACAAGAGGTACAAGCCGAGCTAGGTGTCAAAAGGTTTGCACTGATTTAAACCAGGGTGCACCCTCTTCAGCAAAAATGTATTGGGAGAATTCACTAAAACTGAAAATTATTCTAAACCTGAATCACATTGCATGGGTGCAATTTCAGCACTACTACTCTCGGAGCACAAAACTGTTTTAGCTTTCTGATACACTTCTAGCTGCATATTCCTCACCATTTGAATAATCCCCAGGCATCAGACAGGATTCAGAAACATTTGAGCAGTATATCGGCATGCGGGAAGGCGGTGCTGTGTGGCTCCGCACCAACGCAGTTCAGCTCTGGAAACGACGTGCAGAACTATAGAGGTGCGCCTCCCGCATACTGGCATCAGTTACTTTCTTTCCACACCTCCTGACTAGAATCGTGAGCCATCTCTGGCCTCTCAGGGACACTTTACCTCAATATTTTTCGAAATTTCAATAGTGAACTAAGGATATCTCCCTCTAAAACGACAGGTTTCAAACCTTGTAGGAACTGTCACAAGCAAATATCTGTGAACAGTTCGCATCATGTGTGCCTGTGGTCGGACCAGGACTTCAAGGTCTGCAGTGACTGTGCATCAATGATCCCAAAGGATATCCCGCTACTGCGAGCCAACACTTTGCATCGCCAAGCAGAGGACTCATCACTGAGACAGCTTTAGGTTTGCTCCCGCTCCAGGAGTCGCTGAAGCTGCTTTCAAGCCCAGTCTTGGTCATGATCCAAATCGTCCGGTAAGTGTAAAAATAAGCATAAGAAATCAGAGAGGGGTTCAACCACCTTTTCGTCATTTGCATTCATCTGAGCGGGCGCTTGGATGGTGCCATGGATCTAGATCTCGCTCCAAAATTTGCAAAACTTTGGAGCAGATCCCGCAACTGGTTCTAGTACGACCGGAGTTTCTGGGCACATCTGCCACTCTGCAGCAGATCGGAGAGTTCCAGACAGCCATGCTCTGGCTCTTCAGGTCCTTGCCAGCTCCCTCTGGTGCACCTTTGGGCCCCAAGGAGCCAAGAAGCCCTCCACCTGGAATACCGCTGGAAGGTTTGCCCTCGGCACCAGCTGGACCTGAATCCATGGATGCCGGATGTGGAGCTACCCAAAGTTCTGTCCAACGCCAGGAGAGTGCCAGTCTTGCTGCCCCCATCAACAGTTGAGGCGCCGCATTCTCAACTTGCTCTGCTACTTCCACAGGGTGGACAAAACACCCTACATTTACTTTTTGGCATGAACTCTGACAATGAAAGATGTGGGTGGTGAGTTTTCTCAGCTCTATCAAGATAACAACTGGTATGTTGATTTGCAGGTGTCTAGTGTTCTTGATAACCTCTGATATGGGCCTTCTCCCACCAGCTGGACCAACCACAGAGGAGTCCGCTTCCTATGCCATGGTAATGCAAGGGCGGCTGAAGACCTTGACCTCCACGTCCCCACCTTGGAGGTTTTAGGAGAGTGGGGTCTGCAATCCCATGGCCACCCCAGATTTTTGCTTTTTGCTTCACTGATTTACGACTTTCCCTGGCTATGGGCCTGCTAATCAGACCCACAGCCTAGCTGTTCTCCCTCTAAATTACAACCATGTACCTTAGGTGCATTTTACCAATTGGTACTGGGCCACCTTATCAGTCCCTGTACAGCATACCTTAGGTATCCAGGGCATAGGTGTACCCAGGGCCTACCAGGGGCTGAAGCATGTATTATGCCACCCCTGGCTGGCCACCCAAACAGACACAACTGGCTGCACGACAGCTGGGGCAAGGTGGTGTAATCACCCTTTGCTTTAGATATAGTATACCTATATCTAACCCTAAAATGGACACATATATTCCTATCAGTCACTCCTATGGCAGGCCTTATCAATCCTGAAGGCAGAGTGCTTGGAATTATGTGAGATGGTGCTCTAGCATGAGCTGAGCCTGTCTGCAGCTTGCGGAACCAAGTCCTAATAGCTGTTCCATGATAACGCTATACCATATACTCTTAAGTGCATTATAATCCTCGCGGTTAAATGCTAACTTTGGTATAGCATTATCAAAACATGTCGAGTAAGGTGTCATACGAATTGGAATACTAACCCCTCGCCAATTCTGGCGACGGGGTTAGCATTCCACCCTTCTAGAGGGACACGACATGTATGTAACTGTGAACCCTGGTTAAAGTCAGACACAGCCTCAGCTCCACAAAATGGATGCTGCCACCGAGACCCAAGTCTGCCCTCCTGCTGCTGGGAGTCCTTCCAGCAACGGAGGCCTGGACAAAGGGTTTCCTGTCAGGGGTGGTGCTAGCACCATCCCAGACAGGATTTTGTGTATCCCAGGTAGGCAGGGCTGAAAGGAAGGTGACTGCAAGTGGCACCCCGGTGCTCACTGTGCATATGCCGGCTCAAACCAGTTCCTGGGGCACCCCAGCCCCTGAGCTGGGGAGAGACCGGACAAAGGAGAGGGCTGTAACCACCCCCCTCCTGGTCCTACCCATAGGGCAGGACCTAGTCGTGTGCCGGCCCCTTTTCTTTGGAGAAAGGTAGGAGCAGGCCCCCTTCCCAAATTAGATAATCTTGAACTACTTTCCACGAAAGGAACTCTTGACTTACTCTGAAGACTCTCCCTTGTGGCTAAGGAGTAGCCACCCTGCACCAGCAGGCACCATCGAAGCTCTTGCGGTTTGCTGCACGTCCATCCTCCGGATCAAGACTGCCCAGCTCGACGAGACCCGGATTCCCTGCCATCTCTGACCTCTACCTACATCATCCAGCCCAGCTGAGATTCGTGGGTGTGACGAGACCCGTGGGACCGGCCATCTTCAAGACCTGCACGACGCTTCACCAGCACGACCCCCGAAAGACCCTCGAGTAAGTGCACTGGGGTTTGAGAAGCCCTAACCTCAAGTAGCTCCAGCACCGAAGTCCAGCCCCCCAGCATCCACGAGGTCTGCGTGGGGCCCTTCTGCTTTCTTGCTGCTTGCCACGTTGTCCGGTCACTTGCCCGTTGGCTAGTGACCCTCTTGACGACGTACCACGACGTTTTCACCGCTGGTCTAGGTCTCCCAGACTGGCCCTTGCTTCTTGTCCAACAAGAAGTGCCCTGGACCCTCCTGGTCCACTCCAGACGCCATTTTGACTCCACCGCGTGGGCTTGCCTTTGCCAAGGTTTGTTGCTCCAATCCTGGTTCCAGCATAGCAGACACGTTCGTGGGACAGCTCGCACCTCCAGCCTGGTCGCCGACAACGCCTCCTGGTCCGAGGGACAGCAGAGTCCAGCGTCGCCCACTCACCTGGTCGAGGTGACTTCATCTGGTGCCATCCTGGTGCCCACCTAATCACTGGCTAGTGATTAAGAACTGAGTCCCCTCTGCTTTCAGGTCATCTCCATCATCGATCCAGGCTTGGATCACACCAAACATCTTCACTGGTCGCTTGCCAGCAACTTCTTCTTTCAGGCTCCATAGACTGTAACAAGGATTCCCGACGTCTTTTGAACCCTATGCAGCCGCAGCCCCTGGGCTAGGTAACCCGAGCATTTCGGTGCTCCAACGTAGGTTCACTATCTAAGTGTCAAGATCCTTTTTCGTTTTCAGTCTACCTAGTCGGATTCGTCCGGAAACAGTAACTTTAGAAACGCTAGCATCCATAGACTTCATCCCGCGTGAGAGTGCACACTCTGCACCTGATCTCCCTAGGCCTCCTGCTCATAATCTTAAGGTTCAGTAGTGTAGTCCTAGCGATCCTGAAGCCTCTGGATCTTGTTACTTACCTGCTAGTATTCCGCATTCCACTTTTAAAGTATATGGTTTTTCGTGCCCCTCGGGCATTCGTGTAAATTGTGTAACTTGAAGTATTTTCTTAAGAGTTTTGTATTGTGCTTAGCTCCCTGACTCATAAAGAGTTCAGGGTAGACTTGTTATTAATAAATATCCTATATTTTTATAACAACTTGTGTGGTGTCCTTTCACTTGGTGTTCAAGGGGTAAATGTGATGGTGAAACAGCTGGCTTAACACGCCCTCTAGAGTTTAGCCTAAAGACTGCTCTTGTCCACGCTACTAGGATAGCTGGTCTAATAAGGTTGACTTACAACCAATCATCAATAAGGGTTGTTTGGTATGATACAAAGTGATCACTAGAATAGTGAGCACTATATATCAGGCCAACTGCTCACATTGGTGTGCAGCAGTTGGGATTTGAGCTTGCTGTTGTTTTACCTCGCACGTATCCTAAGAATATCATTTGAAAGATCACATGAGTGCCCAGGTACATATAACTTAACTTAGAATACTCTGAGTTCTACTGAACCAGCTGTTGTAGTGTAACAGGGCTTAGCACACCCTGACTACAACTCTAGCAAGGGATCAGTAGGTAAACCCATAGTGTAGGTAGGTGCATCACTTACACCACACTAGAAGCATGTCTACCCATGGAGAGTCTTCAGAGACTCCCCTTGTGGCTGCTGACCCTCCACAGGTCACTTCCAGATATGCAGCCCTTAGCTTCCAGGAGATGAGACAATTGTGTACCTCCAGGAAACTAAAACAGGGTTCTAACCCTACCACTCCTTTTCTGTTAGGTCTCTTAGAGACTTATGATGCTAGAAAGGCTTCTCATACAGATGCGAGCATGCCCCCCTTAGAAGGTGCGCTTGGTGATCCAGACCTCCATGACACCGTAAATGTAGAAGAGGAGGAGGAAGAAGAGGAAGTCTCAGGGGATGAGGCAGACAATGGTCCTGAGCTAGTCAGCAGACTTACTAGGGCCAACTTAGACCTGCATAGGGAAGGATCTGGGGGACCCCCAGTACTGACCCTAATCAGGCCTAACATTGGAGGTAGAAGAGATAGGTCTCATTCTAGGGACTCCAATAGATCGGTGCACTCTCATGGCTCTGCTCAGAGGAGAATGACTTCTCCCCAGAGGAGAATAACTTCCCCTCAGAGGAGAGAACATGAAGCAAGGATGAAACAGGCTAATCTGAGGATTCAGAGGGAAGAACTTGCCCTTGCCAAGGAGAAGCTTGCCTTTGCTAGAGAGCAACAGTTAAGTGGGGTAGTCCCCACTGGTGGCAGCAATATCCCTAAGGATAAAGACAGGAGTTTTGATACTAGACACCTGAGTAAAATAGTGCCCCCCTTCAAACAACGGGATGACATCCACAAATGGATGACTGCTTTGGAGAGGGCCTGCACTGTCCAGTGCATCCCCCAGAGTCAGTGGGCAGCTATGTTGTGGCTCCCCTTTGAAGGTAAAGGTAGAGATAAGCTCCTCACTACTAGAGCTGAGGATGCTAACAATTACCAAGTCTTGGAAAATACACTGATTGATGGGTTTGGCTTAACCACTGAACAGTACAGGTTGCTGTTCAGAGACACCCAGAAAATTCAGTCTCAAGATTGGGCTGACTTTGTAGATTGTGCCACTAAGGCTTTTGAAGGCTGGTTATTGGGAAGTAAAGTTACTGATTACACAGGATTGTATAATCTAATTATGAGCGAACACATCTTAAGTAATTGTCAAAATCAGTTGTTGCATCAGCACCTTATTGACTCAGATCTGACCTCTCCCCAAGAATTGGGAAAGAAGGCAGACCGATGGGTCAGGACAAGGGTCAAGCAGCAGAACCAGAACCAGGGTGGTGGCCAGAAGAAAGCAGATCCCAAGGGTAATGAGAATAAGCAAAATGACCAGAAGTCTTCAACAGGGCCCCAACAATCTAAAGAGGGTGGGTCCCAGAATTCCCAAAAGAAGAAGAATGGTCAGAAGAAACCATGGTGCCAATACTGCAAAAGTAATACTCACTGGTTTAGTGAGTGCACCAAGAAAGGCCCAACTCCTACCACTACTGCCCCTAAGGCACCTGCATCCCCTAGTACAGTTAGTAGTGGTAGTAATCCTCCTAAGGCTATAGTGGGGTTAACCCTGGGAACTGAGGCGGGCTCTGACTTAGTCAGAACACCTACTCAGGCTGTTCTGGTTTGTACTGGGGACATGGATATGACCCCTACAATAAGTCCCAGTACTCTGGGCAAGTACAGGCAGACGCCTTTGATTAATGGAAAAATGGCTCAGGCCTAGAGGGACACTTGTGCCAGTGTCACCATGGTGACACCTAACTTTGTGGACCCTGACCAGGTAATACTGGGAGCAGACTACCTGGTGACCAATGCTAGCAATGCCACTACCTCCCATAGTATGGCACTTGTTAACTTCTCCTGGGGAGGGGTAAATGGCCTCAAAAGGGTTGTTGTTAGTTCAGACCTCCCTGTGGACTGTCTTTTGGGCAATTATTTGGAATCCTCCTTATGGTCAGATGTGGAGTATAGGACTCATGTGGAAATGTTAAGTGTGTCAGCACATGTCCTTGCTGTGACTAGGTCACAGGCCAAGAAATGCCCAGCTGAACTAGTGCTGGATCCTGGAACAATGGACCAGACACTACCCAAGAGAAAGAGGAGTAGGGGTAAGATTGACTCTTCCCCCCTGCCTCAGGTGATGGATCAGCTCTCTCAGGAGACTGACCCCAAGACCCCAGAAGGAACTGTCCTAGAAGAGCTTGAGCCTGAACAGGTTGAGTTTCTTGGGACAGGGGGCCCTTCCAGGGCAGCCTTGAGGCAGGCACAGTTAGACTGTTCCTCTCTTGAACCCCTCAGACAGCAGGCTACTGCTGAGGCTGCAGGGAATGCCACAGGTGCCCATAAAGTGTACTGGGACGATGGACTCCTATACTCTGAGGCAAGAGACCCCAAGCCTGGTGCTACCAGGAAGCTGGTCATCCCCTTGTCTCTGAGAGGGTTCCTCCTCACCTTGGCCCATGAAATTCCCCTTGCAGGTCACTTAGGCCAGAATAAGACTTGGGACAGGCTTGCCCCACACTTTCACTGGCCTCATATGTCTGAGGACACCAAGGACTTTTGTCGTTCATGTGTCACCTGCCAAGCCAGTGGCAAATCAGGTGGCACAACAAAGGCCCCCCTTATACCACTACCTGTGGTGGGGTTTCCCTTTGAAAGAGTGGGGATTGACATTGTTGGACCGATGGACCCCCCAACAGCATCTGGGCACAGATTTATACTGGTGGTAGTGGATCATGCCACCAGGTATCCAGAAGCTATTCCCCTTAGAACCACTACAGCTCCTGTTGTGGCAAGGGCCCTGGTTGGAGTTTTCTTCAGAGTGGGGTTCCCTAAGGAGGTGATCTCTGACAGAGGTGCAAACTTCATGTCAGGATACTTGACTACTATGTGGAAGGAATGTGGTGTCAATTACAAATTCACCACACCCTATCACCCACAATGCAATGGGCTTGTTGAAAGATTCAACAAGACCCTCAAAGGGATGATAAAAGGGTTACCAGAAAAGCTTAGGCGAAGATGGGACATCCTTTTACCCTGCCTTCTGTTTGCTTACAGAGAGGTCCCACAGAAGGGGGTTGGTTACAGCCCTTTTGAACTTTTGTTTGGACATCCTGTAAGAGGACCCCTATGTCTTGTGAAGGAAGGATGGGAGTTACCTCTCAAAAAGCCTAAACTTGACATAGTGGACTATGTACTTGGTCTCCGCTCCAGGATGGCAGAGTACAAGAAGGCATCTAAAAACCTTGAGGCCAGCCAGGAACTTCAAAAAGCTTGGCATGACCAAAAGGCTGTCCTAACTGTATACCATGCAGGACAGAAGGTGTGGGTGTTGGAGCCAGTGGCCCCAGCAGCTCTCCAAGACAAATGGTCTGGACCCCACATCATCATTGAGAAAAAGGGAGAAGTCACCTACTTGGTTGACATGGGAACTCCCAGGAGCCCTCACAGAGTACTTCATGTGAATAGGCTCAAAGCATTTGTTGAAAGGGAGGACATGGGCTTGCTCATGGCCACAGATGAGGGACAGGAGGAAGAGAGTGACCCTCTCCCAGACCTGCTCACTCAGGACCCTGATGATGGGTCAGTAGATGGTGTAGTCTTTTCTGACAGCCTCTCTGAGTCTCAGCAACAGGATTGTAGGCAAGTCCTTCAATCCTTAAGGCAAATGTTTTCTCTGACCCCCAGTCAGACAAACTGGTGCACACATGAGGTGGACACTGGAGACAGTCTGCCTATAAAGAGTAAAATCTACAGGCAACCTGACCACGTCAGGGACTGCATAAAAACTGAAGTACAAAAGATGTTGGAATTGGGAGTCATTGAACCCTCAGAGAGCCCTTGGGCTAGTCCTGTAGTTATAGTGCCTAAACCTCACACCCAGGATGGTAAGAGAGAGATGAGGTTATGCGTAGACTACAGGGGTCTCAATGCTGTCACTAAGACAGATGCCCATCCAATACCCAGGGCAGATGAACTGATAGATAAGTTGGCTTCTGCAACTTTCTTAAGTACATTTGACCTAACAGCTGGTTATTGGCAAATCAGGTTAGCTGAGGATGCCAAGGCCAAGACAGCATTTTCTACCCCAGGAGGTCATTACCAATTTGTGGTGATGTCCTTTGGTTTGAAAAATGCACCTGCCACTTTTCAAAGGCTGGTGAACCAAGTTCTCACTGGGTTGGATGACTTTTGTGCAGCATATCTAGACGATATTGCTGTCTTTAGCTCCACCTGGGAGGATCACCTGATCCACCTGAGGAAAGTTTTGGAGGCCCTGCAAAAGGCAGGCCTCACTATCAAGGCTACTAAGTGCCAGATAGGGCAGAGTCAAGTTGTGTACTTGGGCCACCTTGTAGGTGTAGGCCAAGTTCAACCTCTGGAGAGCAAAATACAGGCCATAAAGGACTGGGCTCCTCCAACCACCCAGACACAGGTCAGAGCTTTCCTTGGCCTGTCTGGTTATTACAGGAAATTTGTCAGAAATTATGGAACCATTGTGACTCCACTTAATGACCTGACAAGTAAGAAAATGCCAAAGAAAGTTCAGTGGACAGTCAGCTGTCAGAAGGCATTCAATGACCTAAAGCAGGCCATGTGCACAGCACCTATCCTAAAGAGTCCTGACTACTCCAAAACCGTCATTGTCCAAACAGATGCATCTGAGTTGGGTGTGGGAGCTGTTCTGTCTCAGCTGAATATTGATGGTCATGACCAGCCCATTGCTTTTATAAGTAGAAGGCTGACCCCTAGAGAGAAACGTTGGTCAGCTATTGAGAGGGAGGCCTTTGCTGTGGTTTGGGCCCTGAAGAAGTTGAGGCCCTACTTGTTTGGTACTCACTTCAAGATTCAGACTGACCATAAGCCCCTCTGATGGCTAAATCAAATGAAGGGTGAAAACCCCAAACTTCTTAGGTGGTCCATTTCCCTACAGGGGATGGACTTTACAGTGGAACACCGCCCAGGGACTGACCATGGTAATGCAGATGGTCTCTCCAGGTACTTCCACTGAGAGCAAGAAGACTCACCTGGTCAAGGTTAGTTTAATGTCCCTAAGTTTGGGGGGGGGTTATGTAGGAGAGTGGGGTCTGCAATCCCATGGCCACCCCAGATTTTTGCTTTTTGCTTCACTGATTTACGACTTTCCCTGGCTGTGGGCCTGCTAATCAGACCCACAGCCTAGCTGTTCTCTCTCTAAATTACAACCATGTACCTTAGGTGCATTTTACCAATTGGTACTGGGCCACCTTATCAGTCCCTGTACAGCATACCTTAGGTATCCAGGGCCTACCAGGGGCTGAAGCATGTATTATGCCACCCCTGGCTGGCCACCCAAACAGACACAACTGGCTGCACGACAGCTGGGGCAAGGTGGTGTAATCACCCTTTGCTTTAGATATAGTATTCCTATATCTAACCCTAAAATGGACACATATATTCCTATCAGTCACTCCTATGGCAGGCCTTATCATTCCTGAAGGCAGAGTGCTTGGAATTATGTGAGATGGTGCTCTGGCATGAGCTGAGCCCGTTTGCAGCTTGCGGAACCAAGTCCTAATAGCTGTTCCATGATAACGCTATACCATATACTCTTAAGTGCATTATAATCCTCGCGGTTAAATGCTAACTTTGGTATAGCATTATCAAAACATGTCGAGTAAGGTGTCATACGAATTGGAATACTAACCCCTCGCCAATTCTGGCGACGGGGTTAGCATTCCACCCTTCTAGAGGGACACGACGTGTATGTAACTGTGAACCCCGGTTAAAGTCAGACACAGCCTCAGCTCCACAAAATGGATGCTGCCACCGAGACACAAGTCTGCCCTCCTGCTGCTGGGAGTCCTTCCAGCAACGGAGGCCTGGACAAAGGGTTTCCTGTCATGGGCGGTGCTAGCACCATCCCAGACAGGATTTTGTGTATCCCAGGTAGGCAGGGCTGAAAGGAAGGTGACTGCAAGTGGCACCCCGGTGCTCACTGTGCATATGCCGGCTCAAACCAGTTCCTGGGGCACCCCAGCCCCTGACCTGGGGAGAGACCGGACAAAGGAGAGGGGTGTAACCACCGTCCTCCTGGTCCCACCCATAGGGCAGGACCTAGTCGTGTGCCGGCCCCTTTTCTTTGGATAAAGGTAGGAGCAGGCCCCCTTCCCAAATTAGATAATCTTGAATCTTGAACTACTTTCCACGAAAGGAACTCTTGACTTACTCTGAAGACTCTCCCTTGTGGCTAAGGAGTAGCCACCCTGCACGAGCAGGCACCATCGAAGCTCTTGCGGTTTGCTGCACGTCCATCCTCCGGATCAAGACTGCCCAGCTCGACGAGACCCGGATTCCCTGCCATCTCTGACCTCTACCTACATCATCCAGCCCAGCTGAGATTCGTGGGTGTGACGAGACCCGTGGGACCGGCCATCTTCAAGACCTGCACGACGCTTCACCAGCACGACCCCCGAGAGACCCTCGAGTAAGTGCACTGGGGTTTGAGAAGCCCTAACCCTAAGTAGCTCCAGCACCGAAGTCCAGCCCCCCAGCATCCACGAGGTCTGCGTGGGGCCCTTCTGCTTCCTTGCTGCTTGCCACGTTGTCCGGTCACTTGCCCGTTGGCTAGTGACCCTCTTGACGACGTACCACGACGTTTTCACCGCTGGTCTAGGTCCCCAGACTGGCCCTTGCTTCTTGTCCAACAAGAAGTGCCCTGGACCCTCCTGGTCCACTCCAGACGCCATTTTGACTCCACCGCGTGGGCTTGCCTTTGCCAAGGTTTGTTGCTCCAATCCTGGTTCCAGCATAGCAGACACGTTCGTGGGACAGCTCGCACCTCCAGCCTGGTCGCCGACATCGCCTCCTGGTCCGAGGGACAGCAGAGTCCAGCGTCGCCCACTCACCTGGTCGTGGTGACTTCATCCGGTGCCATCCTGGTGCCCACCTAATCACTGGCTAGTGATTAAGAACTGAGTCCCCTCTGCTTTCAGGTCATCTCCATCATCGATCCAGGCTTGGATCACACCGAACATCTTCACTGGTCGCCTGCCAGCAACTTCTTCTTTCAGGCTCCATAGACTGTAACAAGGATTCCCGAAACCTATGCAGCCGCAGCCCCTGGGCTAGGTAACCCGAGCATTTCGGTGCTCCAACGTAGGTTCACTATCTAAGTGTCCAGATCCTTTTTCGTTTTCAGTCTACCTAGTCGGATTCGTCCGGAAACAATAACTTTAGAAACGCTAGCATCCATAGACTTCTCCCCGCATCCCGCGTGAGAGTGCACACTCTGCACCCGATCTCCCTAGACCTCCTGCTCGTAATCTTAAGGTTCAGTAGTGTAGTCCTAGCGATCCTGAAGCCTATGGATCTTGTTACTTACCTGCTAGTATTCCGCATTCCACTTTTAAAGTATATGGTTTTTCGTGCCCCTCGGGCATTCGTGTAAATTGTGTAACTTGAAGTATTTTCTTAAGAGTTTTGTATTGTGCTCAGCTCCCTGACTCATAAAGAGTTCAGGGTAGACTTGTTATTAATAAATATCCTATATTTTTATAACAACTTGTGTGGTGTCCTTTCACTTGGTGTTCAAGGGGTATATGTGATGGTAAAACAGCTGGCTTAACACGCCCTCTAGAGTTTAGCCTAAAGACTGCTCTTGTCCACGCTACTAGGATAGCTGGTCTAATAAGGTTGACTTACAACCAATCATCAATAAGGGTTGTTTGGTATGATACAAAGTGATCACTAGAATAGTGAGCACTATATATCAGGCCAACTTCTCACAGAGGTGAAGACTCGTTTTGACTGAAGTTCTCCAGCTGGGGCAAACATCTTCTGAGCACCTCCTGCCATTTAACGAGGCCTTAACAAATATGTTCATGGGCTCATGGGCCAAACTTTACTCTGACTAGTCAACTGCCAAATTGCGCACCTTCATCGCATTGCCTCAGGCGATCCTCCTTTCCCAGTACCCCTCCCCTGAAAGTTTGGTAGTGCAAGCATCTGCAAGCAAGACTATTCCCAATACGTTCCCGATTACTCCTCCAGAGAGAGATTTAAAATCTTAGGGAAACCATATGGTCATCCACCAGCTTGGCACTCAGGTCTGTGAATGGTAGCTGCCTACTGGGGCACTATTCCCATGCCCTTTGAGACTCTGTGGCTCAAGCCTTCCCAGCTGTCCCTGAAAACCTCCATACTGTCCATGCCCAGGCTATTCAAGACGGTAGAGTTCTTGCCAAGTTCGCAATTTGTTGTCTTGGATACCACTGAATCCATTGGGCGGACAGTTTTCACCATTGTTGCCATTTGCCACAATGTCTGGCTGGGCTTCTCCGTTTTTTTGTTGTTTTTTTTAGATGAAGTCCAGTCATCCCTCGTGGACATGCTGTTCGATGAGACTAGCCTGTTTGAGGGCAAGGCAGACTCCACTCTTGAGCAGTTCAAGATGCAGGATTATTGCACGCTCCCAGCCTCACCTCACCAGCTGCCTCGTCCCCTACCACTCCTTGGGTGATTTCATCAGAAGTACCTCATACCGGTAGCCGAGCCGACCCCAGCATGCCTCCCAGCAATGTAGCGATTGTGCCTATGGTGCCTACGGCCAGCTGGCCGCTCAGTCCATTATCTCTCCAACCTCCGTCCTCCCCACTGCAGCCCCACCTGCAAAGTCCCTTAAATGTGCCCATAATAGAGCATGGTGTAAGAAAGGGCCCCTTTATGACATGATCACCCCCACTTTTTGCATGGTACGTAATGTAATTTCGATTGGAAATGCAATGTGTTCCTGCTAACCAGGTCCCCAATGCCAGATCTCTTTCCTAAAACTGTGCAATTGTTTCCTCCCCATTGGCAATATCTTTAGCACCCACTGTAAGTCCCTAGTAAAACCTAGCTAGGGCCTGAGGTACTCAAGAGGATCTCCAAGGGCTGCAGCACAAATTGTGCCACCCTAGGAGACCCCTCACCTAACACAAGTCTGCCACTGCACGCTGTGTGTTTTGGTACAGACCAAAGTGAAAATTCAACATGGTACTCATCCCTGTGTGTTGTGTTCCCTAACACTGCATGTAATATTTATAAGTCACCCCTACAGCAAACCTTACATGCATTATATGTCAGAGTATATCTGCCTGAGCAGATATGCCCCTGTGCTGGTCATTGTCCATTCCATTACTGCCTGTGTGAGTGAGCAGTGAAGCCATTTTAAAACATGTGCTGGACACTGGTGAAAATGAGTTCCCCAGCTACATGATGGCTTCACCGAAAATAGGGATATATGAAAGAAACAGGTTAGTATTAGATTCCTTACCTTAGAATATCCCCAGGCGTCAGACTGGATCCGGAAAGTTTTCGTCAGCAGTACCCCTGCGCGTCGGTAGGCGTCGTCTGCGGCTCCGCGTCCGTCGTCGGCGTTGTGATCGCCGCGATGACGTCGTCGGAGTACTTAGACGCCGTCCTCGTGCGCTGGCGTTAGTTCTTCTCTTTTCCACGCCAGCAAGCGCAGATCCAGGAAGAGCAGTACTCTTAGTAATTTTTTGACTTTATGATCTGTTTTGGATCTCTTTTTTCGAGTCGACTACGACTCCTGGTGCCGTAGGGAAGCCTGGTTTCAAGCCGTGCGACGCCGGTCACCGCCTGATGTCGGTGACTGACCCCCATCGTCGGTGTCTCTACTGCCTCGGGGCCAACCACGACAAGTCGTGCCCCAACTGCCGGGCCTTGACCTCGAAAGCTAGGCGGGAGCGGTCCCGTAAGCTACTAGAGATCCGGCAGTCTGCTCCGCGCTGCTCAAGGTTCTGGCCGAGGAGGAAGTCGAGGGACCGGTCGCGGAGCCGCAGTCGTCGCTCGCTAGTAGAGTCATCGCCACCACTCGTCTGGCTCAAAGTCCTCCAGTAAGTCGAGGCATTTGAAAAAATTTGAAGAGGCGACCTCTCTCTTCTGACTCCCCGCTGCCGGCCCCAAACCCTCCAGTCCCCGGGCTGCAAGCGACGCCGGAGGAGATACGTCATTTCCTTGTGGCCAGAAGGACTCCCTTCCCTCCGTTGAGGCCTGTCTGCGCTCCTTCGGGCCCCGCAAACCTGACTACGGGCCCCCTGCGCCGTCGTAGACTTCGGTCCCGACACCGCAGGGCCCCGTGGGATCCTGTCCTGGACCCCGGTCTACGCCAGTTGACCTCACGACTCCTCCGCTGGCGCCGATGTTGTCGCTCCCGACGCAGTCTTCAGGCGACGTCGGTCCCAGTTTCAGTCCGATGCGGTCTCCGGCGTTGATGGGTGAGGCCTTCACCTACGACCCGGCTCTGTCATTCCAGCCTGTTTACAAGGACACGGATGAAGGGGAGGACTGGGAGGGGTCTGAGGACACTCTGGCACAGCAGTGCCAGTTGAGCCAGGACTGGGCAGATGAGCTAGGGGAGTCCAGTGGTCTGGATACTTCGCCTGACACTAGATTCAGCTCTTCTCCCTCCGTGGCTACGGAGAAGGGTGCTACTTATGGTGTGGTGTTGCGCAGGGCGGCCAAGGCCTTGGCTTTTGAGCTCCCTGCTGCGGCCGTGAGGACTAACCTCCTCACTGAGGTGCTTCAGCCGTCAGTAAGGTCCTCTGAGCCTCTACTGCCGTTCAATGAGGCCCTCACTGATGTTCTGATGGGCACCTGGTCCAAGCCCTCATAAGTGCCCCGTGTGGATCGGAACGTGGCGCGACCGCCCGGCGACCCTAGCTTTTTGTCCATGCACCCCACCCCAGAGAGCCTGGTGATCCAGGACTCTATGTCCCAGACCGTATTCCCGACCGCTCCCCCGCATTGGGAATCCAAAAGATTTGATCAGTTTGGGTAAAAGCTGTTCTCCTTATTAAGTTTGGGGTTGCTGTCGATCAACAATGCTTGCCTTTTGGGCCGTTATACCCACTCTTTGTGGGACACTGTTGCGGATGTGCGGCCCCAGTGTCCGGAGGAGGCCCGGGCACGTCTCGCCCAAGCTCTGGCTGAGGGGCGGGATGCGGCACATCAGATCAGGTGTAGACTGGATACCTTGGACTCGCTGGGAAGGGCGATTTCCACGACTGTGGCGGTTTGCAGCCATGCCTGGCTGAGACCTGCCAATTTTTCGGGGGATGTCCAGGCTACGTTCATGGACATACCCTTCGATGGCCGTCGCCTCTTTGGCGACAAAGCAGACAGTGCGCTTGAGCGTTTCAAGGACTCCACGGCTACGGCCAAGTCCTTGGGCCTGTCGGGCCAGCGCCAGCAGACTTCTGCTTTTCGCCCCTTTCGTGGCCAAGGAAGGGGCACCCTCACATGTCCAGCCAGCCACAACGCAGACGTGGTAACTGCCGTGGCGGTGCAGGGGGGCAATGGCAAGATCAGTCCACATCTACTCCCGCAGCATCTGCCTGAAAGCCTTCCTAGTCTGAGCTTTCAGGCCCTTTCGACGCCAGTGGGGGGCAGGGTTCGCCATCACCTCCTCCACTGGTGTACCATCACGTCGGACAGGTGGTTGCTGCAAATCGTGCGAAGGGGCTACTTCCTCCCCTTCGAGGCAACCCCTCCAGCTATGCCACCGCAGTACCACCGCATGTCCGGAGATCACTTGCAGCTTCTGCAGGAGGAAGTTACGGCCCTCTTGGCCAAGGGGGCCGTTAAGCGCGTTCCTGGGCCAGATGTAGGACGTGGTTGCTATTCCCACTACTTTCTGGTACCCAAGAAGGGCATAGGGGGCCTACGCCCTATCTTGGACCTCCGGAGTGTCAACGGCTTCCTCCGGAAGGAGAAGTTCAAGATGCTGACTTTAGCTCAGGTCCTGGCTGCCCTAGACCCTGAGACTGGATGGTAGCGTTGGACTTGCAGGACGCATATTTCCACATCCCCATACTGCCGGCTCACCGGCGCTACCTGCGGTTCACGTTAGGCCACGAGCACTTTCAGTTTACCGTGCTCCCCTTGGGCCTCGCCAGTGCCCCTCAGGTGTTCACGAAAGTGATGGCGGTGGTCGCAGGTCATCTGCGCAGATCAGGGGTTCTAGTCTTCCCCATTCTCGACGACTGGTTGTTGAAGGCGGGCTCGCCCCAGACAGTCGTCTCCCACCTCCAGACTATGGCCGACCTCCTGCACCTGCTGGGGTTCTCCATCAATGTGCCGAAGTCACACCTGTGCCCCTCTCAGAAGCTCCTTCATCTGAGCGGTTCTAGACTCGGCGCAGTTTCGGGTTTATCCCTCTGAGCAGCGTGTTCGGGATATTCAGGCACTGATTCCGATCTTTCAGCCTTTATCCCGAGTCTCGGTCAGGTTGTCGCTGGGGCTGATGGCCTCCTGCATCCTACTGGTGCATCACACCAGGTGGTGGATGCAGGCTCTGCAGTGGGACCTGAAGTTTCAGTGGGCTAAGCATCAGGGCAACCTGTCCGACCACGGAGGGCACTGCGAGACAGTTGCAGTGGTGGCTTGTGAGAAGTTGGCCTGATATGCAGTGCTCACTATTCTAGTGATCACTATGTATCAGTCCAAACAACCCTTATTGATGATTGGTTGTAAGTCAACCTTATAGACCAGCTATCCTAGTAGCATGGATACGAGCAGTCTAAGGCTAAGACTCTAGAGGGCGTGTTAAGCCAGCTGTTTTACCATCACATTACCCCTTGAACACCCAGTGAAAGGACACCACACAAGTTGTTATGAAAATAAACAGATATTTATTTATAACAAGTCTACCCTGAACTCTTTATGAGTCAGGGAGCTAAGCACACAACAAAACTCTTACGAAAATACTTAGTCGCACAATTTACACAAATGCCCTAGGGGCACGAAAAACCATATATTACAAAAGTGGAATGCGAATTACTAGCAGGTAAGTAACTATTCTCATAGACTTTAGAAACGCTAGGCCTACAATACTAAACACTTGGAATAGATGCAGGAGGCCTGTGGACGTCGTGTGCAGAGTGGGGACTCTCACGCGTAAGGCGGGAAAAAGTCTATGGAAGCTAGTAAAGACAAAGTAACTGTTCTCGGGCGAACCCGACTAGGTGGGTCGAAAACAAGGGTGGATCCTAACACTTGGAGTGTTGGACTATGCTGAAGCACCGGAGTACTTGGTTTACCTAGCCCAGGGGCTGCGGCTGCATAGGGTCGAAGTTGCGTCGGAAACCCACGTTGAAGAACCAGGAGCCTGAAGAAAGAAGTTGCTGGCATGCGGCCAGTGAAGAGAGTTCGTGGAGATCCAAGCCTGGATCAGGGAAGAAGAAACCTGTAAGCAGAGGGGACCAAGTTCTGAATCACTAGCCAGTTATTTGAGTGGGCACCAGGATGGCACCGGACGAAGTCACCTCAGCCAGGTGAGTGGGCGCTGCTGGGCTCTGCAGTCTCTCGGACCAGGAAGCGTTGTCGGCGACCAGGATGGAGGTGCGAGCTGTCCCACGAAGGTACTTGCTGTCGACGTCGCTGTACCCAGGATTGGGCAACAAGTCTTGGCAAATGCAAGGCCCACGCGGTGGACCTAAAATGGCGTCTTGAGTGGACCAGGAGGGTCCAGGGTGCTCCTCTTTTGGAGGGGAGCACGGGCTAGTCTGGAGCAACCAGACCAGCAGTGTTAGTTGTCGTGGAGCGTCGTGAGGGGGCCACTAGCCAACGGGCAAGCGACCTGGACAACGCGGTGAGCAGCAAAAAGCAGAAGGGCCCCACGCCGATCTCTTGGATGCAGGGGGGCTGGACTTCGGTGCTGGAGCTGCTCAGGGTCGGGGCTTCTCTTACCCCAAGGCACTCAGTCGAGGGTCACTCAGGCGTCGTGCTGGACAAGCGTCGTGCAGTTCTGAAGATGGCCGGTCCCTCGAGGTCTTGTCACACCCACGGATCACAGCTGGGCTGATGATGTAGGTTGAGGTCAGAGGTGCCAGGGAAGCCGGTTCTCGTCGTGCTGGAGCAGTCTTGATCCGAAGGAGAGACTGGCAACAAACCGCGATGCTTGGTTGGTGCCTGCTGCTGCAGGGTGACTACTCCTTAGTCACAAGGGAGAAATCTTGAGAAGAAGTCGAGAGTTCCTTTCGTGGAAAGTTGGTTCAGGATTCAAAGATGATCTGATTTGGAAGGGGGCCAGTTCCTACCTTTATCCTGAAAAAAGGGGCTGGCACGCGACTAAGTCCTGCCCTATGGGTGGGACTAGGAGGGGGGTGGTTACACCCCTCTCCTTTGGCGGGCTTTCCCCAGGCCAGGGGCTGGAGTGCCCCTGGAACTGGTTCCAGCCGGCCTATGCACAGTGAGCACCGGGGTGCCACTTGCAGTCACCTTCCTCTAAAGCCCTGCCTACCTAGAATACACAAAATCCTGTCTGGGACGGTGCTGGCACCGCCCCTGGCAGGAAACCCTTTGTCCTTGCCTCCTGGGCTGGGAGGACTCCCAGCAGCAGGAGGGCAGACTTGTGTCTCGGTGGCAGCATCCATTTTGTGGAGCTAAGGCTCTGTTTGACTTTAACCGGGGTTACAGGTTTACATGCATGTCGTGTCCCTCTAGAAGGGTGGAATGCTAACCCCGTCGCCAGAATTGGCGAGGGGTTAGTATTCCAATTCGTATGACACCTTACTCGACATGTTTTGATAAAGCGATACCAGAGTTGGCATATAACCGCGAGGATTATAATGCACTTAAGAGTATATGGTATGCGATATCATGGAAACGGCTAAGGGATGGATCCCGAAAGCCGCAGACAGGCTCAGCTCATGCCAGGGCGCTATCTCACACGATTCCAAGCACTCTGCCTTCAGGATTGTCAAGGCCTGCCATAGGAGTGATTGATAGGAGATCTGTGTGCCCATTTTAGGGTTAGATATAGGTATACTATATCTAAAGCAAAGGGTGATTACACCACCTTGCCCCAGCTGTCGTGCAGCCAGTTGTGTCAGATTTGGATGGCCAGCCAGGGGTGGCATAATACATGCTGCAGCCCCTGGTAGGCCCTGGGTACACCTATGCCCTGGGTACCTAAGGTACACTGTACAGGGACTGATAAGGTGACTCAGTATCCAATTAGATATGTACCTAAGGTACATGGAATCCATTTTACAGAGAGAGCAGTAGGCCTGGGGTCCTGAATAGCAGGGTCCCAGGTCAACTAAGTCAGAAAACCAGCAAAACACCAGGCAAAAAGTTGGGGGCAACCATAGTCAGGGATCTACCTTCCTACATGGCTCACGGACCGCGATTGGGTCAGCTGCAGATCCCTCTCCCTACCCCAACCGGAGCACATAGTGGTGACGGATGCGTCCCTCCTGGGATATGGGGGGGAGGGGCACATGGGAGAGGCGGAGATCAGATATCAACCTTCTGGAGATGCGGGCGATCCGACTTGCACTGAAGGCAATCCTTTCCTCTATCCGGGAAAGTGCAGTGCAGGTGTTCATGGACAACACCACCGCCATGTGGTATTGCAACAAACAGGGCGGGGTGGGGTCGTGGACCCTTTGTCAGGAGGCTCTGCGCCTCTGTACTTGGCTGGAACGCCAGGGCATCACCCTGGCGGTTCAGCACTTGGCAGGTTGTCTGAGCGACAGGGCAGACGAACTCAGCCGTCGGTGCATGATGGATCGCGAATGGCATCTGAACTCGGACGTGCAGCAAGGTCTCTTTCAGCAGTGGGGAGAGCCTTGGTTAGATCTATTCGCCACCGGAGAGAACGCGCAATGTCATCAGTTCTGTGCGTTGGAATTTCCAAGGCGGCACTCGCTCGGCGATGCTTTTCATCACGAGTGGAGCTGCGGTTTGTTGTACGCCTTTCTGCCTATACCACTTCTGCCCAGAGTGCTGAAGATCAGACGCGACCGGGCCCAAGTCATCCTTGTGGCTCCGGACTGGGCAGGAAGATACTGGTATCCCGAGCTACTCAGCATGTCAGTCGACCCTACCGATTCGTCTGCCTCCTTAAGATGACCTTCTGTTGCAGCAGCAGGAGACGGCCCTCCATCCGAACCTGTACAGTCTCCACCTACATGCGTGGAGGTTGAGCGGCGACAGTTGAGGCCATTTGACTTGCCTCCTGAAGTCTGTGATGTGATTCTGGCAGCCAGGTGTCCCTCCACAAAACAGTATACGCCTGCAGGTGGAAAAAATTTGTGGCAAGGTGCACAGCAAAGGCTGTGGATCCACTTTCTGCCCCCCTTTCAGAGGTTCTCTTCCTCCTTTCTCTTGCCCAGCAGGGCTCTGCTGTGGGCACCATCAAAGGCTATTTCTCTGCCATTTCAGCCTTCTTGAGGCTTCCTGATCAGCCTTCTCTTTTCAAGTCCCCTGTTGTTAATAGATTATTGAAAGGCATCACACATGTTTCCTCCAGTTCCCTTCGTGATGCCTCAGTCGTACTTGAATCTTGTACTGACTTACCTGATGTACGCTCCCTTCGAGCCACTTCATAACGGTCCTTTTCTTCTACTGACTCTTAAAACTGCATTCCTGGTTGCCATCACCTCTGCCAGGAGAGTGAGTGAGCAAGCTCCAGGCTCTGTCTTCTAAGCCTCCTTTCCTCTCTGTCCATCCGGACAAGGTTGTTCTAAGGCCTCGTCCTTCTTTCCTGCCCAAGGTGCTTACAGCCTTTCATATCAGGCAGTCCATCACCTTGGCCACCTTCTTTCCGCCTCCGCACCCCTCGAAAGAGGAAGAGAGGCTCCAGCGTCTGGACCCAAAACGTGCGTTCTCCTTCGATCTAGATCGCACACGCCAGTTCCGGGTGGACGACCAGCTCTTTGTTGGTTACGTGGGCGCTAAGAAGGGACGGGCGGTGCATAAGCGGACCATCTCTCGGTGGGTCGTGTTGTGAATCAAGGTATGTTACTCCTTGGTGAAAAAGGAGCCTCCTGTTGGGCCGAGGCCCCATTCCACTCTGGCCACGGCGGCTACAACTGCCCTGGGCCGGGGAGTCCCCTTGCAGGGCGTCTGTCAGGCAGCTACGTAGGCCTCGCTGCACACGTTTGCTAAGCACTACTGCCTGGACAGCCAAGTCCGGAGAGATGGGTTTTTTCGGCCGTTCCGTTCTCCATGACTTTCTGGTGTGATCTTGGTTCGCAAACCCACCACCAGGGTTCGTATTGCCGGGGTATCTATTCTAAGGTAAGGATCTAACACTAACCTGTTTCCTTCAGATGCACAAGTTACTTACCTTCTGTAAAGATTTATCTGTAAGAAACAGTAGTTGGTGTTAGATTCCTAACCGCCCCACCCATCCTCCCCGTTCTGCGAACCGATATCTAGGGTTAAGGTCATCCCTTTCAGGGCCCTAGTTTTATGGCACCAGTGTCCGTTTCTATCATGGCTCTGCGTTCCTGGCGCGGGAAGCTATGTACAGAACTGACGTCAACTCGCCAGGGTGGAGTCTAAGTACTCCGACATCATTCTGGCGATCACGACGCCGACGACTGACGCGGAGCCGCAGACGACGCCTACTGACGTGCAAGGGTATTGCTGACAAACTTTCCGATCCAGCCTGACGCCTGGTGATATTCTAAGGTAAGGAATCTAACACGAACTACTGTTTTTTACAGATATATCGTTACCGAAGGTAAGTAACTTGTGCATCAAGGTCGGTTACTCCTTGGCAAAAAAGGAGCCTCCTTTTGGGCTGGGGGCCCATTCCACTCGGTCCACGGCGGCTACTACTGCCCTGGGTCTGGGAGTCCCCTTGCAGGACATCTGTCGGGCGGCTACGTGAGCCTCTGTAGGAGAGTAGGGTCTGCAATCCTATGATCACCCAGATTTTTGCTTTTTGCTTCACTGGTTTACGACTTTCCCTGGCTGTGGGCCTGCTAATCAGACCCACATCCTAGCTGTTCTCTCTATTCCAAATTGTACCCAGGTACTGAATTGGCACTGGGCCCTCTCTAAGTCCCTGTACCCAGGGCTGAGTTGCACCCAGAAGTCTCCCAGGGGCTGCAGCATGTATTATGCCACCCCTGGACTGACTAACCAAACAGACACAACTGGCTGCTTGACAGCTGGGGGCAAGGTGGTGTACTCACCCTTTGCTTTAGATATAGTATCCCTATATCTAAACCTAAATGGGCACACAGATCTCCTATCAGTCACTCCTATGGCAGGCCTTGATAATCCTGAAGGCAGAGTGCTTGGAATCGTGTGAGATAGTGCTCTGGCATGAGCTGAGCCTGTCTGCGGCTTTCGGGATCCATCCCATAGCCGTTTCCATGATATCGCATACCATATACTCTTAAGTGCATTATAATCCTCGCGGTTATATGCCAACTCTGGTATCGCTTTATCAAAACATGTCGTGTAAGGTGTCATACGAATTGGAATA
Organism: Lissotriton helveticus; assembly: GCF_964261635.1. Classification (NCBI taxonomy): domain Eukaryota; kingdom Metazoa; phylum Chordata; class Amphibia; order Caudata; family Salamandridae; genus Lissotriton; species Lissotriton helveticus. The sequence goes on from NC_136071.1 coordinate 13,779,006, forward strand.
CTAACCCCTCGCCAATTCTGGCGACGGGGTTAGCATTCCACCCTTCTAGAGGGACACATGTATGTAACCTGTAACCCCGGTTAAAGTCAGACATAGCCTTAGCTCCACAAAATGGATGCTGCCACCGAGACACAAGTCTGCCCTCCTGCTGCTGGGAGTCCTCCCAGAGCAGGAGGCAAGGACAAAGGGTTTCCTGTCAGGGGCGGTGCCAGCACCGTCCCAGACAGGATTTTGTGTATCCTAGGTAGGCAGGGCTTTAGAGGAAGGTGACTGCAAGTGGCACCCCGGTGCTCACTGTGCATAGGCCGGCTTGAACCAGTTCCAGGGGCACTCCAGCCCCTGCTCTGGGGAAAAGCCGGCCAAAGGAGAGGGGTGTAACCACCCCCCTCCTGGTCCCACCCATAGGGCAGGACTTAGTCGCGTGCCAGCCCCCTTTTTCAGGATAAAGGTAGGAACTGGCCCCCTTCCAAACTAGATCAATCTTTGAATCCTGAACCGACTTTCTACGAGAGGAACTCAAGACTCTTCCTAAGATTTCTCCCTTGTGACTAAGGAGTAGTCACCCTGCAGCAGCAGGCACCAACCAAGCATCGCGGTCTGCTGTAAGTCTCTCCTCCGGATTAAGACTGCCCAGCTCGACGAGAACCGGCTTCCCTGGCACCTCTGACCTCAACCTACATCTTCAGCCCAGCTGAGACCCGTGGGTGCGACGAGACCTCGAGGGACCGGCCATCATCAAGACTGCACGACGCTTGTCCAGCACGACCACCGAGTGACCCTCGACTGAGTGCTTTGGGGTAAGAGAAGCCCCGACCCTGAGCAGCTCCAGCACCGAAGTTCAGCCCCCCTGCATCCACGAGATCTGCGTGGGGCCCTTCTGCTCTTTGCTGCCCACCGCGTTGTCCAGGTCGCTTGCCCGTTGGCTAGTGGCCCTCTCACGACGCTCCACGACGACAAACACTGCTGGTCTGGTTGCTCCAGACTAGCCCTTGCTCCCCTCCAACAGAGGAGCACCCTGGACCCTCCTGGTCCACTCAAGACGCCATTTTAGGTCCACCGCGTGGGCCTTGCATTTGCCAAGACTTGTTGCCCAATCCTGGGTCCAGCGACGTCAGCAGCAGATACCTTCGTGGGACAGCTCGCACCTCCACCCTGGTCGCCGACAACGCCTCCTGGCCCGAGAGACTGCAGAGCCCAGCAGCGCCCACTCACCTGGTCGAGGTGACTTCGTCCGGTGCCACCCTGGTGCCCACCTAAATCACTGGCTAGTGATTCAGAACTTGGTCCCCTCTGCTTTCAGGTCTTCTTCTTCCCTGATCCAGGCTTGGATCACCACGAACTTCTTCACTGGCCGCCTGCCAGCAACTTCTTTCTTCAGGCTCCTGGTTCTTCAACGAGGGTTTCCGACGTAACTTCAACCCAATGCAGCCGCAGCCCCTGGGCTAGGTAAACCAAGTACTCCGGTGCTTCAGCATAGTCCAACACCCTAAGTGTTCGGATCCACTCTTGTTTTCGACCCACCTAGTCGGGTTCGCCCGAGAACAGTAACTTTGCAACTGCTAGCCTCCATAGACTTTTTCCCGCCTTACGCGTGAGAGTTCCCACTCTGCACACGACGTCCACAGGCCCCCTGCATCTAATCCAAGTGTTTAGAATTGTAGGCCAAGCGATTCCTAAGTCTTTGAGAATAGTTACTTACCTGCTAGTAATTCGCATTCCACTTTTGTAATATATGGTTTTTCGTGCCCCTAGGGCATTTGTGTAAATTGTGCGACTTAAAGTATTTTCTTAAGAGTTTTGTTGTGTGCTTAGCTCCCTGACTCATAAAGAGCCAGGTTAGTCTTGTTAGAAATAAATATACGTTTATTTTCATAACAACTTGTGTGGTGTCCTTTCACTTGGTGTTCAAGGGGTAATGTGATGGTAAAACAGCTGGCTTAACACGCCCTCTAGAGTCTTAGCCTTAGACTGCTCGTATCCATGCTACTAGGATAGCTGGTCTATAAGGTTGACTTACAACCAATCATCAATAAGGGTTGTTTGGACTGATACATAGTGATCACTAGAATAGTGACCATTATATATCAGGCCAACTTCTCACAGCCTCGCTTTACACGTTTGTTAAGCACTACTGCCTGGATTGCCAAGTCCCGAGAGACGGCTTCTTTGGCCGTTCAGTTCTCCAGGACTTCCTGGTGTGATCATTGGTTCGCAGACCCACCACCGGGGTTGGTATTGCTGGGATATCTATTCTAAGGTAGGGAATCTAACACTAACGTGTTTCTTTCAGATGCACAAGTTACTTACCTTCGGTAACGATATATCTGTAAGAAACATTAGTTAGTGATAGATTCCTTTCCGCCCCACCCATCCTCCCCATTCTGCAAACTGATATCTAGGGTTAAGGAATTTCCCTGTCAGGGCCCTAGTTTCATGGCTCCAGTGTCGGTTTCTTGCATGGCTCTGCGTTCCCAGCGCACAAAGCTATGTACAGAACCGACGTCAGCGCGCGAGGGCGGCGATTAAGTACTCCGACGTCATCCCGGCCATCACAACCGACGCGCAGGGGTACTGCTGACGAAAAACTTTCCGAATCCAGTCTGACGCCTGGGGATATTCTACGGTAAGGAATCTAACACTAACTACTGTTTCTTACAGATATATAGTTACCGAAGGTAAGTAACTTGTGCATCTGAAAGAAACAGGTTAGTATTAGATTCCTTACCTTAGAATATCCCCAGGCGTCAGTCTGGATCCGGAAACTTTTGCGTAGCAGTACCCCTGCGCGTCGGTAGGCGTCGTCTGCAGGCGTCCCCTGCGGCTCCGCGTCGTCGGCGTCGTGCGCCGTGATGACGTCGCTGGAGTATATAGACGCCGCCTCCGCGCGCTGACGTCAGTTCTTCTTTTTTCCGCGCCAGTTAGCGCAGATCCGAAGAGCAGTACTCCGGTCTTTTGACCAAGTTTTTTGTTAACTGATTGATCTTTACGGTGCCGGTAGGATGCCCGGTTTCAAGAGTTGTGACGAGTGCGACCGCATGATGTCGGTCACCGACCACCATCGACTCTGCCTCCGGTGTCTGGGCGCGGACCACGACGTGGAGTCCTGCGTCGACTGTCGGGCCTTGACTGGAAAAGCTAGGCGGGAGCGGTCCCGCAAGCTTCTCGAACTCCGGTTGTCGGCCCCGCGTCGAGAGCGGTCCCGGTCCGGTCGGAGGTCGAGGGAGCGGTCGAGGGAGCGGTCGCGGAGCCGCCATGGGCGCTCCGGGAGTCGCCACCATTCCTCCGGCTCGTCAGGTAAGCACAAGAAGTCGGGGCGTCGCCATCGCACCCCCGACTCCCCCCGACGCCCGCGTGCTGCGGCCGGGGGCTCGGGTGACCCCACCCCCGCGGTCCCGCATGGGTCGCCGACGCCGTCTGCCCCACACCTGTCGGTCCCTGGGGAAGGCGCGTCGCGTGAGGAGATCGAGGCCTTCCTCATTGCTATGAGGGCGAGGTCTTCTCCGGCGGGGCCTTCGGCGCCTGCGGGCCCGTCGGTCCCGTCTGGGGGCCCGAGCGGTTCGGGTGCTCCTGCCCCGGCGCCGCCGGTGGCTCCGGCCCCGGCGCCGCTGGTTCCCTCTGGTTCGTCGCCGGCTGGTCTCCCGGCCTCTCCGGCGTCGGTTCCTGTGGGCCAGCCCAGGGTACCGCCCCCGCGTGGTGCAGCGACTCCGCCGTCGGCTCCGGCCGGCGTCGGGTCCCCGGCACCGACGCCGCGCGGCGCCACCCCCCTTTCCTCCCCGACTCCGGACTCGGAGCCGGACCGGCGTCGGCCGACGCCGGACCCGACGCCGATGGGGCCTGTTGACCCCGATGTCTATATCGTCGACCCAGAATATGGGTATGACGAGGAGGAGTATGGTGAGGGTTGGGAGGGGTCTGAGGACCCTCTATCCCGTGCCTGCCAGTACGATGTGGACTGGGTAGGTGATCTGGGTGATGCCAGTGGCCTGGACGAGTCGCCCAACCCTGGGTTTGTCTCTCCGTCCCCTGTGGCGTCCGAGGCGGGTGCTGCCTATTCGGTGGTCCTGATGAGGGCTGCCAAGGCCTTACACCTTGAGCTCCCCGTCGCGAAGGTCAAACCGAATATCCTGACGGAAGTTTTTAAACCGCAGTCATGCCCCCAGGAGCCTCTGCTGCCGTTTAATGAGGCCCTGACGGATGTCCTTCTGGGCACCTGGTCCAGGCCCGCCTCTGGTGCGCCGGTTGACCGGAACGTTGCCAGGCGTCACCGTCCCTGCGCGGACGACCCTGCCTTCCTGTCCACCCATCCCTCCCCGGAGAGTCTGGTGATCCAGGCCTCCACTTCGCAGTCCGCATTTCCGTCGGCTCCGCCCGACCGGGAATCAAAGAGGTACGACCAATTCGGAAAGAAAGTGTTTTCCTCTTTGAGTGCTGGACTGCGGTCTTGTAACACCGCGTGCCTCTTGGGCCGCTACACCCACTCCCTGTGGGATACGGTCGAGGAGTGTTTGCCGCAATGCCCCCAGGAAGTGCGGGACAAGCTCACCCGGGCCTTTGTTGAAGGCCGGGATGCGGCGCGGTACTCGATCCGTTGTGGTCTGGACACCACGGACTCCCTGGGACGGGCCATGTCCACTACGGTGGCGATTCGTCGCCATGCCTGGCTGAGATCTGCCAACTTCTCACCAGACGTCCAAAATACGCTTATGGACATGCCATTTGATGGCAGTCGCCTATTTGGTGACAAAGCGGACCACGCGCTGGAGCGCTTCAAGGACTCCAGGGTCACGGCCAAGTCCTTGGGTCTCTCGACCCAGACCCAGCGCCAGCAGACGGGTTCGTTTCGGCCCTTTCGTGGCCAAGGGAGAGGAGGTCCCACACGTGCTGCCAGCCACGCGGCGCAGAGCGCTCCCCAGCGCGGTGGCGCCCGTGGTTTCCGCCGTGGTGGCGGTAGAGGCCAGCGTCGTGGTCAGTCCACGCCTCCCTCCGCTGCGGCATCCAAGCCTTCCTAGTCCGAGCTTTCGGGCTCACGTGACGCCAGTGGGTGGCAGGGTTCGCCATCACCACTCCCGCTGGCGCGCGATAACATCGGACAGGTGGGTGCTGCAGCTTGTCCGAAGGGGCTATGCCCTCCCCTTCGAGTCCACTCCTCCAGCCATGCCACCGCAGAACCACCGTGTGTCGGGGGACCACTTGACACTTCTGCAGGAGGAAGTTACGGCCCTCTTGGCCAAGGGGGCCATCGAGCGCGTTCCTGGGCCAGAAGTAGGGTGTGGTTGCTACTCCCACTACTTTCTGGTACCCAAGAAGGACAAGGGAGGCCTGCGTCCTATCTTGGATCTACGGAACGTCAACGGCTTCCTCCGGAAGGGGAAGTTCAAGATGTTGACTTTGGCTCAGGTCTTGGCTGCTCTAGACCCACAAGACTGGATGGTAGCGTTGGACTTGCAGGATGCGTACTTTCACATCCCCGTCCTGCCGGCCCACCGGCGTTACCTGCGGTTCACGGTAGGCCACGAGCATTTTCAGTTTATCGTGCTCCCATTCGGCCTTACCAGCGCCCCACGGGTGTTCACGAAAGTGATGGCGGTGGTCGCAGCTCATCTGCGCCGGTTAGGGGTTTCAGTCTTCCCCTACCTCGACGACTGGCTGTTGAAGGCGGGCTCGCCCCAGACAGTCGTCCACCACCTTCAGATGACGGCAGACCTCCTGCACGAGTTGGGGTTTTCCATCAATGTGCCGAAATCACACCTGTGTCCCTCTCAAAAGCTCCTTTTCATCGGAGCGGTTCTCGACTCGGCGCAGTTTCGGGTTTATCCCCCGGAACGGCGGGTCCGGGATATTCAGGCTCTGATTCCCATCTTTCAGCCGTTATCCCGGGTTTCGGTCAGGTTGACGCTGCGGCTTCTGGGGCTGATGGCCTCCTGCATCCTTCTGGTGCATCACGCCAGATGGCGGATGCGGGCTCTGCAGTGGGACCTGAAGTTTCAGTGGGCCCAGCATCAGGGCAACCTATCCGACCATGTCCTGATCTCGGAGGGCACTGCGAGACAGTTGCAGTGGTGGCTTACAGACCGCGATTGGGTCAGGGGCAGATCCCTCTCCCTTCCCCAGCCGGAGCACGTGGTCGTGACGGACGCGTCCCTCCAAGGCTGGGGTGGCCACTTGGGAGAGGCGGAGATCAGAGGCCTCTGGTCTCCGGCGGAGTCCCGGCTCCATATCAACATGTTGGAGCTGCGGGCGATTCGCCTGGCACTGAAGGCATTCCTCCCCTTTGTCAACGGGAGTGTAGTGCAGGTGTTCACGGACAACACCACCGCCATGTGGTACTGCAACAAACAGGGCGGTGTGGGGTCGTGGACCCTTTGCCAAGAGGCTCTGCGCCTCTGGCAATGGCTGGAACGTCAGGGCGTGACTCTGACGGTTCAACACCTGGCAGGTTCTCTGAACGCCAGGGCGGACGAACTCAGCCGTCGGTGCTCGGTGGATCACGAATGGCGTCTGAACTCGGATGTGGCGAGAGGCCTCTTTCAGCAATGGGGAGAGCCTTGGTTAGATCTATTCGCCACAGAAGAGAACGCGCAATGTCATCAGTTCTGCGCGTTGGAGTTTCCAAGACGGCACTCGCTCGGCGACGCCTTTCGGCGCGAGTGGAGTTGCGGTCTGTTGTACGCCTTTCCGCCTATACCACTTCTGCCCAGAGTGCTGAAGAAGATCAGGCGCGACCGGGCCCAAGTTATCCTTGTGGCTCCGGACTGGGCTCGAAGGTACTGGTATCCCGAGCTACTCAGCATGACAGTCGGTCCCTCGATCCGCCTGCCCCTTCAGGAGGACCTTCTGTCGCAGCAGCAGGGGACGGTCCTCCACCCGAACCTGTCCAGTCTCCACCTCCATGCGTGGAGATTGAGCGGCGACAGTTGAGGCCATTTGACTTGCCTCCTGAAGTCTGTGATGTCATTCTGGCAGCCAGGCGTCCCTCCACAAAGTCGGTATACGCCTGCCGGTGGAACAGATTTGTGGCATGGTGCACAGCGAAGGCTGTGGATCCCCTTTCTGCCCCTCTATCTGAGGTTCTCCTCTTCCTCCTTTCCCTTGCCCAGCAGGGCTCTGTTCTGGGCACTATCAAGGGCTATCTTTCTGCCCTTTCCGCCTTCTTGAGGCTACCTGATCAGCCATCTTTGTTCAAGTCCCCTATTGTGTTAAGATTCTTAAAGGGCATCACGCACATGTATCCTCCAGCTCCGTTCGTGATGCCTCAGTGGGACTTGAACCTGGTTTTGACTTTCCTGATGTGCGCTCCCTTTGAGCCCCTTCATTCCTGTCCTCTCCGTCTTCTCACCTTAAAGACGGCCTTCCTGGTAGCCATCACCTCTGCCAGGAGAGTGAGTGAGCTCCAGGCTCTTTCTGTTCAACCTCCTTTCTTGTCTGTTCATCCTGATAAGGTGGTTCTTCGGACCAGACCTTCTTTCCTGCCCAAGGTAGTCTCTGCTTTTCACATTGGGCAGTCCATCACCTTGCCCTCCTTCTTCCCGCCTCCGCATCCTTCAAAGGATGAAGAGCGGCTCCATCGTCTGGACCCAAAACGTGCGCTTTCATTCTATATGGATCGCACACGCCAGTTCCGGGTGGATGACCAACTGTTTGTTGGCTACGTGGGTGAGAAGAAGGGAAGGGCGGTACAGAAACGGACCATCTCTCGGTGGGTCGTCCTGTGCATCAAAGCATGCTACTCTTTGGCTCGGAAGGAGCCTCCTGTTGGGCTGAGGGCCCATTCCACTCGGGCCACGGCGGCTACTACTGCCCTGGGCCGGGGAGTCCCTTTGCAGGACATTTGCCAGGCGGCCACGTGGGCCTCGCTGCACACCTTTGCGAGGCACTACTGCCTGGACAGTCAAGTCCGGAGGGATGGCTTCTTTGGCCGTTCGGTCCTCCAGGACTTTCTGGTGTAGGTTGTATTGGTTCGCAGACCCACCACCGGGGTTGGTATTGCTGGGGTATCTATTCTAAGGTAAGGAATCTAATACTAACCTGTTTCTTTCAGATGAACAAGTTACTTACCTTCGGTAACGATATATCTGTAAGAAACAGTAGTTAGTATTAGATTCCTTACCGCCCCGCCCATCCTCCCCGTTCTGCGAACTGATACCTAGGGTTAGGGACATCCCTTTCAGGGCCCTAGTTTCAAATGGCACCAGTGTTGGTTCTCACATGGCTCTGCGTGTTCTGGCGCGGAAAAGCTGTGTGCAAAGAACTGACGTCAGCGCGCGGAGGCGGCGTCTATATACTCCAGCGACGTCATCACGGCGCACGACGCCGACGACGCGGAGCCGCAGGGGACGCCTGCAGACGACGCCTACCGACGCGCAGGGGTACTGCTACGCAAAAGTTTCCGGATCCAGACTGACGCCTGGGGATATTCTAAGGTAAGGAATCTAATACTAACTACTGTTTCTTACAGATATATCGTTACCGAAGGTAAGTAACTTGTTCATTAGGTCCTAATGGTCAGGCCACGTGCCTGAAATGTGTTGAAATCACCACTTCTGGCTAATGAGCGATTTCTACTGTCCTTTTTCTTCAAATAGCTGTTGCCAAAAGCTGCAAATCCCCAGCTAAAGCCAGCGATGGCAGCTCCAGCAGCACGACTGACAAAACAGCAGTCTCTGGACTGACAGAAAAGCAGCTCCAGCTCTCCGTAGAGGTGAGTCATGACATTGTGTGGACCCGTACAGGGCTCAGTAGTGCATTCCAAAAACATGAAAACAATGGATCCTCTTCTCGTAACCATGCTAACTCATTAGTGACCTATTTTTATCAGCTAATGATTTTGCTGCATACTTGTAAAATGTCAGTACTGAACGAGACCCTCTGACTGCACTACTTCATGCTTAAACTCCACCCTCTTTAACCTCCTCAACACCAAAAGCCCCCTCAGCTACAATTTAACACTTTCTCACTTAATCACCCCCATAACTCATTCCAGTAATCAAAGAGGACAAGCCGTCTTCAGCACCCTCTGATCAATTTAGCACCCATTATTATTATTATCACCGTATTGTGCTCTGTCTTTTGGCATCCTACTTTATTCCCTCTACTCTGCTTTCTGCCTTTCACGCTTATCCAAAAGGTTCACCACTGCTTCTTTCAATCACGTTTGTGAAATTCTCATACATGAAGGCCTATCTGCTGTCTGCAAACTGTTCACCTTCCTTCACTCCGCTTTTCCCTCCACTCTTTAGGAATCACAGGCCGAGCACACAATGGCTTTTGTGGATGCTGTTTCTCCTTAACACATCAGTATAAGACTGACTTGCAGTGAGTGGGCATCACCCAGGCTTTGTCCTCAACCTTCTTCTTTCTCACTGTACATTACTTCCCTTTTGGGCATTAACTCGTCGGTTGGGTTCACAACATCCTCCCACCAGTGACACCCAAATCCTTTATGCATTGTCTACTCCAGCCCTTTTTTAGAACACCTGACTATTTCATTGCCACCCTCTATCATCACCTCCGCAAAACTCCTTTTAAACTGATGTCATGCACTTTCCTGCATCTTCTGATGGCTAATCCTACCAACAGTTTCCTCCCCGTTTTGAATATCCTAATATCCAGACTGGATCTGGAAAAATGTCGATAGTGCTATCTGCCAGTCGGATGCCTCTCAGACGTGACTTCACTGGAGCCATCCAGCTGCACCTTGACATTCCCTTTTTTCCGCACACTGCAAATCTGGATCTTCTTTTTGTGGAATGTTTTCTATAAAGATTTTTTTTTAGTTTGTTTTCTTTCTTTCTCCGTGCTAGGCAGGAATTCCCCACCCAGTGTGAGAGTGGCTCTGAGACTTCGGGGTCTCCTGCATGTTGACTATGCCAGATGGCAAGATTAGGCACTCGGTGGGTTCTGAAGTCTGTGTGCTCGGCAGCAAGATAACCTGTCAGATTTCATCCTCTTTCAGAGGAGATTGCAGGAGTTCTGCAGTGGTGGCTGCTCAACTGAGAGTGGACTGGCCGCAGACGACGACTCCTACCCCTGTCAGAGCTGACGGTGGTTACAGATGTTGTTTGCTGGGGGAGGTCACCTGGGAGAGGTGGAGATCAGAGGACTCTGGTTTTCAGCTGAGACCCACATCAGTTCATTGGAGTTGCAGGCCATTCACTTGGTGTTTAAGGCTTTCCTACCATCCACCAAAAGGAGCTTGGTTAAGGTCCTTACAGACAACACCACCACCATGTGGTACTGCAACAATTTAGGGCGGGTTGGGGGTCTTAGGCTCTGTGCCAGAACGCCATATGTCTCCGCAAGTGTCTAAGTCTGCAGGCCATTTCCTGGTCGAGAACCACCCACAGGATTTCTAAAAGGCCAGCGCATACAAAGTCAGCTGCCGAAACATAGCGTATCAAGATTGGCAGCTACACCCAGAGGTGGCACAGGATGTCTTCCAGCAATGGGCGGAAATCTGGTGTGATCTGTTCGCTGTCACTGAGAACGTGCAGCATCCATTCTTTTTCCAGCTTGAAATTCCAAAAAGCCTTTCACTCCGAGACGCATTCTGCCTTGAGTAGAGTTTGAGTACTCTAGTATGCCGTCCTGCCTCTAACTCTCCTGCCCACAGTTCTGAAGGTCATCAGGAATGACCAGGCCCAAGTCATACTATTGGTTCTCCATTGGGCCTCGAGAGTGGTAACCTATGGGCATGAGTATCATTCCTCTGATCAGAGTGCGCTTTTTGACAATTTCCTGTTGCAGTAGTAGGGCGGAGTGTTGCCACCAGGCGTGCTCAATCTACAACTCAATTCAATTCAATTTTATTTATTATGTTTTGGCTCTCAAAGAGGGCCACATAAATTACACAAAAATACAGAAAATAAAACAAAACACATGCATTTACAAATACACAAGGAAAATATACCCTTTACATCAATAAAAATTAAATACCAAGCTAACATACAGGTCACTACTACACAAACATCGGAAAATCAAAGCATCATCCAGGACATATTAATAAATAGCTAAAAATCCTTTAAAAAAATTAAAAATATAGAAGCAGAACATTTCATTAGGAGGGCAATAAAGTGCATGCAAAAAATCATTTAAGGTGACAATGCCGAGGCGGAGACAAATAACTTTTAACCATCTAGCGCGCAATTTACGCAACACAGGACAGATCAATAAGACATGCGTGCAGTCCTGAATATTCAATTTACATAAGTTGCACAAGGCAGAGGAGCCATACCACTTGGATAACAGTAGATTTAGAGGAATTAAGTCATAACGTAAAAGAAACCAAAATCTACGGATACCATGCGGCAGGTTCCATGTAGCATAGGTTTGAGGTTGCTTCATCACATATGAGTCAAGAAGAAAATCTACCTTCCTTTTACCGCAGATAAGCTTTTTGTCTGATTGAAAACTTAAGTCCCAAGAGGCAGCTTTCAACGCAAGTTTTAACTGCGGGGGAGAATACGAAAACAAAACGTTTTCATCTAATTTTAGTAGGGCTGCCGCTTTTCTAAAGTTACATACCAGTTGGGAAAACTCATTAAAATTACCCAGTAGTTCACTACGGATAAGAGCTCTTATCGTCCCTTCTTTTGCTCTAGCAAGGCAGGCCACCCATCTCACCAGGGCACATAATCCCTGTACCCAACTACTCCTAATGCCAAAGTCAAGTCTACAGGCGGCCAAAGAGCATGCAGTATTAAGAGAAGAAAGATCTCTAAGGAGTTTCCCCTCAATCTTATGGCAAAAGGCCCAATTTTTCACTTCTATAAGTTCAATACCATACAGAATTGTTGCGGGGATTTTTGATCTATATACCTCCAGTAAACTCTGGAAGTGTCGCTTCCCCGTTACCAGGTATAGAGACTTGAGACCTTTGCCATGAGCTAGAGCTTTGCGCGTGCAATGCTCAATATGGAGCCTCTCACTTAAATTAGCCATGATGATTTTTCCCAGGAAAGTATAGGACTTCACAACCTCCAGTTTATTGCCCCCAATGTGCCAGTGGTAATCTACAGAGCGGCACTTCTTTTTACCGGCTATACACATCACCTTACTTTTGGCAATGTTAATTTTCATGCAATGGGCTACAGCAAAAGCATGAAGGGCATGTAACCGATTTGCAAGTCCTTTAGGAGTCAGATCAAGCATAAGGACGTCATCGGCATACATCAAACAAGATATGGAGGTCCCCCCCACCACCGGAGCGATGCCCTCACTAACGGACACAACAGCGGGTAAATCTGCTGTGTACAAGGAGAACAAGAGGGGCGCCAATAAGCATCCTTGCTTTAGTCCATTCTTAGATGGGATTACAGAAGAAATTCCCCTCTCGCCCCCCATCAGGACCCTGCACCAAGTCTCAGTATGCAGAGCCCGCACCAACTCTAACAAATAGGGTGGGAGACCAAGCGCTGCCAATTTTCTCCACAGCGTTCCACGATCAACTTTGTCGAACGCTGTGGAGAAATCAATAAAGGCAGCATACACGACCCCTCCTCTCACCTGGACATATTTATCTGTCACCACATGCAACGCGGTGAGATTGTCCAACGTACCGTGATCCCTACGGAAGCCCGTCTGTTCAAGGGGCAGAATGTTATACTCCTCTACCCAATCGGAAAGGGATTGCAGGAGACATTTCGCAAAAACCTTTCCGATAGAGTCGAGGAGAGCAATCAGCCGATAATTGCTAGGGCTATCCCTTGTTCCCTTCTTAAAGATAGGGACCAGGATACTTCCCCTCCAGGAGGCAGGTACCATATTAGACAAAAAACAGGCTCTAAACAAGGGATACAGAATTTTACTCCACCTTGCAGGATCCTGTTTCAGGACAGTCATGGGGAGTTCGTCAGGGCCCATTGCCCCAGAGACGCGCATCTTTTTTATTGCCATCTCAATTTCTCCTTCTGTGGGGTAACAAATGAGTCCGTCAGGAGTGACATCTAGAACGATATCATCACCTGGGATCCCGTTCCCCGCATACAAGTCCTGGATATAAGAAATCCATACCTCTTCTGCTATAGGGATAGGGGAGGGACTTAGTCTAGAGCCACATCCCTTACTGATTATTGCCCAAAATTCTCTAATCCTGCCCTGAGTGACAGATTCCCTCAAATTGATCCAGACCTCGTCCTGACTTGCCTTTTTAATTTTTAACTTAAGTCTCGATCTCTTTCTCTTTAGCCTGGAAATTTCATTTCCACGTTCCGTGACTCTATCTACGTATTGTTGTCGGACTAGTTTATTTATTTCCTTATTCAGGATACGCAATGTACTAGGGACCACTACCCTTGTGCTAGATCGGGGAGTTTTTTTAGCAAAAGAGATGATGTTTCGCATAAATTTTTCAAAATATTCTATTTCATTACCACGCCACTCACTTAACACCACTAGAGTATCAGATAAAAACTCCTGTATCCCATTAATGGCGGAAGAATTCCAGACACACCGTCCCGATGAAGTATGGAAGGCAACATCACTGCCATTAAGGGACCAGGGTACAGTGGACATGGGGTTTAAAGAAATAGTTATAAACATTATGCTGTGGTCACTCATAGAAGTAGGTATGATCTTAAGATCCTGGATAAAGGGAAACAAACCATAGTCAGCAATAGCATAGTCCAAAATAGACGACCCAAAAGGGGATTTGTGCGTAAATTTAGCGGGCACGTCGGAAGGGAATCTCCCATTTAAAATAAGGCCATCTACGGCCGCTAATTCTTTTAACAGGCTGTTCCATCTTTTATTGGTCACTTGCTTATCCGGAAAGAGTATTTGAGGAACCAAGTGCACCTCTTCTTTACATTTATTCCTAAATAGTTTTATGCTGGCGTTAGAGATTTTACAGTTCAAATCTCCCACAAGTATAATTTCGGGAGGAATTGAAACATTTTTAATTTTCTCAATATAACCAAATAACTGCTTCAATATCAGATTAAAACGCTCTTCTGGGGGAATGTACACATTTATAATTACGATAGGCGATTTGATGCCGTTACTAAAAAGGTTTTCAATAGTTATCGCCTGAAAAAGTTTACTAGGATCAGTGTAATGGGTGAATCTCCACTGCAAATTGTTAGATAATAAACACGCGATTCCCCCCCTAGCATGGCCTTTCTTAGAGGGGGCAGCAGGGACTTCCAGGACATAAAAATCCTTAGAGACAGCCAACATACCAATACACCACGTTTCCTGTAAACAAATCACATTCGCTCCTAATGAAAATAGGAGCGCAAATTTCTCCGGACTACTGTGAATCCCTGCCACGTTCCAGGAGATGATTTTTAATGAGGTGTTAAAGATGATGAAACAATCTGGGATTATCCTTAGTTTTGGTAACTAAGGCGCTGTGGAGCCAATTCCACTGATCACCATCCTCTAAGGATGGATGCTGGATCAGCGGGAGAGGCCTCACATGCGAGACCAAACGTTTTCCCCTAGAGACCCAAATCTTCAGGTCTGTAAGGGGAAAAGAAGTCCCATTTTGCTCATCCCTACTACATACCTCCCCAGAAGAAGGGTTTATATTACAAAGGTTATACAACGGGAGAATATCAATACCAATTCGTTGAAAATTCTCCGCTTGCTGCAATATCAGATTTACAATAATTTGAGAATAAAATTTCACCCTTATGCTTGAGACCCTAACTTCACCCATCAGGGACACTAACTCAATGTCCCTAGTTTGGATATGGCGAAGACTTTCTATCTCGCTAAAACACTTAAGAAGCCAGGCTCTATTTAAAGGTAAATCAACGTCAAATAATGGTAGGAATTCTAGCACAAGAGTGTCCACTGGAGTTTTTAAAGATGATAAGCGACGGTCCGAGAAGGGGCGGTCACCAGTCTCCAAGGCTGCCAGAAACGGGGGTGCCAAGGGGTTGAGAGCCCCAATTGGGTATTCGATAGAAGCTCCAATCGTTGTAGGTAGTTGAAAACCTGTAGAGGGGCCCCCCATTTGTGGCACAACTTCCGAGGGCATTAGCGGACGTAACTCATCAGTGCCCTCTAGAGGTGTGGAAGTAATCGAATTCAATACAATTTCAGCTTTAGGAGATATGGAAATAGGATCCAAGTCGTCTTCTTCATTCTCCATAGCTGCCAGAGAGTTTTGAAAAATTATCCGACGCTGTCTTTTTTTCATATATTTTCGAATTGTTTTTCTTTTATTCCCTTTCTTGTTTCTGAGATTACCATTTTTTACCTTTACCTCATGTTTATAGTCCAAAAGTTCTTGTTTATTTTCAGACATAAAGATAGGGAATAGTTCTTGCACCACTTTTGGGCCAGGAGTAGATTTATTGACCTCCTCGATCTCGAGAACTGAGTTCTTGATACAGTTAGGCACTGCAGTTAAGGGGATAGATGTAATATGAGATTTCAGCCCTGTTGTTACAGCCTTCATGGCAGAATCCGCTGGTTGCTCATGTGTTTTCCCCTTAAACAAACTAGATTCCATCACAGGGGGGGGAACACTCCCTGTATCAGACGACTTTTGTAGCAGTGCCTTTAGTATTTGAGTAACTGACTCTAAGATACAGTCCGAGTTGCCTACGAATTTCCCCAAAAGTGCTAAGATGGAAGCTAACAATTGTTCCAAGGCAATCATGGATTCTGAGATTGGCTTATCACACGCTTCTACGGGACGGCAAATCCCAGAGAGGATAAGACCCGGACTCCCAGAGACATCTAACAGGTCGGACATATCCTGTCCGTTTAGAGAAGGGGTGCTACTATACAACATTAGCCCAGATGGGGTAGCGCCCCCAACATGCTTGGTAGGGTCTAGAGTCTCTACTTTAGCTGTATCAACATATCGGCCACATAGTTCAAGATCAATAAATAAAGAAGACTGATCACCCCCCAACCTATCCGTCACCGCCGCTTGAGGCAAGGAAGGTTTATTCAAGCATTTCCTATCGGCTAGCAGCGGGGCAGAGTTAATACATTCCTTCCCTTTAGGGGAGACACGGGAAGGCGACACCGCTGCCGCGGGTTGTTGAAAAATAGGCTGCACGGGGGGAGACAAAGGATCTATAATGGCTTGTGTATGAGGCTCTTGACCCATAACTCCAAGTGATTTCTTTATTACAATGTTCGATTTCTTAGAAGAAGACATGTCCCAAAGCTCAAAAAGCTGACATTGACCCTTCAACGGGGGATTATTTACAGATTTATTCCTTGTCCGGGTTTTCTCCTTTTCAGCACCAGGAGTGCCTCCTACTTCCCTTCCTGAACGTAGTTTTTTTGACATCCTCAGTATGGGGATTCAGCAGTTATTTAATGTGCAAAAAGAAGCTTCAGACCAGAAGAGATATCACTAAAAATGACACAAAGTGCAACCAGGATAATGTATTGCAAATAAAATAATAAATAGGAATTTTAGTCCTGGGTGAGCAAAGATGATTAACCGATGGTAGAGTGAGAGGAGGCGACCGGTAAAAACCGGTAGATGGTTCTACCTCCAACTGACAAGCGAATCAATTTTAGCTGGATGCGAAACAATGCCACAAACAAAATTAAAATAGTAAAAAATAATGACCGAAAATAACCGGGCCCAGCCCAGCCTACCTCGGCCACTGAGGGCCACAGAGGGCCCGCCCTTTGCCCGGGCTTAGCCCGGCGTCCCGCGAGACGGGGGTGACTCTGTATTTGAGCGCCTCCTGGCGCGCGTTTGGCGCGATTAGCGCCGCTAGGGCAGCTGGGTATTGTAGTTTTGCTGCTCCTCTAGTGCGCTCCACACGGCTGCAAGACCCAGAGATGGAGCAGGGGTCGGCGGCGGGAGGCGGGAGGACGAAGGCACCAGAGTCAGCTGCTGCAGGTAGGTTCAGGGGCAGCCAGGGGTCCACACAGCGTCAATTTCTGTAAGCAAAGAGTCGCCCCCTCGACCGGGGTGACTCTGTATTTGAGCGCCTCCTGGCGCGCGTTTGGCGCGATTAGCGCCGCTAGGGCAGCTGGGTATTGTAGTTTTGCTGCTCCTCTACCGCGCTCCACACGGCTGCAAGACCCAGAGATGGAGCAGGGGTCGGCGGCGGGAGGCGGGAGGACGAAGGCACCAGAGTCAGCTGCTG
Source organism: Lissotriton helveticus (assembly GCF_964261635.1). Classification (NCBI taxonomy): domain Eukaryota; kingdom Metazoa; phylum Chordata; class Amphibia; order Caudata; family Salamandridae; genus Lissotriton; species Lissotriton helveticus. Next base: position 13,796,075 of record NC_136071.1, read on the forward strand.
CAGGTAGGTTATGGGGCAGCCAGGGGTCCACACAGCGTCAATTTCTGTAAGCAAAGAGTCGCCCCCTCGACCGGGGTGACTCTGTATTTGAGCGCCTCCTGGCGCGCGTTTGGCGCGATTAGCGCCGCTAGGGCAGCTGGGTATTGTAGTTTTGCTGCTCCTCTACCGCGCTCCACACGGCTGCAAGACCCAGAGATGGAGCAGGGGTCGGCGGCGGGAGGCGGGAGGACGAAGGCACCAGAGTCAGCTGCTGCAGGTAGGTTCAGGGGCAGCCAGGGGTCCACACAGCGTCAATTTCTGTAAGCAAAGAGTCGCCCCCTCGACCGGGGTGACTCTGTATTTGAGCGCCTCCTGGCGCGCGTTTGGCGCGATTAGCGCCGCTAGGGCAGCTGGGTATTGTAGTTTTGCTGCTCCTCTACCGCGCTCCACACGGCTGCAAGACCCAGAGATGGAGCAGGGGTCGGCGGCGGGAGGCGGGAGGACGAAGGCACCAGAGTCAGCTGCTGCAGGTAGGTTCAGGGGCAGCCAGGGGTCCACACAGCGTCAATTTCTGTAAGCAAAGAGTCGCCCCCTCGACCGGGGTGACTCTGTATTTGAGCGCCTCCTGGCGCGCGTTTGGCGCGATTAGCGCCGCTAGGGCAGCTGGGTATTGTAGTTTTGCTGCTCCTCTACCGCGCTCCACACGGCTGCAAGACCCAGAGATGGAGCAGGGGTCGGCGGCGGGAGGCGGGAGGACGAAGGCACCAGAGTCAGCTGCTGCAGGTAGGTTCAGGGGCAGCCAGGGGTCCACACAGCGTCAATTTCTGTAAGCAAAGAGTCGACCGGGGTGACTCTGTATTTGAGCGCCTCCTGGCGCGCGTTTGGCGCGATTAGCGCCGCTAGGGCAGCTGGGTATTGTAGTTTTGCTGCTCCTCTACCGCGCTCCACACGGCTGCAAGACCCAGAGATGGAGCAGGGGGCGGTGGCGGGAGGCGGGAGGACGAAGGCACCAGAGTCAGCTGCTGCAGGTAGGTTCAGGGGCAGCCAGGGGTCCACACAGCGTCAATTTCTGTAAGCGTGGAGATTGAGCGGTGACAAGTCTCTGCTTTTGATCTTCCTCCTGAAGTAGTGGTTGTCATCCTAGCAGTCCTTTGGCCACCTTAAACAACCTGATACTGCGAGCACAAACACAAGTTAGTTTCTTGTTTAGATTGCTTGTGTGATCCGTTAATTAATAAATTGGCCACAATACCGGATGTTTTGAGCACTATACTTACGGATTTATAAGTGAACCTACAAATCGTGGGAACTGATTAAAAAAAACGTACGTGTCGGAGGTGGTCATGATACCTATTGTTCTGCCTTCCCCTGCTCAAGCTTGGCTCAGCAGCAGGAGGTGCAGAATCGTGTCTCTGGTCGACAGCAGCCATGTTGTGTTGTACAGGTCTAGAAGACTGGTACTTGGAGCACTGAGGGCCTCGCAGAGGAACTTTACAGTGCATGGGATCATACCTCCCACGCAGTTTAGGGTGTGGGGGTATATTTCCAACATATTTGATACCAAACATAATAGGGTTCGTTACAGCCAGTTTAGAGATGGTCATTGCGTAATGACGCATGGCCACTCTATGTATTGTAATGGCTGATGCACTTACAACTCGGAAGAATGGACTCCGAAGGTGGTAGGGGTGTCCTGCTCATGCAGGGACACCCTCACACTTAGAACCAAGCACCGTGCCTTTAGGATTGAAAGGCCTGCTTTAGGGGTGACTCATAGTTTTTAAGTGCAGTGACCTTCCTTCGGTAAAGGGAAATCTATATCTGTTGTAAGTGGTGCTAGCACCAGCTGACAGAGGCTGCAATGGCAGGCCTGTAGTTGCAGTCTGCGTGATAACCCATGGGTGGCATAATGCATGCTGCAGCCCATGGGAGACCCCTGGGGTACCTATGCCCTGGGTACCTGTGAGAAGTTGGCCTGATGTGCAGTGTTCACTATTCTAGTGATCACTATATATCAGTCCAAACAACCCTTATTGATGATTGGTTGTAAGTCAACCTTATAGACCAGCTATCCTAGTAGCATGGATACGAGCAGTCTAAGGCTAAGACTCTAGAGGGCGTGTTAAGCCAGCTGTTTTACCATCACATTACCCCTTGAACACCCAGTGAAAGGACACCACACAAGTTGTTATGAAAATAAACAGTGTATTTATTTATAACAAGACTACCCTGGCTCTTTATGAGACAGGGAGCTAAGCACACAACAAAACTCTTACGAAAATACTTAAGTTAGCACGTTATACACAAATGCCCGAGGGGCACGAAAAACCATATACTTAAAAAGTGGAATGCGAAATTACTAGCAGGTAAGTACAGTACTAATAGGCTTTGGACTCGCTAGGACTTGACTATAGAATCGTTAGATTACTTCTAGGAGACCTAGGGGACTCGGGTGCAGAGTGTGCACTCTCACGCGGGATGCGGGACAAAGTCTATGGGAGCTAGTAAAGGCAAAGTTAGTGTTCACGGGCGAACCCGATCTGGTAGGAAGAAAACGACAGTGGAACCTGACCCTAGGATAGTGAGGCTATGCTGGGACACCGAAGTGCCGAAGTTACCTAGCCCAGGGGCTGCAGCTGCATAGGTCTGAAAAGACGTCGGGGATCTCGTTGCCGGACCAGGAGCCTGGAAGAAGGAAGTTGCTGGCAGGCGACCAGTGAAGAAAAGTTCGATGGATCCAAGCCTGGATCAAGGAAGAAGAAAACCTGAAAGCAGAGGGGACCAAGTTCTTGAATCACTAGCCAGTGATTAAGTGGGCACCAGGATGGCACCGGGCGAAGTCACCTCGACTAGGTGAGTGGGCGACGCTGGCTCTGCAGATCTCACGGACCAGGAGGCGTTGTCGGCGACCAGGATGGAGAGGCGAGCTGTCCCACGATGGATGAAGCTGTCGGCGTCGAAGTTACCCAGGATTGGGCAACAAGCCTTGGCTAATTCAAGCCCACCCGGTGGACTCAAAATGGCGTCTTGAGTGGACCAGGAGGGTCCGGGGTGCTCCTCTTTTGGAAGGGAGCAAGGGCCAGCCTGGAGCAACCAGACCAGCAGCAGAAATGTCGTCGGGCGTCGTTCAGAAGACCACAAGCCAGCGGGCTAGTAGCCAAACAACGCGGTGAGCAGCAAAAAGCAGAAGGGCCCCACGCAGATCGTGGAGATGCTGGGAGGCTGCACTTCGGTGCTGGAGCTGCTCAGGGTCGGGGCTTCTCGGACCCCAAAGCACTCACCAGGAATTTACTCGGCGGGCTTGCTGGAAAGAAGTCGTGCAGTCTTGAAGATGGCCGGTCCCTCGCGGTCTCGTCACACCCACGAATCTCAGCGTGACTGATGATGCAGGTAGAGGTCAGAGGTGCCAGGGAAGCCGGTTCTCGTCGAGCTGGGCAGTCTTGATCCGGAGGAGAGACTTGCAGCAGACCGCAGTGTTCTTAAGGTGGTGCCTGCGGATGCAGGGTGACTACTCCTTAGTCACAAGGGAGAAATCTTAGGAAGAAGTCTTGAGTTCCTTTCGTGAAAAGTAGTTTCAGGATTCAAAGATGATCTGATTTGGAAGGGGGCCAGTTCCTACCTTTATCCTGTAAAAGGGGGCTGGCACGCGACTAAGTCCTGCCCTATGGGTGGGACTAGGAGGGGGGTGGTTACACCCACTTCCTTGGCGGGCTTTTCCCCAGCACAGGGTCTGGAGTGACCCTGGAACTGGTTCCAGCCAGCCTATGCACAGTGAGCACCGGGGTGCCACGTGCAGTCACCTTCCTCTAAAGCCCTGCCTACCTACAATACACAAAACCCTGTCTGGGACGGTGCTGGCACCGCCCCTGGCAGGAAACCCTTTGTCCTTATCTCCTGCTCTGGGAGGACTCCCAGCAGCAGGAGGGCAGACTTGTGTCTCGGTGGCAGCATCCATTTTGTGGAGCTGAGGCTCTGTTTGACTTTAACCGGGGTTAGGGGTTACATACATGTCGTGTCCCTCTAGAAGGGTGGAATGCTAACCCCGTCGCCAGAATTGGCGAGGGGTTAGTATTCCAATTCGTATGACACCTTACTCGACATGTTTTGATAAAGCGATACCAGAGTTGGCATATAACCGCGAGGATTATAATGCACTTAAGAGTATATGGTATGCGATATCATGGAAACTGCTAAGGGATGGATCCCGAAAGCCGCAGACAGGCTCAGCTCATGCCAGAGCACCATCTCACACGATTCCAAGCACTCTGCCTTCAGGATTGTCAAGGCCTGCCATAGGAGTGACTGATAGGGGATCTGTGTGTCCATTTTTAGGGTTAGATATAGGTATACTATATCTAAAGCAAAGGGTGAGTACACCACCTTGCCCCAGCTGTCGTGCAGCCAGTTGTGTCAGTTTAGTTAGTCAATCCAGGGGTGGCATAATACATGCTTCAGCCCCTGGGAGACTTCTGGGTGCACCTCAGCCCTGGGTACAGGGACTTGGAGAGGGCCCAGTGCCAATTCAGTACCTGAGTACAATTTGGATAGAGAGAACAGCTAGGCTGTGGGTCTGATTAGCAGGCCCACAGCCAGGGAAAGTCATAAACCAGTGCAGCAAAAAGCAAAAATCTGGGTGATCATAGGATTGCAGACCCTACTCTCCTACATGACCCCCCCCCAAACTTTGGGACAATAAACTAACCTTGACCAGGTGAGTCTTCTTGCTCTAAGTGGAAATACCTGGAGAGCCCATCAGCATTGCTGTGATCAGTCCCAGGTCTATGCTCCACTGTAAAATCCATCCCCTGTAGGGAAATGGACCACCTAAGCAGTTTGGGGTTTTCACCCTTCATCTGATTTAGCCACAAGAGGGGCTTATGGTCTGTCTGAATGGTGAAGTGAGTGCCAAACAAGTAGGCCCTCAGCTTCTTCAGGGCCCAGACCACAGCAAAGGCCTCCCTCTCAATAGCTGACCAATTTTTCTCTCTGGGTGTCAACCTCCTACTAATGAAAGCAATAGGCTGATCATTACCATCAAAATTCAGTTGAGACAGAACAGCCCCCACACCCAACTCAGAAGCATCTGTTTGGACAATGAATGGCTTGGAGTAATCTGGACTCTTTAGGATAGGTGCTGTGCACATGGCCTGCTTTAGGTCATTGAATGCTTTCTGACAGCTTGCTGTCCACTGAACTTTCTTTGGCATCTTTTTGCTTGTCAGGTCATTAAGAGGGGTCACTATGGACCCATAATTTCTGACAAACTTCCTATAGTACCCAGTCAGGCCCAAGAAAGCTCGAACCTGAGTCTGGGTGATTGGAGGAGTCCAGTCCTTGATGGCCTGTATCTTACTCTCCAGTGGCTGAACCTGGCCTCCACCTACAAGGTGGCCCAGGTATACAACCTGTGTCTGCCCTATCTGGCACTTTGTGGCCTTGATAGTGAGGCCTGCCTTTTGCAGGGCCTCTAACACTTTCCTCAGGTGGACCAGGTGATCCTCCCAGGTGGAGCTAAAGACAGCAATATCGTCAAGATAAGCTGCACAGAAGTCATCCAGCCCAGTGAGGACTTGATTCACCAACCTTTGGAAGGTGGCAGGTGCATTTTTCAGTCCAAAGGGCATTAGCACAAATTGATAATGCCCTCCAGGGGTAGAAAATGCTGTCTTAGGTTTGGCTTCCTCAGCTAACCTGATTTGCCAATACCCAGCTGTCAAATCAAATGTGCTTAAGAAGTTGGCAGAAGCCAATCTATCTATAAGCTCATCTGCCCTTGGTATTGGGTGGGCATCAGTCTTAGTGACTGCATTGAGGCCTCTGTAGTCTACGCAAAACCTCATCTCTCTCTTACCACCCTGGGTGTGAGGCTTTGGCACTAGAACTACTGGGCTAGCCCAAGGGCTATCTGAGGGCTCAATGACTCCCAGCTCCAACATTTTCTGCACTTCAGTTTTGATGCAGTCTCTAACATGATCAGGCTGTCTGTAGATTTTACTCTTGACAGGCAGACTGTCTCCAGTGTCAACATCATGGGTACACCAATCAGTTTGGCTGGGTGTCAGAGAGAACATATGTCTGAAGGATTGCAAGACTTGCCTGCAATCCTGTTGCTGATGTTCAGTGAGGCTGCCACAAAAGACAACACCATCAACTGATCCATCATCAGGATTCTGAGTGAGCAGGTCTGGGAGAGGGTCACTCTCTTCCTCCTGTCCCTCATCTGTGGCCATGAGCAAGCTCATGTCCTTCCTGTCAACATATGCCTTGAGCCTGTTAACATGGAGCACTCTGAGAGGGCTCCTGGGAGTTCCAAGGTCCACCAAGTAGGTAACCTCTCCCTTTTGCTCAATGATGGTGTGGGGCCCAGACCATTTGTCTTTCAGAGCTGCTGGGGCCACTGGCTCCAGCACCCACACCTTCTGTCCTGGCTGGTACACAGTCAGAACAGCCTTTTGGTCATGCCAAGCTTTTTGAAGTTCTTGGCTGGCCTCAAGGTTTTTGGGTGCCTTCTCCATATACTCAGCCATCCTGGAGCGGAGACCAAGTACATAGTCCACTATGTTGGTTGCAGGCTTTTTGAGAGGCCTCTCCCATCCTTCCTTCACCAAACACAGGGGTCCTCTTACAGGATGCCCATACAGAAGCTCAAAAGGGCTGTAGCCAACCCCCTTCTGTGGGACCTCTCTGTAAGCAAACAAGAGGCAGGGGATCAGGACATCCCATCTTCTCCTAAGAGTTTCAGGTAGTCCATGAATCATCCCTTTCAGGGTCCTGTTGAATCTCTCAACAAGCCCATTGCATTGTGGGTGGTAGGGTGTGGTGAACTTGTAGTTCACACCACACTCCTTCCACATTGCAGTCAGATATCCTGACATGAAGTTTGTACCTCTGTCAGAAACGACCTCCTTAGGGAAACCCACTCTGGAGAACACTCCAACCAGGGCTCTTGCCACTACAGGGGCTGTAGTGGTCCTAAGGAGAATAGCTTCAGGATACCTGGTGGCATGATCCACTACCACCAGTATAAACATGTGCCCTGATGCTGTCTGGGGTTCCATTGGACCAACAATGTCAATCCCCACTCTTTCAAAGGGAACCCCCACCACAGGTAGTGGTATGAGGGGGGCCTTTGTTGTGCCACCTGACTTACCACTGGCTTGGCAAGTGACACAGGAGCGACAAAACTCTTGGTATTCTCATTCATATGGGGCCAGTGAAAGTGTGAGACAAGCCTGTCCCAAGTCTTTGTCTGACCTAAATGACCTGCAAGGGGAATCTCATGGGCCAAGGTGAGAAGGAAACCTCTCAGAGACAAGGGGATGACCAGCCTCCTGGTTGCACCAGGCTTGGGGTCTCTTGACTCAGAGTACAGGAGTCCATCTTCCCAGTATACCCTGTGGGCACCTGTGGCATTCCCTGCAGCCTCAGCAGCAGCCTGCTGTCTGAGGGGTTCAAGGGAAGGGCAGCTCAACTGTTCCTTCCCCAGGTCTGCTCTGGAGGGTCCCCCTGAGCCCAGAAACTCAACTTGATCAAGTTCAAGCTCTTTAGGCTCAGTTTCCCTCAGCTCTTCCAGATCAGCCTCCTCAGAGACTTGATCCTCAACCTGGGGCAAGGGGGAAGGCAAAGCCTTACCCTTACTGCTCTTCTTCTTGGAAGGTGTCTGGTCCATCATTTCAGGATCCAGCACCTGTTCAGTGGGGCATTTTCTGGCCTGTGACCTAGTCACAGCAAGCACATGTGCTGGCAAGCCTAACATTTCCATGTGAGTCCTCTGCTCCACTTCTGACCATTGTGATGACTCCAAATCATTGCCCAACAAACAATCAACTGGGAGGTCTGAACTGACTACAACTTTCTTTTGTCCCTTCACTCCACCCCAGGAGAAAGCCACAATTGCCACACTATGACTAGTAGTGACATTGCTGGCATTGGTCACCAGGAAATCAGTACCTGGCATGATCTGTCCAGGGTCCACAAAGTTAGGTGTCACCATGGTGACACTGGCACAAGTGTCCCTATAGGCCTGAGCCATTTTGCCATTTATCAAAGGTGTCTGCCTGTATTTGCCCAAAGTATTGGGACTTATTTCAGGGGACATATCCATATCCCCTGTACAGACAAGGACAGCCTGAGTGAGTGTGCCAACTAAGTTGTCAGACCCCTCAGTACCCAAGGTTAACCCAACTAATGCCTTGGGAGGTACACTACCACTACTGACTGTACTAGGGGGTGCAGTTGCTTTAGGAGCTGTAGTGGCAGGAGTTTGTCCTCCTCTTTTGGTGCACTCACTAAACCAGTGAGATTTACTTTTGCAGTACTGGCACCACCTTTTTGACTGGCCTTCTTGAGTCTTCTTCTTCTGGGAAGCCTGACCCCCACCCTCTTTGGTTTGTTGGGGACCTGGTGAAGACTTCTGGTCATTTTGCTCATTCTTAACATTACCCTTCTGGTCTGCTTTCTTCTGACCACCCTGGTTCTGGTTCTGGTTCTGCTTGATCCTTGTCCTGACCCATTTGTCTGCCTTCTTTCCCAATTCTTGGGGAGAGGTCAGATCTGAATCAACAAGGTGCTGGTGCAGCAACTGGTTCTGACAATTGTTTAAAATTTGTTCTCTCATCATTAGATTATACAATCCTGTGTAATCTGTAACCTTGCTACCCAGCAACCAGCCCTCCAAAGCCTTAGTGGCACAATCCACAAAATCAGACCAGTCCTGAGACTGAGTTTTCTGGGTGTCTCTGAACAGCTACCTGTACTGCTCAGTGGTTAAACCAAACCCATCAACCAGTGTATTCTTCAGGACCTGGTAATTGTTAGCATCCTCTACTCTTGTAGTGAGGAGCTTATCTCTACCTTTACCATCAAAGGAGAGCCACAGTATAGCTGCCCACTGACTCTGGGGAATGCACTGCACAGTGCAGGCCCTCTCCAGAGCAGCCATCCATTTCTGGATATCATCCCCTTGCTTAAAGGGGGGCACTATTTTAGTCAGGTGTTTAGTATCTAAACCCTTCTCTCTATCTCTTGGGAGATTGCTGCCACCAGTGGGAGCTAGCCCACTCATCTGCTGCTCTCTAGCAAAGGCAAGCTTCTCTTTGGCCAGGGCAAGTTCTTCCCTTTCAATCCTCAGTTCAGCTTGTCTCATTCTAGCTTCATGCTCTTTTCTCTGAGGGGAAGTAAATCTCCTCTGTGGAGGATTCCTTCTCCCCTGAGAAGAGGCATTAGAGTGCAGAGATCTATTGGAGTCCCTAGAAAGAGATCTATCTCTCCTAACTCCAAGGTTAGGCCCACTTCGGGTTAGTACTGGGGGTCCCCCAGATCCTAGCCCAAGTAAGTCTAAGTTGGTCCTAGTTAGCCTTCTGACTACCTCAAGACCTTTGTCTACCTCATCCCCAGAGAGTTCCTCCTGATCCTCCTCCTCCTCAACTGCAGTAGCAGTGTTGGGGAGGTCTGGATCCCCAGAGGTTCCCTCTAAGGCTGGCATGTTCTCATGTAACTGAGAAAGCTTTCTGGCATCATATGTCTCTAAGAGACCTATCAGAAAGGGAATGGTGGGGTTAGACCCCTGCTTCAGTTTTCTGGAGACACAGATTTGTCTCATCTCCTGGAAACTGAGAGCTGCATATCTTGAAGTGACCTGTGGAGGGTCAACACTGACCAGGGGAGTCTCACTAGAATCTCCCTGGGTAGACATGCTTTTCTAGTGAGGTGTAAGTGGTGCACTTACCTACACTATATGTTTGCCTACTGATCCCTTGCTAGAGTTGTAGTTTAGGGTGTGCTAGGCCCTAGGAGCTACAACAGCTGGTTCAGTAGAACTCAGAGTATTCTAAGCTAAGTTATATGTACCTTTAGTACTTATGTGATCTTTCACAAGATATTCTTAGGGCATGTGTGGTAAAACAACAGCAAGCTCAAATCCCAACCGCTGCTCACCAATGTGAGAAGTTGGCCTGATGTGCAGTGTTCACTATTCTAGTGATCACTATATATCAGTCCAAACAACCCTTATTGATGATTGGTTGTAAGTCAACCTTATAGACCAGCTATCCTAGTAGCATGGATACGAGCAGTCTAAGGCTAAGACTCTAGAGGGCGTGTTAAGCCAGCTGTTTTACCATCACATTACCCCTTGAACACCCAGTGAAAGGACACCACACAAGTTGTTATGAAAATAAACAGTGTATTTATTTATAACAAGACTACCCTGGCTCTTTATGAGACAGGGAGCTAAGCACACAACAAAACTCTTACGAAAATACTTAAGTTAGCACGTTATACACAAATGCCCGAGGGGCACGAAAAACCATATACTTAAAAAGTGGAATGCGAAATTACTAGCAGGTAAGTACAGTACTAATAGGCTTTGGACTCGCTAGGACTTGACTATAGAATCGTTTGATTACTTCTAGGAGACCTAGGGGACTCGGGTGCAGAGTGTGCACTCTCACGCGGGATGCGGGACAAAGTCTATGGGAGCTAGTAAAGGCAAAGTTAGTGTTCACGGGCGAACCCGATCTGGTAGGAAGAAAACGACAGTGGATCCTGACCCTAGGATAGTGAGGCTATGCTGGGACACCGAAGTGCCGAAGTTACCTAGCCCAGGGGCTGCAGCTGCATAGGTCTGAAAAGACGTCGGGGATCTCGTTGCCGGACCAGGAGCCTGGAAGAAGGAAGTTGCTGGCAGGCGACCAGTGAAGAAAAGTTCGATGGATCCAAGCCTGGATCAAGGAAGAAGAAACCTGAAAGCAGAGGGGACCAAGTTCTTGAATCACTAGCCAGTGATTAAGTGGGCACCAGGATGGCACCGGGCGAAGTCACCTCGACTAGGTGAGTGGGTGACGCTGGCTCTGCAGATCTCACGGACCAGGAGGCGTTGTCGGCGACCAGGATGGAGAGGCGAGCTGTCCCACGATGGATGAAGCTGTCGGCGTCGAAGTTACCCAGGATTGGGCAACAAGCCTTGGCTAATTCAAGCCCACGCGGTGGACTCAAAATGGCGTCTTGAGTGGACCAGGAGGGTCCGGGGTGCTCCTCTTTTGGAAGGGAGCAAGGGCCAGCCTGGAGCAACCAGACCAGCAGCAGAAATGTCGTCGGGCGTCGTTCAGAAGACCACAAGCCAGCGGGCTAGTAGCCAAACAACGCGGTGAGCAGCAAAAAGCAGAAGGGCCCCACGCAGATCGTAGAGATGCTGGGAGGCTGCACTTCGGTGCTGGAGCTGCTCAGGGTCGGGGCTTCTCGGACCCCAAAGCACTCACCAGGAATTTACTCGGCGGGCTTGCTGGAAAGAAGTCGTGCAGTCTTGAAGATGGCCGGTCCCTCGAGGTCTCGTCACACCCACGAATCTCAGCGTGACTGATGATGCAGGTAGAGGTCAGAGGTGCCAGGGAAGCCGGTTCTCGTCGAGCTGGGCAGTCTTGATCCGGAGGAGAGACTTGCAGCAGACCGCAGTGTTCTTAAGGTGGTGCCTGCGGATGCAGGGTGACTACTCCTTAGTCACAAGGGAGAAATCTTAGGAAGAAGTCTTGAGTTCCTTTCGTGGAAAGTAGTTTCAGGATTCAAAGATGATCTGATTTGGAAGGGGGCCAGTTCCTACCTTTATCCTGTAAAAGGGGGCTGGCACGCGACTAAGTCCTGCCCTATGGGTGGGACTAGGAGGGGGGTGGTTACACCCACTTCCTTGGCGGGCTTTTCCCCAGCACAGGGTCTGGAGTGACCCTGGAACTGGTTCCAGCCAGCCTATGCACAGTGAGCACCGGGGTGCCACGTGCAGTCACCTTCCTCTAAAGCCCTGCCTACCTACAATACACAAAACCCTGTCTGGGACGGTGCTGGCACCGCCCCTGGCAGGAAACCCTTTGTCCTTATCTCCTGCTCTGGGAGGACTCCCAGCAGCAGGAGGGCAGACTTGTGTCTCGGTGGCAGCATCCATTTTGTGGAGCTGAGGCTCTGTTTGACTTTAACCGGGGTTAGGGGTTACATACATGTCGTGTCCCTCTAGAAGGGTGGAATGCTAACCCAGTCGCCAGAATTGGCGAGGGGTTAGTATTCCAATTCGTATGACACCTTACTCGACATGTTTTGATAAAGCGATACCAGAGTTGGCATATAACCGCGAGGATTATAATGCACTTAAGAGTATATGGTATGCGATATCATGGAAACGGCTAAGGGATGGATCCCGAAAGCCGCAGACAGGCTCAGCTCATGCCAGAGCACCATCTCACACGATTCCAAGCACTCTGCCTTCAGGATTGTCAAGGCCTGCCATAGGAGTGACTGATAGGGGATCTGTGTGTCCATTTTTAGGGTTAGATATAGGTATACTATATCTAAAGCAAAGGGTGAGTACACCACCTTGCCCCAGCTGTCGTGCAGCCAGTTGTGTCAGTTTAGTTAGTCAATCCAGGGGTGGCATAATACATGCTTCAGCCCCTGGGAGACTTCTGGGTGCACCTCAGCCCTGGGTACAGGGACTTGGAGAGGGCCCAGTGCCAATTCAGTACCTGAGTACAATTTGGATAGAGAGAACAGCTAGGCTGTGGGTCTGATTAGCAGGCCCACAGCCAGGGAAAGTCGTAAACCAGTGCAGCAAAAATCTGGGTGATCATAGGATTGCAGACCCTACTCTCCTACAGTACCTCATTACCATATACCAGGGACTGATAAGGGTTCGCCACTGTCCAATCTTGGATGTACCTAAGGTACTTATCATAACCAAATCTGAAAGAGACACGTTAGTGATAGATTCCTTACCTTAGAATATCCCCAGGCATCAGACTGGATCCAGAAATGTTTTGCGTAGCAGTACCCTTGCACGTCAGTAGGCATCGTGGGCGCCGTGATGACGTCGTCTGAGTACTTAGACGCCGCCTCCGCGTGCTGACATTAGTTCTTCTTTTTTCCGCGCCAGCAGCGCAGACCCGGAAAAAGTGGTACCTTAGTCTTTTTTGACTAAACTTTTCTGATCTCTTTTGATCATTCTCTTTCGAAGTCTTCGACTCCGAACGGTGCCGGTAGGGATGCCAGGTTTTAAGCCATGTGAGGATTGCGACCGGCTGATGTCGGTCACCGACCCTCACCGTCTGGGCTCCACTGTCTCGGCGTCGACCACGATGACAAGACCTGTTCCGACTGCCGGGCCCTGACTTCGAAGGCTAGGCGGGAGCGGTCCCGCAAGCGGCTCGAACTCCGGCAGTCGGCCCGCGCCCAGAACGGTCCCGGTCCGGACGGAGGTCAAGGGACCGGTCGTGGGAGAGGAGCCATCGGAGCTCCGGGAGTCGACATCAATCCTCAGGTTCGAAGTCGTCAGGTAAGCACAAGAAGTCGAAGAGACGTCATCGCTCCTCCGACTCCCCCTGACGCTCGCGTGATGTGGCCGGGGGTTCAGGTGGCACCGCCCACGCAGTTCCGTCGGAGTCGCAGGTGTCGCGTCCGGCCCCATACCCTCCGGTTCCTGGGCTGCGCGCAACGCCAGAGGAGACCGAACGGTTCCTCATGGCCATGAGGTCCCTCCTCCGACGGGCTCCGCGGCGCCTTCGGGCCCAGCGGACCCATCTGGGGGTCATAGTGGGTCGGAGGCTTTGGCCCCGAAGCCGCCGGCGCCTTCGGGCCCGGCGCCGCAGGCCCCCACTGGATCCGGGTCCGGATCGTCGCCAGTGGACTTGACAACCTCCCCGGCGCTGTCCTCGAGTACCAAGAGATGGGTGATGAGGAGTATTGGGAGGGGTCTGAGGACCCTCTGACACGTGAATGTCAGTCCCAGGAGGACTGGACAGGTGGACTTGGGGATGCCAGCGGTCTGGACACATCGCCAAACACTGGCTTTGTCTCACCTCACGCAGACGACACCCAATTGGTGTTGGCGGTCCATAAGAATGGTTTGGCAGTTGCCTCAGGATTTCAGGAGGCTTTATTAGCGATAGGCTCCTGGATGTTGGGGAACTGCCTTAAACTAAATTCGAACAAAACTGAGGTGATGACCTTTGGCAACCTGTCCCCAGTGTGGTCTGACATCTAGTAGCCCATTGAATTCGGCCCCCCACCGGTACCGGTTGCCAAGGTCAGGAACCTGGGGGTCACGTTCGATACCAAATTAACTTTTATCCATCATGTCAATACTGTGACCTCAGCTTCTTTTTTTTATCCTCAGGAAAATCAAAAAACTACTTCCCTTCTTACCCTCAGCTGCAGGAATGACATTGATTTCCACATTAATATTTTCGAAATTGGACTACTGCAATGCCCTCCTGCTAAATGCCTAACAGCAGGTTGTGGATAAACTACAATTAGTCCAAAACGCAGCGGCCAGGGCACTTCTTTCCATCCCCAAATATCAATCTGTTGCAGCGGCCATATGTCAACTCCACTGGCTTAGAGTTAGAAGCCGCATAAAATTCAAGGCCCTCTGTATTGCATACAAGGCAATACATAACTCAGGCCCTCAATTTTTAATAAACGCCTTCAGGATTTACACCCCTAGCAGGCCTCTCGGTTCGGCATCCAAATTTCTTCTTCCCCTTCCTCGCACCAGAACAGTTGCCTGGGGAGACAGACGCTTCCTGGTAGCTACGGCGAGACTATCGAACTCCCTTCCTCTCTGTATTAAAACCAGTCCAACCTTGTTAATTTTTGGAAAACAGTTGAAAACGTGGCTCTTTGATCAATAAATTCACTTCTCTTTTCTGTTAACTGTTTAAATCCTCTGCGCCGAGGCACCCTCGGGTATTTGTGCGCATTACAAATTGAATAAACATAAACATATAAACATAAACCTCCTACCGTGGCTACGGATGAGGTGGCAACCTACAGTGTGGTGTTGACGAGGGCGGCCAAGGCCTTGGGCCTTGAGCTCTCCGTCGTGGCTGTGAGGACTAACCTCCTCACTGAGGTCCTTAAACCGCAGTCAAGCTCGGCCGAGCCTCTGCTGCCCTTTAATGAGGCCTTCACTGACGTTCTTTTGGGCACTTGGTCCAGGCCCGCTATAGGTTCGCCTGTAGATAGGAACGTGGCCAGACGCCACCGCCCGGCCCCTGGCGACCCATGTTTCCTGTCCACCCACCCCATCCCTGAGAGCCTGGTGATCCAGGCCTCCAATTCCCAGACCGCATTCCCGTCGGCTCCGCCAGACAGGGAATCCAAGAGGTATGAGCAATACGGCAAAAAGGTATTCTCCTCACTGAGTCTGGGACTGCGGTCTTCCAACACTGCATGCCTCTTGGGCTGCTACACCCACTCTCTGTGGGATACGGTCGTGGACGTACTGCCAGAATGCCCGTTGGAGGTACGGGCTAAACTCGGCCAAGCCCTTGTGGAAGGCCGAGATGCGGCACAATATTCTATCCGGTGTGGACTGGATACCACCGACTCTCTGGGCAGAGCGATGGCAAAGACGGTGGCGATTCGTCGCCACGCCTGGTTGAGATCTGCCAACTTCTCGGCAGATGTCCAGAACACATTCATGGACATGCCGTTTGATGGCCGTCGCCTTTTTGGCGACAAGGCAGATCATGCCCTTGAGCGCTTTGACTCCAGGGCTACGACCAAGTCCTTGGGCCTCTCGGCCCCGCGCCAGCAATCTGCTGCCTTTCATTCCTTTCGTGGCCATGGAAGGGGTGTACCCACACGTGCTGCCAGCCACGCTCCGCAAGGTAATACCCAACGCGGTGGCGGCCGTGGAAACCGCCGTGGCGGCAGTCGGGGACAACGGCGAGGTCAGTCCACACCTTCCCCCGCAGCATCCGCCTCAAAATCCTCCTAGTCCGTGCTTTCAGGCCCATGTGACACCAGTGGGGGGCAGGGTTCGCCATCACCTCCTCTACTGGCGCACTGTCACGTCGGACAGGTGGGTGCTGCAGATCATCCGAAGGGGCTACTCCCTCCCCTTCGAGGCAACTCCTCCAGCCATGCCACCGCAGAACCACCGCGTATCGGGGGATCATTTGCCGCTTCTGCAGGAGGAAGTTACGGCCCTCTTGGCCAAGGGGGCCATCGAGCGCGTTCCTGGGCCAGAAGTAGGGTGTGGTTGCTACTCCCACTACTTTCTGGTACCCAAGAAGGGCAAAGGAGGCCTAAGCCCTATCTTGGATCTAAGGAACGTCAACGGCTTCCTCCGGAAGGAGAAGTTCAAAATGCTGACACTGGCTCAGGTCTTAGCTGCCCTGGACCCAGGAGACCGGATGGTAGCGTTGGACTTGCAGGACGCTTATTTCCTCATCCCCGTCCTGACGGCCCACCGGCGCTACCTGCGGTTCACGGTTGGCCACAAGCTCTTTCAGTATACCGTGCTCCCCTTTGGCCTTACCAGGGCCCTACGGGTGTTCACAAAAGTGATGGCGGTGGTCGCAGCTCATCTGCGCAGGTTAGGGGTTTCAGTCTTCCCCTACCTCGACGACTGGTTGTTGAAGGCGGGCTCGCCCCAGACAGTCGTCAATCACCTCCAGACAACGGCAAACCTCCTGCACCAGCTGGGGTTCTCCCTCAATGTGCCGAAGTCACACCTGTGCCCCTCTCAGAAGCTCCTCTTCATCGGAGCGGTTCTGGACTCAGCGCAGTTTCGGGTTTATCCTCCCGAACAGCGGGTCCAGGATATTCAGGCTCTGATTCCACTCTTTCAGCCTTTATCCCGGGTCTTGGTCAGGTTGACGCTGCGGCTTCTGGGGCTGATGGCCTCCTGCATCCTACTGGTGCATCACGCCAGGTGGTGGATGCGGGCTCTGCAGTGGGACCTGAAGTTTCAGTGGGCCCAGCATCAGGGCAACCTGTCCGACCACGTCCTGATCTCGGAGGGCACTGCGAGACAGCTGCAGTGGTGGCTCACGGACCGCGATTGGGTCAGCGGCAGATCCCTCTCCCTTCCCCAACCGGAGCACGTAGTTGTGACGGACGCGTCCATCCAGGGCTGGGGAGGCCACATGGGAGAGGCAGAGATCAGAGGCCTCTGGTCTCCGGCGGAGGCCCGGCTCCACATCAACCTTTTGGAGTTGCGAGCGATTCGTCTAGCACTGAAGGCATTCCTCCCCTCTGTCCTGGGGAGTGTAGTGCAGGTGTTCACGGACAACACCACCGCCATGTGGTACTGCAACAAACAAAGCCGGGTGGGGTCGTGGACCCTTTGCCAGGAGTTCTCTGCGCCTCTGGCAGTGGCTGGAACGCCAGGGTGTGACCCTGGTGGCTCAACACCTGGCAGGTTCTCAACGCCAGGGCGGACCAGCTCAGCCGTCGGTGCATGATGGGTCACGAATGGCGTCTGAACACGGACGTGGCGCAAGACCTCTTTAAGCAGTGGGGAGAGCCTTGGTTAGATCTATTCGCCACCGAAGAGAACGCGCAATGTCATCTGTTCTGCGCGTTGGAATTTCCAAGGCGGCACTCGCTCGGAGATGCTTTTCGTCGCGAGTGGAGTTGCGATCTGTTGTACGCCTTTCCGCCTATACCACTTCTGCCCAGAGTGCTGAAGAAGATCAAGCGCGGCCGGGCCCAAGTCATCCTTGTGGCTCCGGACTGGGCACAAAGGTACTGGTATCCAGAGCTACTCAGTATGTCAGTCGATCCCCCGGTTCGTCTGCCTCTTCAGGAGGACCTTCAGTCGCAGCAACAGGGGACGGTCGTCCACCTGAACCTGTCCAGTCTCCACCTCCATGCTTGGAGATTGAGCGGCGACAGTTGAGGCCATTTGACTTGCCTCCTGAAGTCTGTAATGTCATTCTGGCAGCCAGGCGTCCCTCTACAAAGTCGATATACGCCTGCAGGTGGAACAGATTTTTGGCATGGTGCACAGCAAAGGCTGTGGATCCTGTTGCTGCCCCTCTCTCTGAGGTTCTTCTCTTCCTTCTTTCTCTTGCCCAGCAGGCCTCTGCTCTGGGCACTATCAAGGGCTACCTTTCTGCCCTTTCAGCCTTTCTGAGGCTGCCTGATCAACCTTCTTTGTTCAAGTCCCCTATTGTAAATAGATTTCTAAAGGGCATCACTCACACACATTCCCTCCTGTTCCGTTTGTAATGCCTCAGTGGGACTTGAACCTGGTTCTTACGTTTCTGATGTGTGCTTCCTTTGAGCCACTTCATAACTGTCCTCTCCGCCTTCTTACTCTGAAGACTGCTTTCCTGGTTGCCATCACCTCTGCCAGGAGAGTGAGTGAGCTCCCGGCCCTTTCTTGTACACCTCCTTTCCTTTCTGTCCATCCGGACAAGGTTGTATTGCGTACTAATTTATAAACAAAGTGGAATCCACTCAGTGGAGTACGGTTGTTACCACAATGGTGGGGAGCAACCAGTGTTGTTAAAATACCCCTCACACACCAACAGGCCCCTTGGTGTCATGCTTCATCATCGGGGTCTTTTTATTAAGTCTCCGGCTGGTATCGTTAAAAAAGTGCTAGAGTGGTTGTTATCTACTGATTAGGGTAAAACAACCATGTTACCCTAATCAGTAGATAACAACCACTCTAGCACTTTTTTAACGATACCAGCCGGAGACTTAATAAAAATAATTTTTAGTACTCACGTGCCAGGTATCTTTTAATTTTTCACTTTCACCTCACCACTCACATTATTTACTCACACACACCAAACACATAGTTCACAGACAAGTGCTCCTACGTATCCGTGAGTCGTAGCACGCCGCATCCCGTAGAGGTTTGCGAAGACCCCGATGATGAAGCATGACACCAAGGGGCCTGTTGGTGTGTGAGGGGTATTTTAACAACACTGGTTGCTCCCCACCATTGTGGTAACAACCGTACTCCACTGAGTGGATTCCACTTTGTTTATGAATATTGCCAGGGGAGACAGAATCCACTATTCCCTCTCCCTCCCCCTTTTTGTTAATTACCCTGTACTTGGAGTTTGGACACGCTGTGGGAGCTTGCCTGCTCACCTGTTCCGTTTGTGCCTGTCCTGCGCTGCTCGCCGCTCCCGCTTCGCGGGAGCCGCTTCGTGGGAGGACCCACCAACGCCGACGCCGACTTCTTGAGCCTGATTCCCGGAAGAGCTGTGAGCCGGGCTAACATCTGTGGAGGCTGCAGGGGTAGCGCGGCAGGGACTCACTATCCCAGGAGTCCCTGCTGACCACGTGACATCTGGTCTGCGCCCCCCTGCGTGCCCCGCCCCCGCCGGCAACCGGTAAAAAGGAACTGGAAGCCTTAACACACTGTGACCCTGTACTTGGAGTTTGGACACGCTGTGGGAGCTTGCCTGCTCACCTGTTCCGTTTGTGCCTGTCCTGCGCTGCTCGCCGCTCCCGCTTCGCGGGAGCCGCTTCGTGGGAGGACCCACCAACGCCGACGCCGACTTCTTGAGCCTGATTCCCGGAAGAGCTGTGAGCCGGGCTAACATCTGTGGAGGCTGCAGGGGTAGCGCGGCAGGGACTCACTATCCCAGGAGTCCCTGCTGACCACGTGACATCTGGTCTGCGCCCCCCTGCGTGCCCCGCCCCACG
Source organism: Lissotriton helveticus (assembly GCF_964261635.1). Classification (NCBI taxonomy): domain Eukaryota; kingdom Metazoa; phylum Chordata; class Amphibia; order Caudata; family Salamandridae; genus Lissotriton; species Lissotriton helveticus. Next base: position 13,815,491 of record NC_136071.1, read on the forward strand.
CCGCCCTTCCTACAATACCAGGGGAAGCACGCTCTGCGGGACGCAGGCGGGACGCCGGGCGAAGCCCGGGCAAAGGGCGGGCCGTCTGTGGCCGTCCGGGGCCAGCAGGGGCCGGGACGGGCTACCCCCCTAACAACTCCGGTAAGCCTCCTGTACATCATAAAACGAGTTGCTCATGTCTGCATTTTCACCAATGGCAACACGCTCAGGCAGATGCTCACGTAAGGGGGGAAACACCACGTTAGGGACTATGGACAATTTCATAACCCGTGCGGTATCAGTGGTAGAAAAGGAGATCATACTTGCGGAACGCAGACTGTCACGGGAATACCTGGCTCACAGACGATCCTCTATGGGGTCTCTCGCACAGGCTAAATCACCCCCAAATAGCCTCATACCAGTCGACACTAACCCTGCTGCCATTCCCAGTGATACACAACCATGTGTCATTGACACACGACGGGCTAGTGACTTTTATGAAATTACATCTGACCAGGTTCCCTTACAAAAATCTCCCACGAACGTTCAAATAAACAACACTCAAACTTCAGCACCATTGTCCTTACCCTTAGTAATGATACATGATGCTCCATCAGTCCACCCCCTCAAATCACCTCATAAGAGGATAGGGCGAACAGCTGCTAAAAGGAAAAGATTGGTCACCCCTCGTAAAGCGTATAGATTAAAAACTCTAAAAAGAATACGTAAGAACTTTATGAATGTAGGTGCCAAGCGCCAAAAAATAGCAAACCATCCAATGAACAACGGGAATGAGCATGGAGAATCCATGGAGCATAATAAAACAAGAGAGTACGCTGACACAGCTGTTACTATAGAATCAGCCAACAACTCTGTAGAAAAACCGGCATCAGGGAAGCTGATGGAAGACATTCTTTCACTCATGATATCACAACTACAGCCAGTAACAGTAAAACTGGAAAGGCTAATGGACCGTTTGGACAAATTTGAACAAACATCTTTGGATAATTTTTTTGCCCTGAAAACGCTGGTAAAACTTCACTCAAAGATTGATCAAGAATCCGTAAGATCGGAAAAAAGTTCAATATCACCTAGACCAGCACAGCAACCTGGTCTAGCTACGAAAGACAGGGCTATGAACTCAAAAAAGCAGGTGGCCTCGAGTAGGTCAAACACTGTGCAGGAAGGACCAGGCATAGAGTCCCCGAAAAACGCAATAATCAGTGATAGACCGAAACCGGCTGATCCACCAATACCGGCTCCACGTAAAACTAAACAAATACCAAAGTCTACCACCCTGGAAACTAAGGCACCTGTTAATCCAACAAAGGGAACGCAAGCTGCAGCCACTTGCAATAACATCAATGCCCAAACATCAGACCGTAGCACAGTCCCGCATAAGCCCAAAAGGGCTTACAATGCACATCTTCCACCAGGATGCCAACCGTATGTGGTAGTTCTCACCGGGGTTCCTCAATTAACATCAAATAAAAGGGAGTCATATGACGAGCTAAAAAACAAGACCTTATACTGGCTAAAAGAAAATAGACCTCTGCCCCACACAGTAAATTGCCAGGTTATCCACGTCCGAAGAGTCAGTTGGGTGGGAACAAGATTAAAAGACATTGAAGGAGATTGCATCCTGGTGAACTTTAAAGATCCCTCTGTTGCCCGACTCGTCTATAGCCAACAGCCATGCAGTAACAATAGAGGAATTGGGACCTGCGACCTTAGTTATTTTTACCCGATGCAAGGGGAACAGATTAGCAGAGTTCCACTTCTCCATGGGATGACGACTAACAAATATTCCTTTTTTGACCCTCCGACACCACTTGAAAGAATACCACCGTTAATCGTAGGGTCAGATAAGAACTGGTCATGGTGGGGTTATTGACAAACAAACAAAGAGGTTGCTACCAAAGGTCCGCCTGCCCACCCATTCTATAAGGATCTGCAGGTAGGGAAAGCCGCTATCGTTGAAGGCAGCACTGGGGGCCACGATTCCCTTCCACGTCCCTTGCACAACCAAGTTCATCGGTCTCAGGCAGTTGCACTGACAACTCCGGAGGTCCCAAAGGAGAGCGATCTCTCGGCTACAAGCCACTTAATTGATCGAGAAGCCATTGGTCTCGAACCCTGTAAGCCAAAGCGTGACTTAAAGATCTTGTCATGGAACATTGCTGGGTTGTCCAGGAACTTGTGCGACAGAGACTGGAGCTCCTTTATTGAGGAGCATGACATCATATTTATGCAGGAAACATGGGCCACCAACATTATACACAGACTTGGTTTCAAAACGTTCTTCAAGGGGGCAATTTCATCATCAAGAGGTAGACCTTCTGGGGGTCTAATAATATGGACAAGTATCTCCCTGGACGTTGTCGTATCACCACTGTACTTTCCCTCTAAAGATTTACTAGGTGTTAAGATAACCACGAAAAATATGGGTGATGTATATATGATAAATGTTTACAATAGACCTTCCCCACGAAATAAGGCATCATTGGTTATTGAACAACTTACTTCTTACTTAGCTAACATAGAGTCGGATTCCAAAATATACATAAGTGGGGACTTCAACTGCCAGTTCGAACCCATAGTGGGGCTCGAAAAACTACTAGAAATAGAAGATAGAGCGCTTGACATCCCCCCCTTAGATAATATAAAATATGTAAAATGTTCAGTGGCTGCTATGCAAATTTATGAATTGACTGTATCGCATGGATTGCGGGCATGTAATGGCCGATTAAACCCAGATAAACCGGCCAATTTTACTTTTAGTAAAGGTTTGTCTAAATCCCTGATTGATTTTATGCTAATTTCAATAAACCTCTGGTATCTATTGTTGGCCTTCAAGGTTGTGAACAGACCCGAAAGTGACCACTTCCCCTTACAGCTAGGATTATTATCTGACCCTTTTCTGATACAAGACTGCGGGACGGAAAATGAGAGCGGGGTAGCTGAGGTTGCTATTTCTAACAATAGGAAGGCAATCAAATGGCCGCACATTCTGGCAAAAGAAGAGACACTCATGGGAATTTACAACATCTTCTCAGATATCGTCCCCCAATATGCAAACACAAGGCTGGGATCCCACGAGGTCTTGGAAATGCACAATCACCTAGTGGAATCTCTAACTCCCCTCCTGAGCAAATGTTGCACTACTAAAAAAGTCAATGTAAATAGGCAACTGGAACTAGAAACGCCCTGGTACAACGAACAATGCAGTATAGCAAAATCGAACCTAATATCTGCAGTGAAATCTAAAGACCAGATGAGGGTTAGAGAGTGTAGGAAAGCTTATAAAACCCTTATGTTTAATGCAAAAAGGGAATGGGACGATCAAAACTGGGAAGACCTTTTGAGTGCAGCTAGGAGACATGATCAAAGCACTTTCTGGAATTTAATAGCCAAAAATAACAAAAAAGGCTGTTCTAATAGGGATCTCTTCCTGGACGAAAAAGTTTGGTTTGACCATTTTGTGGGTTTGTATGATCAAGTAGGGTCTTCTGGTGTATATAATGACCCCGGATTTCTTACTCAGTGCACAATTTCGGTGCAATTTACTATTAAAGAAACGCTCTGTGCTATAAAAGCAGTTAAGGCAGGGAAAGCTCCAGGCCCGGACAAGTTACCTGGCGACTTGTTTACCCATAATTTGGAGGTATGGAGCCCGTACATAAATTTCTTGTGCAATTCAATTCTATTGGGCACCCCGATCCCCGAAACATGGAAAGGGGCGGAAATTATAACTATTTATAAAAAAGGGGATCGTTACAATCCAGGGAACTATAGACCGATTAGTTTAATCGATATTTTACAGAAAATTTTTTCTAGACACATTTTAAATCGGCTTTTAATATGGATTAATGACTCTGAAATCCTATCTAACTATCAAGCAGGGTTCAGATCCAAGACTAGCACTGTGGACCAAGTGTATAGATTTATGTGTATATGTTGGAAGTATGTTAATATTAAGAAGAGTAGCATATATGTTGCATTTATGGACCTACGCTCTGCGTTCGATCTTGTCCCCCGCCACTTATTATGGGAGTGCCTAAAAAAGATGGGTGTCCCGGACGATTTGTTAGGTAATCTTATAAAATTGCATACAGATAATTTTGCTAAAGTAAGGTGGGGCAGAAATGGAGAACTTACCCGATCCATCCCAGTGAAAAGAGGTGTGAGACAAGGGTGCGTTCTAGCACCAACCCTCTTTTCATTGTTCGTAAATGATATCCCCCACTACTTAGCTCAATGCAATCATGATTCGCCCAAATTGTGCAGAGAGGCAGTCACTGCATTACTATTCGCTGATGACACCATCCTCATATCTCAAACTCCGAAAGGCTTGCAAAATTTAATAAATACATTTAACAGTTATTGTGTAATGAAGGGGTTAGAAATAAATTCAACCAAAACGAAATACATGGCAATTAATCCCTCCAAATCTTTTAAGAAGAACTTGGTCCTAAATAATAACAAACTTGAATATGTGGAGTCTTTTGACTATCTGGGCATTAGGCTGGACAGCAGGATGTCTTGGGCGAACCAACTCGACAAAAGCAGGTTAATACTTACACAGAATTCATTGCCCATCTTAAAGATTCATGGTGGGAGTATATCTAAAGCTATTACACCTGCGATCGATGTGTTCCAAGCAAAAGCCCAATCCGCCGCCCTGTATGGGGCCGAAATTTGGGGGCCTTATTCTAAAAAAACTTTTGATGTTGTAGAAAACAAGTTCTTCAGACGCCTACTTAGACTGCCCCTAAGAACACCCTTGGCGTCACTCTACTTAGACATTGATGTAAAGCGTACTGATTTCTTGTGTTTTTTGCGACCATTGCTTTATTGGGTGTGTGAGAAGTTGGCCTGATGTGCAGTGCTCACTATTCTAGTGATCACTATATATCAGTCCAAACAACCCTTATTGATGATTGGTTGTAAGTCAACCTTATAGACCAGCTATCCTAGTAGCATGGATACGAGCAGTCTAAGGCTAAGACTCTAGAGGGCGTGTTAAGCCAGCTGTTTTACCATCACATTACCCCTTGAACACCCAGTGAAAGGACACCACACAAGTGTTATGAAAATAAACAATGTATTTATTAGAATCACAACAACCCTGTACTCTTTATGAGGACAGGGTGCTAAGCACACAACAAAACTCTTACGAAAATACTTTTAAGTTAGCACGTTACACAAATGCCCGAGGGGCACGAAAAACCATATACTTTCAAAGTGGAATGCGAATTACTAGCAGGTAAGTAACGATTCTCAGAGGCTTTGGGATCGCTAGGACTGGACTACTGAACCTTTAGATTACTAGCAGGAGGCCTAGGGAACTCGGGTGCAGAGTGTGCACTCTCACGCGGGATGCGGGACAAAGTCTATGGAAGCTACAAAAGGCAAAGTTAGTGTTCACGGGCGAACCCGACCTGGTAGGAAGAAAACGACAGTGGATCCTGACCCTAGGATAGTGAGGCTATGCTGGGACACCGAAGTGCCGAAGTTACCTAGCCCAGGGGCTGCAGCTGCATAGGTCTGAAAAGACGTCGGGGATCTCGTTGCCGGACCAGGAGCCTGGAAGGAAGAAGTTGCTGGCAGGCGACCAGTGAAGGAAAGTTCGATGGATCCAAGCCTGGATCAAGGAAGAAGAAACCTGAAAGCAGAGGGGACCAAGTTCTTGAATCACTAGCCAGTGATTAAGTGGGCACCAGGATGGCACCGGGCGAAGTCACCGCAGTCAGGTGAGTGGGCGCTGCTGGGCTCTGCAGTCTCTCGGACCAGGAGGCGTTGTCGGCGACCAGGATGGAGGTGCGAGCTGTCCCACGGAGGATGAAGTCGTTGGCGTCGAAGTTACCCAGGATTGGGCAACAAGCCTTGGCTAATTCAAGCCCACGCGGTGGACTCAAAATGGCGTCTTGAGTGGACCAGGAGGGTCCGGGGTGCTCCTCTTCTGGGAGGGAGCAAGGGCCAGTCTGGAGCAACCAGACCAGCAGCAGAAATGTCGTCGGGCGTCGTCAGGGAGGCCACAAGCCAACGGGCTAGTAGCCAAACAACGCGGTGAGCAGTAAAAAGCAGAAGGGCCCCACGCAGTTCGTGGAGATGCTGGGGGGCTGCTCTTCGGTGCTGGAGCTGCTCAGGGTGGGGGCTTCTCGGACCCCAAAGCACTCACCAGGAAATTACTCGGTGGGCTTGCTGTGCAGAAGTCGTGCAGTCTTGGCGATGGCCGGTCCCTCGAGGTCTCGTCGCACCCACGGTTCTCAGCTGGGCTGTAGAGGTGGGTAGAGGTCAGAGGTGCCAGGGAAGCCGGTTCTCGTCGAGCTGGGCAGTCGGATTCCGGAGGAAGGACTTACAGCAGACCGCAGTGTTCTTAGATGGTGCCTGCGGATGCAGGGTGACTACTCCTTAGTCACAAGGGAGAAATCTTAGGAAGAAGTCTTGAGTTCCTTTCGCAGAAAGTAGTTTCAGGATTCAAAGATGATCTGATTTGGAAGGGGGCCAGTCTCTACCTTTATCCTGTAAAAAGGGGCTGGCACGCGACTAAGTCCTGCCCTATGGGTGGGACTAGGAGGGGGGTGGTTACACCCACTTCCTTGGCGGGCTTTTCCCCAGCACAGGGTCTGGAGTGACCCTGGAACTGGTTCAAGCCGGCCTATGCACAGTGAGCACCGGGGTGCTACTTGCAGTCACCTTCCTCTAAAGCCCTGCCTACCTACAATACACAAAACCCTGTCTGGGACGGTGCTGGCACCGCCCCTGGCAGGAAACCCTTTGTCCTTATCTCCTGCTCTGGGAGGACTCCCAGCAGCAGGAGGGCAGACTTGTGTCTCGGTGGCAGCATCCATTTTGTGGATGCTAAGGCTCTGTCTGACTTTTAACCGGGTTATAGGTTACAGGCATGTCGTGTCCCTCTAGAAGGGTGGAATGCTAACCCCGTCGCCAGAATTGGCGAGGGGTTAGTATTCCAATTCGTATGACACCTTACTCGACATGTTTTGATAAAGCGATACCAGAGTTGGCACATAACCGCGAGGATTATAATGCACTTAAGAGTATATGGTATGCGATATCATGGAAACGGCTAAGGGATGGATCCCGAAAGCCGCAGACAGGCTCAGCTCATGCCAGAGCACCATCTCACACGATTCCAAGCACTCTGCCTTCAGGATTGTTAAGGCCTGCCATAGGAGTGACTGATAGGAGATCTGTGTGTCCATTTTAGGGTTAGATATAGGTATACTATATCTAAAGCAAAGGGTGAGTACACCACCTTGCCCCAGCTGTCGTGCAGCCAGTTGTGTCAGTTTTAGTTAGTCAATCCAGGGGTGGCACAATACGTGCTTCAGCCCCTGGGAGACTTCTGGGTGCACCTCAGCCCTGGGTACAGGGACTTGGAGAGGGCCCAGTGCCAATTCAGTACCTGGGTACAATTTGGATAGAGAGAACAGCTAGGCTGTGGGTCTGATTAGCAGGCCCACAGCCAGGGAAAGTCGTAAACCAGTGCAGCAAAAAGCAAAAATCTGGGTGATCATAGGATTGCAGACCCTACTCTCCTACAGGTGCGATTATGGTCTACCCCAGAACTAAGTAACTATAGAGCAGGCTTATTGGAAATTATGGAAATAGATTTATACAACACAATTAAGTGGCTGAGACATGTATCCTACTGGTTTACAGTAATAGGCCTATCACATTACTGGGAAACACCAGCTGTATCTATCACCTTGCCTAATAGTTGTAAGATCCAGGTAAAATCTGCCTACTGGAACTATGTGAATAATCACATATATGAACGTGCCACTGGAAAATTAACGTCCACATTCTTGCAATTCAAGGATCTTCCATCATTTGAACTTTTTATGGACGAAATTGAGCCACCCCTGGCTAAATCTGTCTTCCTCAAATTTAGATATGGAGTGTTACAGATTAAATTAAATTCCTGCCGGTGGGGAGGAGCAAGCAAAGATCCTCATTGTATTTCATGTGTATTAAACCAGAAAGAAGATGAGGCTCATATCCTCTTCTTTTGTCCATTATATGTTAAACTTCGAAAAAAATGGATCATGCCTCTATGTAAAAATATGGGGACACGTTCATTCAAAGAGGCAGAAAGAATACTCAGATCCTCTAACAGTAGGCTATTAGTGTTTGGTCTGAGTAGGTTTCTCCATGGTGTTTGTATAATTAGAAAGAAGCTTGGATTACCATTTTAGGATTAATTGATTTTAATATTAGTCTTTTAACATTTTTACTATTGTATATAATCGTTTTAAAGAGACACAAAAAATTGATTGAACTGGTCGAGTATGATACCCTGGTATGTATATCCCCTAAAATCCATGATTAATGAATATGCCCTGAATTGCACTTTGTCTAAACAGCGCTTTTGTACAATATGAATATTTTTAAAGTTTTTATTCATTGTAACAAATTCTTATTCATGAAAAAGTATGTGTATTATATGTATGTTGGCTTAATGACATAAATGTCGAATAAAAGCTTTTTCTACTCAAAAAAAAATTACTACAAGTATTGCGTACTAAGCCATCTTTCCTGCCCAAGGTTGTCACGGCCTTCCACATCAGGCAGTCTATCACCTTGCCCACCTTCTTTCTGCCACCGCATCCCTCTAAAGAGGAAGAGCGGCTCCACAGTCTGGATCCAAAACGTGCGCTTTCATTCTATTTGGATCGAACACGCCAGTTCCGGGTGGATGACTGTAGGAGAGTAGGGTCTGCAATCCTATGATCACCCAGATTTTTGCTTTTTGCTGCACTGGTTTACGACTTTCCCTGGCTGTGGGCCTGCTAATCAGACCCACAGCCTAGCTGTTCTCTCTATCCAAATTGTACTCAGGTACTGAATTGGCACTGGGCCCTCTCCAAGTCCCTGTACCCAGGGCTGAGGTGCACCCAGAAGTCTCCCAGGGGCTGAAGCATGTATTATGCCACCCCTGGATTGACTAACTAAAACTGACACAACTGGCTGCACGACAGCTGGGGCAAGGTGGTGTACTCACCCTTTGCTTTAGATATAGTATACCTATATCTAATCCTAAAATGGACACACAGATCTCCTATCAGTCACTCCTATGGCAGGCCTTAACAATCCTGAAGGCAGAGTGCTTGGAATCGTGTGAGATGGTGCTCTGGCATGAGCTGAGCCTGTCTGCGGCTTTCGGGATCTATCCCTTAGCCGTTTCCATGATATCGCATACCATATACTCTTAAGTGCATTATAATCCTCGCGGTTATGTGCCAACTCTGGTATCGCTTTATCAAAACATGTCGAGTAAGGTGTCATACGAATTGGAATACTAACCCCTCGCCAATTCTGGCGACGGGGTTAGCATTCCACCCTTCTAGAGGGACACGACATGCCTGTAACCTATAACCCGGTTAAAAGTCAGACAGAGCCTTAGCATCCACAAAATGGATGCTGCCACCGAGACACAAGTCTGCCCTCCTGCTGCTGGGAGTCCTCCCAGAGCAGGAGATAAGGACAAAGGGTTTCCTGCCAGGGGCGGTGCCAGCACCGTCCCAGACAGGGTTTTGTGTATTGTAGGTAGGCAGGGCTTTAGAGGAAGGTGACTGCACGTGGCACCCCGGTGCTCACTGTGCATAGGCTGGCTGGAACCAGTTCCAGGGTCACTCCAGACCCTGTGCTGGGGAAAAGCCCGCCAAGGAAGTGGGTGTACCCACCCCCCTCCTGGTCCCACCCATAGGGCAGGACCTAGTCGCGTGCCAGCCCCCTTTTACAGGATAAAGGTAGAGACTGGCCCCCTTCCAAATCAGATCATCTTTGGAATCAAGATACCACTTTCCACGAAAGGACTTCACGATTTCTTCCTCAAGATTCTCCCTTGTGGCTAAGGAGTAGTCACCCTGCATCCGCAGGCACCATCTAAGAACACTGCGGTCTGCTGCACGTCCTTCCTCCGGAATCCGACTGCCCAGCTCGACGAGACCCGGCTTCCCTGGCACCTCTGACCTCTACCCACCTCTACAGCACAGCTGAGAACCGTGGGTGCGACGAGACCTCGAGGGACCGGCCATCGCCAAGACTGCACGACTTCTGCACAGCAAGCCCACCGAGTAATTTCCTGGTGAGTGCTTTGGGGTCCGAGAAGCCCCCACCCTGAGCAGCTCCAGCACCGAAGAGCAGCCCCCCAGCATCTCCACGATCGGCGTGGGGCCCTTCTGCCTTCTGCTGCTCACCGCGTTGTTTGGCTACTAGCCCGCTGGCTTGTGGCCTTCCTGACGACGCCCGACGACATTTCTGCTGCTGGTCTGGTTGCTCCAGACTGGCCCTTGCTTCCCTCCATCGGAGAAGTACCCTGGACCCTCCTGGTCCGCCCAAGACGCCATTTTAGGTCCACCGCGTGGGCCTTGCATTTGCCAAGACTTGTTGCCCAATCCTGGGTCCAGCGACGTCGACAGCAAGAACCTTCGTGGGACAGCTCGCACCTCCATCCTGGTCGCCGACAACGCCTCCTGGTCCGAGAGACTGCAGAGCCCAGCAGCGCCCACTCACCTGACTGCGGTGACTTCGCCCGGTGCCATCCTGGTGCCCACTTAATCACTGGCTAGTGATTCAAGAACTTGGTCCCCTCTGCTTTCAGGTTTTCTTCTTCCTTGATCCAGGCTTGGATCCATCGAACTTTCCTTCACTGGTCGCCTGCCAGCAACTTCTTCCTTCCAGGCTCCTGGTCCGGCAACGAGATCCCCGACGTCTTTTCAGACCTATGCAGCTGCAGCCCCTGGGCTAGGTAACTTCGGCACTTCGGTGTCCCAGCATAGCCTCACTATCCTAGGGTCAGGATCCACTGTCGTTTTCTTCCCACCAGGTCGGGTTCGCCCGTGAACACTAACTTTGTAAATTCTAGCTTCCATAGACTTTGTCCCGCATCCCGCGTGAGAGTGCACACTCTGCACCCGAGTTCCCTAGGCCTCCTGCTAGTAATCTAAAGGTTCAGTAGTCCAGTCCTAGCGATCCCAAAGCCTCTGAGAATCGTTACTTACCTGCTAGTAATTCGCATTCCACTTTGAAAGTATATGGTTTTTCGTGCCCCTCGGGCATTTGTGTAACGTGCTAACTTAAAAGTATTTTCGTAAGAGTTTTGTTGTGTGCTTAGCACCCTGTCCTCATAAAGAGTACGGGGTTGTTGTGATTCTAATAAATACATTGTTTATTTTCATAACACTTGTGTGGTGTCCTTTCACTGGGTGTTCAAGGGGTAATGTGATGGTAAAACAGCTGGCTTAACACGCCCTCTAGAGTCTTAGCCTTAGACTGCTCGTATCCATGCTACTAGGATAGCTGGTCTATAAGGTTGACTTACAACCAATCATCAATAAGGGTTGTTTGGACTGATATATAGTGATCACTAGATTAGTGAGCACTGCACATCAGGCCAACTTCTCACAATGACCAACTCTTCGTTGGTTACGTGGGCGCTAAGAAGGGGAAAGCGGTGCACAAGAGGACCATCTCCCGGTGGATCATCCTGTGTATCCAGGCATGCTACTCCTTGGCTAAAAAGGAGCCTCCTGTTGGATTGCGGGCTCACTCCACCCGAGCCACGGCGACTACAACTGCCCTGGGCCGGGTAGTGCCCTTACAGACCATCTGTCAGGCAGCTACGTGGGCATCGCTGCACATGTTTTCAAGACTCTACTGCCTGGACAGCCCAGTCCGGAGGGATGGCTTCTTTGGCCGTTCCGTCCTCCAGGACTTTCTGGTGTGATTATTGGTTCGCAGACCCACCACCGGGGTTGGTATTGCTGGGGTATCTATTCTAAGGTAAGGAATCTATCACTAACGTGTCTCTTTCAGATGCACAAGTTACTACTTGTGTAACGATATATCTGTAAGAGACATTAGTTAGTGATAGATTCCTTACCGACCCACCCATCCTCCCCGTTCTGCGAACCGATATCTAGGGTTAGGGTTATCCCCTTTCAGGGCCCTAGTTTCAATGGCACCAGTGTTGGTTTTTTAACATGGCTCAGCGCTTCTGTCGCGGAAAAACTGTGTCTAAGAACTGACGTCAGCACGCGGAGGCGGCGTCTAAGTACTCCGATGACGTCATCGCGACGCCGACGACCTACGCGGAGCCGCAGACGACGCCTACCGACGCGCAGGGGTACTGCTACGCAAAAAAATTCCGGATCCAGTCTGACGCCTGGGGATATTCTAAGGTAAGGAATCTATCACTAACTAATGTCTCTTACAGATATATCGTTACACAAGTAGTAACTTGTGCTTTAAGTTGTGTTGCATATTGCAACAACTGTAACGATTGCATTTAAAAGTCTATTGCTATTTGAAAGTATTCAATTGCAACATCTCATTCTGAGAAAGTATTTATGATCCCTACTGTGAGAAGTTGGCCTGATGTGCAGTGTTCACTATTCTAGTGATCACTATATATCAGTCCACACAACCCTTATTGATGATTGGTTGTAAGTCAATCTTATAGACCAGCTATCCTAGTAGCATGGATACGAGCAGTCTAAGGCTAAGACTCTAGAGGGCGTGTTAAGCCAGCTGTTTTACCATCACATTACCCCTTGAACACCCAGTGAAAGGACACCACACAAGTTGTTATGAAAATAAACAGTGTATTTATTTATATCAAGACTACCCTGGCTCTTTATGAGACAGGGAGCTAAGCACACAACAAAACTCTTACGAAAATACTTTGTCGCACAATTTACACAAATGCCCGAGGGGCACGAAAAACCATATACTACAAAAGTGGAATACGAATTACTAGCAGGTAAGTAACGATTCTCAGAGGCTTTAGAAACGCTAGGCCTACAATACTGAACACTCAGGTTAGGAGCAGGAGGCCTAGGGGCGCCACGTGCAGAGTGGGAACTCTCACGCGCAAGGCGGGAAAAAGCCTATGGAAGCTAGTATTCACAAAGTTAGTGTTCTCGGGCGAACCCGACTAGGTAGGTCAAAAACGAAAGTGGATCTGGACCCTTGGATAGTGAGGCTATGCTGAGGCACCGAAATGCCGAAGTTACCTAGCCCAGGGGCTGCAGCTGCATAGGTCTGAAAAGACGTCGGGATTCTCCGTTGACGAACCAGGAGCCTGAAGGAAAGGAGTTGCTGGCAGGCGACCAGTGAAGATTGTTCGGGTGATCCAAGCCTGGATCGAAGATAGATGACACCTGAAAGCAGAGAGGACCAAGTTCGTGACTACTAGCCAGTAGTCAGGTGGCACCAGGAGGGCACCGGATGGTAGTCACCTCGACTAGGTGAGTGGGCGACGCTGGGCTCTGTAGTCTCACGGACCAGGAGGCGTTGTCGGCGACCAGGATGGAGGTACGAGCTGTCCCACGATGGATGATGCTCTCGACGTCGCTGGACCCAGGATTGGGGCAACATGTCTTGGCAAATTCAAGCCCACGCGGTGGACCTAAAATGGCGTCTGGAGTGGACCAGGAGGGTCCGGGGTGCTCCTCTCTTGGAAGGGAGCAAGGGCCAGTCTGGAGCAACCAGACCAGCAACAGTGATGTCGTCGGGCGTCGTTAAGAAGGCCACAAGCCAGCGGGCTAGTAGCCAAACAACGCGGTGAGCAGCAAAAAGCAGAAGGGCCCCACGCAGATCGTGGAGATGCTGGGAGGCTGAACTTCGGTGCTGGGGCTGCTCAGGGTCGGGGCTTCTCGGACCCCAAAGCACTCACCAGAGGATCCCTCGGCGGTCGTGCTGGAAAGAAGTCGTGCAGTCTTGAAGATGGCCGGTCCCTCGAGGTCTCGTCGCACCCACGGTTCTCAGCTTAGCTGTAGAGGTGGGTAGAGGTCAGAGGTGCCAGGGAAGCCGGTTCTCGTCGAGCTGGGCAGTCAGATTCCGGAGGAAGGACTTGCAGCAGACCGCAGTGTTCTTAAGATGGTGCCTGCGGATGCAGGGTGACTACTCCTTAGTCACAAGGGAGAATCTTGAAGAAGAAATCTTGATGTCCTTTCGTAGAAAGTCGTGTCTTGATTCCAAAGATGATCTGATTTGGAAGGGGGCCAGTTCCTACCTTTATCCTGCAAAAAGGGGCTGGCACGCGACTAAGTCCTGCCCTATGGGTGGGACTAGGAGGGGGGTGGTTACACCCCTCTCCTTTGGCGGGCTTTCCCCAGGCCAGGGGCTGGAGTGCCCCTGGAACTGGTTTCAGCCGGCCTATGCACAGTGAGCACCGGGGTGCCACTTGCAGTCACCTTCCTCTGAAGCCCTGCCTACCTAGGATACACAAAATCCTGTCTGGGACGGTGCTAGCACCGCCCCTGGCAGGAAACCCTTTGTCCTTGCCTCCTGCTCTGGGAGGACTCCCTGCAGCAGGAGGGCAGACTTGTGTCTCGGTGGCAGCATCCATTTTGTGGAGCTAAGGCTCTGTTTGACTTTAACCGGGGTTACAGGTTACATCCATGTCGTGTCCCTCTAGAAGGGTGGAATGCTAACCCCGTCGCCAGAATTGGCGAGGGGTTATTATTCCAATTCGTATGACACCTTACTCGACATGTTTTGATAAAGCGATACCAGAGTTGGCATATAACCGCGAGGGTTATAATGCACTTAAGAGTATATGGTATGCGATATCATGGAAACGGCTAAGGGATGGATCCCGAAAGCCGCAGACAGGCTCAGCTCATGCCAGAGCACTATCTCACACGATTCCAAGCACTCTGCCTCCAGGATTGTTAAGGCCTGCCATAGGAGTGACTGATAGGAGATCTGTGTGTCCATTTAGGTTTAGATATAGGAATACTATACCTAAAGCAAAGGGTGATTACACCACCTTGCCCCAGCTGTCGTGCAGCCAGTTGTGTCAGATTTAGTTAGTCAGTCCAGGGGTGGCATAATACATGCTGCAGCCCCTGGGAGACTTCTGGGTGCACCTCAGCCCTGGGTACAGGGACTTGAGAGGGCCCAGTGCCAATTCAGTACCTGGGTACAATTTGGATTAGAGAGAACAGCTAGGCTGTGGGTCTGATTAGCAGGCCCACAGCCAGGGAAAGTCGTGAAGCAAAAAGCAAAAATCTGGGTGATCATAGGATTGCAGACCCTACTCTCCTACACCTACTGTGGTTCTAAAATAAAAGTAACTATACTTCTGTAGTAGGGGATCTCTGTGTATAGTCATAATCTAGTGAATAGTCCCGCCCATGTGCGCGGACCCCGGAGCAATCAAAAATAATCTCTTAAGTTGTCAAAACATGCAGAACTGCACAGACACTTAAGAGAGAATTTAAAGACAGATAATGCAGCCTATATCCACAGGCTACACTGTCCAGTACTTCAACTAGAAATTCCACCAAAATCCCTAAACAGCACAGCCTGTCCAGGGTTTTCTACAGAGAAAACCTTGCCTTTAACAGCAAAACCCTCTGGAATGATAGAGAGGAAGAAGTGGACAGACAAGCCCCATAGGCTGCCATTATGTGGCACAAAACAGGATACTGTGCCTTTAAGAGAACTTTCCAGAAGCCTCACAGTATCCCAGAATGCACTGCAGGTCCCTTTTACTTTCAGTTCTTTTTTCCGGCTCCTGCTAGCAGGACCCTGGAGCATTAGCTCTTCTTTTTCGAGCTTTTTCTATACAATTTTTGTGATAATTTTGAAATTTTGCAGCTTCACTCGACGTCTTTGGCCTTTATCTACATTCTGCTGTGTTTTTTTGGCAGAATTTCTGCAGTCTTCTTGTCTTTATACTATTTCTGTCTGACAAGTGCTCTGTCTGCAGCTGAACTAAAGACCAAAGCTGAAGCTCACAGGGTTTGTATTCTGTGCTTGCCTGTGTCTTTGACACCTGTCTTCTCTGTAACTTCTTTTCTAGGAGGCTTTGGCTCCCAGGTTTAGAGCAGAGGAGTTTGAAGGCATCTTCAGCCTCTGGGTAAGGAGAGGGTAGGTCCTCTACCGAGTCCCATGCTGTGATCCCGGTGGTTCTCCCCAGTAAGGGCACGTCTGAGCTATGATGCGGTTCCGGTCAGCGTCGAGAGTGCCTCGACGTCATGGAGTGCCTCGACGTCATGGAGTGCCTCGACGTCGTGGAGTGCCTCGACGTCGTGGAGTGCCTCGACGTCGTGGAGTGCCTCGACGTCGTGGAGTGCCTCGACGTCGTGGAGTGCCTCGACGTCGTGGAGTGCCTCGACGTCGTGGAGTGCCTCGACGTCGTGGAGTGCCTCGACGTCGTGGAGTGCCTCGACGTCGTGGAGTGCCTCGACGTCGTGGAGTGCCTCGACGTCGTGGAGTGCCTCGACGTCGTGGAGTGCCTCGACGTCGTGGAGTGCCTCGACGTCGTGGAGTGCCTCGACGTCGTGGAGTGCCTCGACGTCGTGGAGTGCCTCGACGTCGTGGAGTGCCTCGACGTCGTGGAGTGCCTCGACGTCGTGGAGTGCCTCGACGTCGTGGAGTGCCTCGACGTCGTGGAGTGCCTCGACGTCGTGGAGTGCCTCGACGTCGTGGAGTGCCTCGACGTCGTGGAGTGCCTCGACGTCGTGGAGTGCCTCGACGTCGTGGAGTGCCTCGACGTCGTGGAGTGCCTCGACGTCGTGGAGTGCCTCGACGTCGTGGGGTGCCTCGACGTCGTGGGGTGCCTCGACGTCGTGGGGTGCCTCGACGTCGTGGGGTGCCTCGACGTCGTGGGGTGCCTCGACGTCGTGGGGTGCCTCGACGTCGTGGGGTGCCTCGACGTCGTGGGGTGCCTCGACGTCGTGGGGTGCCTCGACGTCGTGGGGTGCCTCGACGTCGTGGGGTGCCTCGACGTCGTGGGGTGCCTCGACGTCGTGGGGTGCCTCGACGTCGTGGGGTGCCTCGACGTCGTGGGGTGCCTCGACGTCGTGGGGTGCCTCGACGTCGTGGGGTGCCTCGACGTCGTGGGGTGCCTCGACGTCGTGGGGTGCCTCGACGTCGTGGGGTGCCTCGACGTCGTGGGGTGCCTCGACGTCGTGGGGTGCCTCGACGTCGTGGGGTGCCTCGGCGTCGTGGGGTGCCTCGGCGTCGTGGGGTGCCTCGGCGTCGTGGGGTGCCTCGGCGTCGTGGGGTGCCTCGGCGTCGTGGGGTGCCTCGGCGTCGTGGGGTGCCTCGACGTCATGGGGTGCCTCGCCTCGACGTCATGGAGTGCCTCGGCTCGACGTCATGGAGTGCCTCGGCTCGACGTCATGGAGTGCCTCGGCTCGACGTCATGGAGTGCCTCGGCTCGACATCATGGAGCGGTGAGGCTCCTTTTGGGGCGTTTTATCGCTTGGGCTCCGCTATCTTCCGTTGGGTCCAGACGTCACCGTTATGGATGGCTCGGCGTCTCGGTGGTTGACACCGTAGTGACATTTTGACGTTGGCGTGTTGGTTGTCGTAGAGACAGTCACTGTCTTAGTGATGGTGACGTCGTAGTGAGGTCGACGTCATGGGTTACAGCCGCGGAATACTTGCCGGCGCTTGACGCCTGGGTCTTGTTCCAGGCCTCGCCCCGTGGTGAGCCTCTCTTCGTAGGAAGGGACTTTGTGTTCCCGGCACCGTCCACTCACGACGCCGAGCAGTTGATCAGTGTCGAGGAACCCTTCTGATGGGGAGTCTGTGGCTACTCACCACGCGTAAGCGCGGGACGTTGGTCCTTTTGATTAGTTTTGGGTGTTCGCATGCCTACTCATCGGCTAGGTCGCCTCCTGCTCAGCCACCACTGGTGAGACCACCGGGGATGTTTTGGAATTCTCTAGGTTCCCTCTCCCACCTACCACCCCAGGGGCCTTTGGCCCCTCAGTCTGCGAACCCCCGTGCCTTGATGCCAGGGATGCGTCTTCCATGAGTACGGGGAGTCTCTCTCCGACTCTTAGCTGGTTGGCGGTACTTAACTTTCGTCCACCTGCCAGGAGGTTCTGGCTTTGAACGTACTCCTGACTTGGTCGCAGGGGTGGCGGCATGTAGACATCATGCTGTGGCCCGCTGTTGCTGGGCCGTTGTGGTGAGATCCCTGTGTGGGGGTGTTTTCTTCACCGTTTTGTGGTTCGCCTGCCGAGAGACAGGAGGGAAGCCTTACAAGAGATAGTCTAATGGGACTGATAGTTTCAGATCTAAGCATCGGTGTCGAAGCGGAGTTTTCTCTCCTGCCGACCCCCAGGTATGGTGGGTTTGTCCTACGTTGCCATACTTGTGTTCGTCTGACGTCTCTGCAGCCTGCGGCTCAGCAGAGTGCTTCTACTCTCCCGTTCTTTGGGCAACCTTTGGGCTGCCATGAGGGTAGTGAGTGGCCCGCAAGAAGTCTGAATCGGAGACTTTTGGGAAGGCTGTAGGTTTGGGGTGTGGAGAACGGCTTGAGGCCTTCTGCCCGCCCTTTATAGCGGCGTTTTTTCCTCCCAGGATTTGTCTGTGGTCACGGGCCGCCATTTAATACTTCACAAGTATAATGTGCGCATACGCGGGAGAGCTTGATGCTCCTCGGCGAACAAAGGCCGGCCGGGTCTAAGTCAGTCTTCGGTTCATCAGCCCTCCTCCAGCAATTCCTCTGGTCAGCTCGTGGTTTCAGCTGTGCGAGCTCCAGGTGGGGGCCGATATCCTGTTCAGGAAAAGGGCGATAGAAGACGTACCTCTGTCTCAAAGGGGAAGAGGTCTGTACTCCCGGTTCTTTCTGGTTCGCAAGCAGGACAAGAAAGAGTTCAGGCCCATTCTGGATTTGCGACAAGCGAACAAATGGATTCGCAGAGAGAGAGAAATTTCGCATGCTGTTGTTGCATCAGGTTTATCCTCAGCTGCAACAAGGAGATTGGCTCTGTGCCATAGATCTACAGGATGCGTACTTCCATGTGGCCATTGCACACAAACACAGGAAGTTCCTGCGATTCCAAGTTGGCGCCAATCATTATCAGTGTGAGAAGTTGGCCTGATATATAATGTTCACTATTCTAGTGAGCACTCTGTATCAGTCCAAACAACCCTTATTGATGATTGGTTGTAAGTCAACCTTATAGACCAGCTATCCTAGTAGCATGGATACGAGCAATCTAAGGCTAAGACTCTAGAGGGCGTGTTAAGCCAGCTGTTTTACCATCACATTACCCCTTGAACACCAAGTGAAAGGACACCACACAAGTTATGAAAATAAATGTATGTTCGAGGCATGTGGGCTGCTAAATTCATATCTTAGCATTAGATCGCCGCCTAGTGTTGGGTCCGGATGATCGCACATTGTTGTCCTGGAAGAGTCTTCGAAGTATCCTGAGATAGGTGGCTCCTCCCCTGGACTACAGTGCGCATGGGCATCGGCTCCATCCCCAGATTGTTTTTTTCCGCCATTGGGTTCGGATGTGGTCTCGACGTCTTTCTGTCGAAACCGAGAAAAACTAACTCTTAGCGGCCAAAAGGCCTCGCTTTTTTTGCGTCGGTATTGTCTGCGCACGGTCTCGAGTCTTCCGTCTCTTGGAGCCGGAATAGGCGGAGTTTTCTTTCGCTCTTCGGACTTTGAGGCCTTCTCATCGCGACACGACTGCAAAACTTTTCTGAACATGGAGCGGAGCCCATTTAAGTACTGCCCGCTCTGTGGGTCCAAGTACCCACACATCGATCTACACCCCGTCTGTAACAAATGCCTTTCGCCTGACCACGACGACGGCAAGTGCAAGGCCTGTGCACAGTTCCGGTCTAAGAAGACTCTCAAGCTTCGGCGCGCGGTGCGCATGGAAGCTAGACAAGCGGCCCCGGATCCGGAAAACATCTTCGGCGACCAAGATGAAGAGGACCAGGGTCATCATCTTCAAATCTCCCCACCCATGACGGAGGTCGAGGCGGATCCGGTAGACGACGACGGAGTCGTGGGTCAAGGCCTTGAATACGTCGACGAGGTAGGAGACGACGAAGAGATTTATGGGGCCGCGGCGGATAGCTCAGGGGACGAGCTCTGCCCCGAAGGTTTCGAGGATACCGACCGGGTCACGGGATCGCCTGTAGGCCTTACCCAAGACCCAATGCCGCAAGCCACAGCCCCGCCTTCTGGCCCGGCCACGGACTTACTTGCTGAGCAGACTGTATCGAAACCGAAACCGAAAGCATCGGGATCGACTACATCTAAAATGGCCGACCCGAAAACGAAACCGAAACTTAAGGACTCGAGTGTCCCTAAGATGGCTGCCGTGCCGGCGAAAACAACTGTACCCGCTACTCCATCGACTCCGTCGACCTCCGGTCCGCAGAAGTCGAAGAAGTCCGTCGATTCCGCTGCTGCACATTCAAAATCGACGCCAGAGGAGGGGTCCTCTAAGAAAGATGGTCGGCACGGGTCAACATCGGCGCCGCCGTCCAGGCACGCCAAAGCCGGCTCCACGGAGTCTACGCAGGCGCACGGATCGAAGACTGGCACGTCTGCGCACCGGTCCCAGGACTCGGGGTCGGTGACAGCGGGATCCGCGTCGAAAGCCCACAAGGCCCACAAAGACGTCGGATCCGAGGGAAAGGTCAAAACATCCTCGTCGGCGCCAAAACCAACTGAGAGTGAGACGTCCCTCATCGCCGCATCACTACAGAGAATCAGGGAGAAGGCCTCTGCTCCGTCGGCTCCGATATCATCGCCGCAGGCGCAAAAGGACAATCCAGCAAAGCCTTCTGGCAAACTTCTCTTTATTTTGCCGCCAAAAGAGGCGCCGAAAGCCTTTTCCACCAAATCGGCACCGAAGAAGACGGTTTCTTCAACGGCTGGCCCACTTCCACGTCGGGTACTCGAATCA
The DNA here is from genome assembly GCF_964261635.1 of Lissotriton helveticus. NCBI lineage: Eukaryota > Metazoa > Chordata > Amphibia > Caudata > Salamandridae > Lissotriton > Lissotriton helveticus. The sequence goes on from NC_136071.1 coordinate 13,836,184, forward strand.
GAGGATGATTCAGAGCATTTCATAGACGCTGACACAGGCAAATTGACCCTCTAAGAGAAAAATATCTTCAGAGTCAGTGGACTCATATGTCATCCCACTGAAAAAGAAAAGGGTGCCCCTTGACGCTTCAGGCCTCACGGAACCAATCCAGCCTCCTCCGAGACGGAGCCCTACTCCCTCACCAGAACACTCTGCGGGTGAGGGGTATGATGAGGATGAGCAATACAATTTCCCTATCAATGATCCAGATGCACAACCGGATTCATATGATGACACTGGTGACCAGGGCACCCAAAGTGTGGGGCAGGACCCGCAGCTTTTTAATGCACGTGCATCCCCAACTGAGGATTCAGCAGGTTTTCATGCGCTAATTGAGAGGGCAGCGGCCAATCATGATGTGGACATGCATGCTGACCCGATAGAGGAAGACTTCCTTTTCGACACATTTTCAGTCTCTGAAAGGACAGTAAAGACGCTGCCTATGCTTAAAGGAGTCCTCAAGCATGCTGGGGATATCTTTAAGGAGCCTACCAGAGCACGAGTGGTCAATCCACGCATTGAAAAGAAGTACAGACCTGCACCTGCGGACCCCGCATACATTCGGGGACAGTTGCCACTGGACTCTCTTGTGGTCGCCAATGCCAGGAAACGTGCCAACTCCCAGACGACGGGTGAAGCTCCTCCCCCGGATAAGGAGTCCAAAGTGCTAGAGGCAGGGGGCAAAAGAGTAGCTGCGCAGGCCGCAAACTTTTGGCGCATTGCCAATACACAAGCACTCTTAGCACGTTACGATAGGGCGCATTACGACACCCTAGAACAGGTTATACAACACCTGCCTCCAAAGTTCCAAGAAGGCACCAAACTGCTTATTGAGGAAGGGAAGCTAATCTCAAACGCAGCCATCAAGTGTGCACTTGACGCCGCAGACACAGCTGCTAGAGCTATCAACACTAGCGTTATGCTGAGACGACAGGCGTGGCTCCGCATCTCGGGGTTTAAACCAGATATTCAGACAACCATTCTTAATCAGCCAGTCAATCCTGATAGTCTGTTTGGTCCAGATGTTGACACCACCCTAGAAAAAATAAAAAAAGACACAGAAACTGCTAAGTCCATGGGGGCCCTACAGTCACAACAGTTTCGTGGCAGCAATTTTCGTCGCTCAGGTGTACGTGGAGTCGCCAGAGGACAAATGGGTCAACAATCTCAGTTCTCAAAAGGTGGAGCACAATCCTCGTTCACAAAACAGAACAAGGGAGGTTACAGGAATAACAGCAACAGAGGTCGCGGCAGAGGAAACAACAGCTCCCGCTCCTCTACCCCAAGCAAACAGTGACTCTCTGTCGCTGCCCCCCGACCACTTAACACCTGTCGGGGGGAGACTGCAGCACTTCCTGCCCGTCTGGAGAAACATCACCACGGACAGGTGGGTGCGACAACTAGTCCAGTATGGTTATTGCCTAGAGTTGAAATCCACTCCACCCAACATCCCGCCAAGGCAAAGGCCTATGTCCGCAGAGCACTTGCTCTTATTGCAGCAGGAAGTAGTGGTAATGCTGCAAAAAGGCGCAATCGAGCTCGTGCCGGTGGGAGAGGAAGGCACAGGGGTGTATTCCCTGTACTTCCTTATTCCAAAGAAGGACAAATCTCTCAGACCCATTCTGGATCTACGTCCCCTCAACCTGTACATACTATCAGAACACTTCCATATGCTTACACTGCAACAAATTCTTCCCTTGTTAAACCAAGGGGACTTCTTAGCAACCTTAGATCTCAAGGATGCTTATTTCCACATTCCACTACACCCGTCCCACAGGAAATACCTCAGATTCACTATCCAAGGCAAGCATTATCAGTTCAAGGTCCTACCCTTCGGAGTGACCACAGCACCAAGAGTGTTTACCAAGTGTCTGGCGACAGTAGCAGCGCACCTCCGGAGGCAGAACATTCATGTCTACCCCTACCTAGACGACTGGCTCGTTCAGGCCAAGTCGGAACAACAGTGCGCCGCAGACATGTCAACTACCATTCACCTCCTTCACGATCTGGGCTTCTCGTTGAACTACCCAAAGTCGCATCTTCAGCCGGCACATGTCCGGCAGTTTCTAGGTGCGACGATCAATACCCTGACGGCCATGGCTCAGCCAAACCAAGTCAGGATAGACAGCATGCAGTCTCTGATCCAAAGGTTCAGACCACAACACTCACTCCCAGCGAGAGTGTTCATGCAGTTGATTGGCATGATGGCCTCCTGCATCTTCATAGTCCCGCACGCACGGTTGCATATGCGTCCGCTCCAGGAATGCTTAGTGTAGGAAGGTTGACCCCTGACTATGGTTGCCCCCAACTTTTTGCCTGGTGTTTTGCTGGTTTTCTGACTTAGTTGACCGGGGGCCCTGCTATTCAGGACCCCAGGCCTACTGCTCTCTCTGTAAAATGGATTCCATGTACCTTAGGTACATATCTAAATTGGATACTGAGTCACCTTACCAGTCCCTGTACAGTGTACCTTAGGTACCCAGGGCATAGGTGTACCCAGGGCCTACCAGGGGCTGCAGCATGTATTATGCCACCCCTGGCTGGCCATCCAAATCTGACACAACTGGCTGCTTGACAGCTGGGGCAAGGTGGTGTAATCACCCTTTGCTTTAGATATAGTATACCTATATCTAACCCTAAAATGGACACACAGATCTCCTATCAGTCACTCCTATGGCAGGCCTTAACAATCCTGAAGGCAGAGTGCTTGGAATCGTGTGAGATGGTGCTCTGGCATGAGCTGGGCCTGTCTGCGGCTTTCGGGATCTATCCCTTAGCCGTTTCCATGATATCGCATACCATATACTCTTAAGTGCATTATAATCCTCGCGGTTATGTGCCAACTCTGGTATCGCTTTATCAAAACATGTCGAGTAAGGTGTCATACGACTTGGAATACTAACCCCTCGCCAATTCTGGCGACGGGGTTAGCATTCCACCCTTCTAGAGGGACACGACATGCCTGTAACCTATAACCCGGTTAAACGTCAGACAGAGCCTTAGCATCCCCAAAATGGATGCTGCCACCGAGACACAAGTCTGCCCTCCTGCTGCTGGGAGTCCTCCCAGAGCAGGAGATAAGGACAAAGGGTTTCCTGCCAGGGGCGGTGCCAGCACCGTCCCAGACAGGGTTTTGTGTATTGTAGGTAGGCAGGGCTTTAGAGGAAGGTGACTGCAAGTAGCACCCCGGTGCTCACTATGCATAGGCCGGCTTGAACCAGTTCCAGGGTCATTCCAGACCCTGTGCTGGGGAAAAGCCCGCCAAGGAAGTGGGTGTAACCACCCCCCTCCTAGTCCCACCCATAGGGCAGGACTTAGTCGCGTGCCAGCCCCTTTTTACAGGATAAAGGTAGAGACTGGCCCCCTTCCAAATCAGATCATCTTTGAATCCTGAAACTACTTTCTGCGAAAGGAACTCAAGACTTCTTCCTAAGATTTCTCCCTTGTGACTAAGGAGTAGTCACCCTGCATCCGCAGGCACCATCTAAGAACACTGCGGTCTGCTGTAAGTCCTTCCTCCGGAATCCGACTGCCCAGCTCGACGAGAACCGGCTTCCCTGGCACCTCTGACCTCTACCCACCTCTACAGCCCAGCTGAGAACCGTGGGTGCGACGAGACCTCAAGGGACCGGCCATCTGCAAGACTGCACGACTTCTTTCCAGCAAGCCCGCCGAGTATTCCACTGGTGAGTGCTTTGGGGTCCGAGAAGCCCCGACTCTGAGCAGCTCCAGCTCCGAAGTGCAGCCCCCCAGCATCTCCACGATCTGCGTGGGGCCCTTCTGCTTTCCGCTGCTCACCGCGTTGTTTGGCTACTAGCCCGTTGGCTTGTGGCCTTCCTGACGACGCCCGACGACATTTCTGCTGCTGGTCTGGTTGCTCCAGACTGGCCCTTGCTCCCTTCCAGAAGAGGAGCACCCCGGACCCTCCTGGTCCACTCAAGACGCCATTTTGAGTCCACCGCGTGGGCTTGAATTAGCCAAGGCTTGTTGCCCAATCCTGGGTAACTTCGACGCCAACGACTTCATCCTTCGTGGGACAGCTCGCACCTCCATCCTGGTCGCCGACAACGCCTCCTGGTCCGAGAGACTGCAGAGCCCAGCAGCGCCCACTCACCTGACTGCGGTGACTTCGCCCGGTGCCATCCTGGTGCCCACTTAATCACTGGCTAGTGATTCAAGAACTTGGTCCCCTCTGCTTTCAGGTTTTCTTCTTCCTTGATCCAGGCTTGGATCCATCGAACTTTCCTTCACTGGTCGCCTGCCAGCAACTTCTTCCTTCCAGGCTCCTGGTCCGGCAACGAGATCCCCGACGTCTTTTCAGACCTATGCAGCTGCAGCCCCTGGGCTAGGTAACTTCGGCACTTCGGTGTCCCAGCATAGCCTCACTATCCTAGGGTCAGGATCCACTGTCGTTTTCTTCCCACCAGGTCGGGTTCGCCCGTGAACACTAACTTTGTGAATTCTAGCTTCCATAGACTTTGTCCCGCATCCCGCGTGAGAGTGCACACTCTGCACCCGAGTCCCCTGGGCCTCCTAGTAGTAATCTAACGATTCCCTAGTCCAGTCCTAGCGATTCCAAAGCCTATTAGAACTGTTACTTACCTGCTAGTAATTCGCATTCCACTTTTAGCGTATATGGTTTTTCGTGCCCCTCGGGCATTTGTGTAACGTGCTAACTTAAAAGTATTTTCGTAAGAGTTTTGTTGTGTGCTTAGCACCCTGTCCTCATAAAGAGTACAGGGTTGTTGTGATTCTAATAAATACATTGTTTATTTTCATAACACTTGTGTGGTGTCCTTTCACTGGGTGTTCAAGGGGTAATGTGATGGTAAAACAGCTGGCTTAACACGCCCTCTAGAGTCTTAGCCTTAGACTGCTCGTATCCATGCTACTAGGATAGCGGGTCTATAAGGTTGACTTACAACCAATCATCAATAAGGGTTGTTTGGACTGATATATAGTGATCACTAGAATAGTGAACACTGCACATCAGGCCAACTTCTCACATTGGTGAGCAGCGGTTGGGATTTGAGCTTGCTGTTGTTTTACCACACACGCCCTAAGAATATCTTGTGAAAGATCACATAAGTACTAAAGGTACATATAACTTAGCTTAGAATACTCTGAGTTCTACTGAACCAGCTGTTGTAGCTCCTAGGGCCTAGCACACCCTAAACTACAACTCTAGCAAGGGATCAGTAGGCAAACATATAGTGTAGGTAAGTGCACCACTTACACCTCACTAGAAAAGCATGTCGACTCAGGGGGACTCTACTGAGACTCCCCTGGTCAGTGTTGACCCTCCACAGGTCACTTCAAGATATGCAGCTCTCAATTTTCAGGAGATGAGACAACTCTGTGTCTCCAGGAAACTGAAGCAGGGGTCTAACCCCACCCTTCCCTTTCTGATAGGTCTCTTAGAGACATATGATGCCAGAAAGCTCTCTCAGTTACATGAGAGCATGCCAGCCTTAGAGGGAACCTCTGGGGATCCAGACCTCCCCAACACTGATTCAGCAGTTGAGGAGGAGGATGAGGAGGTACTCTCTGGGGATGAGGTAGACAAAGGTCTTGAGGTAGTCAGAAGGCTAACTAGGACCAACTTAGACTTACTTGGGCTAGGATCTGGGGGACCCCCAGTACTGACCCGAAGTGGGCCTAACCTTGGAGTTAGGAGAGATAGATCTCTTTCTAGGGACTCCAATAGATCTCTGCACTCTAATGCCTCTTCTCAGGGGAGAAGGAATCCTCCACAGAGGAGATTTACTTCCCCTCAGAGAAGGGAGCATGAGGCTAGGATGAGACAAGCTGAACTGAGGATTGAAAGGGAAGAAATTGCCCTGGCCAAAGAGAAGCTTGCCCTGGCAAGAGAGCAGCAGATGAGTGGGCTAACTCCCACTGGTGGCAGCAATCTCCCAAGAGATAGAGAGAAGGGTTTAGATACTAAACACCTGACTAAAATAGTGCCCCCCTTTAAGCAAGGGGATGATATCCAGAAATGGATGGCTGCTCTGGAGAGGGCCTGCACTGTGCAGAACATTCCCCAGAGTCAGTGGGCAGCTATACTGTGGCTCTCCTTTGATGGTAAAGGTAGAGATAAGCTCCTCACTACAAGAGTGGAGGATGCTAACAATTACCAGGTCCTGAAGAATACACTGGTTGATGGGTTTGGTTTAACCACTGAGCAGTACAGGTTGCTGTTCAGAGACACCCAGAAAACTCAGTCTCAGGACTGGTCTGACTTTGTTGATTGTGCCACTAAGGCTTTGGAAGGCTGGCTACTGGGTAGTAAGGTTACTGATTTCAAGGGATTGTATAATCTAATTATGAGAGAGCAAGTCTTAAATAATTGTCAGAACCAGTTATTACACCAGCACCTGGTAGACTCTGATCTGACCTCTCCAGAAGAATTGGGTAAGAGGGCAGACAAATGGGTCAGAACCAGGATTAGGCCCAAGAACCAAGGTGGTGACCAGAAAAAGGAATCAACCAAGCCTCAAGAGAAGGGTGGGAATAAATCTACAGATCAAACCACATCAGGGCCCCAAAAATCCTCTGAGGGGGGTGGGTCCCAGAATCCTTCCAACAACCAGAAGAAACCTTATTGTTATCCCTGTAAACAGGTGGGTCATTTAAAAACTGACAGCAGTTGCCCAAAGAATAACAATAAGGAAAACATACCCCCAAGTAACATTCCCAAACCTCCTGTTACTACTAGTAGTAATCCCCCAGGTGGTGGGAGTGCCCCCAAGAATTTGGGTGCATTTACTTTGGGAGTTCCTGGGGACTCTGGCCTAACCAGGTCCCCTGACTTAGATACTCTTGTCTGTGAGACTGGCATGGGGTTTGCCAACTTCACAACTTGTCCCAACACTTTGGGCAGGTACAGACAGGAGCCCCTCATCAATGGTATAAAAGTTGAGGCCTATAGAGATACAGGGGCTAGCATCACTATGGTGACTGAGAGTCTAGTCCCCTCAAGGCAACTTTTACCTGGTGCCACATACCAGGTGACCAATATTGATGGAGTACAGAGAGATCATCCCATGGCAGTGGTCAATCTCAGCTGGGGAGGTGTCACTGGCCACAAGAGAGTGGCAGTGTCACCAAACTTGCCTGTAGATTGCCTACTGGGGAATGATTTAGAGCTCTCAGCCTGGGCTGAAGTAGAGCAAGAGACCCATTCTAGAATGGTGAACACCCATGGTAAGGTTAGTGGGGCAGTGGTAGCCACAGCCCCAGTCCAAGATGTCCTCCCTGAACAGGTCAGGAGGGTTGTGCCAGTCACAACCCCATCTCAGACAACTTCCTTCCCAGAACAGGTTGTCAAGGCTGTCATGGTAACAGCCCACACCCAAACTGAGCCCCCTCCTGAAAAGGTTGGGAGAGTTGTGATGGCCACAGCTCAAACTCAGACAGATGACAGTGTTGTGAAGCCTGAAACTATGGATCACTCCACTCAGACAGAGAGTATTGGGGAGGAAGAGAAATCTCCCTCCCACCAGACTTTAGGAAAGGATCAGCCTCCTCAGGGAACTGATCTGACCCCTTGTGAAGAAACTGCCACAGAGGTAGTCAGGCCTAGCCTGGCAGAACCCCTGATGTCAGTGGACCCTTCCAAGGTGGGACCCAGTCTGGAGCAGGTAACCTGCCCCTCTCTACCCTGCCTCAGTCAGCCCAGGGCTGTAGAGGTCAGGGAGGCCAGTGTTGGACCCCAAGGGGCCCCCTGTCCAAAAGAATTTCCCAATCAGCAGATTAAGGGCACTGAAGCTAGTAGACCTAGCCAAGTGAAAATAAGACACACTCCTGAGGGATCCCCCTTAAAATTAGTTAGGGACCTCCCACAGATGGACACTGTTGGGCACAGCCAAACTTGGGACCTGAGGGCCCCAGACCTGAACTGTCCCTCCAGTAAGCCAAACAGAGGGACCCAACCTCCAGCTGTAGGTAGCCAGAGGTTGACCCTGAGAGCCCAAAACAACTCAGTCTTGGAAAGAAAGGCCTATATGGTGGAAAATGATTGGAGGAAGCTGGGCCCAAAATTAGTGGAGCCTCACTTCAGTACTCCATTTCAGCACCAGCCTTTTTCTTTGACAAAACACACCACAGGTAGAGATTCCCTATGGTGGAGACCCTCAGACACCCTTAGGGTGAGGGATTGCTTAGTGGACCATGACATAGGGGGTAACCATGCCAGTGCTGGTACTTCCTTAAATGGCCACTTAGGCAATATAGGCTTACCTGGACAAGGATAGCCTTATCTCCTTTCGTTTGGGGGGGGGTTATGTAGGAAGGTTGACCCCTGACTATGGTTGCCCCCAACTTTTTGCCTGGTGTTTTGCTGGTTTTCTGACTTAGTTGACCGGGGGCCCTGCTATTCAGGACCCCAGGCCTACTGCTCTCTCTGTAAAATGGATTCCATGTACCTTAGGTACATATCTAAATTGGATACTGAGTCACCTTACCAGTCCCTGTACAGTGTACCTTAGGTACCCAGGGCATAGGTGTACCCAGGGCCTACCAGGGGCTGCAGCATGTATTATGCCACCCCTGGCTGGCCATCCAAATCTGACACAACTGGCTGCTTGACAGCTGGGGCAAGGTGGTGTAATCACCCTTTGCTTTAGATATAGTATACCTATATCTAACCCTAAAATGGACACACAGATCTCCTATCAGTCACTCCTATGGCAGGCCTTAACAATCCTGAAGGCAGAGTGCTTGGAATCGTGTGAGATGGTGCTCTGGCATGAGCTGGGCCTGTCTGCGGCTTTCGGGATCTATCCCTTAGCCGTTTCCATGATATCGCATACCATATACTCTTAAGTGCATTATAATCCTCGCGGTTATGTGCCAACTCTGGTATCGCTTTATCAAAACATGTCGAGTAAGGTGTCATACGACTTGGAATACTAACCCCTCGCCAATTCTGGCGACGGGGTTAGCATTCCACCCTTCTAGAGGGACACGACATGCCTGTAACCTATAACCCGGTTAAACGTCAGACAGAGCCTTAGCATCCCCAAAATGGATGCTGCCACCGAGACACAAGTCTGCCCTCCTGCTGCTGGGAGTCCTCCCAGAGCAGGAGATAAGGACAAAGGGTTTCCTGCCAGGGGCGGTGCCAGCACCGTCCCAGACAGGGTTTTGTGTATTGTAGGTAGGCAGGGCTTTAGAGGAAGGTGACTGCAAGTAGCACCCCGGTGCTCACTATGCATAGGCCGGCTTGAACCAGTTCCAGGGTCATTCCAGACCCTGTGCTGGGGAAAAGCCCGCCAAGGAAGTGGGTGTAACCACCCCCCTCCTAGTCCCACCCATAGGGCAGGACTTAGTCGCGTGCCAGCCCCTTTTTACAGGATAAAGGTAGAGACTGGCCCCCTTCCAAATCAGATCATCTTTGAATCCTGAAACTACTTTCTGCGAAAGGAACTCAAGACTTCTTCCTAAGATTTCTCCCTTGTGACTAAGGAGTAGTCACCCTGCATCCGCAGGCACCATCTAAGAACACTGCGGTCTGCTGTAAGTCCTTCCTCCGGAATCCGACTGCCCAGCTCGACGAGAACCGGCTTCCCTGGCACCTCTGACCTCTACCCACCTCTACAGCCCAGCTGAGAACCGTGGGTGCGACGAGACCTCAAGGGACCGGCCATCTGCAAGACTGCACGACTTCTTTCCAGCAAGCCCGCCGAGTATTCCACTGGTGAGTGCTTTGGGGTCCGAGAAGCCCCGACTCTGAGCAGCTCCAGCTCCGAAGTGCAGCCCCCCAGCATCTCCACGATCTGCGTGGGGCCCTTCTGCTTTCCGCTGCTCACCGCGTTGTTTGGCTACTAGCCCGTTGGCTTGTGGCCTTCCTGACGACGCCCGACGACATTTCTGCTGCTGGTCTGGTTGCTCCAGACTGGCCCTTGCTCCCTTCCAGAAGAGGAGCACCCCGGACCCTCCTGGTCCACTCAAGACGCCATTTTGAGTCCACCGCGTGGGCTTGAATTAGCCAAGGCTTGTTGCCCAATCCTGGGTAACTTCGACGCCAACGACTTCATCCTTCGTGGGACAGCTCGCACCTCCATCCTGGTCGCCGACAACGCCTCCTGGTCCGAGAGACTGCAGAGCCCAGCAGCGCCCACTCACCTGACTGCGGTGACTTCGCCCGGTGCCATCCTGGTGCCCACTTAATCACTGGCTAGTGATTCAAGAACTTGGTCCCCTCTGCTTTCAGGTTTTCTTCTTCCTTGATCCAGGCTTGGATCCATCGAACTTTCCTTCACTGGTCGCCTGCCAGCAACTTCTTCCTTCCAGGCTCCTGGTCCGGCAACGAGATCCCCGACGTCTTTTCAGACCTATGCAGCTGCAGCCCCTGGGCTAGGTAACTTCGGCACTTCGGTGTCCCAGCATAGCCTCACTATCCTAGGGTCAGGATCCACTGTCGTTTTCTTCCCACCAGGTCGGGTTCGCCCGTGAACACTAACTTTGTGAATTCTAGCTTCCATAGACTTTGTCCCGCATCCCGCGTGAGAGTGCACACTCTGCACCCGAGTCCCCTGGGCCTCCTAGTAGTAATCTAACGATTCCCTAGTCCAGTCCTAGCGATTCCAAAGCCTATTAGAACTGTTACTTACCTGCTAGTAATTCGCATTCCACTTTTAGCGTATATGGTTTTTCGTGCCCCTCGGGCATTTGTGTAACGTGCTAACTTAAAAGTATTTTCGTAAGAGTTTTGTTGTGTGCTTAGCACCCTGTCCTCATAAAGAGTACAGGGTTGTTGTGATTCTAATAAATACATTGTTTATTTTCATAACACTTGTGTGGTGTCCTTTCACTGGGTGTTCAAGGGGTAATGTGATGGTAAAACAGCTGGCTTAACACGCCCTCTAGAGTCTTAGCCTTAGACTGCTCGTATCCATGCTACTAGGATAGCGGGTCTATAAGGTTGACTTACAACCAATCATCAATAAGGGTTGTTTGGACTGATATATAGTGATCACTAGAATAGTGAACACTGCACATCAGGCCAACTTCTCACACTTAGCAAATCAGTGGACACAGGCTCAGGGACAATTGACAGACCTAGTGTTGGTTACCAGTCGGGCATACGACTCTCTGCATTGGTGGACTCCACACAACCTTTGCAAGGGCCGACTGTTCCAGGAGCCAGTGCCACAAATTATCCTGACAACGGACGCATCTCTCCAGGGATGGGGAGCTCATCTGCTCACTTACACAGTGCACGGACTATGGACGACGCAGCAACAGAAGATGCACATCAACTATCTGGAACTGATGGCAATCTTCATGGCGCTCAAGTCCTTCATTGTACATCTGTGCAACAAGGTAGTGTTAGTCCGGACGGACAACATGACCGCGATGTACTACATTCAAAAACAGGGGGGCACCCACTCGCCACAGCTGTCTCATCTGGCTCAGGGCATGTGGAAGTGGGCCATTCAGAGGAACATTTTCCTCATGGCGGAACACCTCCCGGGCAAGGACAATCAGATGGCGGATCTGCTCAGCAGATACAGCCATCAAATGCACGAGTGGGAGTTACACCCATCTGTACTCCACCCGTACTTCCAGCAGTGGGGTCATCCAGAGATAGACCTGTTTGCCACAAAAGAAAACGCAAAATGCCAACACTTTGCCGCCAGGTTCCCTCACCCACAGTCGCAGGGCAATGCGATATGGATGAACTGGTCAGGCAAATTTGCGTACGCTTTTCCACCAGCCCCTCTGATACCGCTGGTCGCGAGAAAGCTAAGGCAGCACGCGATGACTCTCATCCTAGTTGCTCCAACGTGGGCGCGCCAAGCATGGTACACCACGTTCCTCGAACTCTCAGTGGTGCCGCATCAAAGACTGCGCCTCACGCCCAGTCTTTTGACGCAGAACCATGGAGAAATTCAGCATCCAGATCCGCAACAGCTCAACCTGGCAATCTGGCTCCTGAAGTCCTAGAGTTTGGCTACCTTAACCTGCCTCCGGAATGCATGGACATCATCAAGGAGGCTAGGAAGCCGACTACCAGAGCATGCTATGCTGCGAAATGGAAGCGTTTTGTCATTTACTGTACAGCCAATGACGTCAACCCGCTTGATGCATCTATCCCTAACATCATTTGCTATCTGTTGCATCTTTACAAGTGCAATCTAGCGTACACTTCCATTCGGATACATCTATCCGCCATAGCGGCTTATCTTCAGAACAGGCAGCATCTCTCTGTCTTCAGAGTGCCTGCCATTAAGGCTTTCCTTGAAGGTCTGAAGCGAGTCATTCCCCCAAGAACACCACCAGCTCCGGTGTGGAACCTCAATGTGGTCCTCACCAGACTAATGGGACCACCTTTTGAGCCACTGCACTCGTGTGAACTCCAGTTCCTAACGTGGAAAGTAGCTTTCCTAATCGCTATCACGTCGCTACGGCGTGTTAGTGAGCTGCAAGCGCTCACAATCCAAGAGCCATTCATTCAGATTCATCCAAATAGGGTAGTGCTACGTACTAACCCCAAATTCCTTCCGAAGGTGGTGTCACAGTTTCATCTCAACCAAACTATTGACTTACCGGCATTCTTCCAAAACCCACAAACGGTGGCGGAAAGAATGCTCCATACGTTAGACGTACGGAGGGCGTTGATGTACTACATGGACAGGACACAACCCTTTAGAAAGACAAAACAACTTTTTGTTGCCTTCGCACCACAACACAAAGGCAACCCTATTTCCAAAGCAGGAATAGCCAGGTGGATTGTTAAGTGCATCCAAATATGTTATCAAAAGGCCAAGCGCACTTTAACGATACCCCCAAGGGCGCACTCCACACGCAAACTGGGGGCATCCATGGCTTTCCTGGGAAACATTCCTTTAGAAGATATTTGCAGAGCAGCCACGTGGGTTACACCACATACCTTTACAAAACACTACTGTGTTGACGTACATTCCAAGCAGCAAGCTGCTGTAGGACAGGCTGTTCTCAAGACACTCTTTCAGGTTTCTGCAGCTGGCACGGGCAACCGCCGCTAATGGAGGGACTGCTATGTATTCTATGCTAAGATATGAATTTAGCAGCCCACATGCCTCGAACTGAATATGCTACTTACCAGTATGCATCTGTTCTTGGCATGTAGGGCTGCTAACATTCATATCGCCCACCCTCCTCCCCGGTGCCTGTCGCAGCTGCAGATATACTATTGTATTCACTTATTAGCATGGACATCCTTTACACTTTTCACTCCATCTTCTGCCACAATGGCGAAAAACAATCTGGGGATGGAGCCGATGCCCATGCGCACTGTAGTCCAGGGGAGGAGCCACCTATCTCAGGATACTTCGAAGACTCTTCCAGGACAACAATGTGCGATCATCCGGACCCAACACTAGGCGGCGATCTAATGCTAAGATATGAATGTTAGCAGCCCTACATGCCAAGAACAGATGCATACTGGTAAGTAGCATATTCAATTTATTTCTAACAAGTCTACCCTGAACTCTTTATGAGTCAGGGAGCTAAGCACAATACAAAACTCTTAAGAAAATACTTTAAGTCGCACAATTTACACAAATGCCCGAGGGGCACGAAAAACCATATATTACAAAAGTGGAATGCGAATTACTAGCAGGTAAGTAACTATTCTCATAGACTTTAGAAACGCTAGTCCTACAATGCTAAACACTTAGATTAGTTGCAGGAGGCCTGTGGACGTCGTGTGCAGAGTGGGAACTCTCACGCGTAAGGCGGGAAAAAGTCTATGGAAGCTAGTAAAGACAAAGTTACTGTTCTCGGGCGAACCCGACTAGGTGGGTCGAAAACGGGAGTGGATCCGAACACTTAGGGTGTTGGACTATGCTGGAGCACCGGAGTACTCAGGTTACCTAGCCCAGGGGCTGCGGCTGCATAGGGTTGAAGTTGCGTCGGAAACCCACGTTGAAGATCCAGGAGCCTGAAGAAAGAGTTGCTGGCAGGCGGCCAGTGAAGAAAGTTTGTGGTGATCCAAGCCTGGATCAGGGAAGAAGAAAACCTGAAAGCAGAGGGGACCAAGTTCTGAATCACTAGCCAGTGATTAAGTGGGCACCAGGATGGCACCGGGCGAAGTGACCGCAGTCAGGTGAGTGGGCGCTGCTGGGCTCTGCAGTCTCTCGGACCAGGAGGCGTTGTCGGCGACCAGGATGGAGGTGCGAGCTGTCCCACGAAGGTTCTTGCTGTCGACGTCGCTGGACCCAGGATTGGGCAACAAGTCTTGGCAAATGCAAGGCCCACGCGGTGGACCTAAAATGGCGTCTTGAGTGGACCAGGAGGGTCCAGGGTGCTCCTCCGATGGAGGGGAGCACGGGCTAGTCTGGAGCAACCAGACCAGCAGTGTTGTCGTGGAGCGTCGTGAGGGGGCCACTAGCCAACGGGCAAGCGACCTGGACAACGCGGTGAGCAGCAGAAAGCAGAAGGGCCCCACGCCGATCTCGTGGATGCAGGGGGGCTGGACTTCGGTGCTGGAGCTGCTCAGGGTCGGGGCTTCTCTTACCCCAAGGCACTCGGTCGAGGGTCACTCAGGCGTCGTGCTGGACAAGCGTCGTGCAGTTCTGAAGATGGCCGGTCCCTCGAGGTCTCGTCACACCCACGGATCACAGCTGGGCTGATGATGCAGGTTGAGGTCAGAGGTGCCAGGGAAGCCGGTTCTCGTCGTGCTGGAGCAGTCTTGATCCGAAGGAGAGACTGGCAACAAACCGCGATGCTTGGTTGGTGCCTGCTGCTGCAGGGTGACTACTCCTTAGTCACAAGGGAGAAATCTTGAGAAGAGTCTTGAGTTCCTTTCGTGGAAAGTTGGTTCAGGATTCAAAGATGATCTGATTTGGAAGGGGGCCAGTTCCTACCTTTATCCTGCAAAAAGGGGCTGGCACGCGACTAAGTCCTGCCCTATGGGTGGGACTAGGAGGGGGGTGGTTACACCCCTCTCCTTTGGCGGGCTTTCCCCAGGCCAGGGGCTGGAGTGCCCCTGGAACTGGTTTCAGCCGGCCTATGCACAGTGAGCACCGGGGTGCCACTTGCAGTCACCTTCCTCTAAAGCCCTGCCTACCTAGGATACACAAAATCCTGTCTGGGACGGTGCTGGCACCGCCCCTGGCAGGAAACCCTTTGTCCTTGCCTCCTGGGCTGGGAGGACTCCCAGCAGCAGGAGGGCAGACTTGTGTCTCGGTGGCAGCATCCATTTTGTGGAGCTAAGGCTATGTCTGACTTTAACCGGGTTACAGGTTACATACATGTCGTGTCCCTCTAGAAGGGTGGAATGCTAACCCCGTCGCCAGAATTGGCGAGGGGTTAGTATTCCAATTCGTATGACACCTTACTCGACATGTTTTGATAAAGCGATACCAGAGTTGGCACATAACCGCGAGGATTATAATGCACTTAAGAGTATATGGTATGGGAGGAGCCTAGCCTGCAAACATGATGGCCGCCTAAACCCTTGGCTCCGCTGCCCCGCTTGTCTTCCCTCCGTACCGTTGCTCATCCTGTACTTTATCCGGTCTTCTTGATACGGTATCGGATTCGGGAAGTGATGCTGATTCCAGCGGTGTGCCCCCCGATGTGCTCCCTGCAACAGGACTGATTGAACGTCCCTGTTTCTTTTCCGGTGTTAATGGCGGCGACCGGGTCTTTGTTCTCGGAGCCGGCTGGCCCCGACCGCCACAACAGCGGCCACTGACGGCAGAGCGGAGTCGACCGGCGGATAGCGGCGGCCGCTTAGAGTTCTCCGCAGCAGCGCGCTTTCATTCCTTTTCACCTCCACACTTGCTCGATCTTGCAGCTGCCAGTGCTACATTTGTATCCTTACCCCTGGCCGACTTTGGGTGCCTTTCAGTCTCCGGAGCGGTGAAGGTGGCCATTTTGAACCGAGCGCTCGGCGACTATACCTGGTGGCCTGACCAACTACTGAGGGTGCTTACGACTGCCGACATCGCACAATGTCCGTGTGCCGAGTCGGTATGGAATGTGCTGCCCATGTCCCCGCGACCTGGCTGTGCTTGTCGGGGCGCCCATGGGACGACGGACTGCTGGAAGGGGATGCCGGCGTACGGACTCGAGGACTGCCCCTAGTCGTCGAGCCCTGTGTGCAAGGAGCTTCATCATCCTCATCTCCGGAGGTGCCCCTTAAGATCACCGAGATTCTGGGCGCCCTGGTTGCCTTACGAGCTGCTTGGTGTGGTCATGCCCGGGACCTGGGAGGCCGATTAGATGCCATTTTGTCCACGCCATCCTTAACTGGCCGAGCTGGAGATCGCGTGCAGAGCGCTTCGCCACACCCTGGGCCCGATTACGGTGAGCTGTCTATCCAGAGGTACATGGAGACGCTGGGGGTGCGAGAGCTGGATACCGCTGCGACTCTATCTGCTACAGCGGTGGAGAGCTGTGAGACTCCTGGACTGGCGCAGCTGCTGGGGAGTCGCCTTTGGGCGCCATGTCCTGCAACTTCTTCGGGATCTGCTGGCGATTCTTCCTATTGTGTCCTGGGCGCGCTGCTTCTACTTCAACTGTTTAACTTTGGAGGACTGCTATTGCGCACCGCCCTTCTTTGTACACCGGTGGCCCGCATGGCTTTGTGTTGGACAGTTCTTTGTGGACGGCGCCCTGTCCTGCCGTGGTCCTTGCAGCTGTTTACCTCATTCTGGGGGGCTGTTTTATTGTTGCTTCTCGTTGGCACGCTGGATCGTCAGGGACAAGGTTGAAAATGATTTTAAATTTTGCTTACTGTTGTTTGCTTTGCTGGGACTGTGATGGGTAGACGGGGGAGCTGGATGTTGGTTATGCTTCAATTTGGGGTCGGGGGTAGGGCGGCCGAGAATATCCTGACGGGCTGTTTAGGACACATAAATTTGGCCCTCCTCCGGTTTTATATGTATACTTTTTCTTCCTTTCTCTTCTTTCTTTATTTCGGGTACTCTTTATTGGGCGACAGGCACGCTGCTAGGGGGGGTAGGCCGTAGCCTCTGCATGTGTGCTGGGTGGGGGGTAGGGGGGGGGGCTTTGTTTTGTCCGTTTTAGTTCCTATGGGCCTTATTTTTCTTTCTTTATTCTCCAATTCCTTTCCTTTTTCCTTTTTCTTTTGTCAATGGTGTGGGTCGGGTAGGGGTGGGTAGCGATCGGCACACGACATGCTAGGCGATTATCAATCCTTTTCAGATATCACTGTGCCGCCATTTTGCTTCTGTTTTAATGCTCGCTGGATTTCTTTGATGGACGTTGCCCACCTTTGTTTTGAATGTATAGTGAGAACTTTGATCCTTTCTAACGTTTATTATTACATATGCTTTATGAACATTATAAAATTAAACCTTAATTTCTCCTGCTTCTCGGTAGTGTAAATGCTTCCATGTAACCTAGGTTGCCTGTATTTGGATTTTTGTTGCTACTGAGTTGCCATATTGCTTGCTACGGTGCTCCGAATGATGTCGAGGCCGGCCGGATGGTTGTAGGCCCGTAATTGTTTATGATTCTGTGCAATAAAGGTTTTAAAAAAAAAAAAGAGTATATGGTATGCGATATCATGGAAACGGCTAAGGGATGGATCCCGAAAGCCGCAGACAGGCCCAGCTCATGCCAGAGCACCATCTCACACGATTCCAAGCACTCTGCCTTCAGGATTGTTAAGGCCTGCCATAGGAGTGACTGATAGGAGATCTGTGTGTCCATTTTAGGGTTAGATATAGGAATACTATATCTACAGCAAGAGGTGATTACACCACCTTGCCCCAGCTGTCGTGCATCCAGTTGTGTCAGCTTTGGATGGCCAGCCAGGGGTGGCATAATACATGCTGCAGCCCCTGGTAGGCCCTGGGTACACCTATGCCCTGGGTACCTAAGGTACACTGTACAGGGACTGATAAGGTGACTCAGTATCCAATTAGATATGTACCTAGGGTACATGGAATCCATTTTACAGAGAGAGCAGTAGGCCTGGGGTCCTGAATAGCAGGGCCCCAGGTCAACTAAGTCAGAAAACCAGCAAAACACCAGGCAAAAAGTTGGGGGCAACCATAGTCAGGGATCTACCTTCCTACAATCAGTACACAGTACTGCCAGTCGGGCTGAAATCTGCGCCCAGAACATTCTCGAAGTGCATGGCAGTGGTAGCTGCACACCTGAGGAAAAACGAGGTGTTTGTCTACCCGTACCTGGACGATTGGTTGATCAAGGCCTCCTTCTCGGAAGCTCAAGCACACTTCCAGAAGACGTGCATTCTCTTGAACAAGCTGGGGTTGCACATCAACATGTCCAAGTCTGTCCCGACTCCGGTCCAGAGCCTCCATCAATACGCTGTCAGCAAGCGTGTCTCCTTCAGAGGAGAGACGTTTATCACTCCTTCGGAAGGCTCAGGCTCTTATGACCGCTCCATCTACAACAGTGAGGACGGTGTCTTCTCTACTGGGGTCGATGGGCTCTTGTATCTTCCTCACGCCACACGCACGGCTGCAAATGAGACCTTTGCAGGGGTGCTTGGAGGATCAGTGGGATCAGAGGAAAGGATCTTGGGACGACAAGATACGACTGTCTCTGCATGCTCTTCAGTCTGTGAAGTGGTGGTGTTCAGCGGAGAATCTCCTCAGGGGGGATCCCTTTCACAAGGACATTCCCACACAGACTATCGTGACGGATGCGTCTCTCCAAGGCTGGGGAGCGTATTCCGGAGAACTTACAGATACAAGGAACGTGGTCCCCGATGGAGTCCACGTATCACATCAATTTCCTGGAACTCAGAGCTTTTCACTTGGCACTGAAGGCGTTTCTTCCGTCCCTCCAGACCAACTCTCTGCTTGTACAGACGGACAATACGACCACGATGTATTACCTCAACAAGCAGGGGGGTTCGAGATCGCGCACTCTGTCGCAGGAGGCGCAGGCAATCTGGCGCTGGCTTCTAGCCAGAGGACTGACGATAACGGCTACCCATCTGCCAGGTGTGCAGAATGTTCAGGCAGACTGATTCAGGAAAACCACACATGGGTCATAAACGACGAAGTACTAGGAGAAGTCTTCGGAAGGTGGGGGACTCCAGACGTAGATCTGTACTCCACCGCCGGAAACAGCGAATGCCGAGACTTCGCCTCCAGGTACTACCAGCCGGGGACGCTGGGGAATGCGTTATGGATCGACTGGTCGAACAGCTTTCTGTACGCTTCTTTACCCATTCCCCTGATTCCAGCGGTGCTCATCAAGCTGTCCCAGTCCAGGGCGCGGATAATCCTGTTTGCCCCGGAATGGCCCAGGCAGTGGTGGTTCACGGACCTGCTTCGCCGGTCTCTCCTTCCTCACATACGGCTGCCGTGCAGGCCGGACCTTCTCACGAAGTTCGGGGGGCAGATGTTGCACCCCAACCTCTCGTCTTTGAGTTTGGCGGCATGGCTCCTGAGATAGTGCAATATGGCCATTTGAATCTACCAGAAGATTGTATGGACATACTGAAGGAATCTAAGCGACCTTCCACTCGGACTTCTTACGCTTAAGAGTGGTAGAGGTTTCGCATTTGGTGCAAGTCCAAGGATTATGACCCAACGACGTGTAAGGAAGATGTCATCCTTCCGTATCTTCTACACCTGGCGCAGTCTGGCCTTAATGTCCATTCCATTAAGGTTCATCTTGCTGCGCTGACTGCCTACAGGAAATGCCCTTCACAGACTTCCTTCTTCCAGATCCCTGTGATCAAAGATTTTTGGAAGGCTTGAAGAAAGTGTTACCTCCTGTCCGGCTTCCTTCGCCTTCATGGGAATTAAACGTGGTGCTGTCCAGATTGATGAAGGAGCCTTTTGAACCTATTCATAAGGCTTCGTTGCAGCACCTGTCCTGGAAGGCGGCGTTCCTTGTGGCCATTACATCGGCCCGCAGGGTGAGTGAAACTCAGGCGTTGTGTTGCCAAGAACCTTGTACTGTATTTCATGCTGCTAAGGTTGTTATGCATACTCACCCTAAATTTCTTCCAAAGGTTATATCTGACTTTCATGTTAACCAGACTATAACTTTACCTACGTTTTGCTCAGAATCCTTCACCTCCAGCGGAAAGATCTCTGCATTCCCTGGATGTTAGGAGGGTGTTGAAATTTAATCTGGATAAAACCAAGGATATTCGTAGGTCAGACCAATTGTTTATCAATTATGGATCAGTCAGGATGGGTCTTGCTACCTCTAAACAGTTCATCTCGAGGTGGATTTTGTCCTGCATACAGTTGTGTTACCAAAAGGCTAATAAGACCTTAGGGGGTAAACCTAAGGCTCATTCCACCAGGGGCAAAGCTGCCACGACTGCTTTGCTCCGTAATGTTCCAATTGCAGAAATCTGCAAGGCGGCCACTTGGAAGTCGGTCCATACCTTTCCTAAGCATTACTGCCTGGACACTGATGCCAGGGCAGACGCTCAGTTTGGGCAGGCTTCGCTGCGACATCTGTTCGCACTGTAGTGGTGTTATTTCTTTGTTCTCCACCGCCGCTTTGGTGTGGGGATGGGCTTGCCATTCTATTCACTAGATAATGACTATACACAGAGATCCCCTACTACAGAAGGAGTCGTTTCTGTCCTGTAACTCCAGTTCTGTAGTAGGGGTATCTCTGTTATAGTCATAAGCGCCCGTCCTCCTCCCCGGTGGAGAGAGATATTCATGTCAGGAATGCTACAGGTCTGGCGTGTTACGCCTTCAAAAAGAACTGAAAGTAAAAGGGACCTGCAGTGCATTCTGGGATACTGTGAAGTTCTGGAAAGTTCTCTTAAAGGCACAGTATCCTGTTTTGAGCCATATAATGGCTGCCTATGGGGCTTGTCTGTCCACTTCTTCCTCTCTATCATTCCAGAGGGTTTTGCTGTTAAAGGCAGGGTTTTCTCTGTAGAAAACCCTGGACAGGCTGTGCTGTTTGTGGATTTTGGTGGAATTTCTAGTTGAAGTACTGGACAGTGTAGCCTGTGGATATAGGCTGCATTATCTGTCTTTACATTCTCTCAAGTGTCTGTGCAGTTCTGCATGTTTTGACAACTTAAGAGATTATTTTTGATTGCTCCGGGGTCCGCGCACATGGGCGGGACTATTCACTAGATTATGACGATAACAGAGATACCCCTACTACAGAACTGGAGTTACAGGACAGAAACTACTCCATTTTGATAATCAAAACAATTGGCCTGGAGTTCGGTTCTTGAGTGTGTGAAACCTTTTGCTGACTGAGTGTGTACAACAAATGCTTTACACTGTCCTCTGATACTGCCTTACTGCTCGAACAAGCTACCACTTTAGAGAGTGAGGTTATATCTAACTTTAGCCTCTGCCAAACCTCTGGGGACTGTGGACTTTGTGTACACTGTACTTTACTTTGGTGCAGTATATACAGAGCCACTTTCTTATTCGCACAACCACACCATATAATACTCCATTTCCTCACAAGCACCTATTCAAAAGGTGAGTAACCTGCGTCTAGAAGAATCCATGAGTAAAACAAGATAGTTCTCTCAGTAACGCTCTTCCTCCTAGAAGACTAGCCAGAGATTTCTCACTGACCGGCCCATCCTTCCTGCTCTGTGATTCAACTCTACCTCTTAAGAGCTGAAGTCTAGGAATCTGCACACTGATGTACTGAATTGATTTTGGGACTTCACGTCTGGCAGAGAGAACGCTCTCGAAAGAAACTAATGGCCGCACACTGGAGTAGCGCCTTTATAGGCCCGCGCATCACTTCCAGAATGGTGTCCCTATGGGATCCTCACTGCGCTACGTTCCTGCACACACATGTACTTCAAAAAAGTTTCTGGATCCAGTCCAGTATTCAGAAAGTACGTAATCTGCTGCTAGATAGTCTCTACCAGAAAGAACATTACCCATGGTAAGTAACTTGTTGATCTTCATTCTACTGATAACTCAGTTGTTATGAGCTTCTTCTTTCTCGTTCATGATCAATGATATGAATCTGGCAGTCCTGGCATTCATAGCAAGCTTCCAGTAGAAGGCCATAGGCTGAAAGGATCTTACTGCTAGAGTGCAAGCACTGTTGCCTCATGCGAGGCTACCTGCCTGCCATATCAATGTGCTTTGATTGCCAGCTTATGCATGACATGTTCTCCTTTCCGCAGGTGCTTACTTCACACTCTTGTTCGGAAGAAGGCTTGGAAGATGCTGCCAATGTCTTACTACAGCTATCCCGTGGAGACCCGACAACCCGGGACACGGTCTTAAAACTGCTTCTGAGTGGAGGCCGGCACCTAGGCTACACACTTTGCAAACAGATAGGTAAGCAGATGACTGCCTCCAGCACTCTTTGCACCCATCCATGTTGGTGCTGCCAGCTCTTACTTCCTTTACCTATATATTCAAAGTTATTCCTCACTGTCTATTCACCTCTCAGAGCTACCAGCCGTCACCTCTTTTACGATGGTAGCAGAGGTTGCAGTTCCTCATTTTGTATGCACCTTCCTGTCGCAGCTACCAGGCCTTTCATGCTAGATACCTGCATTTCTGCGATTCCTCTCTGTAGGAGTCTGGCTTCGTATATGGTGCATACGTATTTAAGTGAAGCACCTTGCACTAATCCAGGCAACCTTTATGGGGATTTTAGTGGTCTTCGATAATCGTAAAAATCTCTTAAAAGTGTTTGCTGTGGTGCGCAGCCTTCAGGCCTATCTTGCAGGTATGTTAAGCATCTTGTTTTGCCAGTTTAACCTTATGGTGTAAGTTCAATTAAAGAGAACCACAGTGTTTATATAAAAATAGTTCTATTTATTACACAACACTGACTAACACATTGGTATATCTCCTACCCGGATATATTAACACACTACACCAAAATATTTAAAATGCAATAAGGCAAGTAGCACAAAATACAGTGGTGGCCACGTGGAGACCTAACCATATACTAAGAAAGTGGAATGCAAACTGTAGAAGAGAACATGACTTTGACAAGAAGACCCAGAGGAGCCGGGGACACAAGGAACCACCCAAAGTAAGTACCCCACAGATGCTGTGTCGGAATACAGTTGCGTGACCCCTACAAATTCCCTTGGGTGACGGAATTTTTCGAGAGCCACCCCACCTGTGGATGCCCCGGGAACCAGGTTACGTACACCAGGGAAGCAAGTTGCATAGGGGTGAATAGATGTCGGAATCCTCCGTAGATGGCAATAGAAGACTTGGAAGAAAGCGCCTCTGGAGAAGGTGAAGTCCAATTTTATCCGAGGAGGAATTCTGGAAGTGAAAAACCTGCAAGCAGAAGGGACAGAGTCTATGCCGCTGAGGAGTGAGCCAGGAGGCACGGAAGAGCAATGCCTGCCGATGTCCGACTGTTCAGATGAGTGGATGGTGACCTTGTCGTTGCAGCTGTGAAGACCAAGTGACTGAGGAAGACCAGGAGCCATACACAAGCTGTCCCACATCAGATGTCGGTGACTAGGTGGTCAGGGTCTGGCAGGGGCACCAACAACCTTTGGTAGCCGCAACCGGCATGGAGAAGGAAGAAGGTGCAACTTTGAGACTAGCAAGGTGAAAGGGACTCCCTACAAGCAGGAGAGTCCGAGAAGGGCCTGAGCAAGCAGGGGAGCGCACCGGAGCAGGAGAACACCCTCGGGAAGACCCACAGGCTGAAGGCACAGGAGTCGCAAGAGGACCTCGAGCAACTCACCAAGAAGGAAGGCCAACTTTGCAGAGGATGCTTAGCTTGGAGGGAAGAGATGCTGGAGCTTCTTGTAGCCTGAAGATCTCTGGAGTGCAGAGCCAACAAGCCTTGGCAACGGCAAGTCAACACGGTGCACAGGTATTTGGTTCCAGCGATACCGACGAGGGGTACTGTCCTCAAAATTGCAGAGTACAAGTCAGGCCTCGAGAGAGTTGCAGAACCACCACCTGTGTTACTGGGCCTTGGAAAATCCATGGGACCACAGGAGTCTGCTTTGTAGCAGTGCCTGCAGATGAGTGACTCCTGTCCAAGGGAGATTACTTTGGGTGTCCTTGATGCCCACAGGTCTGTCAAAAGAACCTGGATGAAGCAGACACCGAAGAAGACCTGCAGAAAAGCGAGACCAGAAGCAGCAGGAGTCGCCTTTAATGCAGTCTCGGTTCCAGGTGAAGTCCAAGCTCCCAGACGGACAAAGAGTCGCATGGTTTCAGTCTTGAGCCTGGTCCTCCACGAATCTGAGGGCCCACCCACAGTTAAGTCCTTAAGTACCCTACGAGAAGGGTTAGTACAACTTGAGGGTTCCTCCCAGAGGAGGGGCTGGGCAGAGCGGAGCATACTCCCATCTCCAGTTTCACGCCAGCGCAGTAGCCAAGAGCTCCCTGAACTGGCTCAATCTGGAGTACGCAAGGAGGGCACCAAATGTGCCCTTCAAAGCTGTCTGGTGGCGCTGGCACAGTCCTGTCTCTAGAGGTGGTCACACCTCCCTGCAACAGGAAACCTATTGTCCTATCTGCCCCTGCTCAAGCTCAGCAGCAGGATGGCAAAATCATGTCTGTGGTCGGCGGCAGCACTAGCTTGCTGTCAGACCCTGAAAGGCTATTAGTGGGAGTACAGGA
Organism: Lissotriton helveticus; assembly: GCF_964261635.1. Classification (NCBI taxonomy): domain Eukaryota; kingdom Metazoa; phylum Chordata; class Amphibia; order Caudata; family Salamandridae; genus Lissotriton; species Lissotriton helveticus. The sequence goes on from NC_136071.1 coordinate 13,860,741, forward strand.
TGGGTACCCCAAGGGACCCTTTCAGTACATGGCATCATACTTCCAACACTGGAATCGGTGTTTGGGTATGATTCCAACATGTTTGATACCAAACGTGACCGGGTTCGGTACAGCCATTATATATTTAGACATCTCGTAATGACTGATATCCACTATATGTATTAAAATGGCTGGCCACACTTACAAACCTGGAGAATTGACATTGGGGTTTGTAGGGTTGTCCTGCTGATGCAAGGGGCACCCTCCCACTTATAACCAAGCACCTTGCCCGAAAGACTGAGTTGGGGTGACTTATAGGTTTGAAGTATAGTAGCCTCAGCTATAAGGAAATTTATATCTGTTGAGAGCGGTGCAAACAGTAACTCCCCCAGGCTGCAATGGCAGGCCTGTAATCCGTTTCATTTCAGTCCCATGGGGGGCACAATACATGCTGCAGTCCATGGAAGACCCCTGGTGTATCTATGCCCTGGGTACCTTAGTACCATATACCAGGGTCTTACAAGGGTACACCAGTAGCCAATTGTGGATGTACCGAAGTACTTACCGTGGTCAACTTATGTAGAAAGGACGGTGACTGAGATTCTGATTAGCAGGATCTCAGTCAGACTAGGTCAAAAACATACTGACACCAAGCAAAAAGTTGGGGACTCCATGGAGGCAGATCCTACTTTCCTACACTCACATTCTGTCCGCCTCCTCACTCACTCTACTAATCCATGTATCTGAAAGAAAGTTAGTTATAGATTCCTTACCTTAGAATTACCCCCAGGTATTAGACTGGATCCGGAAAGTTTTTCGTCAGCAGTAACTGAGCTTCAGAGGTGGCGTCGGTCGGCTCCGCGTTAGCCGTGGTCGCCTGGATGACGCGCTGACATCAGTTTTCTTTTTCCGCACCAGCCAGCGCAGATCCAGAGAGCAGTAACTCAGTCGGGGCGACTAGGGCCCAAATGACAGCCTACTCCGCCATGCTGCAGGCTTCTTTGGCCCCTCCTCCACCTCCTGAGACGTCTGCGGATCCCTTGCCTCGAGCGGGGCGTTCCGCGGAGTCGTCGGCGGTTTCGGCTTCAGGTTGTAGTAGGTTGGTGTCGTCTAGGGGTAGTCCTATGGGGCTCTGCTCTTCGACCCGTGGCGTCCCTGCCTCTCCGCAAATCCCTTCGGGGCTCCCTGTTGCGTCGCCGGGACTCAGGGCGTGTCCCCCTCTGCCCTCTGAGCAGGCGGCTGCCTCACCAGAGGCCGAGCAGGCATCGTTTTGGCACCAGAGGCTTTCCTCCCCGGCGATGCCGCGGGTGAAGGCCCGGGGCCTGGGGTTCCTTCCCGCGTCTTGCTTGGTCCTCTCTGTGCTCTGCTGCCCCGAGCGAGGCCGAGCCGGCGCCTTTTCGGCGCTGTTCCTTACCCGCACTGGCTCCTACCCCGCCCAGTTGTCCGTAGGAGCACTTGGTGAAGGAGGTCGACTCGGCGGCGCCGATACCCACTCTGGCGCCGGTCGACATCGAGCCGGTAACTCCACAGAGCCGTGCCGGCGTCGGGTCCTTGACTCGTCTCCTGAGGTTCCTTCCTCTCCGGAAGTTTGTGAACTGTTGGTCTCTTCCTCTCCGGAGACGGGACGCCACATTGTTGCCTTTTCACCGGCATCCTCCAGGGAGGGCTCCTCACCGTCGCCGCGGCCAAAATCCTCGGACCCTCCTTTCCACGGCTCGCGTTTGGGTCTTCCACCGACTTGTCCGGGGATCCCCCATCATTCCGGGGCTGGCCACTTCCTCCTGCAGCTGGACTTGGGGACGGACGGTTCAGTTTGCAGCCGTCGCCCATGGAGGAATTGCGATCTTCCCCGCGACGCCCTATGAAGGCCAGTGTTGCTTTTGTTTGGGCTATTTCCACAGCCGCTTGCATTTTGCGAATGGGTGAACCTGTCACCCCATTCCCCAGATAATCTCCTCGAGGTTCTCCACCAGGGCTCTGCTTGACGGGAGTTGTTCCTTCCATTCGACGCTTCGCTCCACAATTCTCTTATGGGGGTTTGGGGGTGCCCTGCCACGGGTGATCTGTTGCCTCAGCCGCTCCTGCATCGCCACCGTCCTGCTCCGCACGACCCAGTCTGCCTTTCCTTCCACCCAAGGCTCTCTTCTGCGGACTGCCTTTCCATCCTTGCCTGTGGTGTTGTTTCCTCCGTCTCGGGAGGCCCAGTGGTTGGATTCATGGAGGGGTAACATCTTTGCTTCATCCAGTGCTGCTGCCTTGCGGGCGCTCAACACTCTGTCTCTCATGAGGATGCCCGTGTTGATCTACTGCACCATGTGTTGGATGGCAGTGATTTGGCCGTGTTTATTCTTCGTGCGGCCTTGGATGTTGCCGGTGCTCCTGGCCGTGCTATGGCCACTTCTGTGGCTCTCCGTCGCCATGCTTGGCTGCGGGATGCTGTTTTCCCTGAGAACATTAGGGAGCGTCTGGTTGACCTGCCCTTTTGAAGGGGTCCTTTTGTTTAATACTCATGCAGACTCCGCCATTCAGCGTCGCCTTGCAGGGCTCCGTCCTCCTCCTCCTCCTCCTCCTCCTCTCCCTCCGTAACCTGGCTTGTTGATCTTCCGGGGCTTGATGGGAGGTGTTATCCCACCTGCTCCTGGGCTCTGTTGTTTTGAGTGGCCCATATGTGTATATATATATGTTTTCTGTGGCTTGACGTGCCTTCGGGGTCCCTTGGTTGGTCCCTTTCTTCTGTTGGCTGCTGGTTCAACCCTTTTTGAAAGTGTGTATTTTTGGCTGATTGCTAAGCCGTATGTGGTTCTTACCGCAGGAATTTTTCCCTCAGAGTGGTTCCCATGTTTTCTTTGGGATCTGTCATACCCTAAGTGGGGTACTTGTAACTATTGTATAGCTCTGTCCTACGCGGGGGGGGGGGGGGGGGGGGGGGTTGGACTCCCCTTGTGGGCTCCTCGCCTTTCCTGGCATCGCTGTATATCTTTGTTCTTGTCGCGGTCTGTCGTTTCAGTGTCTGCTGCATCGTGGACCAGTTTTGGCCTGCCGTTTGCTGCGTTGTGCCGTGGTGTTCTGCCCTTTCTGTCCTACATTTGGAGCCTGTCCTCTGTCTGGTGTTCCAGGGGGAATAAGATTTCTGGTATTTTCCTGGGTTCTGGTGGACGGCTTGTCTGTCCTACGTTTTTTTTTCTCCTCCTCCTCTTCTGACTGGTTCCACTTCTTCGTGGGTCGGTTTATATCCGGAAAGATTTTCCCTTGTTCTGGATTTCCTTGGCCCTTGCCTTAGTCTTGTGCTCGGCGTGGCCTGGGCGCTTTCCTTAAATAGTACTTGCCAGCTGCAGTTGTGCACACATGCTCTTTCTGGTCCGTGACCAGCGGTCTTAGGGTGGGCCATTGTGCTCCTGCCTCTTGGTCTGCTGGAGCCTTGCAAGACTCCGTCTCTACTCACGCCTGCCTTTCTTGACTGTGGAGTCGTTCCTGCCTTGTCTGCGGCCTGGGGGCTGTGGCCAGTTCAGCTGTCCCTTTCACTGTGCGTGGGTGTTTTCCGGTGAGGGGCTTGCCTTCACTTCTACCTCTCCTCCTTAGAGTTTTAGGGTGATTCTTTCTTCCTCAGTACTCTTCTGCCGTTGTCTGTCCCTCTGGGGCTTTCTGGTGGATGTTCCTGGTACCTTCGCTGGGCACAAGGGTGTCTTGGCCTCCCCTCGCCTTTGCTTCCTTCTGCTTGGTGGGGGGGGGCTGAGCCGCCTTTCTTGTCCCCTCTACACGTCCCCTGCTGGGGCCATGTGTTCCTTCCTACTGAGAGGTTCTCTCGCAGGCCCTCATCCCTTCTGGGTACGGCTAGGGTATCTATTCTACGTTAAGGAATCTGTGGCTAGTAGTCTCTATCAGATGTACGAGTTACTTACCTTCGGTAACGATGTATCTGGTAGAGACAATTCTAGCCGCAGATTCCTTCACGACCCGCCCTTCCTCCCCGTTCTGCGAGGACCTCCAATTTGGTCTTCTGCACTCGCCTGCCTCCAGGTGTTTTTTTTTTTTGTTTTTTTTTGCGAGTGTCCTCTTTCACTTCCTCCCTAGTGGGATGCTTCGTTCTGTTGGTGTGATCGTCTCCTTCCTTTCTGGTGATTGGTTGGTGGGCTCATGGGTATTTCTGTGTCCCTGCACCCTGGTCTTCCAGTGTGGGGCCTACTCATGCTCTTCTCTATTTCATTGCTTGACATTTCTGACTCCTCTGCAGTCCTCTGAGTTGGGGTCTCTTGGGTGTGCCTCGGCCCTTAGCTTTTTGCAGGGGTCGCGTCTCTCCTTGCTGGTGTTGTCTTGGGGGTGCATTGTTGTTACTCTTCTGTTTTGGCCTTGTTGTGTCCTTCACTGTTTATAGATTGAGGTTGCAGGCCTCTTTGTCTGCTGTGACGGTTTTTCACATGCCTTTCTGCCTCCTGGGAGGATGTTGTATTTGCTTGCAGGGTTGCTTCGCAGTAGCGGTGTTCTGCTCTTCCCTTCTATGACTTTCGGTGCCACAGTGCCTGGCACTCTCCTGAATGGTGCTGTTCCTCACCATTTGCTCTTTCATTTCTGTTTATCTAATTTTTTCGCACACTGTTCCTATATTCTCAGTTTTCGTTTGTGATGGCTCCACGTTGTGGTGCGAAAAGTTCACCGAAGAAAACTGAAGTCAGCGGGGTGGGGCTTATATGACCTTGCTGTCACGCCCGCGGACAGCGTCAGGGCAGAGTCACGTGGTACCGACTCCGGCGCGCAGTTACAGTGGCAAAGAAAATTTTCCAGATCCAGTCATACACCTGGGGATAATTCTACGTTAAGGAATCTGCGGCTAGAATAGTCTTTACCAGATACATCGTTACCGAAGATAAGTAACCCGTACATTGTGTACTGTTTACACTTGGAATCTGTTGTTGGTCCACCTGTTCGCCTCGGAGGACACAGAAAAAATGGGTGGAACTGATGTCATCGCGCCGACGAGGCTCTCTTATGGCTTCGGTGACGTCTTGCGGAGTCACGAGCGGAGCCGTGGCATTGTGACGTCCTCGTCGGCGTGGAGAGCTAGGAAAAAATTCCACAGAATACTGGCGCAGGGGATATTCATAAGGTGAGGAATCCACAGGTAGATACTGTATCCACCTTAAAAAGTGTTACCGAAGGTACGTAACTTGTTCATCTGCATAATGGTCATGATCAATTTGCTTTTGTGGCTCATCATAGTCATGCGACATTTGTTTCCACCAATACCTTTGTGATGCTTCAGTGGGACGTTTGAACTTAATCTTCCAGTTTTTTTATGTGACCCCATTTTTGAGCTGCTGCACACTTGTGGTTGGATACGACCTGAGGTTGAAGACCATCTCATCACCATGAAATGCATGCTCTGTTCAAATCCACCTTACACTAATTTCTTCCTTGAAAGGTTGGGTTTGAGGCCCCAAACTTCTTTCTTCCGACAGTGTTTACTTCCTTTCATGTCAGCCAGGCATTCAACCTTTCGGCATTGTTTACTACACTTCGTCCCTCTAAGGAGGGAGAGAGACTCCCTCATTTAGATCTTAAATGGACATTGAGTTTCTATATTGATCGTACCAAGGTACCCCGAGTGGATACACAGCTTTTGTAAGGTTTTTGTGTGCAAAGAAAGGTGTAAAGCAGTGCAAACACAGACCACTGTGCACATAAATCTGCTTTGTGCTGGTGAAAAAACAGCTCCCAAAAGGCTTGTGTGCTTATTCAGAGACCCTACTAGTGCATCAGCACACGGAGTGCCTGTCCTGAACATATATGTCACGCAGCCAAGTGGGTTTCAGTGAACATGTTTGCGAGGCACTATTGCCTTGACAGTCCAGTCCATTGACCAAGGTGAGGAATCTTCGGTTAGAAGCATCCTCAGAAGGGCAAGTTACTTACCTTTAGTAATTGCACTTTCTGATAGAAGCTCTCTGTACACGCAGATACCTCACAACCTTCCCTCCATTCTCATTCTGTGCATGAATCATCTGCCCGACGTAATTAAGATTTTGGCACGATGTTGCCTACAATTTGTTTAAAGTTCTTCACGTCAAAGTATATGGAAGGAGAAATGTAAAAAAATTGACACCGCTGCACAGGTGGGGCTCCTGTCTGCAGCCTGCCACTGCCCTGGTGGTTCGAGATCACCATTGTGCCACAAAGCACCACCTGTCAGAGCGCAGGAGTAATTGAAGGGAGAATATCCCTATCCAGTCTGGTGTCTGGGATATTGTTAAGGTGAAGAGTCTGTGGTTAAAGTATCTACCAGAAAAAAGTGTTATCAAGGGAAAGTAAGTTATTCCTTTTAGATGTGAGCTCTGCCAAGTTTTGGAGATCTTAACAAACGAATCCACATCCGTAGCTTTCTAGGTCATACTCTGTGTCCTGAAGTATTGTTTGGCTGAAGGTCTTTTGTCTCCTAAGGGCCTCCGTGCTAATGCAACAATGGTCACAGCGGTTGCTAATGATTATTGCATCCGGTATTTGCAAACATGCATATTCCTAGAGAGCATTTATAGTAGTAGGTCCTTTGTTAGGACAAAGATACTGAAGGATCTTTGGCGAGGCCTTCTGCTTGGTCTTGAAGCTGCCTCTTCTTACATTATCACCACATTGCATTTCTAGCCACGAGTAGGGTGGCTAGAAATGAGGTCCTGTATCTGTTCTGTGGACGGGTGCTATGGTTTCCTAGTATGAAGATCAATGTGAAGATCACGATGACCGCCGAGACTGAGCCCTGAGCGGGAGCTCCCGGGCTTTGGGATCAATCTGTCGAGAATCCCACCCTGGCCTGTTCCCATCAATGGCACCGACGCCATCCTGGGTCCAGAGACCCTGCTCACCTCTCTGGCGCCTTGAATTGCTCCCTGGTGTAACGGCTGACCCCTCCACTGTCAGCCGAGCTCTGGAGCCTCTTCCGGCTGCTCTCTAGGGCAATGACTAGGGCGGAGGCTGAACTGCCTGAACCCTGCTGTGAGTGGACTTCGCGGCTCTCCGGGCCAGAACTCCGACTACATGGAGGCCATAGGGAGGAGACGCTCAAGCCAATGGCTCACACTAGTTGCGGTGGAGTTTCGTCCAGAAGATTTTACAGTGTTGGAACCATGGCATCGGCTCCAAAATGGCAGACGCTCCTGATCGCAGCATCTGGAGGTTCATCTGCTTTCTTTGCTGAGCGGCAGATTTCTGTGGATGGAGCCACCCAAAGTGAGTATTGTGCCCCACAATTCACTAGGTCATGACCATAATACGTCTTGACCTAATCCATAGTAGCAATCCGAGTGACGTGATAACCCTCTTTTCCGACCTAGGACGCCAAATTCGACGGCGTTTTACATCAGGCGACCTTATTAAAAGTTCACTACAGGAATATATTCTAAACTGGGGCATTATCGTTTATTCCACATCTTAGTTGGAAACGGAGGGTCCAACTAGTCCACGGACACCAACCTGTGTAAGGTGACATCTACCTCCTTACTACTCGTGGATATCTCTTACTTATATTTCGTGACCGTGTATTGGACTACACATCAAATGATCTACCATTGATTGCCCTATAGATTGAGACTGCATGGTGACTTTACACGCCACTCATGTGACTTTGTAGATCGAATTTAATCAACCGGACACTTGGACATCCATGACATATAGTTTCGCTGCCTTGAAAAAGTCTTTGTAAAACTAAACACGTGTCTGCAAGCCGTGTGCTGGGAACTTTTAATGAAGTATTTTTGAATAAAAGAATATCAAGATCATCGCACGTTTTGGATCCCTTTATATAAGAATATATTCTGTGATTGTCTCTATGTTCGGGTCTAATGTAACTACACTGATTATATTAGGATATTGATACTATAACGAGAGGTGTGCTGTTGAAACCCTTATTTGTTGAGTTCATTTGGTGCACACTTTGTGTGCAACTAACGCCACTGGGTAGTTGGTGTATTGTGGGTAAATTGAGCACCCAAATCCAGACTTCTTGAAGCAATTGCTGATATTACATGTATACAAATTTGTTCTTTGAATGTGCGGACATTTCTCTTGTTTAGGGAACACTACTAACCAAAGTCTTCAGGTACAGTGGTACTTCCCTACCACTGCTGATCTGCCAGAACTGATCAGTTTCCCAGCCCCCTGTTTCCGCATCCCTCCCCCATTCCTATATTTCTCTTTTGGGGACTTGTTTGTTCTGTTTTCTGACTATGCAACTGTAATCTAATGATGGCATGAAGAAAAAAAAAATCTTGTTATTCCGAACAGCTAAGACCTGAGCAACATGGCTGAGGCACGGTGGAGCTGCCAGACAGCTATGGAGACCGTCCCGGGTTCACCCCTTCAGCCGTCACCTTCCCAGACGGACATTGGGCACATTTCTCCCCGTTGTATCTCCTTCCTCCCCCCCTGTATCTCCTTCCTCCCCCGACTAATTACTGTAACATTATTTTTATATTTTTTCTTTTGCCTATGTTTTACTATGCTCTGGTAACGGATGTAATTTTTAACTTGTAAATTAATGATCCTTAAGTAAAGCGCTCTGATACCTACGGGTCTAGCCAGAGCGAAATAAAACTTGACAAATAAAATATGCAATTGGACATTCCATGAATATGGAGGAAGGGTAATGTAATAATGAATTAGTGCAAGGGCAACAACCATAGTCTTGCTGAACACCTACCTACTTCTTCAGTGTTCCAACCCTCCACTTCTGCCGCCAAATAGTGAAGGATTTAGGGAAAGGTGGGTGCATAGGGACGGCTGGGTCCCTATGAACACTAAAACTACTTCTAAGGCAAACCACTTCTATCGGCTTTGGCTGTTAAAAATTGAGGAAGTGGGTGGAACATAAAGTGCCGAAATAAAAGATCATATTTTTTCTTTGCAGGTACCCTGTTGGCTGAGCTGCGGGAGTATAACTTGGAACAGCAGAGGCGGCTGCAGTGTGAAGCCATCTCACCTGACTGCCTTCCTGAGGACCAGCCTCAGACTACTAAATTAAAAGGCAAAATGCAAAGCAGGTAAGTGCTGCCTCACGCGCTCCCATAGTCTCCACTAACAATGAGAAATAGAGGTATCTATTGCAAACTTAGCAGTTCTAGGGCTTACTCGGGTAGCCTCACTATTAGTTGCACATTCCTGTGAATCCTCATGCACAGGAATGTGTAACCAAGTTGCAGCCCTTGTTTTGCAATCCCATGTCTGTGCAGACCAGCTTGACTTGATTCAGAGGTTGTCTGAGTTGGTTTTCATTTTAATTGATTGGATTGGTGTTGTAGCCATGAGCGGAAACAGGCCAAAATGTAGATATTCAAGGTGCACTTGTTTATTGTTTAAGACTACATTTTGAGATTGCCATTTTCTGTTTCTGGGGCAGTGCCCCAAACTAATTGTCCAGGAGTTTTGGTTTTTGGCATATAGTATTTCTACTCGAAGTAAAATCACTATCCAAATAGATATTGAGTTAACAGACTCCACTGTAAAACTTTCCTTCAACCTTGTTTCCAAATTCAGGAGCGTATATTTAAAATTTTACTGCAAAGGTTTTTTTTACTGCTCTATGAGAACAGGAGGTGAGTCTGTCACTTCATGGTTTGGTCTGTCTTTTGCTTCCCCTTGAGTCAATTTATCTGCAACAAATGATCCTTTTAAGCAGATTGAAATACACACACGCACACCCACAGAGCGGGTAAGAAATTAAGGCGATGCACGCCAATTGCCATCCTAACCTGATCGTAGTCTTCCTGATTATATTGAAATGTCTTCATCCCCCTTCATTTGGGAACCATCCACTATAGAAACAACAAATTGGAGTAACTGTCAACTCTCACCCAGCAAGTGAACAACCCCAACCATGCCGGCGGTCACATCCGGAGCCCCATCGTCACTAACTTCAAGAGCATCACAATGGACAAGCCCACACCTCTCATCCGGATCGGCTATGTCCTTTTCCATTTCATCCTACCCATCCCACACCATCACTAAACTGCACCCACTAAATACTCAAGATGAAACTGGAATAGGATCTCGAAAGAGATGTACCATGGAACTCCTAGGCCACCAATGACACCACCACAACCCATCAACTTCAATGCCTGGATCACAAACACCTTGGTCCTTTTCAAGACTACAACCTCAACTAAGACAAGAAAGGAAGCAATCTGGTATACAAAGCAATTCGGACTTTCCAAATGATACTGCTGTCAACTTGAACGCAGATGGAGACAGACACACTACAACATCAATGAAAGCTCCTTCAAGTCAGCCCTTAAATTCTAACTTGAGCAGATCTGATCTACTAAGCATTCAACTCTCTGCGAACAACCGCGCCAAATAAATGTTTTCCATTGTGAAGGATGTCCCCTCACCCACTGCAAGCTCCACACTCCTCACCCCCTCGCAGGACCTCTGCACCCAGCTCTGAGTTTTACAGCAGCAAGATCTTCAACAACTTAGAGCCCCAGCCTGACGTTTCTACCCTTGCTGCCAAGCTACCCACAAGTCACACCCTCTGAACCCCTCCACCACCACCCAACCGTCAAACCAAGACCATCTGAAAGAAACAGGTTAGTGTTAGATACCTTACCTTAGAATATCCCCAGGCGTCAGACTGGATCCCGAAAGTTTTGCTTAGCAGTACCCCTGCGTCGTCTGCGGCTCCGCGTCCGTCGTTGGCGCCGGGATGACGTCGTCAGAGTACTTAGACGCCGCCCTCTCGTGCTGACGTCATTCCGAGCTACTCAGCATGTCCGTCGATCCCCCGATTCGTCTGCCTCTTCAGGAGGACCTTCTGTCGCAGCAGCAGGGGACAGTCCTCCACCCGAACCTGTCCAGCCTCCACCTCCATGCGTGGAGATTAAGCGGCGACAGTTGAGGCCATTTGACTTGCCTCCTGAAGTCTGTAATGTCATTCTGGCAGCAAGGCTTCCCTCCACAAAATCGGTATACGCCTGCAGGTGGAACAAATTTGTGGCATGGTGCACAGCAAAGGCTGTGGATTCACTTTCTGCCCCCCTTTCAGAAGTTCTCCTCTTTCTTATTTCTCTTGCCCAGCAGGGCTCTGCACTGGGCACTGTCAAAAGCTACCTCTCTGCCATTTCAGCCTTCTTAAGGCTACCTGATCAGCCTTCCTGTAGGAGAGTAGGGTCTGCAATCCTATGATCACCCAGATTTTTGCTTTTTGCTGCACTGGTTTACGACTTTCCCTGGCTGTGGGCCTGCTAATCAGACCCACAGCCTAGCTGTTCTCTCTATCCAAATTGTACTCGGGTACTGAATTGGCCCTGGGCCCTCTCCAAGTCCCTGTACCCAGGGCTGAGGTGCACCCAGAAGTCTCCCAGGGGCTGAAGCATGTATTGTGCCACCCCTGGATTGACTAACTAAAACTGACACAACTGGCTGCACGACAGCTGGGGCAAGGTGGTGTACTCACCCTTTGCTTTAGATATAGTATACCTATATCTAACCCTAAAAATGGACACACAGATCTCCTATCAGTCACTCCTATGGCAGGCCTTAACAATCCTGAAGGCAGAGTGCTTGGAATCGTGTGAGATGGTGCTCTGGCATGAGCTGAGCCTGTCTGCGGCTTTCGGGATCTATCCCTTAGCCGTTTCCATGATATCGCATACCATATACTCTTAAATGCATTATAATCCTCGCGGTTATGTGCCAACTCTGGTATCGCTTTATCAAAACATGTCGAGTAAGGTGTCATACGAATTGGAATACTAACCCCTCGCCAATTCTGGCGATGGGGTTAGCATTCCACCCTTCTAGAGGGACACGACATGCATGTAACCTATAACCCGGTTAAAAGTCAGACAGAGCCTTAGCATCCACAAAATGGATGCTGCCACCGAGACACAAGTCTGCCCTCCTGCTGCTGGGAGTCCTCCCAGAGCAGGAGATAAGGACAAAGGGTTTCCTGCCAGGGGCGGTGCCAGCACCGTCCCAGACAGGGTTTTGTGTATTGTAGGTAGGCAGGGCTTTAGAGGAAGGTGACTGCACGTGGCACCCCGGTGCTCACTGTGCATAGGCTGGCTGGAACCAGTTCCAGGGTCACTCCAGACCCTGTGCTGGGGAAAAGCCCGCCAAGGAAGTGGGTGTAACCACCCCCCTCCTAGTCCCACCCCTAGGGCAGGACTTAGTCGCGTGCCAGCCCCTTTTTACAGGATAAAGGTAGAGACTGGCCCCCTTCCAAATCAGATCATCTTTGAATCCTGAAACTACTTTCCACGAAAGGAACTCAAGACTTCTTCCTAAGATTTCTCCCTTGTGACTAAGGAGTAGTCACCCTGCATCCGCAGGCACCATCTAAGAACACTGCGGTCTGCTGCAAGTCCTTCCTCCGGAATCCGACTGCCCAGCTCGACGAGAACCGGCTTCCCTGGCACCTCTGACCTCTACCTGCATCATCAGTCACGCTGAGATTCGTGGGTGTGACGAGACCTCGAGGGACCGGCCATCTTCAAGACTGCACGACTTCTTTCCAGCAAGCCCGCCGAGTGAATTCCTGGTGAGTGCTTTGGGGTCCGAGAAGCCCCCACCCTGAGCAGCTCCAGCACCGAAGAGCAGCCCCCCAGCATCTCCACGATCTGCGTGGGGCCCTTCTGCTTTTTACTGCTCACCGCGTTGTTTGGCTACTAGCCCGCTGGCTTGTGGCCTTCCTGACGACGCCCGACGACATTTCTGCTGCTGGTCTGGTTGCTCCAGACTGGCCCTTGCTTCCCTCCATCGGAGAAGTACCCTGGACCCTCCTGGTCCGCCCAAGACGCCATTTTAGGTCCACCGCGTGGGCCTTGCATTTGCCAAGACTTGTTGCCCAATCCTGGGTCCAGCGACGTCGACAGCAAGAACCTTCGTGGGACAGCTCGCACCTCCATCCTGGTCGCCGACAACGCCTCCTGGTCCGAGAGACTGCAGAGCCCAGCAGCGCCCACTCACCTGACTGCGGTGACTTCGCCCGGTGCCATCCTGGTGCCCACTTAATCACTGGCTAGTGATTCAAGAACTTGGTCCCCTCTGCTTTCAGGTTTTCTTCTTCCTTGATCCAGGCTTGGATCCATCGAACTTTTCTTCACTGGTCGCCTGCCAGCAACTTCTTCCTTCCAGGCTCCTGGTCCGGCAACGAGATCCCCGACGTCTTTTCAGACCTATGCAGCTGCAGCCCCTGGGCTAGGTAACTTCGGCACTTCGGTGTCCCAGCATAGCCTCACTATCCTAGGGTCAGGATCCACTGTCGTTTTCTTCCTACCAGGTCGGGTTCGCCCGTGAACACTAACTTTGCCTTTACTAGCCTCCGTAGACTTTGTCCCGCATCCCGCGTGAGAGTGCACACTCTGCACCCGAGTCCCCTGGGTCTCCTAGTAGTAATCTAACGATTCCCTAGTCCAGTCCTAGCGATTCCAAAGCCTATTAGAACTGTTACTTACCTGCTAGTAATTCGCATTCCACTTTTAAAGTATATGGTTTTTCGTGCCCCTCGGGCATTTGTGTATAACGTGCTAACTTAAGTATTTTCGTAAGAGTTTTGTTGTGTGCCTAGCACCCTGTCCTCATAAAGAGTACAGGGTTGTTGTGATTCTAATAAATACACTGTTTATTTTCATAACACTTGTGTGGTGTCCTTTCACTGGGTGTTCAAGGGGTAATGTGATGGTAAAACAGCTGGCTTAACACGCCCTCTAGAGTCTTAGCCTTAGACTGCTCGTATCCATGCTACTAGGATAGCTGGTCTATAAGGTTGACTTACAACCAATCATCAATAAGGGTTGTTTGGACTGATATATAGTGATCACTAGAATAGTGAACACTGCACATCAGGCCAACTTCTCACACTTCCCTTTTCAAGTCGCCTGTTAATAGGTTCTTGAAGGGCATCACTCACATGTTTCCTCCTGTTCCTTTCTTGATGCCTCAGTGGGACTTGAACCTGGTTCTGACCTACTTGATGTGCGCTCCCTTCGAGCCGCTTCACAATTGCCTTCTCACCCTTAAGACTGCATTCCTAGTTGCCATCACCTCTGCCAGGAGAGTGAGTGAGCTCCAGGCTCCGTCTTCTCAGCCTCCTTTCCTTTATGTCCATCCGGACAAAGTTGTTTTGAGAACGCGTCCCTCTTTCCTGCCCAAGGTGGTTACAGCCTTTAATATCGGGCTGTCCATCACCTTGCCCACCTTCTTTCCGCCTCCGCATCCCTCGAAAGAGTAAGAGAGGCTCCACCGTCTGGACCCAAAACGTGTGCTCTCATTTTATCTGGACCGCACACGCCAGTTCCGGGTGGACGACCAGCTCTTTGTTGGTTACGTGGGCGCTAAGAAGGGACGGGCGGTGTACAAACTAACCATTTCTCGATGGGTCGCTTTGTGCATTAAGGCTTGTTATTAGTTGGCTAAAAAAAGAGCCTCCTGTTGGGCTGAGGGCCCATTCCACTTTGGCCACGGAGGCTACCACTGCCCTGGGTCGGGGAGTCCCCTTGCAGGACAACTATCAGGCCTCGCTGCACACGTTTGCTAGACATTACTGCCTGGACAACCATGTCCGGAGAGATGGCTTTTTCCGCCGCTCCGTTCTCCAGGACTTTCTGGTGTGATCTTGGTTCGCAGACCCACCACCGGGGTTGGTATTGCTGGGGTATCTATTCTAAGGTAAGGAATCTAACACTAACCTGTTTATTTCAGATGCACAAGTTACTTACCTTCGGTAATGATATATCTGTAAGAAACAGTAGTTAGTATTAGATTCCTTACTACCCCACCCATCCTCCCCGTTCTGTGAACCGACATCTAGGTTTAAGGTATTTCCCTTTGAGGGCCCTAGTTTTTATGGCACCAGTATTGGTTTTTATCATGGCTCTGCGTTCCTGGCGCGGAAAAGCTGTGTATAAGAACTGACGTCCGCGCGCGAGGGCGGCGTCTAAGTACTCCGTCATCCCGGCACCAACGATGAGGGACGCGGAGCCGCAGACGACGCCTACCGACACGCTGGGGTACTGCTACGCAAACCTTTCCAGATCCAGTCTGACGCCTGGGTATATTCTAAGGTAAGGAATCTAACACTAACTACTGTTTCTTACAGATGTTCGAGGCATGTGGGCTGCTGAATTCATATCTGTGCATAGATCGCCGCCTAGTGTTGGGTCCGGATGATTGCACATTGTTGTCCTGGAAGAGTCTTCGAAGTATCACGAGATAGGTGGCTCCTCCCTCGGACTACAGTGCGCATGGGCATCCTCTCCATCCTCAGATTGTTTTTCTCCGCCATTGCGTTCGGATGTACTTTCCTACTCTCCAAGTTCGGAATCAAGAAAAACTCTTCAAAAGGCCTTCGGATCCGTCGGTATTGTTCAGCGCTCGGTGCCGATACACTTTTAGAACTTTGTTGCACTCCAGTCGTCAAATCGGGCCATGAGGCCTTCTCGACACCACGTGGACCGACCGTCGATGGAACGAAGTCCATTTAAGTACTGCCCTCAGTGCAACTCGAAGTTCCCGCGCACAGACAAGCATCCAGTGTGCAATAAATGCCTATCTCCAGATCACAATGAAGATAGCTGCCTAGCCTGTGCCCAGTTCCGATCCAAAAAGACTATTCGGAATAGACGGGCGGCGAGGCAAGAAATGCAACGGTCGGCGCCAGAACCCGATAACATCTTCGATGACGAAGAAGATCTAGCGAGCGCCGAAGACTCGGATCAAGGCGAAAGACAATACTCTGAGCCCGACTCCGAATACTACCCCGAAGAGGGAGAATTAATCGTTGATCTCTAGGACTATGATCAGGACGTCGTAGCAGTTGAAGACGACTCCGATGACGACAAGGGGCGAACAGTGAGTACACCGCCCCATATAGACACTACACCTCTATCAGAGACTCAGGTCGAGGCATCGCCAGCAGGCCTTAGCCGAGATCAACATCCTTGTTCTACAGCCCCGCCATACGGCCCGGCTAAGAACATATAAAAAGAGCCCTCTGAGACACATCACACGACATCGGTTCCACCGAAACTAATCGACAATACAGTCTTCGGACCGAACTACGTCGAACCGAAGGTCACGAAGCCAAAAGGCGTCGAACCGAAGGCCACAGTAACACTGCAACCTTCGAAAACAAAGACCGTTGAGTTGGCATTGAAGAGCAAAACAGTCGAGTCGAGCTCAAAGTCCAAGGCCGTCGAGTAAACCTCGAAGCCGAAACACGTCGATTCGAGACAAAAGCACGTCGAATCGACCCCCAAAAAGCGCGTTGAATCGAGCAAATCCGCCTCCGGTATCGACAAGGGGAAAAACCGGTCGACGAAGGTGGACGAAAGGAAATCGGTCGAGCCGAAGCCCATCGAAGCGAAGAAGGGCGTCGAGCCAAAACAGCAGGCTCCAAAACAACATAAAGACACTGTTGAACCGACAAAACCGCTCGGTCCGAAACAGGTTGTGAAGCCAGCCAAAGACGTTCAACCAACAAAACCCGTTGAAAAACAGCCTAAACCGATCCAACCACCTAAACCGGTCGAAACCACAAAAAGCGTCGACCCGAAGAGACAAAAACCAAAGGTTACAGCACCCAAACCAAAGACTGTGGAAGAGGAACTTATTCACCCATATCCCTCCACAGAAGACCAGTCAAAACTGTACATTGACCCAGAATCTGTTAAAGTGACTGTTTATACCAAAAAGAAAAGACCTCTACCAACTGAAGATCTTTCCAGAATCCCACTAAAGAAAAAGAGAGACTGTGCTACATCTACTATATTCTTTGAACCTATCACTCCGGCTATGCCTACTACTCCTTCTGCCCCAACCTCACCTGCACGCTCTGACTACAACCCTGATGAAGATCAGGACGCAGATGTAGGTTTTGGTTTTCCACAAAACCTACTTCCAGAGCCAAACACACAGCCATGGGGTGGAGGAGGAGAACCAGACACTGAAGGGACTCTGCCCATTAAGACCCTGCAGTATACCCCACTAAGCCATCACCCACAGAGGATAGAGCAGCAACCTACCACAATGTAGAGATGCACTCCGATGCTAATGAGGAAGACTTCCTCTTTGATACACTGACAACATCTGAGAGACACGTTAAAACACTCCCAATGTTAAAAGGGGTATTAAAACATGCAAGTGACATTTTTAAGGACACTGTTAGAGCACGGGTCCTAAACCCTAGAATTGAGAAGAAATACAGGGCTGCACATATAGATCCTACATACATCAAAGGGCAGCTACCCCTAGATTCCTTAGTGGTATCCAACGCACGTAAGCGTGCAAACTCGCAGACTACTGGAGAGGCTGCACCTCCAGACAAAGAGTCTAAAATCTTTGAGGCATCAGGCAAGAGTGGCGGCTCAGGCAGCAAACTCATGGAGAATAGCCAATACGCAGGCCTTGCTAGCCAGATATGATAGAGCGCACTACGACAGTTTAGAAGAAATTCTACAACACTTACCTGATCCCTACAAACAGCAGGCAGATGAACTTATACAAGAGGGAAAGCTCATCACCAATGCTTCCATTAAATGTGCCCTAGACGCGGAAGACGCAGCTGCCAAATCCATTAATACAAGCGTACTACTAAGGCGCCACGCATGGCTTCGTATATCAGGGTTTAAGAATGAAGTCCAGTCTACAATTCTTAATCAGCCAATCAACCCGGGCTTTTTATTTGGTCCAGCAGTTGATTCAATTCTGGACAAAATGAAGAAGGATGCAGAAACTGCAAAGTCTATGGGAGCTCTCCAGTCCCAACACCGGGGCTCCTTTCGTCGCTCCAATTATAGAGGAGGAGCACGAGGAACATCACAGCAATCCAACTACAAGAGTAACACACAATCCACATATACCAAAAACACCAGTTGGGGTGGTTATAGAGGAAACAATACCAAGGGAAGAGGTCGTGGAGGCAACGCAAATAGATCCTCCACTAACACAAAGCAGTGACTTCTTGGCACTACCCCCAGACCACATAACACCAGTCGGGGGAAGAATACAACAATTTCTGCCAGTCTGGTTAAATATCACCACAGACAAGTGGGTCAGGCAAATCATCCAACATGGCTATTGCCTAGAGCTCACCTCAACTCCACCCAATATACC
Source organism: Lissotriton helveticus (assembly GCF_964261635.1). Classification (NCBI taxonomy): domain Eukaryota; kingdom Metazoa; phylum Chordata; class Amphibia; order Caudata; family Salamandridae; genus Lissotriton; species Lissotriton helveticus. The sequence goes on from NC_136071.1 coordinate 13,878,813, forward strand.
ACCCGTGCACCGTTCAATGTCACAGGAACATATAACGCTACTACAGCAAGAGGTCATCAGTATGCTGCAAAAGGGGGCCATAGAACCAGTCCCACTGCAACATAATGGAACAGGAGTATACTCTCTATACTTCCTAATTCCAAAGGACGGGTCTCTCAGACCAATATTGGACCTCAGGCCCCTCAACCTGTACATTCTGTCAGAGCATTTCCACATGCTCACTCTCCAGCAAGTCTTACCATTGCTTCGCCAGGGAGACTTCCTCGCAACCTTAGACCTCAAAGATGCATACTTTCATATATCAATACACCATGCTCAGAAAGTATTTGAGGTTCACCATTCAAGGGCAACACTACCAGTTCAAAGTCCTGCCATTTGGGGTGACAACAGCTCCACGAGTGTTCACCAAATGTCTAGCTACAGTGGCAGCACATCTCAGAAGGCAACACATCCATGTGTACCCCTATCTGGACGACCGGCTAATACACGCGCCTACAGCCCAGCAATGTGCCACCCACATGTCAAAGACCATTCATCTCCTGCACAGTTTAGGATTCTCACTAAACTACCCAAAGTCACACCTGCAACCCTCCCACGTCCAACAATACCTGGGAGCAACAATAGATACACTGGCAGCAAAAGCATATCCCAACACAGCACAGGTTCAGGGAATGCAGACGCTGATACAAAAGTTCATACCCCATCACTCAGTACCAGCTTGAGTGTTTATGCAGCTAATAGGCATGATGCCCTCGTGCATATTCATAGTCCCTCACGCAAGACTACATATGCGTCCGCTCCAAGAATGCCTAGCAAGGCAGTGGAACCAGGCTCAGGGGCGATTAAAAGACCTAGTGTTAGTGACCAGTCGGGCATACAACACTCTGCATTGGTGGAATCCACAAAACCTTTGCAAGGGACGACTGTTCCAAGAGCCTGTCCCACAAATAGTGTTGACAGCGGACGCATCACTAGTAGGATGGGGAGCCCATGTCCTACACTACACAGTACAGGGACTCTGGACTGTACAGCAAAAGAAAATGCATATCAACCTTCTGAAGTTGATGGCCATCTTTTTAGCCCTAAAAGCTTTCACGACACACTTGCGCAACAAAGCTGTGTTGATCCGGACGGACAACATTACAGCTATGTATTACATTCAAAAACAGGGAGCAACACACTCGCCACAGCTGTCGCACCTAGCTCAAGCAATGTGGAAATGGGCCATTCAGAGGAACATTTTTCTCATGGCAGAACACCTCCAGGCAAGGACAACCAAGTGGCCGACCTGCTAAGCAGGCACAGCCAACAGATGCATGAATGGGAAATTCACCCCAAAGTGCTCCAACCATTCTTCCGGAAGTGGGGACAGCCGGAAATAGATCTTTTTACCACAAGCGAAAACGCAAAATGCCAGTACTTTGCAGCCAGGTTCCCACATCCGCAGTCGCAAGGCAATGCGATATGGATGAACTGGTCGTGCAAATTTGCGTACGCTTTTCCCCCAGCTCCACTAATACCGCTGGTGGCACGAAAAATGCGCCAACATTCTCTGACGCTAATCCTAGTTGCTCCCACGTGGGCGAGGCAACCATGGTACACAACGTTCCTAGAACTGTCAGTAGTGCCTCATCAAAGACTGAGACTCACTCCGAGTCTTCTAACTCAGAACCATGGAGAAATCCAACACCCAGACCCGCAGCAGCTTAACTTGGCGATCTGGCTCCTGAAGTCCTAGAATTTGGATACCTCAACTTGCCTCCAGATTGCATGAAAATTATCATTTACTGTAATAACAATGACATTAACCCACTTGATGCTTCCACTCAAAACATCATTTGCTATCTCTTGCACCTACAACGGTGCAATTTAGCCTTTTCATCCATCAGGATACATTTAGCTGCGTTAGCAGCATATCTGCAAAACAGGCAACACCTTTCACTATTTAGGGTGCCAGCTATTAAAGCGTTTATGGAAGGACTTAAACGCGTAATTCCTCCCACCCTCCTTCACCAGTCTGGATTCTAAACGTTGTTTTAACCAGACTAATGGGACCACCTTTTGAACCACTACACTCATGCGAACTACAATTTCTTACTTGGAAAGTGGCTTTCCTTATCGCCATTACTTCGCTTCGAAGAGTTAGTGAGCTGCAAGCCCTAACTATTCAAGAGCCGTTCATTCAAGTACATGCAAATAGAGTAGTCCTTAGAACAAACCCTAAATTCATGCCAAAGGTGGTATCCCATTTCCATATTAATCAAACTATAGAACTGCCAGTGTTCTTTCAGAACCCACAGACAGTTGCTGAGAGGGCCTTGCATACCCTAGATGTTAAAAGAGCTCTGCTATATTACATAGACAGGACTAAAACATTTCAATTGTTTGTTGCCTTCTCGCCACAACACAAGGGTAACCCTATTTCAAAATCAGGTATAGCCAGATGCATAGTTAAGTGCATCCAAATATGTCATATAAAGGCAAAACGCACCTTAACAGTTCCCCCTAGGGCGCATTCCACACGTAAGCTAGGGGCATCCATAGCTTTCCTGGGAAATATTCCTTTACACAAAATTTGTAGAGCAGCCACGTGGTCAACCACACATACATTTACAAAACACTATTGTGTAGATGTACATTCCAAACAGCAAGCAGCTGTAGGACAGGCTGTTCTCAAAACTCTTTTCCAGACTGCTGCCGCTGACACAGGCAGCCAACGCTAGGGGAGAGACTGCTATACATTCTATGCACAGATATGAATTCAGCAGCCCACATGCCTCGAACGGAATATGCTACTTACCAGTATGCATCTGTTCTTGGCATGTAGGGCTGCTAACATTCATATCGCCCGCCCTCCTCCCCGGTGCCTGTCGCAGCTGCAGCATTCACTCTTTGCATGGAACTCTTACTGTACTATACTCCATCTCTGCCACAATGACGAAAAACAATCTGGGGATGGAGAGGATGCCCATGCGCACTGTAGTCCAGGGGAGGAGCCACCTATCTCGTGATACTTCGAAGACTCTTCCAGGACAACAATGCGCAATCATCCGGACCCAACACTATGCGGCGATCTATGCACAGATATGAATGTCAGCAGCCCTACATGCCAAGAACAGATGCATACTGGTAAGTAGCATATTCCATATCGTTACCGAAGGTAAGTAACTTGTGCTTTACACCTGTTGCTTTGTGTGAGCCAGACTGCTTAGAGCCACAGCTACCCAGGGTTGTGCGAAGAGCTTCACAAACAAAACTTGAATGGTCCTAAAGGAGTTGGTTGTGTATTTCACAACCACACCATATACTACATGCCATTTCCCCACAACTAACATTTGTTCCAACTGGTAGCCATTGAGCTGCTGATTTTGGACTCGAGTTAAATGTCCACTAAAGGACATTTACTCTTGTTGCTTTCAATTTTCTGGTCAGAGGAATGGGTACGCTACGCTTCTTTATGGCCATCAAAACTTAAATTCTTTTTTTTCATCTTAATACATGGATAATCTTTGAATTTCCTGTGTGCCTTTAATTCTTGATTACACGTTCCTTATTGACCTTCACATGTCACTGCTTTTGATTTTTCTTTGTTGGCTGTCTTCTAATTTTTGGTTTTGATTTTGTTTTCTTTGATTTGCATTCAAATGTCTTCACTTATCTCCCTCAACTTATGACCTCTTATCCAGCCCTGCCCTCCTGCCACTTTTGTTCTTCGAGATCAATCTCAACCTGTACTGTCACTTTATATTGCTCACCTGCTATCTTATGCTTTTCTATTTCCATCAAGAATTCACCTTCCCATTGAAGTATTCCTCTGGACCTTTTGATTTCCTCAATGGTTACTTGCTTCAACATTTTACTTGTATTAGACCTTACTAATTTTTTTTTTTAACTGATAATTTGGGTATGAACAATACTTGGTGTACGTACCTAATAAGCTAAATTCAACTGTTGTAGATGTAAATTATTCCTCCCCTATACCCCGGTGAGTGTTTTATGCCCTTGAGTCCTGGGCCAGGTGCGAGTTAAAATGTCAGGTTTGTGCATGTCGCCCCTGTGCGTTCCAGGTTCGACATAGCTGAGAATGTGGTGATTGTGGCCTCCCAGAAACGGTCGCTAGGGGGCCGGGAGCTGCAGCTGCCTTCCATGTCCATGCTGACCTCCAAGACTTCAACACAAAAGTTCTTCCTGAGAGTGCTGCAGGTGATCATCCAGCTTCGAGATGATACAAGACGTGCCAACAAGAAGGCAAAACAGACTGGCAGGCTAGGTATGTTTCAATCTGAGCCTTGTTGTAGTACAGGATTGAAATTTCTTCCTCACATCAAGGATGCCTGTTGCTACTTTGTGCTCCCCATAACAGTATCACTCTTTGCTTGTTCCATTTCCTTTGTCTTCCTTTATTCAGTTAGATTAATATAGTTCCCTCCACTACAAGGACACACATCCTTCTAACCAGAAGTGACACCCCGAGGACCTCTCCCTCCCGTGCAGCCACATGCTTCCTTGGCTCTGGGCAGTACACTTGGTGCACACTCTCACCCGCACATTGGCACCTCTCACTCTTCCTCCTGTTCTTAGTTGCCCCTGGATTGAGTCTTTTCTTCCACACGTGTGCTCTTTCCTTGGTACTTGATACCTCTGAATGGTTCCTTCTCACAGACACCTACTTTCTCTTGCTCCAGATTAGCTATCAGAATGGTGTTCACACCCACACCTGTGATTTTTCCTTGTGGTCATCCTTGGCTGTAGGTTTTTCTCGCAGGTTTTGCTTTCCCTCCCCACATGCATTTATTAGCTTCTTCAGCCAATCCAAAACCTCACTTGGGCCATATGGAACTCATTATGTTTACAAAGCTCCCACATGCTTGGACACTCATCCCAAATTAATTTGTCTCCCTCTTTATCCTGGTTGAATCTTGTGCCTTAGATCCCAGAAACTGATCTTTCACGGTGGCTTAAGGGTAACTGAGTTGCCTCCACTCTGCCGAATGGGAGGAGGGGGCACCGAGTCTTTCATATTTCAGATATTCACTGCACGTTAACTAAATAGGGGCCCTCCAGAGTCTTTCCCCCTCTAATGCAGGGGCCTGCATTTTGCCCCTGGACCTTGGTATTTATGTATTTTAAATGTGTTTAATGAAAACTCCAAGACTCAAGACCATTTAGCTCTCAACATGTAATACTTAAAATACTTTTTTTTTTTTTAATTAAAAAAAGAAACCCTGCCAATGACTTGGGCTTTTCCAGGCAAAATATATTCACACACTCTTTTTTTTTTTTTTTCTCAGGTGCTTCCAGCCTGGGCTCGGCTAGCAGCATCCAAGCAGCTGTGCGGCAGCTGGAGGCTGAAGCTGATGCCATTATACAAATGGTACGTGAGGGTCAAAGGGCGCGGAGACAGCAGCAAACAGCAACGGTTAGCATGATGCCTGTGGCGCTTGCAGGCCATCCATTATTTTTATTTTGGCTTTTCTGTTGTCATCCCTTCATGCTACCCATTGTTTCTTGTGTAGGTCGCATTGTGAGTCGTCTTGTTCATTTGTCTGCATGTCTCTGGAATCTCTGTATGTGGGAATGAGCTGGTGCCTTCGTAGACCTCTGCTCTGAATATGGCAGTTGTAGCACAGCGTCGCCTTGCAATGCAACCGTTCTGTGGCCACACTTAGCATGCATTTACATGAAGCGTATGCTGTTATCCACCTGCGCTGAGTGCCCATCCTGCCATGTGTGAATTCCCTGGCCTTGCAGATTTGATGCACAAATGGCCTTGTTTGTGTTGATTCGAGAGAAACTATGCAAGATAATGGTCTCGGTCACTCCATTTGTAATGCTCCTTGGTCTTTTTTACCTTCTGCCCACAGCCTTCTTGAGAATGAGGGAAATGGTTCAAGTATAAACAGTAATTCACATTCATATAAGTAGCTTGCCTTCCTGGCCGTACGTGTACGTACTGCACACCTGCAGCCTGGAGGAATAATCATTCAGTGCTGAAAGGTCACTTTCTGTATCCCTTCTTGGGTTGACCCGCCACTCCTCTCTACTCCAGATGCCAGGGTTTCCATTTTATTACAAATGGGTTTACAACATTTTTGCAGCTCACTGTGGATTACATTTGCTTTTCCTCAGTGTAACGCGTGTAATGGTCCTGCCTGCCCTCTTGCTGACCATCGTCTTATTCCTCAGGGAAGCTCAGCCTGACTAATCCTAGGAAAGTGAGACTGAATAGCTTTGTGTTTTTCTATTTGTATGTTTTCAGTCTTACTTCCATTTCTTTTTCATGGTTTGTATCATTAGTATCCTTACAGTAACCATAAAAGCATCCTCTGTTCTCTCTATAACGCTGTCTCTTATTTAGTCGGAGCCCAGCCAAGCAGAAGTGTCTACCAGGAGGGACGAGTCCCCCATGGATGTGGACCAACCCTCTCCCGCAGCCCAGGACACCCAGTCTGTTGGTCAGTATTCAGTGCTGCCAGGTAATACATTCTTAGTACTGAGCAGGGATTGGACTGGAGTTGTAGCATTTAATCGTGAGCTACTGTAAGCACTAGCCATAAAAGACACAATGGGGCAATTTCAATAATCTGTCAATGGGGTGACCGGATCACATGCTAAGGTTTGTTTTCTTATTGTTCCCTAGTTTCGGAAGCATCTCAGCCAGTCGAAGCAGAGAAAGAGGAGCGCTTGCCAGAGCTTCCGCTGCTAAGTGAGCAGCTGAGTCTAGATGAGCTGTGGGACATGTTAGGAGAGTGCTTGAAGGAACTGGAGGAGTCGCACGACCAGCATGCAGTTCTAGGTAGGTCTTTAGGATCTTCTTCAGCTGTTCTGTGGCTGCGGTCATGAGACTTGTATGGAGAAGGTTCTCGGAAGGTGCCAAGACCATCATTATTCATTGATTGCCTCTTCAGGGGATGGGAAGTGGTGTATAAGGTGTCCTGTGTTGGGAGAGAAGGTGTGTACCCTGTTAGCTTTCAAGTTATTTATTTTGAAAGTTTTATGTAGCGCGAGCATGACCACCGAGGGTATCACAGCGATTTACAGATTATGCAGCAAGAAGGGTACAAGCAAACAAAACTGAATCCACAAATCGAAACATTCACAGTCTAATGTCTGACATTCTCCTGGGGATGGTAGCAGGGCAGTTCTGTTTCCATGCCGTTGTCCGAGCGGGAAGGATGAGGATTCTCACTATCTTATTGTAAAGCTGTGTGGATAGTCCAGTCCATATTTACGTCTTATGCACCCCCGTGCTACAGATCCCTCTTTGGTGTCTCCAACAGCAGGACAGATTTCTTATGCCAGTTGTGGGTCAGTGATGTGGATATCACAAGCAGAAGTGACTTTGAGCTTCCATAAATTCACTTCAATCCTTTGACATCAAGTTTGTTCTTAATTTTGTGTGCCACAGTTGGTATCCCACCATAAAAGAAGGTAAAACTCTTCCTGGTGGGTCTAACGGCAAATTTTCACCTTTAGATCATCCCTAGACGTCAAACTGAATCCAGAAGATTATTTGTTATAGCCACCGCGCGTCACTAGGTGGCGGTGTGTGGTTCGGCGTCAACTCTTCTCCACCCTCAAAGTGACCACTGCATATAGATGCCACTCAACCGTGCTAACGGTAGTTCCGTTATTTCCTTGCCCCCGTACACCAATCTGAAGCTAGATTCTAATTTTCTTATACTGGAAGAGTTTTTTCGCCTCAAATTTAATCCACTGCAGTAACATGTCCTCTCCTAAGCCTATGTGGTTTAAGGCATTCAGGGACTTTCTCAAACAGATTTCTGTGACCGATCCCCATGAGGTGTCTCTCTGGTGTGTCGGGTCAGTCCACGACTCCAAATCATGCATGAAGTGTGCCCTGATGCACCTAAAGTTGATTCGGGAACATAAAATCTAGTTGTATGTCGCAGAGCACTGCAAGAAGCCGCTTGAGGGCCGTTCTCGCTCAAAGTAAAGGACACTTACCCGTTCTCTGGTCCAGTCCAGTGACCGGTCGTCATTGCTGTCCAAAGTCTTCAGGTAATTCATATTGTAAAAAGAAGCACCAGAAGTCCACGCAAGCCTCCCCTATCTCTGCCTGAGAATGTGTACGGATGGCTAGGGCCCTGCAATCTCGCTCCTAGTCCCCTACTGAGGAGCCAATTTTAAAGCAGATTCATTGCACCCCAAATTTTGGAGTTAATCCACGACACCACAATAAAGTGAGGTGTTTAAGGAAGCCATGCTCTACATCTTTGGCACCCTTTCGGTGTCGTCTGTACCTCCTAGACCAGCGTTAGGTTCAGGTCTGACTCCGGAGCAGACTCCACGCTCAGCAACAAGATCCATGCTTTTCCTGCTGCGTTGATACCAGAGCAGTGCGTTCAATCCCATTGTTCTGTCCAACTCCTAACTAAATTGGTCTTGACCGTGGGAAGTGGTTTTGCCTCAGTCCCTATGTGTCTGACTCCTATACTCTGAATCTGTGCCTTTTCCAAGTGCTACATGCAGTTTGAGGCGGGCAGGAGCATTTTCATTTTGCTGTGCTCCTTTCTGGCCTCACCAGTGACCCTCCAGTATTCACGAAGATGGTGGTAGTCGTAGCATGCTATTGGGCGTAGCATTGAGTGGCTGTTGAAGGTGGACTCTAACAGTAATGAACCACCTCCAGATGACAGCAAGCATCCGTACATTGCCGGGGTTCACGATCAACGTGCTGAAACCACACCTCACTCCTTCGCACAGGGTCCCTTTCATTTTAGCCATTCAGAATACTGTGCATGTTCTACTCTTCCCTCTGGATCAAATAGTCCAGGATTTCCCAGCTAGGATTGTGATGTAGCATCCTTAGACCTGGGTCTCAGTAAGTGTTGCTTCGAGGATTCCTGGCCTAATGCCCTCCTGCCTCCGGGCGTCTGCGTGCCAGATGGCATATCCAGGCTCTGCAGTGGGATCTGAAGTCTGTGTGTGCAGCACCAAGGAAACGGCTCTGATTCCATTCAGGTCTCAGAGGAGACTGCATTGGTGGAGCTTTGACTGCAATTGACCAGCTGCAGACCCCTCTCCCTATCCCACCCAGAGCTGACGTTGGTGACCTACATCCCTGCTGTGTTAAGAAGGTCATCTAGGAGAGGTAGTTTAGAGTGGAGTCTGGTTTCCGGTATAAAACCACCTCCAGGTCAACCTGCTAGGACGCGGGCCATCCAGTTTTCTTAGAAAGCCAGCTTGCCATCCGTCAGTGTGAGGCTGCTTCAGGTCCTTGCGTACAACAGCACTGCCATGTGGTATTGAAATGAGCAGTACGGGTCTATGCAAGGAGCCCATGTGACTCCGGATATGGTGTCATTTTCAGGGCATCTACCTGATCTACACCACCTGGTGAGATTTTGAAACTCAGGGCGGACAAACTCAGCCAGTGACGCCTAACAGATCGCCAATGGTAGCTTCATCTGGAGGTGGCTTCCAGCAATGGAAAGAACCCTGGCTCAGTCTCTTCGCTGCTGATGAGAACTAGCAGTGTCAACGCTTCTGTGTAGGAGTTCGCACGAAGGCTCTCACTGATTCATTCCAACTAGAGTAGAACCTGGGACTCCCGAGTACCTTCTGCCACTGCTTCTCCTGTCCCAAGTTCTTAAAAAACAAGACCCAAATCATTCTGGTGGCTCCAGACTAGGCAGGGAGTGTGATACCCAGAGCTTCTTGGCATGGGCAACTGGCTGCTGCTTCGGAAGGATCTTCTATCGCAACAGCAGCAGGGTAGGGTCCTGCACCCAGGCCTGCGCAGTCTACACCTCAAATCCTGGAAATTAAGAGGTGGCAGCTGACTGCATTTGATCTACCTCCCGAAGTATTGTTTGTCCTACTGGCGGCTTGAGGGCCTCTCGACCAACTTAGGAGGAGGGCGACCTCTTGCATAGATGGACCAGCAAAGAGAGGCTGCATTGATGAGGACTGCACCTGGTGACTAGCGAAGAGAGGGACTGTCTGCCATGTCCTGCTCAAGGAGAAGCTGTATCCAGAACCCAATCAAGCTAAGAGAAAAGTTGGTAGCCCAGAGTTTTTCAAGCTGTTACCACTATAGCCATGCAGCACCAAGGACCGAGACCCGACGCACCGAGTCCGGGAGTCCTATCGGGTAGTTTCAGGATCCCTATGAAGGATTATTATTGACTCAGGAAGGATTGGCCTGTGACCGTGACAACAAGCACTTCTAACCGACCACATTGACACATATCTCAGTTTTCTTTGAAAAGATTTCTAAGTTACAATTTGTTGACTTTGCCAAGGCTTGTTTGCAGCTGTCTGAAACTGCTTGTAAAATCTATATCTTCTGAACCCACCGGTGGATCTTTTTTGTTCTAATGTTTAAAATCTTATAAACGTAGTCTATTTTTATAAATTGGTGAGAGATTTCATGAGTGTCGTTGATTTCTTTGGTTGTTTTGTTGCTGTTTAAATGCTTCAAACTTGTTCCTCTGTGTAAGCCTCGCTGCGCAGTACCACAGCTACCCAGGGTGAGCTGAGGGTTTAACAGAGTAAACCTCCTGGACCTAAAGGGGCTGGTAAGTGAATTACGCAGTGATATTGCTCAAACACACCGTACAATGCAATATATTTACTCTCACCCGTCTTGCATCCACACTGGCTTTCGGGCCAAGGTGCGCCAGAAGAGCACTTTCAGTTCGCTGTGGTCCCTTTCGACTTTGCCACGGTCAATCAGATGTTCAGGAAAGTGATGGTGGTGTGGCTGCTACCCAACGTCTTGAGTTCAGGAGTACATGTATCACCATACCCCAACACCTGCATGCTGACGGCAGGCTTGCCACAGTCGGGTGTACACCATCTACCCTCTTGATATCCTTGGGGTTTACCACCGGTGATCCAAAGTCCCACATGGGCCCCATGCAGAGGACTCTCTTCATGGGGGCCTACTGGACAAACGTCCCAGAATCAAGGCAGACTCTCAACGGTACTGATCGCAAAGGAGACAGCTCGAGATCTGTGTCCACCTGACCAGCAGCAGGCCACTTTCCCCTCTCCCTCTCAGAGCTGATGGTGGTGATGGATGTGTCGCTTCTGGGTTGGGGAGGAGCGGTCCGGTAGGAGATGAGATCAGAGGCTTCTGGTCTTCTTTATAAAGCCAGCTCCATATCCACTTCCTGGAGCAGCAGGTAATCCACTTAAAAACGATAACCTTCCTGCCATTCCTCAAGGGTGTGCTAGTACTGGTCCTCACAGACTCCACCATGCTGTACAGCATCAAACACCGTTGAGTGGGGTTCTGAATTTTTTGCCAGGAGGCTCTACATCGCTCGAATTGGCTGGAACAATGGAGTGTCTTCCTTGTCGCCAACCACCGGGCAGGGCACTGAAATGCCTGATTTGACGAGTTTGTTACCGTAAGGGTAGACCCAATTAGTGTCCCTGGGTATATAGCGGTACAGTATGCGAGTGGTCCCAGTTCAGAATTATGTAAAAAGCACAACATTTAACTTAATCAAAAAACATATCAAACAAAGGCAATGAATGTAGTTCACTGTTATTTAATCACAATGAACACAAAATGAAATCAAATAAACATTTGGATGAATGAGTGCCCCAAGTGAAAGAAGGGAGGGTGTGAGAGAAGGTTCAAGTGATTGTTGTGCAAATGGACAGGTATAAGACCAAGATAAAGTGCAGATCTCGTGATCCTCATCAAAGAACCAAAAAACGACTTTACTTGGAGCCACAATGAAAACAAAACAATGTCATGAGTTTACACACCCATGCTTGAAACAGTCTTAGTCACGAATTGCTGATGCGTAGGCTGACAGGTTGAGAAGATGTTGACGTTTCGACCCCACAATGTTATTGGTATCTGAAAAACCTTACGGGGGTCTTCCTCAGGACAGGGAGGAGATGAGGAAGGGGGGCACCGTGAAAGAGGCTCACGGCGGGAGAATCATGAGATATTAGCCTGTAGGCTCCAAAACATCTGAGAACCGAGAAGTTGGGTCCTGGGCGGAGTGCGATACGGCGGAGTTTGACCACAAAACCCAACTGGGCGACCTTCGGTTTTGCCTTAAGATTCAAATTGTTAGGCAGGCTAACCACGGGGGCCTTCCTTATTGATGCTGCTCGCCTCATTTTGAGTCTTAACAGAAACATTAGTATTCCTGCTTATCTCTTACTTCATTGGCTCGCTGGAATGGTCTTTTTGCCAGATTTGCTTTGCAGAATTTGATTTGATCATCTCCTCAGAACCAACACCTTGAAGGTACTTCTTGGGTGGTGTTGATTTAAGTGGTAGGAAGTCTGCGGTTAAGTCCATCAGACAACAAGTTACGTTCTGTGACAAATCTTTCTGATGAATACGGTACCTGCAGATTACTCCCTGATCCTGCCCACCTCCCCATTCCGAGGAATTGTCATGGCAAGTAAGTTTGATGCACTTGGACTTCTGTCAGTCTTGTCTGCTGCGGCTGAGGACATAGAAAAGTTGACACGGATCTGACATCAAGTCCAGGGTGTTTCTCGGAGCTGAGGAGGTACCATTACCCCCCATTTGTGCAGGAGAGCTAATGCAGAGTTTCCAGATCAAGTCTGGTGTCTGAAGAGATCAGAGAGGGGAGAAATCTGCAGGTTGAAAGGATCCACTAGAACGTACGCAAAGGTAAGTAGTTTGTCCTTACTTACTCACTGTGACATGTTGGGATGAAAGGATGAGAAATACCCTAAAGGATACACACTAGAACATGGTATATTCAACAGATTAAGGGCTGAATACTTAGAAAGTAACTTTTAAAAAAATGGATTAATTAAGATCTTATTCCTTTCTCCACCTTTCAACTCATCCAAACTTTCCAAATAAAATATTAGAAGTGGTGTTGAAAAATCTCTGTTCAGTTGAAAGGTGATTTCCTTCAAATGTCTATTTTTTTTCTTCCCCCTCCAGTGCTACAGCCTGCGGTTGAAGCTTTTTTTCTAGTTCATGCCACGGAGCGGGAGAGCAAGCCGGCTGTTCGGGATACCCGGGAAAGTCAGCTCTCTCATATCAAAGATGAACCCCCGCCCCTCTCTCCCGCCCCCCTCACACCTGCCACACCTTCCTCTTTGGACCCATTCTTCTCCAGAGAACCGTCGTCTATGCACATCTCCTCCAGCTTGCCTCATGATACACAGAAGTTTCTCCGATTCGCAGGTTAGTTCCGCAGGACCTCTCACTTTATATAAAGTTTTTGTTGGATTGCTTTGTTAACTCTAATGGCTCAGCCGTAAAAATCAATACTCGTATGCAGCTTAGTGATTATCAGTGAAGTACGGTTAACACTTTGGTAAAAGAGAAGGCTCTGAGAAATGTATTCAGCTGCTTCAAGGCCAAGCATTGCCACCTGTTTGATAGCAGGAGCCTAAACAGACAGATTGCATAGTTTGTTCAAGTATTGGTGTTCTCATATTTTGTTTGCGTGACTCAGGAAATCCACAAAGAGCTCTTTATCACATGAGTTAATGTCACTCTTAATGTTTTCTCCGTTCTACTCACCAGAGACTCATCGCACTGTATTAAACCAGATCCTCCGTCAGTCCACCACTCACCTGGCAGACGGGCCCTTTGCTGTTCTTGTGGACTACATTCGGGTTCTGGACTTTGATGTCAAACGCAAGTAAGTTAAATTTAAAGTAATCCCTTCTGTGTGTTTACGAGTGGTGTGCTGCGCAAGACTTGTTGTGAGCCATTCTGGCCAAGTATACAACCCCCCTGCTGTCCACCTCAGGATTGTAAATTAATGATTGACTTGCCTACAGGTATTTCCGACAGGAACTGGAGCGCTTAGATGAAGGCCTACGGAAAGAGGACATGGCTGTCCATGTCCGCAGAGACCATGTGTTTGAAGACTCTTACCGTGAGCTGCACCGAAAGTCCCCAGAGGAGATGAAAAACCGATTGTAAGACTTTAAGCTTTATTTTAATTACAGCTGAGACCAAACGAGTACTATTAACTTGATGGAAGTGAAGTGAACAAATTGCAGTTGCTTGAAACAAAACTGGTTCTGGTTAAAAAAACAAGTGGCACAAAGTCAGCGTTAACAATACTTGAGTGAAATGTGTGCCGCTGCTGGAGGTCTGATTTGAAGAAGCTTTCTCGCATGCAAAGTTCCTTGGTATGGTGCTGCTGGACCTAGCAATGATAAGGATGCAAGCACTTAGAGTGTCATCTCTCCTTTGGGTACTGTAGCTCATGGCTGCATCTGACCTCGCCAGCAGCAGTCTCATATCCCATTTCTTGTCATTTGTAGGTACATCGTGTTTGAAGGCGAGGAAGGGCAAGATGCTGGAGGCCTGCTGCGGGAGTGGTACATGATCATATCCCGGGAGATGTTCAATCCCATGTATGCCTTGTTTCGTACCTCTCCTGGTGACCGTGTCACCTATACGATAAACCCATCTTCACACTGCAACCCCAACCACCTCAGCTACTTCAAATTTGTGGGCCGCATTGTGGCAAAGGCGGTGTATGACAACCGGTTGCTTGAGTGCTACTTCACACGCTCCTTCTACAAGCATATCCTGGGCAAATCTGTCAGGTAAGGAAGGATACAACACGATTTGATGGATGATTCTCTTTATAAGCAGGTTAGCTGTATGGATTGCCAGAAAAGTAAAACCTGCTCTTCTTAGCAATAAAAACTGAGAATGTCTTGTCACCTTCTTGTTTTAAATGTTTAGCTAAACTTTAGCTGTTTTATTTGTTTGCTTGTTAGTCATTTGCCTGTTGTAATTATTTGATGTTGTTGATCGCTATTCACTGTGACAGTGAATCTGAGTTTCTAACCCCCTCCATTTTCTGGAGAAAGCCTGCATTGCTCGCCATCACTACCCCAAGACTGAAAAGTCTGAAGGAAGTAATTTGGCTGTTCAGTTTGGAGTGCTCCGGCTTTGTAGACCTAAGATGTTAACAGTAGGCACAGAGGAACTTCCTAGTAGCCTTTAAGTGGCCTAGAACCACATGAAAAAGACCCTCGCAGCCAATTTGTCTGCCCTGCTAATCCAAATGAATGCAAACAGAGTTCTGGGTTAAGACCCGTTCGAGGCATATAAGCTGTAGATTATATACTTGCATAGATCGTCATCTGGTGTTGGGCTCGGATGTTTGCGCTTTGTTTTTATCTTCGAAGAAGTCTTTGTAGTCACGAGATAGGTCACTCCTCCTTAGGGTAGTAGTGCACATGGGCATCAACTCCATCTCCAGATTGTTTTTTTCCGCCATCGGGTTCTGATGTGATTTGCTGCTCTCCGGGTCGTTATAGTTCTCGAACCCCCCTTCGATGCGCAATTCCTCACCACTCAACGGTATTGTTTTGATCGTGTTTCCCTTTCGACGTGCATCTTCAGAAAATACAAAAATCTTTGACCTAGATCTTCGACTCGGGCCACTGGGTCCACGCCAGCAGTCAATGGAAAGGACTCCTTTTAAAAAATGCCCCGGTGTGGTGCTAAGTTCCCACACACGGACTTACATGAGGTTTGTAATCTCTGCCTCTCCCTGGAGTTCGAAGACCAGAACTGCAAGGCCTGTGCATCTTTCAGGTTGAAGAAAACCATCCGTGACTGTCGAGCTCGACGTCACGAAATGTCCAGCGGAAGCAGCTTGGGTCCGGACATCTTTGGAGCAGATCCCAAGAACAACAAGCTGATGAAGGGGAGATCTCCATCTCAGACATTGAGGACCAGACAGTCACCCCGGCTCAACAGTCCATGAGTACACAGATCCCTCTCCTAACAAATCCCAAACAAAAGGCTTGGGTAACCTCGCCTCCCTCGGGCTCAGGTTGACTCTGGCAACATATTTCAGATGCCCCGCCCTTGTGCCCGGCTATGAAACCAAAAGGAAAGCCTTCTGGCTCAGGCTCGAGCCAACCCTAATCCAGTGCCAACAAGTCACCTTCGACACCAAAGCCCAAAACTAAACCTGTGCCACCCCTTTCTTCGTCGCCACTGAAAACAACCTCAACACCAAAACCCTTGGTGTCGAAACAAACCGACATGCCTTCGGAGCCGAAACAGGTTAAACCAAAACCTTCTGGTGGCAAAAAAGGTCTTGGAGCTACAAACTCCTACACCAAAAGCTAAAGAGTTCAAGACCCCGCACAAAGCTTCAGAGACAAAGTCAAAGGAACATTCTGACCCTAAGCATTCGGTACCGAAAAAGGACATTGTACCCAAACAAGTCTGTGCCAGATTTTTCGGATCCAAAGCAAAAAACACTCCACATTGACCCAGAAACCGGTCATGTTACCGCAAGCCTTCTAAAAAGAGGAAACTGGACCATTCAGAAGATTCTGAAATACCCATTAAACGGAAGGAAATGGGCACTGATATTTCTCCACCTTCCTCTCCCTCCTTCTCCAGTTGATCCTAATTTGCTACTTTCTCCGGCACTCTCCCCACAACATACATTTTCACCTCAACCACAAGATGATGAAGATGATATGGGTGGGGATGGGACCACATATACATAGAGGGATGATGAGGCACATACAATCCCACACGATACAGATCCTTGGGATTATTACAAAACAGATCCTGATCCACGCAATGACCCGAACCTCTACCCCTCTAGGCCATCACCGCGAGATGATAACATTGGGTTTGCGCAACTAATTAATAGGGTTGCCCAATACCACGGTGTACAATGACACTGATCCCTTAGAAGACTTCTTATTAGAAACATTTGCAGCCTCACAAAAGTATACACACACCCTGCCAATGCTAAACGGCATGCTAAAACATGCACCAGAAGTCTTTAAAGACCCTGTCAGAGCCAGGATCCTCAACTCCAGGGTGGACAAAAATATATACAAACAAAGAATGGAGCTGAGAGGGAAAATAGGTCTAGGTCGCCCTCCACTCGATACGTCACAACTACAGAAATGACCTAGACCCAAGGCAATCAATTTTTTGTAAGACTTGGGTATCTCATGTCACACTCTTTTACAACAACCACCCATTTCTTAATGTACAGGGTTGGGGATACTCCAGTCAATAGCCCATCTTAAAAAGCCCGTCTCCTTCGGAAACGTGTCCAACCAAAAGTAATTGTGTTAATAGTGGTAGGTGCAGTGGAACAATACAGACAACACAAACAATTAGTGAAATTATACCACATATATAACATAAAAACGCATAAAGCATAAACAGACAACTTTATTCTTGTTCTCATATGCTGAATGCTCTCAATTAAAAAAGTGAATGTGGCTACTCCTTATAGAGCCACTATATGTCAGATCCCAATGACACAGTGTACATTAGAGGTCAGGTCCCTTTAGATTCTCTTGTAGTGTCTAATGCACGCAAGAGGGCTAACTCACAGAGCACAGGCGACGCCCCTCCATCTGGCAAACAAATTGCTTCACAGGCTGCAAATTATTGTCAGATTGCCAAACGCACAAGCTTTGTTAGCCAGATATGACCGAGCTCACTATGATGAGCTTGAAAACCTTATGCAACATCTTCCTGAGCAATATAAAAACACAGCTAATGACCTTATACAGGAGAGTAAACTAATAGCCAACACATCTATAAAATGTGCCCTCGATGCGGCTGATACAGCATCTTGTGCTATTGATACCAGCGTTTTACTACGCAGGCATGCTTGGCTCCGGATATCTGATTCAAGCAAGAGGTGCAATCTACTATTCTTAACTAGCCTTTTGACCAAGAGCCTACAGTCGATACATCTTTAGAAAAGATGACAAAGGATACGGAGAATGCCAAGTCCATGGGGGCATTGCAAATATCTTCCCCTGGAGGCTCAATTCGTCGCTACTTTTACAGGGCTGACTCCAAAACTACGGGCTCAGAACATCCTTCTTCATCATACAAAAGTCCCAATCAAACAAACTCCTCCAGAGGATATTTTCGATGAGGATACCAGGTTACAACAATGAGGAAAGAGGCCGTGGTAACAACACCCGCAGCTCCCCTACCACCAAGCAGTGACTTCCCTTCACTTCCCCCCTGATCATTCCACTCTTGCCGGGGGACAAATCCCACAGTTCCTACCTATCTTGGATTCCATCACAACAAACAGGAGGGTAAGACCAATTATTCAGTATGGTTATTGCCTGGAACTCAAATCCCCTCACCCAAACATCCCTCCCAGACAACGTCCAATGACCTCGGAACATCTGACTCTTCTAAAACAAGAGGTTCTCTCTCTCTTACAAAAACATGCAATAGAACCAGTCCCCTTGCCTCATCAAGGCACAGGGGTTTACTCCCTATTTTTTCTAGTTCCAAAAAAGGGCGGCTCTCTCAGGCCAATATTGGACCTCAGACCGTTCAACCTTTACATTCAGTCAGACCACTTTCACATGGTCACTCCAACAGGTGCTACCACTGCTTCAAAAAGTGAACTTTCTCTCCACTCTAGATTTAAAGGATGCCTACTTTCATATTCCCATTCACTGCGCTCACAGGAAATCTCAGGTTTGTGGTAGACGGTCAACCCTACCAGTTCAGAATCCTCCCGTTTGGGGCAACCACAGCACCCAGAGTCTTCACAAAGTGCCTCACAGTAGCGGCAGCTCACTTATGCAGACAACATATTCATGTGTTCCCTTATCTGGACGAGTGGCTCATAAAAGCCTAGTCACACAGCAGCTGTGTGCAACACATACACAAAACAATCGAGTTGCTTCATGACTTAGGATTCACGGTGATCCTCACCAAGTCCCACCTCCAACCGTCCAGCACACAACAATATCTAGGAACTCCAATAAA